>NC_092877.1:165384999-165984999 GCF_028372415.1 Notamacropus eugenii | reverse complement strand
ATTACATAGGCTGGTAGGGCAGCAGATATCAACAGAATTATAACAGGGATAATAGAAAATAAGCATATAAAACAATATCTTAGGCAACTGGTGTCAATAGAACTTTAAAAAAGTATAACAGGGATCGTACAAAATGAGCACATAAAACAATATTTTAGAATGGGGCTTGAGCACAAGCACCCCATCAGTCTCCCCTCAAATGAATGGGGCTGAAAATCTTGAGGTAAGGGGTGAAAGTCTCTTCTGCCATAGCTACTTCCTGCTGAAATTGGACATAGAGCTGTCCCTGCACTAACAGGGCCCATTTGAGAGACAAGTTCTTCAGGTGGCATCAGGAGCTTGGTCCACTTCATGTTCACTTCACAGTCATGGATAAGGGATGCCTTCTGGCTTAAGCAATCAGGCATCTGCAGGTGGAAGGTACTAAGCTTATAGGAAACAAATGAAGCAAACAAGTTTAACAGACAAAAAGCCAAAAAACAACAAGGAGACAATAAGCAGAGGCAGGGTAGATATAGGGTCAGCTGTGCTTCTGGAGTCCATAAACCCACTATCATAGTCTCATTAAAGGTAGAATATATGAGTTAAGGATACAATGTGGTAATTATTCTCTCCTGAATAAACAACAGTTATGGTATTATCTTTCCCATATGCTATAATTGTACTTTAACTCCCAATTTTATTCTATCAGGAGAACCCAATCTTTCAGTTCCTCCTCTAATTGTTTTGGAGGAAGAGTCAGTTTCCACAAGTGGTATTATTTCACAAGGAATAGTAATCACTTGAAATATTCTATCATTTTTACAAAACTGTATGGGTTCATCACCTAAATTTTGGGATATCACAATAATTTCTCCTTGATAATTGGAAGCTATCACTCCAGTCAATACATGTATTCCTTTAGCTGCTAATTTGGATTAAGGTAATATCCATCCAAAATGATTCTTAGGGATTCTTATACATATTCCAGTAGAGATTGTTCTTCTTTCCTATCCAAGTAAAATTCCTAATTATACTATGTGATCCATTTTTCTAAAATATGGTCAAATTGATATGGGATCTATAATCCCATCTGTGTATTTCTTTAATCTTAACTGTGCCTTGGCCAACTTCCTATTCTCCCTGAAGCTGTGACAAACTTGGATAAAAGGATTCAAGAAGATCTGTAGGGGCAGTTCTTACTTCTCTATTTTTCTAGTATCAAGTCCCTTTTCTTGGTACATTGTATATAGTTCATTAGCTGGAATACCATGTATGCTTCCAAAATCAACCCCAGCTCTCAATGGAGCAGTAAACAATTCTTTCCTTGTCAATTTATTCTGTTTACTGACTATTTACTCTTCTCTCTCTAGGAAATTTTTCTTTTCCCCAATCCCCTAAGTCACTTTACTGTGGAATCTTGTCCAGCACTTCTGAAATAGGGTGCCCTATTTCCCCAATTATTAGAGTTAAAATTAGGTGCTTGTAAGCAGGAGGAGCTGTCTTCACTATTATATTCCTAACGGAAACTACAAAAGGAGTATCATAGCATGCATCTGCATTTCTGGTCATTATGTCAGTCTTCATTGCCTCCTCCTTTAACTTTCTTATACAGTCCTTAAGTGAATACCAGAGTCTGTCTCCACTAGGTCACATAGAGTCAATCAGATACTGCCTACTGCAGCCTTTTGCAGCCAAAGCTAACAGAATAGTTGTATTGTTGCCTCCTTGAGTATCGTAATTTCTAAAAGTTTACTGTACAAAAGGATTCTAATACCTATAAATTTCAAGCAATCCATGCTATCTATAGATACTCCTCTAGCTCTTTCATCACTTATTCTTACCATCCAAGGTATTAATGATTCTCCCATTCTTTCGGTGAACTGACTCAAAATATCTATGACCTACTGTTGAGTAAAATCCTCAATTATTTCCTTAAATACTGTGTTACCTCCTTGGTTCTCCTGTTTCTGCTTCACTAATGAGAGTGCTTCTGCCATAGAAACTTCTCCCTCTAACATGATTTCACTTCCTTGCTCTGACTTTCTTATACTTTTCTCCTATGCCCTCTCCTAGTAGTCATCACTGTGGCAACCAGGCTGGGTGTGTACAAAAGTCATATGCACATTTCTTTTGTCAATCTTCAGCTTTTTCTGATCTAAATGAACAGGCTTTTCTTCCACCTGAGACCCCCCAGCCTGCTCTTTTAAAGGAGAGAATTTTAAAGTCTGAGAATTTCCATGCAAACTAGCTAACTCTTTTTCCATCTGAATCTTTTCCTTCAGCACTTCATCTCTGCTTTTACACATAATATGGTAACCTGTTAATAAAATCCAGCCTCTCCTAATTATCCCTAAGAACTTCTTCCCTGGGCTAATTAAAATTCCTTGCAAACACTTTTCCAAATATCCAGGTTCCCCCTCCTGTAACCTTGCTTTCCAGTTTTCACAGCGTCCAGTGCTTTTAGCCCATTCCCTTGCTAGGGAAAAATACAGTAACTCATACCAACCTGGGTTATTAATTTTTTCTCTAAATCCTTTCTCCCTCCAAATAGAGATTTTATACCCTGTGATCCTGTCAGTGATGCCAAATGTATCACCAAGGCAATATTCACAGCACTGTTGATGACTATGAATATGCCAGCATAGTTCTCTATCACAAAGTATGACAGACTCTCCATATAGAAGTCAGAAGAAAAGCATTTATTTACACACTAGAAAGTCAAATTCCAGAACCCAAAAGCCAAATCCATCATAGTGACCAAGAAGTCAATAAACATGATCACTGCAAGAGACAAAGCCATTTCCAAGCCTCCCTGTCTGCCAGGGTCTTCTCACAAGCAAGTATTCACAAGCCTGAGCCTTGCCATGCCTGCTTGCTTGCATCCTCTCTCCTCTGCCACAATAAACTGTGCTCATTCCCTTCCTTCTGGTTCCACCCCACCCTTTCTGTTCTGCTTGTTGAGCAAGTTCCTCCTACCACATGTAACTTAGGCCTCCAGGTGATTCAAGCAGGTCACATGGGCCTATTAAAGAATGAGAATGATCTTTCCACTTAAATTGTTATTACAAGACTAGGATCAGCAAAATTGAAAAAGAAAAATAAACAGCATTGGAAATAAAGATAATCATTGAGAGTGCAGTAGAGAAAATCTGTTTGCAATCAATTCTTCCATAGTCTTTTTCTAAAAGTTGCTTCATCAGGTTTCTCATATTTCTAAATGAGGCTGTTGCTAGCCTCCCAAGTCTATGAAGTTGTGGCTTCTTCCTTCCTCACTGGAAGTGTGTGCAGTGAGATGAGTTGGAAAGAAGATCATATAGAGTCTAAGAACCTAGATGCAAATGCTAGCATTATTGTTTATTGTACTTCATGACTTAATTTAGACCTTAGTTTCCTTGTGTGTCATCTAGGAGGTTTGAACCAGCTGCCATTTAATGTCCCTAATAATTCACAGTCTGTGCCAAAGAATGGATTAGGAGCTCTTTCAAGAATGCTGATTGGCCACTTCTTGTCCCCACATCACTGTATCTTCAACTGGAGTATAATTTTCCTTGCAATAAGAAACACTGAATAAATGTCTTTTGAGTAATTGCTTCATTTATGTCTTGAATTAATGACCACAGGCCCACTTTTTGTCATGCTGTCTCCATTTTAAAAATGGAAGTAAGTTTTTTTCCTTTCTGCAAAATAACCATAATAACAAAATTATTTAAAAACAATGCAAAAACTTCAGTCTTTCAAATACTGGAGCCACTTATTGTCATTATTGTTCATATTATTTTACAACAATTTGTTGAGGGGAACATTGTTTCTATAATTTGAGCTTTTAGGGGTAGGGCAGTAAAATGTATCTTTCATTTTGTTTACCTTCACAATTTTCTTAAAGTTGTTATTTATTTCATAGAGTGTTCTTAAACATATATGTAGGCTTCCAAGCTATACTGACATGGCCCACAGCTATCAGAGAGGAGAAAATGAAGGAAGTAGCATTTATATAGTACCTACTAAATGCCAAATATTGTGTTAAATGTTCTACAAATATGTCATTTTATCCTTCTAACAGTTCTAGGAGGTAAGTTCTGTTATTATTATCTCTGTATCATAGTTGAGGAAATGAAGGTAAATGGATTTAATATCTTGTCCAGGGTCATACAGCTAGTAAGAGTCCAAGTCTAGATTCAAATTCAAGTTTCCCCCTTACAGCACACCTAGAACTTTAACCACTGTGCCACCAGCTGTCTCTAATAAAAGATTTGGGGAGTGGAGCCAAGATGGCAGAGTAAAAGCAGGGACTTCCCTGAGTTCTCCTCCAAAGCCCTCCAAATACCTGTACAAAATGACTCTAAACATATTCTAGAGCTACAAAACACACAAAATAACAGAGTGAAACAAATGCCCAGTCCAGGAAAACTTGGAAAGTTGACAGGAAATGTCTATCACACTGGGCAAGGAGCAGATCACAGTCTGGCAAGGGCCACACTGGCCCAAATGGCTAGAGCAGGCCTCAGGGGACTGAATCATTGGCAGCTGTGGCAGTTTTCAGACATCTCAATCCACAAAAGTCAAAAAAAGTCAGTGGGGAAACTCTGTGGGTCCTGGGTGAAAAAGGAGCATGCTATTTAACTGGGTCTGACCCAGCAGTAGGGGAGTGTGAGTGGTGGCAACTGTGGCCAATAGTGGTGGCAGCAACCGTGGCAGCAGAGGCTGCTTCCAGAACTCTGGGCCCACAGATGGTGGGGGATCAAGCAGCTTACACAAAATCCCTGAAGCCTGGGACAGTACACCCACCCCAAGTCCCACCCCCAATCCCACTGGAAGTAGAGTCCTACCTTGACAGTGAATTAGAAAGTCAAGTATTTAGCTGGAAAGATGAGCAAACATCATAAAAGACCTCTGACTATAGAATCTTACTTTGGTGACAAGGAAGATCAGAGGAGGACAACAGAGTCAAAGATCCTATACCAAAAGGAATATGAATTGGTCTCAGGTCATGTAGGAACTCAAAAAGGCTTTTGAAAATCAGGTAAGGAGAACAGAGGAAAAATTGGGAAGAGAAATGAGAGTGATGCAAGAAAATTATGAAAAACGAGTCAATAACTTGCTAAAGGAGACACACACAAAAACAGTGCCAAAGAAAATAATACCTTAAAAATAGACTAAAGCAAATGGCAAAAGAAGTCCAAAAAGCCAACGTGGAGAAGAATGACTTAAAAAGCAGAATTGGACAAATCAAAAGGAGGTCCAAAAGCTCACTGAAAACAACAATTTCTTAAAAATTAGAATGGAGCAAATGGAAGCTAATGACTTGATGAGAAATCAAGAAATTATAAAATGAACTAAAAGAATGAAAAAAATAGAAGATGATGTGAAATATCTCATTGGAAAAACAACTGACTTGGAAAATGTATTATTGGACTACCAGAAAGGCATGATCAAAAAAAAGAACCTAGACATCATCTTTCAAGAAATGATCAAGGAAAACTGCCCTGATATTCTAGAACCAGGAGGCAAAATAGAAATTGAAAGAGTCCACTGATTGCCCCTGGAAAAAGGGATGCTAAAAGGACAACTCCTAGGAATATTGTAGTCAAAGTCCAGAGTTCCCAGGTCAAGGAGAAAATATTTCAAGCAGTCAGAAAGAAACAATTCAAGTATTGTGGAAATACAATCAGAATAACACAAGGTCTAGCAGCTCCTTCATTAAAGGATAGAAGGGCTTGGAATATGATATTCCAGAGGTCAGAGGAGTTAGAATTAAAAAGCAGAATCATTTACCCAATAAAAATGAGTGTAATCCTTCAGGGAAAAAAAGTAGAATTTCAATGAAATAGAGGACTTATAAGCATTCTTGATGAAAAGACCAGAGCTTAATAGAGAATTTGACTTTCAAATACAAGAATGAAGAGAAGCATGAAAAGGTAAACAGGAAAGAGAAACCATGAAAGACTTATTAGAGTTGAACTGTTTACATTCCTACATGGAAAGACGATATTTTTAACTCGTGAGACCTTTCAGGATTAGAGTAGTTGGAGGAAATAGATATATAGATTAGATAGATAGATAGATGATAGATAATTAGATAGATAAATGGCACAGGATGAGTTGAACATGAAGGGATAATATCTAAAAAATAAAATTAAGGGACGAGAGAGGAATCTATTGGGACAAGGAGAAAGAAAGTGAGAGAATGGGGTAAATTGTCTCACATAAAAGAGGCAAGAAAAAGATTTCACAATGGAGAGGAAGAAGGGGGAGGTGAGAAGGAATGAGAAAATCTTACTCGCATCAGATTTGGATCAAGGAGGGAATAACATATACATGCAATTGGGTATCTTACCCTACAAGAAAGTAGGGAGAAAGGGAAGGGGGGATGAGAGAAGGGAGGGCAGATTGGAGGAGGGAGAAGTCAGAAGCAAATACTTTAGAAAAGGGAAAGAGTCAAAGGAGTCAATGAAGAAAATAGAATAAGTAGGGGAGTAGGATAGGATGGAGGAAATATAGACTTTCACAACATAACTATTATGGAGGTGTTTTGCATAACTACACATGTATAACCTATATCGAATTACTTGCCTTCTCAATGGGGGTGAGTGGCTGGGGGGAAGAAGGGAGAGAATTTGGATCTCAAAGTTTTGAAAACGAATGTTAAAAAATTGTCTTTGCATGCAACTGGGAAATAAGATATACAGGCAATGGAGTGTAGGAATCTATTTTGCCCTTCAAGAAAGTAAAGGGGAAGGGGATAAGAGAGAGAGATGATAAAAGGAAAGGCAGACCAGGGGAAGGGATAATCAGAATGCATGCCATCTAGGAGTGGGAGGAGGGGAAAGTTGGGGAGAAAATTTGCAGCCCAAAATCTTGTGGAAATGAATGTTGAAAACTAAAAATAAGTAAAGATTTGAAAGATCAAAAGAATAGCATCCTTTTCTGAGGCATCCTTCTTTGTATTCTGGAGAGTATTCTGCCTTCATTCAGAGCCACCTCATCTGTTCCAAAACTCATTTTCCAGAGCTCGGATTCTTACTCTTTTTTCCCCATTTCCCATTCCCATTCCCTAACTGTAGATATAAAACTATATTTCACTCTTTCCACAGCCAAAATCAGAATATGGGAGTAAGTAGCTATCCCATTACTCAAACACCTGCAACTGCTGTGTGGTACACATTGTTAGGACTGGTCAACCTTCATTCCTTTCCTAGCTTTTCTTCTAACTTTCTGAACTTTGCCACCATTTTTCAATTATTATCTCATCCAGGAAGTTCTCTCAGCTCCTGAGGCCTCCTACCCTGGAACATCTATCTTTCCCTAGAGCCTTCTTACCCTCGAACTTCTTTCTGCCATAGCAGCCCCTTATTTTCAATAGTGTGTCTCCTGGGAATTACATTTTGAAGAGGAGCTAGAATAGGTAACTTTCATTGCCCTGCTAGCTCTGTTTGTGACTTTCTGCATTTTGATAGCATACTATGGTCCTTCTTCTCAACCTTTTAAGATCCTTTCTAACATGCTGTCCTTCCTTACTAGAATATAAGCTCCTTCGGGGCAAGGATTGTCTTTTCTTTTTTCTTTTTTCTTTTTTTTTTTTTTTTGCTTGTATTTGTACCTCCAGTGCTTATTCTTAAAAAATGCTTGTCATCTGCCCGGACCTATTCAATCCTTAATTTACTTCAATAAATCAATCAGTCTGTGATCTCAATGGTGTAGATACTTCCTCCAGTCATTTAAATTGCAATTCATCCATGTCTTCTTATCCTACATGATTCTTATTCATGACCTGCTGTAAATGTTCCACAAGAGTCTGCTCAATGTACCTGGGACCTTAATTTACTTATCTTGATATTACTCTTTGAGAGAAGTTCAAGGTTGATAATATGCTACAGCCTATTTATGATCATCTTTCTTTTCTCTATTGCCCTTGGGGTCACCCACAACTTTGGTTCCACAGAGAGTGTAGTATTATATGACCCATAGCCATATAGAATCAGTGAAGGAACATGTACTTTAAAAAATAGGGATTTCATCTCAAAGAGAAGTTTGGGAATGTTGAAAAGATTGTATAATTTCCTAAATGTAATCACACCACCCTCTCCTCTTATTCATTTCTGGATCCAGTTTATGGTGCACCTATAGTGTATGTTGCAGATATATACAATGATGGATAGAACAGCTGTATGGGCTATTCATCCAACTGTATACCATCCTCTATATCAGTGATCCTAAAACGTTTTTGATTATGGATTCTTCCCTATCAGTAAAAAGGTTAACTCAATTAACTCAATGATGAACTATGCAGTCTACTATTCTACCAATGATCATGCACATAAAAAAACACAAAAAGATACATTTATAAAGTATGCAATAAAGATCAAATAAATAGCGTGATGCTAGAGTCAATAGGAAGCTTGGAAAATTAGCACAATAACAGGTTGTAATGGGCCTTGAATGGCAAGCTAAGAAATTTGAATTTGACTCAGTAAAACAAATAGGAAGCCATTGAAAATTTTTGAGGAAAAGAGTGGTGTGATTATGTCTATGAATAAGAACAGCTATTCTTTAAAAAACTTTAAAATGTTTTATTTTATATGATTCCTTGATAGTTTTGTGAGATGTCTCTTTTCCCCTCTCAATTTGGTAATTGCCATCATGAGTATTCAAATAAACCAAATTAATTAAAGCAAAATCATAAACTCCAAATTAGTTACAATAATATGCATATTAATTTTAACAAAATAATAAAAAAAGTGGCTCCCACATCCTATTGTGTCTATTTTGGAGGCTATTTAGATTAAGAAAAGTTATTCTGTTAATGACCTAAAGGTTGGTATAATAAAGGGAGAAACAGAGGCAATGGCAACAGGGCAGGCAGGTGGTAATTAGGTACTAGAGTAAGGTTCCTAAAGGAATGGAGAGAATAAATGCAGGAGATATTTAGGGGGTGGTTTCTCCAGGACTTAACAGCTAATTACATCACAGAGATGAGGAAGAAATATATTAAACCAAATAGCACTGAGATTTCAAGTATGGATGTCTAGGTAAATAGTGGTACTATGGATAGAAACATTAAAATCGTAAAGAAAATCACATGGGGAAAAACTATAAACTGAAATTCCAGAGGGACTTCAAATGGGAATATCTTGTTGGGAGTTGGAGATGTGCTCTTGGAGCTCAGAAGAGATACCAGTTAGCACCTTTGAAGCCTGCAAATAGCTGAAATTTAAAACTGATTCTTTAAATAATGAACAATATCCACAATTCAATATCCAATTCATACATCCAAATGATAAATTTATAAATTTGTTCATGATCATCTTTCTTTTCTCTATTGCCTTGGGGCCACCCACAACTTTGGTTCCACAGAGAGTGTGGTATTATATGACCCATAGCCATATAGAATCAATGAAAGAATATGTACTTTAAAAAATAGAGATTTCATCTCAAAGAGAAGTTTGGGAATGTACAAATTTATAAATTCCCCCCGAAATAGTAAAAGACTAATTTATAATCCCTGTTGAGGTATTTCTCAGAGGTTTGTTTTGTATTTTATAGATATATGATGCTTTCAAATGAAGGGTTTTGAAAAGTAATGAAAATTATATGAAGTTCAATTTTTAAAAAAGGCAACTTATAATTATTTTAAGTTAGATTGCACATGTAAGAGTTTCACAGGATGACAGACTTTCGCCTTAGAGTACAGGCCCTCTGGGTTAATTAACTTTCCTCCAAAATTAAAAATGATCATTTTTACAGAAGGTTTTATAAACTTTCATTAATCTGTTATCAATACTCCAGATAATATCACTAAACTTGTCATAGATGTTTGTAATTATTTTAAACCATATAATTAACTTTAAGTTTCAGATAAAATGAGATGCAATTGAAACTTGGTAAATAGAGACCCAGTTTTAAAGTCAGGAAGGGTAAGTTTCAAACAAATGAGTTACAAACATGAATGAAATCAAAAGTTCAGAATAGAACACAAAACAAAAATACAAATGAAATGGACAGTTATCCTATACTTGTTCTTCCAAGAGCCATAGTGGAAAATGTGTATATTTTATATTAGATATCATCATTTTTGGAAAACATCTGGTTAATGTTCATACCATTCGTCAGCTTAGTTCCTTCTGTCAGGTGCCTCTCTTGGGCAAAGCCTCTGTCCTACAAGGCTGTCAGCTCTAAACCATTTCCTCTTCCTGTCTTATTTACTCTTGGTAATACATTCTTTCTGTCATCATTTTCCCCCTTTATCGAGTTCCAGTGAGGCCCCAGAAGATTCTGAGCTGAGAATACAAATATAATACAAATTTCTCCCTGTCTTGACAGCATAGGATCCTATGATCGAAGAAAAGGATAGTGTGGGGAATGGGGAGTTGTAAGAGTTCTTGTGAGGAGTATGGAATGAATAAAAGTATGAGAACCACCATTTCAAATTAATATGACAGCTGCTCCCCAAGGGAAGCTCATAATAAGTTTCAATCCTCATTGACTCTTTGGATGTATTACAGCATTATTAATATTAAATGAAGATCCTCCTGAGAAGTTGCCAAACACAAACAAATGATTCATCAAACATTTAATTAACTGATAAGGCTAAATGGAATACATCTAAGTGATAAATGGCCTTTGCACAGAGATAGAAATGCTTAAAGAAGTCTAATAAAAACATCTTGTAATTCAAAATGGAGAATGGAAATTTACTCTTAAATCAACCCTTGCATTTAGAACCCAAACATAGGATTGGTAGAAGGACACATTTTTAGCCATCTATGAATTCTGAGACCAGGCCTATACCATGCATGACTGCTATGCAGGAGAGAGAAAAATACCCTAAGACTAAACTCGAGTGTATGATAAAGGATATTCATGATAAGTTATAGATGCCTATAGACTATCTTTGAGCATGGAGCCAATTTGAAATAAGAAAATAATAATAAAAACTGGTACAATAATTGTAAGGCATTATAGTTTGTAAAGTACTTTATACAGCTAATCTATATAACTGATCTATGGTAGCTGAGTCTGCAGTAACCTACAGGTATGTACTGTAAGTATTATTTTCCCCATTTTACAGATGAGGAAGCTTAGGCCCGGAGAGATTACATGGCTTCCCTCTCATTATGGTAAATAATAGAGGTAGGATATGAAAACAGGTCTGCCTGCCTCCAAGTATAACATGGTCACCTGCATCTTACTGCCTCTCAAGAAAGCATCCTGAATGTGAATAGTGAGTCTGTTTGTATGGAATATCTCTCTCTCTCTCTCTCTCTCTCTCTCTCTCTCTCTCTCTCTCTCTCTCTCTCTCTCTCTCTCTCTCTCTCTGTCTCTCCCTCTCTCTCTTTCTCTCTCTCTTTCTCTTTCTCTCTCCCTCTCTCCCTCTCCCTTTCTCTCTCTATGTTTCTCTCTCTCTTGCTTACTTTTTTCTATCTTTCTTTTATTCTCTTTCTCTTTCCTCACTACCTCTGTTCCTCCTTCCCTCCCTCCCTCCTTTTATTCCTTCCTTTCTTCCTTCTTTCCTTCCTTCCTTCATTTCTTCTTCCCTTCCTTTGTCTTCTTTTTTTCTGTTCAGAAAACATTTCTTGAGTATCTCTTATGCACAAAGCAGTAGCATGCTGATACAAAATTTATATAAGCCATGGTTCTTGCCTTAATGTAATTTACAGCCTAGCAGAACAAAGAAGACACAAATACCGACAACTCAAATTCACATATTATCTGGTAAAAGCGTTAGAGGTTTGCCAGATTGCAGACTTTGTGAAGTCTGAAGTATCTCTTTCATTCACTTGGATAGTTCATTCATGAGATCTAGCGTGATGAGAGTAAACAGATAGAATACTGGGCTTGTAGTCATGGCATCTAGGATTAAAGTATGCCTCTAATGCTTACTAGTTGGGCCTCTAAGCAGGACACTTTCAGACTCTCAAACATAAAATGAAAGCAATAATTCTTATTTCATGAGGTTGTTTACAAAAGATAGTATGAATATGAATTGTTGTAAAGTTTTTGTTGTTATTGTTATCATTGTTCGAATTATGTTGACAGAAATATGAAGTAAAATTAATTTAGTAAGAAAAAGGACACTCATTCTCCAGTTTTTGAAATCAGAAAAAGCTCACCAAGTGGAGATGGAAAAAAGCTGCATTCATGCATCCTATGATGACTGAAGTCAAATTGTTTGATCACATGACTAAAATTATGTGATTATGAGCCTCTGACAATAGTGTCATGAACTGACAAAAGCTTAATAGGGAGTATTTGTACTAGTACTTACTGTCCATAAGCTTCATGCTTTTTTTTAAAAGATCCAGATACGTAATTTAAATTTATAATTAACTTATATTTCAAAATTTTGTTTTGGTTGGTGCTAATGCCGAAGAAATATAGAAGCTTACAAAGTATATTGTTCCACTTATCTGTCATTCACTCAACATTTATTAAGCATCTATTGTTTGCAGTCCATGATGCCAAGCACTGGAGATAGGAATGAGAAAAATAAAGACCATCCCTTCCTTCAAGAGTTTACACTTTAGTGCAGGAAGGCATCACACAGAAGGAAGGTAAAGGGGTGAGGGGAAATGGGAAGAAGGTATTTGAGGCAGTGAAGTTGCTGGGAAATGAAGAGATGTTTTGTAGAGGGAGACCTCTTTAAATGAAGGCTTTGGGAGGAGTCCTTTACGTGACCTTCAGACCTCTCATCAGAGAAACAGAAGGCACTGATGAGGTGTGAGTACCAAACCTTATAAAACTCTAAGGATAATGAGTTTCCTGGTGGTGAAATTTCCTTGGAACATGATCATGGTACAAGTTTGTTTAAGGAGTTTACCTGGTAGGAAATGAAAGATTATATAATGTCTGCAGCTATATAGGTTCAATGGAAGTAGGGAACACGAAAAAGATGTGAATACCTACCTATATCCTACCTAATTAATACCATGCATAAGAGTAACACTTCTCTCTCACCACCTAACATAATCAAAAAGTAAGTGACAGAGTGAGATCATAAAAGGGGGGGGGGGGGGTCTTGTTCTAAACATCAATAGATTGGGTTGTAATGATTAATCAATCAGAAAACATTTATTATGCACATATAATGTTCCAGGCATTGTGGTAAGAGCAGAAGATACAAAGCTTTTTGCTTTGCAACATGATCAAAAAATCTGTAAACTGAGTTCTAAAGCACATTGTTAAATAGTTTAAGACAACTACTTCATACAACTGTATACAACTACCCCACCAAGTTGTTTTGTGGTATTTTATGTTATTATATAAACTAAGGTATTTTACAAAAATGAATTGTCACTCATGTTTTTGTAGAATTTCAAATCAGATGAAGTGTTTTTGTCACAACCTTCTTCACTGTAAGTGGTGTATCAAAGTTGAAGAAACTGAGGCTCTGAGAGTCTAAATGACTTGTCCAGTGTCACACAAATTTGTGTCCAAGGTGGGAGATAGATCAAAGTCATCATTACTCTGAATCTAGTGAGGGATCCACTGTAACCATAGCATTGCTGAGAACGTACAGAAAATAGTATTCATGTTACACGATGTGCTTTTGTGTTACTTTGTATATCTTCTGGAAGTTTTTATTGAGAATTATGTAACAACATGATTGAAGAAATGACGATGCTGTTATGAATGGTGAACCATTAGCCACTACCGAAAACTGCTCCCTCTCTAATGTCTTCAAAACCAAAGTTGTCTTTTGGAATTAAGAAACATATCGATTTTTCTTCATTCTCAGCTGTGGAAAATGTTTAATTTCAGTCTGAACCTTTGATTACATCCATGTTTGGAACTCATTAGTTTGAAACTAACCCTTCCTAACTTTAAAGCTGGGTCTCAATTTACTGAGCCCAATTGCCTCTCTTTTTTATCTTAAACTTAAATTTTAGTTAGGTATTTTGAAATAATCGCATAGATTTGTATACCATATGAAATAAATGGTTCAGAAAGAGTTAGGAAAGTTGGAGCAATTAACAGTAGACTTTGAGGTAAATGAGTTTTCGAGTAACTAAGTTTTGCTTTCAGAATCCCTAACTCACTTCCAGACCTAACTCAAGTGCTACCTTCTACAAAATTCCTCCTTCCACCTTCTGTGATTCCTCCAGTTGGTGGTCTTCCATGTCTCTGAAATGACTTTGTGTTATTCATCTGTGTATTTTTTATGTCTCTCTCAGCAAAAAATATAAGGCAAAAGAGGGCATAATTTGATTTTTGTCTTTGCATCCACGGTACCTAATATGATATCCATGTGTCTTTGTTAATACTTTTGAATATGTAGACTGAGACATACATTTTCGGGCATAATGAATGAAGAGATTTTGCTTTGCTATGAATATTTAGTATAATTTTTTTCTTTAAATTGAAAGAGGTTAGTGATCAGATGATTAAAATGAATAAAAAAGATGAGGTCATTCAAGTATTTTTAAAAGATGTACAAAAGAAAGGTCAGTAGGAAACATAGACAAGAGCAGCTCTGAAGAAAACATGTTGAATTTATTGTAAACTTACAAAGAAAAACACATAATAGAGATTCATAGCTTCAGGTGCATGTCATTATGTACTTTCTATATGAAAATGCTTATCTTATTAATTCATTTATTATTAATAATTAATATTATTAAATTATTTATAAAATAATTAATTTATTGAATATGTCATATGTATTGATTATGTAGCGGGCATGTAGCATGGATACTTAGTGATACCATATTCCCTATTGTTCTGTGGGAAGATTGACTTTGGTCAATTTCTTGATAGTTGGCAGTTGATATTAAAGGATCAGGCTATGTTTCTAAGTCATTCTACAGTTAACACAGGATTTATTTAGCAATAGAAGGAGAAGGATGAATATAGGCATTGAGAAACCTTTAAGTCAATTCAGGTGAGTGATGTTCTCTTGCTTATACCATAACTTGTTCAGCTGTTCTCCAATTTGTGGGCATTCCCTTGATTGCCAGTTGCTGGCCACCACAAAAAGAGCTGCTAAAAGTATTTTTGTACACGTGGGTCCTTTTCCCACTTCTATGATCTCTTTGGGATACAGCCCTAAAAGTGATATTGCTGGGCCAAAAGGTATGCACATCTTTATAGCCCTTTGTAAATAGTGATTTTTAAAAATTGTTCTCCAGAATGGTTGGATTAGTTCACAATTCCACCAACAATGCATGTGTTCCAATTTTCTCACATCTTCTCTGGCATTTATAATTTTCCTATTTTTTCATACTGGCCAATATGATAGGTGAGATGTGGTACCTAAGAGTTGTTTTGATTAGCATCTCTCTAATCAATTGTGATTTAGAGCATTTTTTCATATGACTATAGATAACTTTCATTTCTTCCTCTGTAAACTGCCCATTCATGTCCTTTGACCATTTATCAATTGGGGAATGATTTGTGTCCTTATAAATTTGACTCAGTTCTCTATATAAATAGAAATAAAGCTTTATCAGACACTGATTGTAAAAATTCTTTTCCACTTTTCTGTGTGCCCTCCTAATCTTGGTTGCATTGGTTTTGTTTGTACAAAACCTTTTCAATTTAATGTAATCAAAAATATCCATTTTGCATTTCATAATGTTTTCTGTATCTTGTTTTGTCATAAATTCTTTTGTTCTACATTAATCTGACAGATAAACTATTCCATGCTCTCCCAGTTTGCTTGTAGTATCAGTCTTTATATTTGAATAGTGTAACAATTTGGACTTTATTTTGGTTTATAGTGTAAGATGTTGGTCTATGCCCAAAGTTTCTGTCTTACTATTTTCCAGTTTTCCTAGCAATTTTGGTCAAATAGTGAGTTCTTATCCCAGAAGATGGAGTCTTCTGGTTTATCAGACAGTAGATTACTATTGTTATTGACCACTATGTGTACCTAATCTATTCCACTGATTCACTATTCTATTTCTTAGCCAGTAACAAGTAGTTTTGATGATTGCTGCTTTATAATACAACTTAAGATCTGGTATGGCTAGGCCACATCACTAACATTTCTTTTCTTTAATTCCCTTGTTATTTTGGATCTTTTGTTCTTCCAGAAGAATTTTGTTAATTTTTCCAGCTCTCTAAAATAATTTTTTGATAATTTGACTGGCATGGCACTGAATAAGCAAATTAATTTAGGTAGAATTGTCATTTTATTATATTAGGGTAGTGTACTCATAAGGAACTGATGTTTTTCCAATTATTACAATCTAACTTTATTTGTGTGATAAGTGTTTTGTAATTATGTTCACATACTTCCTCTGATTGTTTTGGCAGGTGGACTACGAAATATTTTATAATGACTACAGTAACTTTAAATGGAATTTCTCTTTCTACCTCTTGCTGTTGGACTTTGTTAGAAATATATAAGAATGTTGATGATTTGCGTGGATTTATTTTATATTCTGTAATTTTGGTAAAGTTATTGATTATTTCAAGTAGTTTTTTTTACTTGATTCTCTAGGATTCTCTAAGTATATCATCACATCATCTGAAAAGAGTAATAGCTTAGTTTCTTCTTTGCCTATTCTAAGTCCTTCAATTTCTTTTTCTTCTCTTATTGCTAAAGCTAACATTTCTAGTACCATATTGAATAATAGTGGAAATAATGGACATCCTTGTTTCACCCCCCATCTTATTGGAAATGCTTTCATCTTATGCTCCTTATATATAATGCTTGCCGATGGTTTTAGGTAGATGCTACTTATCATTTTAAGGAAGACTTTATTCTTACGCTCTCTAATTTTTTAAAATAAGAATGGATGTTGTATTTTGTCAAAATACATCTTCAGCGTATATTGAGATAATATATTTTCTGCATGTGTTGAGATAATCATATGGTTTCTGTTAGTTTTTATTATCAATTATGCTGATAGTTTTCCTAATATTGAACCAGCCCTGCCATTCCTGGTATAAATCTTACCTGATCATAGTGTATTATTCTCAAGATAAGCTACTATAATCATTTTGCTCATATTTTATTTAAAACTTTTGCATCTATATCCATTAGGTAAATTGGTCTATAATTTCCTTTCTCTGTTTTAACTCTTCCCAGTTTGAGTATCAAATATCATATTTGTATCTTAAAAAGAATTTGATAGCACTGCTTTGCCTATTTTGCCTGATAGTCTATATAGTTTTGGAACTGACTGATCTTTAAATGTTGGATAGAATTCACTTGTACATCCATCAAACCATAGAGATTATTTTCCTAGGGAGTTCATGATGGCTTGTTCAATTTCTTTTTCTGAGATTGGGTTATTTAAGTATTTTTTTTTCCTCTTTTGATAATCTGAACAATTTAAATTTTTTAAAATATTCATTCATTTTTTTTAATGTTTAACAATCACTGCCATACAATTGCGATTTTATCCCTCCCCACCCACCCCCCACTACCTCCCTCCCTCCCCACGACTGCATACAATTCTGTATAGATTCTACATAAACTTTCCTATTGAGTATATTTTCACTATCGTCATGCTGTGTAGTCAGACTAAGATAAATGAAAGAATCCGTATAACAAATCAGAACATGATACACAAACAGATACACATACACAAACATGATCTGCTACATTATGTGAGTGACTTCCATATTTCTCTCTCTGAGTGTGGAAGGCTTTTTGCCTTGAGGTCCACCATTGGGATTTTTTTTTTTCAGAAGTTCTTGTGTTATTACAAAAATCTAAGTCTACCAGAAAAAACTCTTTAAAAAAAATAAAAAAATTAATAGGAAAAAAAAAATAAAAAATAAAATAAAATATTCATTCATTTCACTAAGACTGTCAAATTTATGGGCACATAATTGGACAAAATAATTCTAATTATTGTTTTAATTTCTTCTTCAGTGGTGGAGAATGAACCCTTTTCATTTTTAACCCTAATCCTAACCCTAATTTGATTTTTTCTTTCTTTTTTTTAAAATCAAATCAACCAAAGGCTTATCTCTTATATTGTTTTTCTTTTTTATAAAACAAGTTCTCAGTTTCATATAGTAGTTCAATAGTTTTCTTAATTTCAATACTATTCATCTTTCTTTTGGCTGTCAGTATGTCTTCTTTAATTGGGAATTTTTAATTTGTTCTTTTTCTAGTTTTTCAGTTGCATAGCCAATTCATTGATCTCCTCTTACTCTGTTTTATTCATGTAAGCATTCAAAGAAAAATTTCTCCTAAGATCTGCTCTTGCTGCATCCCATAAGTTTTGATACATTGTCTCATTATTGTCATTCTCTTGGATGAAATTATTGTTTCGAACAGTTGTTGTTTGCCACACTCATTCTTTAGCATGAGATTACTTGCTTTCCAATTTATTTTTAGTCTATATTTCCACAATCCTTTATTACATATAATTTTTATTGCATCATGATCTGAAAAGGATACATTTAATATTTCTGTCTTTCTCCATTGGGATTATGCCCTAGTACATGGTCATTTTTTTGTGTAGTTGCTGTGTAACACTTTCTATCCCCATTCAATTTTCTCCAGAGGTCTATCATATCAAATATTTCTAAAGTTCTATACATCTCCCTAACTTCTTTCTTTTTTATTTTGTGATTAGATTTATCAAGTTCAGAGAGAGGGAAGGGGAGGTCCCTCACTAGTATAGTTTTGCTCTCTATTTCTTCCTGTAACTCCCTTAACTTCTCTATGAATTTGGATGGTATACCACTTGGTGCATCTGGGTTTAGTAATGATATTTTTTCATTGTTTATGGTGAATTTTAGAAGGATATAGTTTCCTTCTTTGCCTCCAATTAGATCTATTTTTTTTTTTTTTGGTTTTGCTTTGTCTGAGATCAGGATTGCCACCTCCTTTTTTTTTTTTAACCTCAGCTGAAACATAATATATTCTACTCCAGCCTTTGGCCTTTACCCTATATGTATCCTCCTGTTTCAAATGTGTTTCCTGTAAACAAGATATTGTAAGATTTTGGCTTTTAATCCATTCTGTTATCTGTTTCTGTTTTATGGAAGAGTTCATCCCATTCACACTCACAGTTATGATTACTATCTGTGTCTTTCTCTTCATCCTGTCCCCCCCATTTATGCTTTTATTTCTCCCTTCTTCATTTCTGTCCTCAAAAGTTTTACTTTTGACCCTCAATCTTCCCTCCCTTCTATCAATCTTCTCCATTTTTTCCCCTTTTCCCTTACTATTTCTTCTATCCCTTTTAATCACTCCCTCCCTTTTCTTTCCCCTTTTCCCTACTACTGCCTGTAGGGCAAATTAGATTTCTATACCTCACTGAATATGTTATTCCCTCCCTCAACCAAATTCAATGGGAGTAAAGTTTAAACAAAGCTCATCTCTCTCCCTTCTTTCCTTCTACTGTAAAATGTTTTTGTTCATGTGGTGTAATTTACCCTTTTAGCTTCTTTCTTTCCTCTCTTCACCATTTTCACCTCTTTCATCTCTTAATTTGTTTTTTTTTGCCATCATACGTTAATTTATATCCACACCCTCTATGTATATCGCTTTTAAATGTCATAATAAGGATACATTTCTCAAGATTTACAAGTATTATCCTTCCATGTAGAAATGTAAACATTTTACCCATATTGAACAATGTGAGTTTTTGAGTTTTTTCTTTCTTCTTTACCTTTTTATGCCTCTTTTGAGTCTTGAATCTGAAGATCAAATTTTCTGTTGAGCTTTGATCTTTTCATCAGGAAGATCTGGAACTTGCCTATTTCACTGAATGCCTATCTGCTTGCCTGAAAGATTATACTCAGTTTTAGTGGGTAGTTGATCCTTGGTTGTAATCATCATATTTCAAGCCCCCAGATCTTTTGATGTAGGAGCTGCAAGGTCCTGTGTGATCCTAACTATAGTTCCACAATATTTGAATCACTTCTTTGTGACTATTTGCAGTATTTTCTCCTTGAACTGACAATTCTGGAATTTGGTTATAATATTCCTTGGTGTTTTCAATTTGAGATCTCTTTCAGGAGGTGATTGGTGGATTCTTTACATGACTATTTTACTCTTTGGTTCTAGAACTTCAGGGCAGTTTTTCTAGATAATTTCTTGGAAAATACTATCCAGGGTCTTTTTTTACCATGGCTTTTAGGTAGACTAATAATTCTTAAATTATCTCTCCTGGATCTATTGTTCTGTTCAGTTGTTTTTCTAATAAGGTATTTTTAATTTTCTTCTATTTTTTCATTCTTTTGATTTTGTTTGACTGATTCTTGATGTCTCATGTTTATTAGCCTCCACCTGCACAATTCTAATTTTTAATGAGTTGTTTTCTTTGGTTAGCTTTTGTAACTCATTTTCTATCTGGCCAGTTCTGCTCTTTAAGGAGTTGTTTTCTTCATTGTACTTTTTTCCCATTTTGTCAATTATATTTTTACAGGAATTGTTCAATTTTTATTCTACTTTTCTAATTCAACTTTTAAAATCCTTCTTGAACTCTTCCAAGAAGGATTTTTGGGTTTGAGACCAGTTCATACTCCCCTTTAAGGTTTCAAACCTAGGTATAATGTTGTCCTCATCTGAATTTGTGTTTTGATCTTTCATGTCCCCATAATAAGAATTTGTGGTCTTTGATTTTCTATGTTTCTTCTTGCTCATAGTGTTTTCCTTTTTCCTGACTTATAAATTGGATCTATACTTCTAGGGTACAGGGGACATTATCCCACACTTCTTATACTGGGGGATATGGGCCTGGTTATTGGCTTTATGTGCTGAGGCCTCAGGTTCTGGCTGCTAGAGGATGTAGAAGCTATAGCTTATCTGATGCTGAGCTGGAGCTGGTGATGATAGCTGATTTGTGTTGAAGTTGGGGGGGTTTACTACTTTTATTTGGGTAACACTGAAGCTCACAAGGTAAGGTGTGGGGATAGAGGTGGTCAGACCACTGAAGATCTCCTCCATGCCTGGAGCTGCACCAGAGAACAGGGAAGCTCAGTCACTGGTGGTCACCAGTTTGCTATGCAAATGGCGGTACTCCACATTGGTGTCTTCCACTTCCCTTGTTGCTTAATCTGTCATATTTGCTCCCAGAAGTCTGATGATTTTGAAAGAAAGGCAAAAACAATGTTTCTTACCCTCAAGAAGCTACATTTTAAGGAATGACAAAACATGTAATGAAGGAGACAGATATAAGGCATATCATTTGGAAGACAGTAATAATGGGAAGAACTAAGAAAGTACTCCTACAGAAGGTAAAATTGAAGAGAGTTTTGAAGGAAGTCAGGGATCTAAAAGGTGGAGGAGACGAGGGAGAGCATTTCTGTCTTGAAGGACAGCTAGTACAAAGGCACTGAGTTGAGAGATGGATTGTCTTGTGTGAGGGAAAATAAGGAAACAGATTGCAGAGTGTATAAAAAGGGAGTAAGGGGGGAAAGGACTGGAAATAAAGAAATAATCCAGGTTTTGAATATCTTTAAATGTCTAGAAGAAGAAGTTACATTTCTTTCTGAAAGTAAACTCACTGGAATTTATGAATAGGAGTTGACGTGGTAAGATTTGAGTTTAGGAAAATCACTTTGGCAGCTGAATGGAGGATGGATTGTGGGGAGAGAGATGTAACGTAGGGAAATCAATTAGAACATCATTATACTAGCCCAGATGAGATATGAGGAAGTCCTGTACTAGGGTTGTAGATGTGTGAGTGTAGAGAGGGACATGGATACTAGAAATGTGAACACATATGCTATAAGCCTGGACAATAGACTGGAAATGTAGGTTAAGTATGAATGAGGAGTTGAAGATGACATGACATTGCATGAATCTGGGTAGCTGGAAGATGGTGGTGCCCTCAAGAGTAACAGTAAAGTTGAGAAGAGGTGAGCTGAGATAGGGAATTGTGGAGAAATATATTAAGTTCTGGATGTACTGAGTTTGAGATGGCTATAGAATGTCCAGTTTGAGATGTTCAAAAGGCATTTAATGATTCAGGACTTGAGTTCAGGAGAATCTAGAGCTGGTATTATAGATTATCTGTATGGATATTAATGAAGCCATGAGACCATATGAGATCTTTAACTGAAGTAGAGATAGAGAGAGCAGGCCCTTAGACAGAGCCCACAGTTAGTTGGGTGTGGAATAGATAAAAATCTGGCAAAGGAGACTGAGAAGGAGTAATCATAAAGTTATGTTATACAATTTTTATCATTCAAAAATTAGAAAATTCTTTATTTGTGAAATAAAAAACACAAAACACTATTAAATGTTATAAACTTAGTCTCTGTGAGATAGATACCCTGTGCAGGGTACTTTGCAGAGCTGTAGTGATTCACAGTCCACATGTTGAAGATGACTTCTCTGCCCCTATCTCTCTCATTTTCTCCCCACCAATGTATATGTTATATAAGAATGGAGGAAACTTCATTGCTTATTACTGAATTTTATCTTATTTTGTAGGTCCATTTAAGCAAATAATTAACATTTTGTGGATGCATTGGATCAGGTAGAGGCATTATAGAATTTTTTGATTTTATGCTTTTAAAGAGAAAATCACAGGAAGAAAATCAAATTCACTTATAACCCATGAGATAAGATTTAAGCAAAATAAGGGATCAAATTCAAATTTCTTTTATTTGACCCCAGAAGACAGTACCAGTATGAATGGCTGGAACCTTCAAAGAGGGAGAATAAACTATAATATAAGGGAAAGATTCATGTCAAGCAGAGCCTTCAAAAAATGAGACAGATCTTTTTGACAAGTAGTAAGGTCTTCACCACTGATGGTGTCTAAGAGGAAGCTAGAACATGCACTTGTCATGGATGTGAGTGTTTCTCTTCAGGTACAAGGTGGCCTAGATTATGTCTGAGATCTTTTCTACATCTAAGATACGTTGCTACTATGCTCTATTATTATATGTCTTTCCTGAGTAACATAATGCAGCAGTATAACACAACACAATTAATGCAATAAATGCTTATAATAAACCATTCTCCAGTACATGGCTGATTTATTTGTTCCACCTTCAAGTGGAGTCAATGATTAGTAACAAAAGATGATGAATGAAAAAACGTTGTCTGATTAAAATCAAGTATTACAAAATTAATATTGACTTTCTTCTTTGTGAGCTAATCAAGCTCCTCATGTTAGTGGTTATATATTTTTTTTTCTCAAAATAGATTATATGTAAATGAAATAAAAGTAATACAATCACACTCAAAAAAAATTCTCACTGGACAGCCATTCAATCAACAGAGTACAATTAACCTCATTTCCATAAACTTCAGAAATTTGAAGACATAATGGGAAGGGCCATTAGATGGGCTTTACGGCTTAGGAAAATTAAAGTTAAAATTTGGTTATAAAGACAATGGGGCTTGCATTACCAATATTCCCACCTCCCATTCACTTCTCCATGACTTGTAATCTGGTTTCCAATCTCACCATTCACCATTTCCAAGGTTACCAGTGATCACTTAATTGATAGATCCAATGACCTTTCCTCAGCCCTCGTCTTTCTCTTCCCCTCTGCAACATTTAATATTGTCGAAGCCAGATTTCAAGGGACTGAGAAATGAATTGGAAGAGAGAAGTTGAACATAATAAGTGAAGGAAATTTCTTCTGGTAAATTTAAGTTTGAAAGAGAAGAGACATAAAACTAATTTTGGATAATTGAAGAGTCTAGTGAAGGAGGGGTTTTTTGTTTGTTTTTGGATAGGAGAGACTAATTTTTTTTGTATCATGGAAGGAAGCAATAAAAATTGAAGATTAGAGAGGGGGAATTATTAGGAGTGAGAGAAAGTGCTAGAGGAGCTGTGAGAGTATGACACCACAGGTGTTAGTGAAGATGGGAAAAAGAGGGCCACTTCTTCATTAGAGACTGAAACAAAGGGGGAGGAAATAGTGAAGACTATCTTATTGTTTTGAGAAGGCACTTGATTGGGTTACTCCCAATTGGGATATAGCAGGACATGAATAGTGACAGGACAAGGCAATAAGGCAGTTCAGAGTTCAGGAGAAGTATAAAATTCGACATTTTTTCAGTATAGAGATGAAATTAGCAAAGAAGATAAAGGTACCCATAGTTGGTAGGGGTGAGGGGTGACCATAATTTTCAGCGAAGATGAAGAATAGGTTTGGGTAGAAGGAGAGATGATAGCGTTAGAGTGCTCTTCTGAGAGAGAAAATTCAGACTTTTGTATCATGGAGCTGTGGTTGATTATGAAATCCAAGCACTGGTTACTCCTGGGTATGACTGAGATGAAGTGAAGATATTTCTTGGCCAGTGTATTTGAAGGGACATCAACATGTCTGCTATAGGCTTTGTGACAGAGATAGTACCTAAGCTTAGCCTCAAAGAAATAAAGCAATGGACAGACTGTACATCCTAGGCTATGGACAAATGATCAGGGATTAGATGTGGAATGTTTGGCTGCAACGGAGAGTTCAGTTGTGATGAAAGTACTTTGTAAATGACAAAGTGTTTTATAAATATAGGTTATTGTTATTAACAATTACAATGATCTAAAAATGAAGCCTGCTTTATTTTCCCAAAATAAGTTTCATTTACCTGAAGATATTAAAACAGAAGCTGTATGAGAATTTTTAAATAATGAATGACCTCCTGAAAGTCTTTCCCAAAATGTCTTTTCCTTTCCCCTTTCCATGTTTCTCACCAGATCCTAAAAGTACCAGGGAGGTGGTGATGTTGTTTCCTGGTCATTTCACCCCTTGCCAATACTTCTATTTCCCCACTTGGTGTAGATCCTTAGAGCTCTAGGGAACATGCCCTCCTCCGTGGATGAGTTAATCCATTCATCTTTGGGATAATTTACCCTGCACTGATGGTAAAATAGAGAGTGCAGAGTCACCTAACCCAATCTATTTGCCTGGCTCCATAACATGCTTCATCTCCATCTACCTAGACAGCTTTTCATCTTCCCTATCTCTACACTCTTCTATCACTCCTTCCCCTTTTCAACTTTCCAACTCTAACTCTAGAAATAGTAATTGAATCAGTAACTAACATTGCTTCTGCAAAGAGCATGATGGTCCTATGGTTCCACTTTCCATTCCTGTGACTTTCAGATCAAAATTCCCTTCCCTGACCACTGTTACTATATATGCAGTCCATTCCAGTAAAACATCAGAAATTTGCAGGGAACCAGATAGCTTACTTTTATCATAGGGAAGAAAGAAATTATGGCACTAGGAGGGGAAAAAGTTCAAAGTATGAGTAGAGTGTGTGAGGGTAAAAAGGGGACAAGGTTGGTAATACAACTCTACAAAAATATGTTGAGCACCTACTATAAGCAAGGAAGTCACTGTCCTCTGAAGAGTTAAATAGATTTCCTTCTGCACTTTTGGCCTGGGTAATCAGTCTTTTTTTTTTCTAATGCATTTTTTTCAACGTTCACTTTTATAAGATTTTGAGTTCCAAAATTTTCTCTCCCTCCTTTCCACTTTGTCAAAATGTCATGCAATCTGACATAGGCCATCTGTGTATAATCATAATAAACATATTTCCACATTAGCTGTGCTGTGAAAGAAGAATCAGAAAAAAGGGAAAAAACACAGGAAAGAAAAAAAAACAAAAAAGAACATGGTATGTTTTGATCTACATTCAGACTCCATAGTCCTTTTTCTGGATATGAATAGTATTTTCCATTAGGAGTCTTTTGGAATTGACTTAGATCATTGTATTGCTGAGAAGAGCTAAGCCAATCAAAGTTGGTCATGGCACATTGTTGCTGTTACTGTGTGTAGTGTTCTTCTGGTTCTGCTCATTTCACTCAACATCAGTTTGTGAAAGTTTTTCCAGGTGTTTCTGAACTCTGCCTTGTAGAATGATAGTGTTCCATTACATTTATATCTCACAAATTGTTCAGCCATTCCCCAATTGATGGGAATCCCCTCAATTTCCAATTCTTGGCCACCACAAAAAGAACCACTATAAACAATTTTGTACATGTAGGGTTTTTTTGAATTCATTGGGATATAGACCTCGTAGTGGTATTGCTGGATGAAAGATTACGTACAGTTTTATATCCCTTTGCGTGTAGTTCTAATTTGCTCTCCAAAATGGTTGAATCAGTGCACAACTCCACCAACAAAGAGTTCCAATTTTTCCACATTTTTCCAACATTTCTCATTTTCCTGTTTTGTCATATTAACCAACAATTGTTAATTAGACAATGAGATAGTACCTCAGAGTTGTTTTAATTTGCATTTCTCTAATCAGTAGTGATTTAGAGCATTTTTATATGACTAAAGATAGTTTTAATTTCTTCATCTGAGAATTGCTTGTTCGTATCTTTTGACCATTTATCATTTGGGGACTGGCTTCTATTTTTATAAATTTGACTCACTTCTCTCCGTATTTTAGAAATGAGGCCTTTAGCAGAGACACTACCTGTAAAAAATTATTTTCCAGCTCCCTGCTTCCCTTCTTATCTTGGTTGCATTTGTTTTGTTAGTGCAATGTTTTTTTAATTTAATGTAATCAAAATGATCCATTTTGCATTTCATAATGTTCTCTTTCCCTTAGTTGGTCACAAATTCTTCTGTTCTCCATAGCTCTGACAGGAAAACAATTCCTGGCTTTCCTAAATTGCTTATGATATCACTTTTTATGTTAAAATCATGTACCCGTTTTGAACACATCTTATTATAGGGTATAAGATGTTGACCTATGCTTAGTTTTTACCATACTAATTTCAAGTTTTCCAAGTAGTTTTTGTCAAATAATGAGTTCTTATCCCAGAAGATTGTCTTTGAGTTTATTGAATAGTAGATTATTATTGTCATTGACTAATTGTGTCTTATGTTTCTTACCTATTCCATTGATCCAACACTATTTCTTAGCCAATACCAAATCCTTTCAATGACTGCTGCTTTATAGTACAGTTTTAGATCTAATATAGTCAGACGACTTTTCTTTGTATTTGTTTTTATTGATTCCATTGATATTCTTAACTTTTTTTCTTCCAGATGAATTTTGTCATTATTTTTTCTAGTTCTTTGCTAATATGTTAATAGCTTTAATTCTATATTCCTTAAGGAAATTGGTCTATAATTTTCTTTCTCAGTTTTGACTCTTTCTGGTTTAGGTATTAGCACCATATTTGTAACATAAAAATAATTAAGTAGGACTTAAGTAGGACTTCTTCTTCTGAATACTTTATATAGTGCTGGAATTAATTGTTCCTTAAATGTTTGGCAGAATTCACTTGTAAATCCATCTGGCCCTGGCAATAGTTTCTTAGGGAGTTCAACTGATGGTTTATTTAATTTCTTTTTCTGAAAAGGGGTTATTTAATATTTTGTTTCCTCTAATGTTAATCAGGGCAATTGATATTTTTGTAAATATTCATCCATTTCATTGAGATGGTCAGATTTATTGGCTTACAACTGGGAAAAATAGCTCCTAAATATTGTTTTAATTTTCTCTTCTTTCGTGCTGAATTCACCCTTTTCATTTTTGATACAAGCAATTTGGTTTTCTTCTTTCTTTTTTTAAAATCAAATTCACCAAAAGTTTATCTATTTTATTGTTTTTTCTCATAAATCCAGCTCTTAATTTTAGTTATTAGTTCAATAGTTTTCCTAATTTCAATTTTATTAATCTCTCTTCTAATTTTCAGAATTTCTAATTTGCTATTTAATGTGGAATATTTAATTTGTACTTTTTCTAGCTTTTTTAGTTTCATACCCAATACATTGTTCTCCTCTTTCTCTGTTTTATTCATGTAAGCATTTTGAGAAATAAAATTTCCCCTCAGAACTGCTTTGGCTGCATCTTATAATTATTGGCATATTGCTTCATTATTATCATTCTCTTGGATGAAGTTATTGATTATTTCTATGATTTATTGTTTGATGCCCTCATTCTTTAGAATTAGATTATTTAGTTTCCAATTATCTTTTAGTCTACCTTTTCTGACTTTTTATTTTATGTAATTTTTATTGCATCATGATCTGAAATGTATGTAATAGTTCCACATTTCTGCATTGGATTGTGAGGTTTTTATACCCTACTATATGATCATTTTTGTGTACTACTGAGAAAAGATATTTTCCTTCTGAATCTCATTCAATTTTCTCCAGAGGGATACCATATCTAACTTTTCTAAACTTTCTACTCACCTCCTTAACTTATTTCTTTTTTTTTATTTTGTGGTTAGATTTATGGGGGGAGGTTGAGGTCCCCCAGTCTTTGAGTTTTGTTGTCCATTTCTTCCTATAACTCACTTAACTTCTCCTCTAAAATTCTGGATGCTATACTATTTGGTGCATATATGTTTATTGTTGATTGTCTATGGTACCTTTTAGCAAGAAATAGTTTCCTTCCTTATCTCTTTTAATTAGATCTATTTTTTGCTTTTGTTTTATCTGAGATCAGGGTTGCTACCACTGAAGTATTTTGTTTTTTTTACTTCACCTGAATCATGCTATATTCTACTCTACTCCAGCCTTTTACCTAAACTCTGTGTGTACC
The DNA here is from genome assembly GCF_028372415.1 of Notamacropus eugenii. Lineage (NCBI taxonomy): Eukaryota > Metazoa > Chordata > Mammalia > Diprotodontia > Macropodidae > Notamacropus > Notamacropus eugenii. The sequence continues at coordinate 165,956,633 of NC_092877.1, read as the reverse complement.
TCTCTGCTTCAAATATGTTTCTTGTAAACAACATTATGATTTTTAATCCATTTTGCTATTTGTTTTCATTTCCATTCTCATTTATGATTTCTAACTCTGCCTTTTTCTCCATCCTGTTTCCCCCCTGTTTATATTTTCTCTCTCCTTTCATCCTTTCCCTCCTCACCAGTGTTTTACTTCTGACTACTGCCTCCCTCAAACTGTCCTCTTTTCTATCAGCCTCACTCTCTTTTCCTTCCCTTTTACCCTACTATTTCTGCCCTCCCTTTTCTCCTCTCTTCTATTCATACTGTCCCTTTTCTTTCCCCATTTCTCTTCCTACTTTCCTATAGAGTGAGATAAATTTCTATAAAAAACTGAATATGTATGCTATTCCCTCTTTGAGTCAAATCCAATGAGAGTAAGGTTCAAACTATATTCACCCCCTGCCTTCTTTCCCTCTACTATAATATGTCTTTGTGCCTCTTCATGTGACTAAGTTACCCTATTCTACTTTCCCCTTTGCTCTTCTCCAAATATAATATTTTTTCACCACTTAATTATTTTTATCATCACATCAAAGTGAACTTATACCCACACCCTCTGTCTATATATACCTCTTCTGAATGCCATAATAAAGACACTATTCTCAAGAGTTACAGATATCATCTTCCCATATATGGATGTAAACATTTAACCTTGTTGAATAAGATGTTGGGTCTTTTACTTCCATTTGCCTTTTTATGCTTCTCTTGAGTCTTGTATTTGAAGGCTGAATTTTCTGTTGAGCTCTGATCTTTTTGTCAGGAATGATCAAAAGTTTCCTGTTTCATCAAATATCCATACTTTCCCCTGAAAGATTATACTCAATTTTTCTAGGTAATTAATTCTTATTTGTTATCCTAGCTCCTTTGTCTTCTGGAATATCATATTCTAAGCCCTCTGGTCCTTTAATGTTAGAAGCTGCTGGGTCCTGGGAAATTCTGACTGTGGTTCCATGATATTTAAACTGTTTCTTTCTGGTTGCTTATAGTATTTTCTCTTTCATCTGATAATTCTGGAATTTGACTACTATATTCATTAGAGTTTTCATTTTGGTATCTCAGGACTTGATCAATGGATTCTTTTAAGGACTCAATTACCTTCAGGTTCTAGGATATGAGGACAGTTCTCCTTAATAATTTCTTGAAAGACACTGTCCAGGAATGTTTTTTAATCATGGTTTTCAAGTAGTCCAATAATTCTAAATGTATCTCTCCCCAATCCGTTTTCCATGTCAATTGTTTTTCCAGTAAGATACTTTACACTTTCTTCTATTTTTTCATTCTTCTGATTTTGTTTGTTTGATTCTTGATGTCTCATTAGTTTCAACTTGCCCAATTCTAATTTTTAAGGAATAATTTTCTTCTATTAGCTTTTGTACCTTTTTTTCCATTTGGCCAATTCTACTTTTTTAAGGGGTTGTTTTCTTCAGTCAGTTTTTGTCCTTCCTTTTCCAAAGTGTTGACTCTCTCTTGCAAATGTCTCATTTCTTTCCCCAATTTTTCTTCCATTTCTTTCACTGGACTTTTAAAATTGTTCTTGAGCTCTTCCAAGAAGGCTTTTTGGGCTTCAGACCAATTTCTATTCTCTTTTGAGGTTTCATGTTTCATATTGATAGTGTTGTCCTCTTCTAAGTTTGAGTTTTGATCTTCCCTGTCCCCACAATAATTTTTTATGGTCATTATTTGTTTTTGTTTCTTGCTCATCTTGTTCACCTATTTCCTGGCTTTTAAAGTTGAGCTCTTCTGATGGAGCTCAGGAGGCACTGTCCCAAACTTCTTGTTCTGGGGTCAGGGGCCTAGTCACTGGCTTTGTGCGCTGGGTCCTCAGGTGCTGGCAACTGCAGGCTCATAGGGATCTGATAGTTTATCTGTTACTGAGCCAGGGTCCTAGTGGTGGTGTCTGGCATGTGCTGAGGTCGGGGGATGGGGGGGGTGGGAAGGGGCTTTCTGCCTTTCCCCAGGGCTACACTAAAGTATGTGGAGATTTTACCCCTGGAGGATGCCTTTTTGCCCTGGGCTGCACTGAAGTGCATTGTAGTTCTCAGAGCTGGGGTAAAACACATGTGGAGTCCTGGTGTGGGTGTTTGCCTTCTCTACCACCATAGGGCTCAGGATATCCTGCTATTTGGTGAGGTGGGGCTTGCTGCTGTCCTGTTGGGATGTTTCTCCTTGGAATATGTTCCCCTTTTACTTGAATGAGATGGACCATTTTTTGCTGATCCTCCAAGTCTCCTGGATTAAAAGACTACTCTACCCCATCATTCTGTTGACTCTGGTGTTCCAGGATTTGTTCTGGAGTGCTAATTTATGTTTGTCCCAAGGTAAATACAGGACAACAGTGATTTACTACTTACTCTGTCATCTTGGCTCCTGGGAGATTCTATTGATAGTTAGTCTTAACAAACTTTCTAATGAGAAGAAGTTAGGGCCACATGTCATTATTAAAGAAAAAAGCTTTGTAGTCCCAGAGGTGAGCAACTGGCAAATGGTTTCAATGGTGTGATGAGTGGGGAGTCTTGCACATTTACATGGGCCTTCTAAGAGAACTGAATGTTTAAGCTAAGAAAACACTACAACTTGATTACAGAGTCTTAATTAGAAATATAAAGAGAAAACATTAAGAGGTTCTCAAGATAGCCTTTTTTTTTGGGTGGGAGGAGCTATTTTTGCTCCCCAGGGTGATTTCTTTCAATGGCCAATTATATGTCAGCTATATAATTATACATTTATTTAGAAAAGTTAACTTTACACATATTCTTTAAAGACTAACTGTATGTGTGATATATGGATATCTAGGGTGCAAGAAAGACATAGATTATAGAATTAGAGGACCTGAATTTCAATGTCACCTTTGCCACTTTCCACTTGTGTGACTTTCAGGAATTTATTCCCCTCTGTGGGTCTCAGTTTCCTCATTGGTAAAAAGAGGATAGATGTGAAGCTTTGGAAGACTACTAAAATTTCTTTCAGTTCTAAATCTATGATCCTATGATCAATGTGTGAATCTGAAGAAGGATGTTGCCAACATGGATAGGAGTATAATTAGTAGCAAGTTACTTAGAGTCTTCAGAAACAAGCTCTCTCTCTGGGAATTGAATCTGAGTATGGGAACCTATATCAAAGTTCAAGATTTTAATCCAGAAGGGATTTGGAGAGACCCTTCAATCTAATCTACAACTTTTACTAATGAGAAACTGAGGCTGAGAGAAACATCAACAAACTTCAGAAAGTGCAGAATACTGTATTCTAACTCATTCCCTACCACCTTTTCTACTGATGACAGCCCATGTGTACATTTTCTTAGAGTAATCCTAGTTTGCCTTTGAAAATAAAAGTTGATGTTTTCACCTAATATTTTCTTCACCAATGTTCTTTGTGGTAAGTAGAACAAAAGAAGGTGTAATGCAGTGGATAGAATGCTGGACTTGGAGTCATAAAGATCTAGTCCTAGTTCCTGTCTAAGATATTTATTAGCCATGTGATGTTGAATAAGTCACTTAGGTTCTGAGTCTTAGTGTCTTCAGTTACAAATCTGATGATCATTTTTATAGATAAGAGAATAAGGCTCAAACAGATTTGGTCAGTGTAAGTACCTGCTAAGTACCTGTGGTCACACAGCTAGGTAGTTTTACAATAAGGTAAACCCAAGCTCAGCGTATCTTCCTTGGAGTAGTGTTTCTTTAGAGTAGGCATCAGTAACTTCTTTTGTCATAAATGGGGCAGACAAAAATCTATACACAATAACAATGCAGAGGACAATACCATCCCCTAGCCTTCCCATTGCTAGGCTTCCTACAAACCAGTTCCAACAAATCACAAGCAGACTCTCGAGCAAAATCACAAACAAGCTCTTTCACTCACACTAACCAGCTATGTGAATCCTTCCTAGCTCTGACTGCTCTCTGACTAACTCCATCTCAGTTCTGCTCTACACCTCTTCCTATTTCACCCTTCCTGTTCCACCCCTTCAGTAAACTCCTCCCTCCACAGACTCATTTGACTCAGGCAGGTCACAGGGACCTATTAATGAATGGGAAAGGCCTTCCTATTTAAATTACCATTATACCTGTGGAAAGGCATCAAAGTGGAAAATGTCATGTCATGGAAGGAGGTTGGCAAATTGGCCCATATGACTGGTATTACATAAAGATTACTGTATAAAAGGGGAGGGGGCAATGTGAAATAAATCTGGAAGAATAGTTTTGAGTTGGCTTGTGAAAAGTTTTATATAGCTTTAAAGACCAGAAGAATCTTTTTTTTAATCCTAAGGGCAAATGAAATTTGAACTATATTTAAAATATGGGTAGGAGAAGAGCATTTCAAGACAATGGCCAAAGTATTGGCAAAGGTGTAGTAATGAGAAAATGAAAGATGTACTTAGGCATACCAAGTCTAACCTAATTTGTCCTGTTTCCCTCCTAATATAAAACATAAAATCCCCATGATAGATAAAACAATCATTAAAATCAGGAATTTATAGGAAGAATACATGTATTGATTAACAATAGTATTTTAAGCCTTTATCATGAGCCAGATACTGTGCTAAGTACTGGAGATAGGGGGAAAAACAGTCCCTCTTTTAAGGAACCTACAGTCAAACTGGGGATGTAACATTGCAAATAACATACAGACAAAATATGTGCAGGATAAATGGTGGGGGGAGACCCAGAGGAAAAGCATTGAGATTAAGGACAACTGAGAAAGCTTCTCAGAGAGGGAAGCACTTGAGTTGAGACTTGAAGAAAGTCAAGGAAGCTAGGAAGTAGAGATTCTAGGCCATTGAGAAAGCTCAAAGTTGAGATGGAGTGTCCTGTTTAAAGGAATAGCAAAGAGGCCAGTGTCACTGATTCTCAAAATATGTGGAGGAGAGAAAGGTGTACTGGACAAGTATAAAGGGGTCAAGTTATGAAGGGCTTTAAAAGTCAAATAGCAGGTTTTATATTTGCTCCTGGAAGTAATAAGGAGCCACCAAAGTTTACTGAATAGGGGGAATAACATGGTCAAACCTGTGCTTTAGGAAGATCCATCTGACAGCTTAATGTAAGATGGATTGGGGATCTACAGTGCTTAAAAAGGTAATTGCCCTTCTGGGGGAAAAGAAACATATTTTTGACAGGTGGTTTTGAAATATAGATTGTTGACAGTTTTTTTTTAATTTAAAATATGTGCTGCAATAATTTAACCTTTTCTTCAGTTGTGCTTTAAATGGAGGTGATCACACAAATAGTATTCAGTTTATCATTATATTTCTGAATTTTTATAAAAATAAATGCTTAATTCACATCTTTGTTACTTTAAATAGCAAATTTCTAAAAATGCTCTAAATCACTATTGATTAGAAATACAAATCAAAACAACTCTGAGGTACCACCTCACACTTATCTAATCATCTAATGTGACAAAACAAGAAAATGATAAATGTTGGAGAAGATGTGGGAAAATTGAAACACTAATACATTGTTGGTGGAGTTGTGAATTGACCCAACCATTCTGAAGAACAATTTAGAACTATACCCAAAGGGCTGTAAAATTCAGCATACCCTTTGATCCAGCAATATTACTTCCAGATCTCTATCACAAAGAGATCATACAAATGGGAAAGAGACCCACATGTACCAAAAACATTTATAGCAGCTCTTTTTGTTGTAGCCAAGAATTGGAAATTGAGGTGGTGCCCATCTAAAGAAGCTGTGGTATATGAATGTAATGGAATACCTTTGTGCTATAATACATGATGAGCCTGCAGACTTTAGAAAACTCTGGAAAGATGAATATATACATATATGAACTGATGCTGAATGCTGAGCAGAGCCAGAAGAATGTTGTACACAGTAATAGCCACATTGTACAATGACCAACTTGGACAGACTTGCTTTTCTCAGGAATGCAAGGATCTAAGACGACTCCCCAAGACTCATGATGGAAAATCCTATCCACATCCAGAGAAACAACTATGGAGTTTGAATGCAGATTGAGGAATGCTATTGGCTCTCTTTTTTTCTTTTGTTGTTTTATTTCTTTCTCATGGTTCGTCCTGTTGGTTCTAATACTTCTTTACAACAGGACTAATGTGAAAATATGCTTGATATGAATGTGTATATAGAGCCTATAACAGATTGCACACGGTCTTGGGGAAGGAGGGGGAAAAAACTGAAAACTCAAAAGCTTATGGAAGTGAATGTTGAAAACTGAAAATAAATAAATTTTAAAAAAGAAAAATTAAATTTCTAGAGAATGGTGAAATTGTTGTTTTGAACTCTGTAAGGGATCATATGATGATAAATTTGGATCTGGAAGGAACATTAATGTTCATGAAGTCCAACACCCTTATTTTACTGATGATAAATCTGAGGGACAGAAAGACTGTGTATTTTGTCCATGTCAAAGAGCTAGTAACTACCTGAGGCAGAATAGGAACCCATGTCTGCTTTATTCCAGTCTTGCTTTGTCTCCTAGACAACACACTTTTCTCTTATGTATACCTTTCTCCAATGTCTTCATCACTTTTTTTCCTGATCATGAATGCATTTTGATGATGCTGAAAGTACATCTTTCACAGAGTTGCTGGGAGGATCAATGAGATATTTTATAAGGACTTAGCACACTTCAGGACATATTATCACCAGTCTCATTTAACTTGATAATGATATACAGCTGATGGTGTACTTTTAAAAAAAAGCATTGAGTCTTATTAAAGGTAGCAAAGTTTTTTAGTCTTAAGATATTAGCCAGCTAACAAGTGATAGGCTCATTCCTGGATAAGCTTCACACTGAATTGGGTAGGGAGTTGTCAGTGTCAACTGGTCATTGTAATATACTGTTGATGCATAGCTTGGGAATAAACAAAGAAAATGCTCTCTAGTTAGCACGCTGAAGTGTGAAGTGAGTCCCCTGAGGTGTGAAAATAAGCTTTGGAAGGAATGGATGGTTTTCCTTTCCCCTTAGTTTTCTTCATCATAAGTATATTTTTATTCCCCAGAAATAGGAATAACCTAGTAGACAAAGCAAAACATTCTACCAGATGGAGAAGAGCAGGCCTTAATCAATGTTCTCAATGATAAAAATTATTAGTAGTCTTTTGAACATTTAGTTTGTTAGTCTCTTAGGAATTTAAAAAACTTGATAGAGCTTTATTTTTTGAAGTGCTATGTTTGAAGCTTATCAATTTCAAAATAACTTTTCCCACTTCGATTTATATTTTTAGCATTTTAAGGTGAATGAGCTAAAAAACAACCTTTCAAGAGGAAATTGAGTTATTAAACATATTTCTCTTTTGGATATGACGTCTCTGAAGCTGCTCTGATAGATAGCAACAGTGATAGCTCTACTTACTTTGTGTTAACATATTTTTGATAGAACTCTTTCGAGAAATGAGGTGATCTCTCCTTTTAAAATTCTTCACTCTCCTTATCCACCCTAAATAAAAGAGAGAGAAGAAGAAAATAGACCAAAGTAAATAAAATTTTTAAAAATATTTAAGGCTCACATTATGATCATTTCTTCATTAGGGATTTAAAACATGGAATTTTTTTTCTCCTTTATAGAATTTGTTGCCATGGCCCTTTGAAGAATAGTACATTTAAAGGGCACTGGTTTTATTCTTGTTGCTTAGTTGTTTTTAGTTGTGTCCAACTCTTTGTAATCCCCTTTGGGGTTTTCATGGCAACACTCCTGTAGCAGTTTGCCATTTCCTTCTCCATCTCATTTTATAGATGAGGAAACTGTTTAAGAGAGTTAAGTGACTTGCCCAGAGTCACACAGAAAATGTCTGAGGTCAGATTTGAACTCAGGTATTTCAGATTCCAGTTCCCATACTCTTGTCAACTGTGCCTGTGAGCTGCCTCATTGGTTTTATACTCCAGTGGTAATGAAGAACTTTGGAACTTCAAAATTGCTTTTAAAATGTGGGGACCAGAAGAAGAGAGTGCAAGAAGACTAATTTCCATTAAATTGTGATCATACAGAGTAATCAAAGGTTTAATATAAAAGTCATTTTAAGTGAAAGGCAGCTAATTGAGCCAGAAGGTAGAGCCCTGTGCCTAGAGTTGGGAAGACCTGAGTTCAAACATAGTATTGGATACTTACTAGCTATGTGATACTGGTCAAGTCAGTTATCTCATCTGTAAAAGGAACAGGATAAGGAAATGCAAATCACTTCAGTATCTTTGCCAAGAAAGCCCCAAATGCGGTCACCAAGAGTCAGACACAACTCAAAAAAACACTACTGAACAAGAAATATTTTAAGTTAGGATCATAGGTTCAGTCCTAGAGTGCATCTATTATAATCTTATTAATTTGCAAAAAGAATCTATACGTTTTACAGAATAAGTGACTGAAAAGTATTAGCTACTTTCTGTGTTCTAAACACTATGATCTAATCACTCAACTACGTTCTAAGCACCATACTAAATGGTGAAAATTCAAATATAAAAATGAGATCATTTCTACTCTCAGGGGACTTACTTTCTAGTAAAAGAAAGCAAACAAATAGAGGGGAATAATGATCAGTGAAGGAGGTTTTGATTTGGAAAGGCATAGGTATAGGAAGTAAAGTCATGGGGAAGTCACATGACAGGCCTTTTCCAGAGATAATGGCAATCTTGATTTGATTTCTGTTCCTCATATCTTTGAAGAAGAGGGCCCAGGTGTACAATCAGAAAGATATTAAGTATAATCTGGTCCCTGAAGCCTGGTGATGTTAAGTGACTTTCCTCATTAAGGTCACACATACCATAAGTTACAGAGCTCTTTATGTATCTGAGAAAATTTGCAAATGAACTGGAGATTCTCTCCTTTACTTTTCAAGGATTATTTCAACTCTTTTTCGAATAATGTGTAGATGTTTCTTGGAAAGTTCTGAGTTTCTTCTGTTGGCACTAAGGATCAGCCATTTGTTTTATGAGTTATCTTGTCTTCTTTCCAATATTCTAAGTGACTAATAATTTTACTAGTAAAGGAGGTTCTGAACAGCAATGCATCTCACAGCTAGCTGCTGCATACTTCAGTAGATGCCTTCATGAGTTGCATTTCATTACCCACCAGGATATCTAGGCTTAAGACTCTCTCAACTTAGTCTGTTCCTTATATGGCAAATTCAAGTCCATTTTGGGATACATGCCTGAAACTCTGATAACTTGAGCAGTTTCTCTGTTGGAGTAGATTTAGGAATCTAGAAGGAGACACCAGAGTCGAAGCTTGGTGCACAATTATTTTTTTCTACAGAAAGCCATTGTTAGTTTAACAAGTTTAAGTCATATTCATCCTTTTTATTCTGAACATAATGAGCACCAAAAAAGAGAACAACTCCATAATCAAATTATGAAAGAAAAAATGAATTATATGTGAACCAAGAATCTATATTTCATCCAAGAAAACTATATCCATCTGTCTGTCTATCTATCCATGCATGTGTTTCATTTATCTATTATGCAACTGAACAAAAGTTTCTAATGATTTTCTTTATTCATTTGTTGTGCTTTCTTGATTTTCATTTTTGAAATGGTCAATTTGTTTTTCCACTTATCGGATTAGTTAATGGTTTGTTTATCTTCTTTTAAGAACCATTTTCTAGTTTTATTTATTAACAATGTTTTTTATTTTAATTGATTATTTTCCTCTTTGCTTTTCAGAATTTTCATTTTCAAGCTTAATTAGTTCTTTCAATTTATGAATTTCCTAGGTTTTTTTAAAATTTGTATGCCCAAGACAATGATCTCTTTTTTTTGTTATTGTTGGAGTTTCTTGCATTTCTTTAATTTTTAATTTGTGAGATAAAATAAGCATTTCCATAACTTGGTATTTTTTTAAAAAATATTGTACATGGAGCCAAGATGGCAGAGTGGAAAGATACACATATGCTAGCTCCAAACCCACAGCCCATAAAATATCTGTAAAGAAGAACTCCCAACAAATTCTGGAGCAGCAGAAGCCACAGAACAACAGAGTGGACAAGATTTCTGTTCCAGAGAGCCCTGAAAAACCAACACGAAAGGTCTGTGGCACCCCAGACCCAGAACAGAGCCAAGCCCTGCCTTGGCCTAGCTGCACCAAGAGGAGCATATCCGAGCAGACTTCAGGGACGGAATCTCCAGCAGCCACCGGGTTCCCTACAACCACAGGTGCCAAAGGTCGGTGGGAGGGTCTTTTCAGCTCCTCAAGAGGGGAGTGGGGTTCCACATGACTCAGGCCCCCTCAGGAGGCAGCAGAAGAGGCAGCAGTGGACAGGGGCTCCCAAAGCAGGCAGGAACTCAGATCCATTGTTGAAGGTCTCCACATAAACCCCCTGAGGGAACTGAGCCACGTGAGGCAGCCTTGCCCCTATCTGAGCACCTGAACTTAATCTCACACTGAATAGGAGCCCTGCCCCCACTGTAAGCCCTGAGGCCAGAGAGCAGCATTTGAATCTCAGCCCCCAAGCACTGTCTGGGCAGATCTGGAAGTGTGGTGGGTGTGGAGAGAACACTCAGAAGTCAAGTACCTGCTGGGAAAATGCCCAGAAAAGGATGGAAAAAAATAAGACCTTAGAAGGTTACTTTCTTGGTGAACAGATATCTCCTCCCTTCCTTTCAGATGAGAAAGAACAATGCTTACCATCAGGGAAAGACATAGAAATCAAGGCTTCTGTATCCCAAACATCCAAAATAAATATTCAGTGGGCTCAGGTCATGGAAGAGCTCAAAAAGGATTTTGAAAATCAAGTTAGAAAGGTAAAGGAAAAACTGGGAAGAGAAATGAGAGAGATGCAAGAAAAGCATGAAAGGCAAGTCAACACCTTGCTAAAGGAGACCCCAAAACAAAAATGCTGAAGAAAATAATACCTTGAAAAATACTCTAATTCATTTGGCAAAAGAGGTTCAAAAAGCCAATGAGGAGAAGAATGCTTTCAAAGCAGAATTAGCCAAATGGAAAAGGAAGTTCAAAAGCTCACTGAAGAAAACAGTTCTTTCAAAATTAGAATGGAACAGATGGAGGCTAATGACTTTATGAGAAACCAAGAAATCACAAAACAAAACCAAAAGAATGAAAAAATGGAAGATAATGTGAAATATCTCGTTGGAAAAACAACTAACCTAGAAAATAGATCCAGAAGAGATAATTAAAAAATTATGGGACCACCTGAAAGCCATGATCAAAAAAAAAGCCTAGACATCATCTTTCATGAAATTATCAAGGAAAACTGCCCTGAGATTCTAGAACCAGAGGGCAAAATAAATATTGAAAGAATCCACCAATCACCACCTGAAAGAGATCCAAAAAGAGAAACTCCTAGGAACACTGTGGCCAAATTCTAGAGTTCCCAGGTCAAGGAGAAAATATTGCAAGCAGCTAGAAAGAAACAATTCAAGTATTGTGGAAATACAATCAGGATAACACAAGATCTAGCAGCTTCTACATTAAGGGATCGAAGGGCATGGAATATGATATTTCAGAAATCAAAGGAACTAGGACTAAAACCAAGAATCACCTATCCAGCAAAAGTGAATATAATACTTCAGGGAAACAATGGTCTTTCAATGAAATTGAGGACTTTCAAGCATTCTTGATGAAAAGACCAGAGCTGAAAAGAAAATTTGACTTTCAAACACAAGAATGAAGAGAAGCATGAAAAGGTGAACAGCAAAGAGAAGTCATAAGGGACTTACTAAAGTTGAACTGTTTACATTCCTACATGGAAAAACAATATTTGTAACTCTTGAAACATTTCATTATCTGGGTAGTTGGTGGGATTACACACACACACACACACACACACACACATACACACACAGACACACACACACACACACAGAGACAGAGAGCACAGAGTGAATTGAATAGGATGGGATCATATCTTAAAAAATGAAATTAAGGGTTGAGAGAGAAATATATTGGGAGGAGAAAGGGAGAAAAGGAATGGGGTAAATTATCTCTCATAAAAGAGGCAAGCAAAAGCCTTTTTAGTGGAGGGAAAAAGAGGGGAGGTGAGAGAAAAACATGAAGTTTACTCTCATCACATTCCTCTAAAGGAAGGAATAAAATGCACACGCATTTTGGTATGAAAACCTATTTACAATACAGGAAAGTGGGAGAGAAGGAGATAAGCAGGATGGGGGGGATGATGGAAGTGAGGGCAATGGGAGGAGGGAGCAATTTGAAGTAAAATTTGAAGACAGGATCAAAAGAGAGAAGAGAAGCAAGGAGGGGGCAGGATAGGATGGAGGGAAATATAGTTAGTCTAACACAACACGACTATTATGAAAGTCATTTGCAAAACTACACAGATATTGTATATATTGAATTGCTTGCCTTCCAAAAGAGGCATCTCCATGAAGAGAAGTTGGAACTCAAAGTTTTAGGAACAACTGTCAAGTACTGTTCTTGCTACTAGGAAATAAGAAATACAGATAAAGGGGTATAGAAAGTTATCTGGCCTTACAGGACAAAAGACAAGATGGGGACAAGAGAAGGAAGGGATGATAGAAAAGAAGGCAGATTGGTGATGGGGCAATTAGAATGCTAGGTGTTTTGAGGTCAGGTGAGGGGACAAATGGGGAGAAAATTTGGAACCCAAAATTTTGTGAAAATGAATGTTAAAAATTAAATAAATAAATTTAAAATGAAAAAAAATGATTGTACATGAAACTATAAATCTATTATGCACAACTTGCCATTCCTTTTAAATATATAATATTGTGTACATTTTTTCAATTTTTCTTCCCTCTGTAACCTCCCATCCTCCTAGAAATGACTACCATTAGACACAAATGTGTATATTATATATATATATATATATATATATATATATATAATCATTTTATACATACTTCTATTAAATAGTACCTATTTTGAATGCATATGGCATTTTCTAATATGTCTTTTTTAGTTTTTTAAAAATTATTTTTAGTTTTCAATTTTCACTTCCACAAGATTTTGAGTTCCAAATTTTCTTCCCATTTCTCCTCTCTTCCCACCCTAAGACAACTTACATTGTGATTATTCCTTCTCTCAGTCTGTCATCCCTTCTATCCCCTTTCCTTCTATTTTCCTGTAGGGCAAGATTGATTTCTATACACCATTGCCTGTATAGCTTATTTCCCAGTTACATATAAAAAATAATTTTTAATATTCATTTTTAAAATTTTGAGTTCCACATTCTCTCCCTTCCTCCCTCCCCACCCAACCTCCTTGAGAAGGCAAGGAATTAGAAGTAGGTTATATATGTGTAGTCCTGCAAAATGCTTCCATAATACTCATGTTGTGAAAGATTAACTGTATTTCCCTCCAACCTATCCTGTCCTCCCATTTATCCAATCTTTAATTTGACACTGTCCCACCTCCTCCCTGATTGTCCCCTCCCCATTTTCCTTCTTTTCAGTCATCCCTTATTCCCTTCCCTGCTTCTTTCCTGTAGGGTAAGAACAATTTCCATACCCAAATGAGTTTGTATGTTATTTAGTCAAATCTGATGGGAGTAAGATTCACTTATTCCCTTGAACCTCCCCCCCTTCCACCTGTAAAAGCTGTTTCTTGCTTCTTTTATGTGATGTAATTCATTCCATTCTTCCTCTCCCTTTCCCCTTCTTCCACTATGTTCCTCTGTCACCCCTTAATTTTATTTTAGACATCAGTCTTACATATTCAATTCATCCTGTTCCTTGTCTACATATGTATATATCTTCCAAATATCCTAATACTGACAAAGGTCTCATGAGTTACAAATATCATCTTTCCATGTAGGAATGTAAACAGTTCAATTTTATAAGTCCCTTATGATTTCTCTTTCCTATTTATCTTTTCCTGCTTCTCTTGATTCTTGTATTTGAAAGTCAAATTTTCTAGTCAGCTCTGGTCTTTTCATCAAGAATGCTTGAAAGTTCTCTATTTCATTGAATATCCATTATTTTCCTTGAAGTATATTATACTCAGTTTTCCTGGATAGGTGATTCTTGCTTTTAATCCTAGTTCCTTTGCGTTAGGGTATTTAGAATTGAGGGTTAGATAGAATCGAGGCATTTAGAGTTAGGGTTAGGGTTAGAATCAAGTGCATGTAGGGTTAGGGTTAGGGTTAGGGTTTGACCTCTGGAATATCATATCCAAGGCCCTATGGTCCCTTAATGTAGAAGCTGCTGGATCTTGTGTTATCCTGATTATGTTTCCATGATACTGAAATTGTTTCTTTCTGGTGACTTGCACTATTTTCGTCTTGACCTGGGAACTCTGGAATTTGACTACAATATTCCTAGGAGTTTTCCTTTGGGCGCTCTTTCAGGAGGTAATTAGTGGATTCTTTCTATTTCTATTTTACCCTCTTGTTCTAGAATGCCAGGGCAGTTTTCCTTGATAATTTCTTGAAAGATCATTTCTAGGCTCTTTTTTTGATCTTGGCTTTCAGGTAGATCAATAAGTTTAAAATTTTCTCTTTTAGAACTGTTTTCGAGATCAGTGGTTTTTCCAATGAGATATTTCATGTTGTCTTCTATTTTTTCATTATTTTGGTTCTGTTTTATAATTTCTCGAGTTCTCATAGGATCATTCTAATTTTTAAGGAATTATTTTCTTCAGTGAATTTTTGGACCTCCTTTTCCATTTGACCAATTCTGCTTTTTAAGGTATTCGTCTCCTCATTGGATGTTTGGACTTCTTTTGACACTTTGTATTAGTCTGTTTTTTAAGACATCATTTTCTTCAGCATTTAAGGGAGGGGAGCTCCTTTAGCAAACTGTTGACTCATTTTTCATGATTTTCTTGCGCCACTCATTTCTCTACCATTTTTTCCTCTATTTCTCTTACTTGATTTTCAAAATCCAAAGAGCTCTTCTATGGCCTGAGAACAATTAACATTTTTTCGAGGCTTTTGGTTGTAGGAGTTTTGACTTTGTTATCTTCTGGTTGTATGTTTTGTTCTTCCTCATCACCAAAGTAAGATTGTATAGTCTGACTTTATTCCTCTGTTTGCTCATTTGCCAGTCAATTACTTGACTTCTGAACTCTTTGTTAAGGTAAAACTCCTCTTCCAGAGTGGAGAATGGATTGTCCCTAGCTTCAGGGGTTTTGTGCAGTTGTTTTCAGAGAATATTGTTGTTTTCAGAGATATTTCTAGGGACCTATAAAATTTTAGTTCTTCCAAGATTGTATGACCAAAGGAGAGGTGTTTACTCCTTTCCTGGCCTGTCTTCTGGTCTATAAGTGACCACGCGCACTCTTTTCTGCCTTGGAACTGTGAAGATTCCCTCTCACCCCTGCCACGGGCTCTAACATGCCAGTGTTCCTCCTCGTCCCAAGATCCTGGGTAATGACCCAGGACTGTGACCCAGATCCAAGCATGGGCAAAGCAAGAGAATCCTGCCTCAGCACCAGCAATGATATCCCTGCTACCCTTCTGGATCCTCCCACTGCCTGTAGTCTGAGAGCTACAGAACCAGCCACTGCTACTGCCACTGCCCTGGATCTGAGACCTGAGCACACTCCTCTCCACTCAAACTGGGGCTAGACTTCTCTCCCTCAGGTTGCACAGAACCTTCCCACTAACTTTTGAAGTTATCTTTAGCATTTGAGAGTTGAGAAGTCTGGAAACCACCATAGCTGCCAGTGATTCAGTTCCCTGAGGCCTGCTCTCACCAGTCTGTGCTCCTGTGGGCCACGCTTGATGGTGCAATAGACCCTTCTTGCCGATCTTCCATGTTTCTTGGGCTGGAAATTTGGGTCCAAATTTTCTCCCCATTTTTCCCCTCCCCCCACCCCAAAATACTGAGCATTCTAATTGCCCCTACCACCAATCTCCCCTAGTAGCAAGAATACTACTTGACAGTTGTTTCTAAAACTTTGAGCTCCAACTTCTCTTCATCCCTCCCTCCCTACTCATTCCCTTTGGGAAGGCAAGCAATTCAATATAGGCCATTATCTGTCCCATTGCCCTCCCTTTCATCATCCCCCCCACCCTGCTTATCCCCTTCTCCCCCACTTTCCTATATTGTAAGATAGGTTTTCATACCAAAATGAGTGTGCATTTTATTCCTTCCTTTAGTGGAATGTGATGAGTGTGTGTGTGTGTGTGTGTGTGTGTGTGTGTTTGTAACCCCACCAACTACCCAGATACTGAAAAGTTTCAAGAGTTACAAGTATTGTCTTTCCATGTAGGAATGTGAACAGTTCAACTTTTATAAGTCCCTTATGACTTCTCTTTGCTGTTTACCAAAAGGTATTCTTGTGTTTGAAAGTCAAATTTACTTTTCAACTCTGGTCTTTTCATCAAGAATGCTTGAAAGTCCCCAATTTCATTGAAAGACCATTTTTTCCCTGAAGTATTATACTCAGTTTTGCTGGGTAGGTGATTCTTGGTTTTAGTCCTAGTTCCTTTGACTTCTGGAATATCATATTCCACGCCCTTCGATCCCTTAATGTAGAAGCTGCTAGATGTTGTGTTAACCTGATTGTATTTCCATAATACTTGAATTATTTCTTTCTAGCTGCTTGCAATATTTTCTCCTTGGTCGGGGAAGTCTAGAATTTGGCCACAGTGTTCCTAGGAGTTTCTCTTTTTGGATCTCTTTCAGGTGGTGATTGGTGGATTCTTTCAATATTTATTTTGCCCTCTGGTTCTAGAATATCAGGGCAGTTTTCCTTGATAATTTCATGAAAGATGATGTCTAGGCTCTTTTATGATAATGGCTTTCAGGTGGTCCCATAATTTTTAAATTATCTCTCCTGGATCTATTTTCCAGGTCAGTTGTTTTTTCCAATGAGATATTTCACATTATCTTCCATTTTTCATTCTTTTGGTTTTGTTTGGTGATTTCTTGGTTTCTCATAAAGTCATTAGCCTCCATCTGTTCCATTGTAATTTTGAAAGAACTATTTTCTTCAGTGAGCTTTTGAACTTCCTTTTCCATTTGGCTAATTCTGCTTTTGAAAGCATTCTTCTCCTCATTGGCTTTTTGAACCTCTTTTGCCAATTAAGTTAGCCTATTTTTAAAGGTGTTACTTTCTTCAGTATTTTTTTTGGGTCTCCTTTAGCAAGGTGTTGACCTGTTTTCATGCTTTTCTTGCATCTCTCTATTTCTCTTTCCAGTTTATCCTCCACCTCTCTAACTTGATTTTCAAAATCCTTCTTGAGCTCTTCCATGGCCTGAGCCCACTGAACATTTATTTTGGATGTTTGGGATACAGAAGCCTTGATTTCTATGTCTTTCCCTGATGGTAAGCATTGTTCTTCCTCATGTGAAAGGAAGGGAGGAGATATCTGTTCACCAAGAAAGTAACCTTCTACAGTCTTATTTTTTTTTCCCTTTTCTGGGCATTTTCCCAGCAGGTACTTGACTTCTGAGTTTCCTTTCCACATCCACCACTCCTCCAGATCTGCCCAGACAGTGCTTGGGGGCTGAGATTCAAATGCTGCTTCCCAGCCTCAGGGCTTTCAGCAGGGGTGGGGCTTCTATTCAGTGTGAGATTAAGTTCACGTGCTCCCTTGGGGGGCAGGGTCCCCACACGAGGCTTAGTTCCCTAAGGGGATTTATGCAGAGACCTTCAGCAATGGATCAGAGTGCCTCCACTTCTGCCTCCACTGCTGCCTCCCGATGGGGCCTGAGTTATGGGGACACCCCGCTGCCCTCCCAATGAGCCATAAAGACTCTCTCACTGTCCTCTGGTGCCTGTGGGCAGAGGGACCCACGTGGCTGCCAGAGACTCCATCCCTGAAGCCCACTCGGATCTGCTCCCCTCAGTGCTGTGCGGCCGAGGCAGGGCTGAGCTCTGCTCTGGGTCTGCACCACGGACCCTTTATGTCAGTTTTTTGGGTCTCTCTGGAACAGAAATCTCCTCTGCTGCATTGTTCTGTGGCTTCTGCTGCTCCAGATTTTGTTGAGAGTTCTTCTTTACAAGTATTTTATGGGCTGTGGATTGGGAGCTAGCATATGTGTATCTTTCTACTCTGCCATCTTGGCTCCTCCCCTGGCCTTCTATTTTCTTAAATATGTTTTTTTAAAAAGTCTTTTTATGATTATCTTGATACAGTTGCAGTTTAAAATATCTGTTCATCTCTAATGTCTTTATCAGATATTTTTGTAAGTCAATGTTTAAAGTTCATTATTCCTGTTCCGTAAAGGTGATATTCAACTTTATTGAACAGGTTATTTTTAGTTTTAAATTTCTCACTCTAGTAGAGTATTCCAATTTCTCCTCTTCTTTATAGTGGTGGCTATCAGGTCTTGTGTGATCCTTACTGTGGCTTCTCAAGACTAATTCTTTATGACTATTTGCAGTATTTTTTGATAGACCTTAGAAGCCTGAATTTTGGCTAAAATTTTCTTGGGAGATTTCATTTTTTTTCTTCAAGGAGGTAAATGGTAACTTCTTTCTATTTTCTTTTTGCCCAACAGTTTTTAACTATCTGGGCAGTTTTCATTCATATTCTTTTTGAAATGATGATATCTAGACTTTTGGTGGTTGAGATTTTCAAGCAATCTAATTTTTAGCCTCTCTCTCTTTGACTTGTTTTCTAGGTAAACTGCTTTTGATAGGATGTATCTTACATTTCATGAAATTTTTTCAGTTCTTTAATTTTGTTTTTTATTTCCTATTGTTTCATATAGTCATTGAGTTTTAATCTAACCTAATTTTTGAGGAATCTTACTTTTTTAAAGTTTTGTAACTCCTGTATTATATTTTTTAACCTTCTACCTTTTTCCCCACTACATATCATTTCTTTCAGCTTTTTGTTTTCTAAAGCTCTTCATTTGTATAATTGTTTTGAAATTCTTATTTCATTTCTTCCATGAATTCTCATATAGCATACGGCAAATCTAAGATTTTCTTTGAGATTTTCCTTAAAGATGATGTAAAGTTATTCTATTTTTCTGAATTTGTATCTTAAGCATAATATTTGTATTGATGATATTTTTTAGGTTTGCTCATTTTTTAGGGCTTACATCTTGAATTTGATTTTGTATTGGGGCCAAATTCTGTACCTTCCTGGAAGGAGTGGTTAGACCTTCTTTTGTTGTTGTTGTGAAGTAATTTCAGTCTTGTTAATCTTTTATGACTCCATTTGAGGTTTTCTTGGCATAGAAATTGGAGTGGTTTCCTTCTACAACTCATTTTTACAGATGAGGAAATTGAAGCAATCCTGTTTGCATAATTTGCCCAGGCTCATATAGAGATTGTAAATGTCTGAGGTAAGATTTGAATTCAGAACGATGAGTCTGCCTCCAGGCCTGGCACTCTATCTACTATGCCACTCACTTGTCTCAATCAGATTGCACTCATCTCAACTAACTGAGGTCTGTTTGATTTATTATTGTGGTGTTTTTCAAGAACCTGGGAACTTATTCAGTCATTTCCGCCTTTTACATAGTAGAATGCAAGGTCAGTCTGAACTGGGGCAACCTTTTCCACAGGCTGCTGACTATGATTTCTGCTCAAAGTAAATAACTGCAGGATCCAGATATTATGACTGGTACTCTGATGTTGGTTCTAATTTTTTTTTAAAAAAAATCTTGCTTGAAAGTGAAAAGCTGAAACTTTTATAACAAATATGCAAGGTAAAGGGGATAAGAATCTCTCATTGGCTATGTCCCAGTGGAATATATTTGCAAGGTGTACGTATGTAATATTTGCACACTCATTCCATCAACTCTCCATCAAAATGTGGGTAATAAGGTCTTTGAAATTGTGACTGGTTATTGAGTTGATCAGAGTTCATAAAGTTACTTTTCTGCATCAAAGATACCAAAAAAAAGTAAAAAGTCCTCTAAGTACAAAAGTATGTAGAGCAACATTTTTGAATAGCAGAAGATGATACATAAAAGGAGACTAGAACGTCTCTTTTGGGGAAAATACCAGAGATTCCTAGAGTTTGGATACGTTATCAAGATGATGACTGAGTTGAAACCAAGGAGAACAGCTGCTGGCAAATGAGCTGTTGAACCAATGGAATCCAGTGTGTTTGACCATTTATCATTGTCCTTTTTTTTTGCCAACTTTGCCATTTTAGTAGGTGTGAAGTGGAATATTAGAGTCGCCTTAATTTGCATTTCTTTGCTTAGTATTGAACATTTTCTTTGTATGGCAATAAATGATTTTGATTTTCCTTATAAAACTACCTGTTCATATCCTTAGGCCATTTATCATTTGGCAAATATCTCTTATAGATTTTGAAAAAATTCCTTATATATATTGGAAATGGGAATTTTTTCAGAGAAATTTGCTGCAAATATATATATTTTTTAATTTTCTGGGTCCCTTCTCATTTTAGATACTTTAATTCTATTTGTGCAAAAGTTTTAAATTTTTATGATCAAAATTGTCCAGTTTGTCTTTTGTAACTTTCTCTATTTCTCCTATCCATAGAACTGAAAGGCAATTGCTTCTTCACTTCTCTATTTTTTTTTTTTTTAATGTTTACCGTGTCGCTCTGTTATGTTTTAAGTCATGTAACTGTTTGGAGCTTATCCTATTATAGTGTTAAATGCTGGCCTATATTTACTTTCTGCCAGATTGTTTTCCCAGTATTTTTTTGTCAAATTTTGTTGGTCTTGTATAATCATTTCAGATGTGTCTGACTCTTTGTGACCCCATTTGGGGTTTTCTTGGCAAAGATGCTGGGGTGGTTTGCCATTTCCTTCTTCCATTTTTTCACATAGTGAGTCCTCAACCCAGTCTCTGAAGTTTTTCAGTTTATAAAACATAGGCCACTATGTTCATTTGCATTTGTATGTTATGTATCAAAACTCCTATTGATTAACCTTTCTTTCTTAACCAGAACTATAATGTTTTGATGATTGCTACTTTGTAATATAGTTTGAGATCTTGTACTGCTAGATCTCCTTCTTGTCTACTTTTTTGATTATTTCTTCTTAGATCTTTGACCTGTTGTTACTACAGATGAAGTGTTCCTGTTTGGATTTTTTCCCTCACTTTAAAAAAAAAATCTTTTGTAGTTTGATTGGTATAGCATTGAAAAAGTAAATTAGGATAGTTTTCTTATTTTTATTATATTGAAGTACCCATGAACATGATATTCCTCCAATTATTTATGACTGACTTGGCAGAAAGAATATTTTTTAGTTGTTTCTGTACATGTTTTGGCAGATATACTCTGAAGAATATTTTACAATCTACAGTTATTTAAAATGGAATTTCCTTATCTTTTCCTGTTGGTTATTTACAAAAATGCTTATGAGTTTTGTAGATTTATTTCATATCTTGCAATTTGCTGAAGTTTTAATTATTTCCACTACTTTTTAGCTGACTTTCTAATGTTCTCTTACTAAAATATCATATTATCTTCAATCATATTATCTGTAAAAATTGTTAATATTGTTTACTACATATCTTTGCTTATTGCCTTAATTTCCCATCTGTTCCTATAGGTAACATTTCTAGCACTATATCAAATTGTAATGGTGACAATGGATGTCTTTGCTTTGCCCTTAAACTTAATGGTAAGACCACTGGTCATCCCCCTAGTATATAATGCTGGGTTTTGGTTTTGAAGAGATACTGGTTATCATATTAAGGAAAGATCTCTTTATTCCTAAGATTTCTAGGTTGTTGTTGGGGTTTTTTTGGAATGGATGTTTGTCAAAAAGTGTTTTCTGCATTAATTTATATAATCATGTTCGTTTTTGCTCTTATTGTTATTAATACTATCATTTATGGCCAGTTTTCTTAATATTGAACAAGCTCCCTTCTTGGTATAACTCTAATGTGGTCATAGTGCATAATTTTTTAATGTTTCATGTTAGAATGTCTTTGTACCCTAGCACACAGATATAGGATGCAATAGTCCTTGTCTTATTCCTATTCTTTCATAGGAAAACTTCCCAGGTTACATCACTTTCCTAGTACCAATAGTTTTCTAATTATCTCTTTGCGCTGTCCTGTGCTGGGAAAATGCACTTTAGTTATTCCTTGAAATTTTAGATCATCTTTTGGTCTGATGATTTTGAAAAAAATCCTTGATGGAATATTTGTGATAGAGCTGAGCTATTCTGCTCCATCTTATTCTGTCATCTTGAGATTTGTCTCTGTATCTACTCTTAAAAAACTGCTCAATACAAAACATGTTTTGTTATTTTTATGGAGATTTACTTCCTGCTTGCAATCAGTTCAATGAATTGCTATAAATTAGCTCATCACATTATCTAGCAAGCAACCTAGTGAGATTCTATGGAAATAGACACAGGAAATAGGATTATAGTTAGGTTGACACACATGGGGCCCTACAGTAGAGAGCTTTGTGCTTCCCGGAAACAGGATACAGGAAATAGCATGCCATTAAAAAGAAATTTGGGACTTTTGATGATTTTACTTATGGCCAACCCCTTTCTGAAGATTCCTGGGGTTGTGCGCATAGCACTATGGTAATTTTTACTACTTGGAAAACCCCCACAATGGGGCTTTACTGAGCTAAGCTACTAAACCAAATGGATGGCTATGGAGGGTGAAGTGATAAGTTCTTATCCAAAGTGTAACTCAGCGCATAAAAGCATTCTATTTTCTCTTTTTTTTCTTTCTCATGGTTTTTCGCTTTTGTTCTGATTCTCCTTTCACAACATGACTAATGTAGATATATATTTAATATGATTGTACAGAGTGAAGAGGAAGGATGAAAAAATTGGAACTCAAAGTCTTATAAAAGTAAATGTTGGAAACCAAAAAACAAAAATAAATTTAAAAGAATAATAAAAAAGGAAGAAAAAACAAAAATAATGTAACTCAGAAGGAAGAGAATCATGTGAATTTGCTAAGATGGGGAAAAGGTTATTAGACATAGAATGCCAACAGACCACTAAATGTACTAATTTTGATGCATGGGTTTGTCATAGTCTAACCTTCCCTGAATCATTATGAGAGGACAAACTTGTATGTACCTCATTTGTGGAATGAAGGACAGGATAATTAAACTTAGTGGTGTATGCAAAATATTTAGAATGGTAAACTCAATTTCCTCATTTTCTTTCTACCTATAATATTAAAAAGAAAATATATTCACATATATCTTATTTTGTTTACAGCATTTTGGTAAATGCCCCTTGCATTTCTCTGGTTCTAAATTTAGTTTGCTGTTTATCTATTTCTAACTTACCCCTCCAGCCTAACTAGACACTCCTCTTCAGCATATACTTATGCTCTAGGTAAACTGGTCACTTTTCCTACATATATCAGGCTCATTGAAAGACCTGATATTTTGTTAATGAAGTACATATCTGAAGTACTTTCTTGTCCCCTCTGTCCACCAAATCCTGCAAGATAGCTTGAAGTTATACTTCACTAATGAAGTCTTCCTTGGCAGCTTTAACACTAGTTTCTCCTCCTTTACTTTGAAAATATTCATGTTAGTAAGTATATACTTATTTTTTTCCCATGTATTGTATGTATTATATTCTTGGGCAATTGTTCCACATCTAAGACTGAAATTTTTTGATGTTAGAAATTATCCCAAACTTTTCTCTTTTTTATATCATTCCAAGTGCTATTTAACAGCAGGACAATACTAATAAGTGCTAAACAAAACTTGGTGAACTTTATTATTATTTCAAAGTTGTAGGACCTCAGAGTTGGAAGGGACTCCAGAGAATGCATGGTCAAACCCAAGCTGGACCACAAATCCATTCTGCAACAAAATCCACTTTTCATTGAATGACTACAAGTAGAGAAGCTAAGTGGCACAGTGCATAGAGCACTGGGCTTAAAATCAGGAGTTCAAATCCAGCCTCACCCATTAACTAGCTACATGACCCTGGGCAAGTCACTTAACTCTGCCTCAGTTCCTCATCTGTAAAAGTTGGAGAAGGAAATGGCAAACCACTCTAGTTTCTTTGCCAAGAAAACTCCAAATGAGATCATGAAGCGTTGGATGTGACTGAAATAACTCAACAACAGCATAGTTTACTTACAGCCTTCCAGAGCAGCCTGTTCCATTTCTAGATATTTCCTAATTGTTAGCAAGCTTTTCTTTAGACCAAAGGCAACTCTTTCCCTGTTTATTGTTCTTAGATTTACACTCTGGGACCAAGAGTGGTTTAATTTCTTTTCCTTGCACCTCCCCCAGTGCATGAAGATATCAATTCAGTTTCTGCTGTCTTCTCTAGGATAAAGGTAAAATTTCCAATTTACTTTCCTGGTCAATTTCCTAGACATGTTCTAGGTTATCAATGCCCTTTCTACAATGTTGCACCTAGAACTGAATATTCCAGTTTTGTTCTAATAAGGGCAGAGTATCCTTGGACAGTCACTTCTTTTGTTATAGTCACTGCTTAGTGTAGTATTATGTTTTGTTTTGTGTTATTTTTGTTGATACGTCAAACTGTTTATTAATTTTGAGGTTGAAAATCTAGTGAAACCCTTGAATTTCTTATAGCATTAACTCTTTTCCTTCCCTATCACCTATCCATTACTTGTACTCTTGATTATTTAATCTCAGCTGTAGACTCTTCCACCTATTTTGTAATTTCACTTTATTAAAATATGTTTATTTTCTGTCTGGAACTTTTTGGATTCTTACACCAGCCTCCAATATGTTAACTAACCTTGCAAACTTCAAGCATTTGTTAATAAGCACATCAATCAATAGACATCTAAATCCCTACCATATTCTTAGCTTAACACTGTTCTAAGCACTGGAGACAAAAGAAAAAGATGAAAAAGATAATCCCTGTCTACAAGGAGTTTACAGTCTAATAGGGAAGACAACATGCAAACAAATATATACAAAGCAAGACATACATCGCTAATAGGAAATAATTAGAAGAGGAAAAAAACTAGAATTCAAAAGAATTGGGGAAGGCTTTCTATAGAAGGTGGGATTTTAGTTTAAACTAAAAGCAAGACAGGGAGGTCTATTCTGAATGGAGGAAAGAGAACTTTCCAAGGATGGGGGATAGCCAGAGAAAATTCCAAGTGTTGGGAGATGCAGTGTCTTTTCTGTAGAAGAGCCAAGAAGTGTGCCATTTGATTGAAGAATACATGAGGAATGAGTAAGAAGACTGGAAAGGTAGGAAGGTCTTTGAATGTCAAAGGCTCTCAGAGGCAGTAGTAAGTGACTAGAGTTTATTGGGTGGGGTGGAGAATTTGAGAGCTGTAAAAACAACCCATTGACTATCTATTCCAACCAATGCAGCTAAAGAATCCATCCTATACCACACCCTAGAAAAAATTATTCAATTTCTTCCTGAACATCCCCAAAGAATAGGAACCCACCAACTCCTGAGGTGGTCCACCCTAGTTTTGAAAAGATAGCTCAAATTTTAGAATTTTTTTCCTTATATCAAGCTTACATTGGCCTATTTTCATCTTCTACCCTTTCTCCTGGTTCTGACATTTTCCTCTCAAAGAAAATCTAATCCCTCCTTCACAGGAAATCCCTTCAACACTTGAATGTAGAGATCATGCCCTTCCCCCAAAGTCTTCTTTTCTCAAGATTTAGTCCCTTCAACAACCGTCATCTGTCATGGCCTTCACCATCCTTGCTTCCCTCTTCTGGATTACTTCAATTTCCTTCTTAAGCCATGGAATTCAAAACTGAACACAATACTCCATTTGAGGACTTTACAGAGGCAGAGTACAATGAGATTGCCACCTCCTTATTCTTACTTTCTGTAGCCTTCTTAAGCAGCCCAAAATCACATACTGTGTCACTGCTTACTCATATTGTTCTCTAAGTACACTAAAAGTTGCAAATATTTCTCAGGATAACTGCTGTCTATCTCTAACTCTTTCCATATTATATTTAAAAATTGATTTTTTTATACCCAAGTGCAAGAGTTTATATTTCCTTGTTGAATTTTAACTTATTAAGTACAGCCTAATGATCTAACTTGTCAAAATCCTGACTCTATCATTTACTATTAACTATTTCTCTTAGCTTCGTGTCATCTACAAATTTGATGAGTAAATCATCTATGCTTTCAGCCAGGTCATTGATTAAAATGTAAAACAGCATAGGGCCAAGCATAGATTGCCTGGGGTACTCCACTGGAGACCTCCTGTGAAGTTAACATTGAACCATTAACAGCTAATCCTATCTGCTATCCACTGTGCTGAATCCATGTAATTTTATTATCATTTCATTTATATGACCTTATCATCTCCATAAGTATAGTACAGGATATTTATCAAAAACACGTAGTAGTTTTGCTTTGCACATAGTAATCACATAATACTTTTTACTTCCCTCCTTTCCTTCCTTCCTTCTTTCCTTCCTTTCTTCTTTCCTTCCTTCTTCCCTTCCTCCTTTCCTTCCTTTTTCTCTCCCTCCCTCCCTTTTTCATCTCACCCAAGCAAAGAAAATCTTTTCTCTGATTGTCCTCATTTTTACTCCCAATATAGCTTTAAAAAATATTTGTTGTTGGTTGTCCCTAGTTTCCCTGTTCAGGCTAAGTTCATTCTGAGATTTTGAATTCCACACACTTTTTTTACAGACTGTGCCATGTTCTTATATTCATCTTCTGTTAGCTGGTCTTGCTTCCATTTTCTGTACATTTCTTTTTATGATAAGCCCTGGGCAGATTTGATATTTGAGAACATATATCCTGAGTCTCATAGTCTAAAGGGATCAGAGAATGCTCAAAAAAATCTTGTGGCCTCAGACTTGGGGAAAATATTTGTTGTCTATGTTTTGGGGTTGGGTCTATTACAAATGTGACTTCATGCTATCAAAAGTAGGTACATTCTTTTAATAAAAGCACAGTATATAATTCTCTGTTCTTTCCATGTCTTTCATGCTAAAAGATATTTCATTGCTACAATTATTAAATTAAAGAAAAATCCTGAGCATTATATGGACAAATAGGATATCTAATAAATGGATAGTACCACCTTATTCTAACCTCTCCAGCAATTATACATTTTCATCACTATCAATGTACTGATATTACTTTGTCCTGTTTACTGGGTTAATTGTGCCTTTTCCTAGAGTGTATATCTTTCACTATAAAATAAAACCAGTAGGGCAAGCATTTTCAGATGACTTGAGCAAATTGTTTAGATTTAGGCAAGGTACTTGAGAAAGGTCACGGGATTTAGCAAATCATTAGATACAGTCTGTCATGATACCTTTGTGATATCATGTGGAATAAATGATAGTGCCACTTGGTAGATTTATAGTTGTTTTAATAAGTAGGTCCAAAGAATGCTAATTAATGGATTGTTGTCAACAAACTGACATCAAAAATTCAATAAATCCAAAACTGGGTTCATCATATTTCCTTCTCCCCCCCCATCTTCCTGGTTCCCAGCAAAAAACCCCCAAAAACAACAACAACAACAACAACAAAACCCTATGTAATCAGTTTATTTTCCTCTTTCAATAAATTGCAAATATCAGTAATCTTAGTGTAAACTTTGTCCTTGATCCTAGCCTGATCACCATTTTAATCAATGAAAGGCAGTTGTTGAATAGAGCACTGGACTTAGAGTTCAAAAGACCTGGTTTTAAGGCTTGTCTCAAATATTTGTGAACTCTGTACCTCTGGGCTTATCATGTAATCTCTTTTTCATTCATACAATAGGATAATAATGATAATTATAGGGTTTACCTGACAGAGTTCTTATGAGGATGAAATAAAACATGCATGTTAGTCAGTCAGTAAACATGTATTAAGTATTTACTGTGTGCTGGGCTCATGCTATGTGCCGAGAATACAAAGATAAGTAAAAAATAGTCCCTGCTTCCAAGGAGATCACAGTTTAATGCAAGAAACAACATGGAAACAACTGTTTATATACAGGCAGTGTGTAGAAAAAAGTGAGAAATAATCAACAAAGGAAAAGCTTTTTAGCTAGAGCTGGAAGAAAGCCAGGAGGTGAAGATGAGGAGGGAAAGCATTCTAGAAATGGGGTGCAGGGGAGGGAAGGAGAAAATAAGGATTTATATAGTGATGACTATGTACCAGGCACTGTGCTAAGGGTTTTGTTTTTGAGCAGATGTTATTTCATTTGAACTTCACAACAGTCCTATGATGTAGGTGCTTTTATTATCCCATTTTACAGTTGAGGAAACTGAGGCAAACATGTCTAGGGTCATATAGCTATTAAGCATCTGATGTTTGATTTGAACTCAGGATTTCCTGACTTCAGGCCCAGTACTCTATCTATTGTGCTACCAGCTGCCTCCTAAATACACAGCAAGTGAAAATGCCCACTCTAGAGATGGGATATCTTGTTCAAGGAAGCAAGTGGGTCAGTGTCCCTAGATCATAGAGTGCTCAGTGGTGGTGGTAGCAGAGAGAAGATGTGGTGTAAGGTAGGGCAGGCAGGTTATGAAAAGCTTTGAATACCCAACAAAAGATGTTATATTTGATCTTGAAGGTGATAGGAAGCCACTGGAATTTACTGACTAGAAGTGGGGGTGATGTGGTGAAACCTATGATTTAGGAAGATCACTTTAATAGCTGAGCAGAGAATGGGCTGCAGTAGGGACAACTTTATGGCTGAGAACTAGAGTAACTAGAAGTAAACACTTTTGGGAAGGAACAAGGTCAAATGAGAGAATAGAAAAAAAGGAGGGGACAGGGTAGGATGAAGGGCATAGTTAGTCTTACACAGCATAATTATTATGGAAATCATCTTGCAAAACAACACATATATAGCCTGTATTGAATTGGTACCTTCTCAGTGAGGATGGGTAGGGAGGGAGGGAGGGAGAGAAGTTGGAATTCAAAGTATTAGAAACTAATGTTGAGAATTGTTTTCGCAAACAACTGGGAAATAAGAAATACAGGTAATGGGATATAGAAATTTACCTTGTCCTACAAGAAGAGAGATGATGGGGATAAGAGACGGTGGGGTGTGATAGAAGGGAGGATACACTGAGGGAAGGTGTATCAGAATGCAAGGTATTATGGAGTGGGGGAAGAGAGAGATGGGGAGAAAAATTGGAACTCAAAATTTTATGTAAATGAATGTTGAAAGCTAAAAATAAATAAATAAAAATAAAAAAAATATTTAAAAAAGTTCATTGATACCTGGTTTGTTAAGTTTATTTATGATAGAAATTGAAAGAAATGATATGACAAATTTTCTAGTCAAAGAGGTCCTATATAATAGTTTGAATCTAACAGGGGAAAGAAAGAGAAAACTTAGATGCCCTTGATGAATTCAGGTCACCAAGCCCTGATGTATTATATCTCAGAGTACTAAAAAAAATTTGAGAATATGACTCTTGAACCATTATCAGTAATCTTTGAAAGATCAATTTTAATGGAAGAGAAATTTGGAAGATGAATGGAGAGGGAAAAAACAGCCCAGATTTTTAAAAAAAATGATTAATAGATAATGGGGGGGGTGTCTTTAAATTTTGAGATGCTGTCTAATTGCTGCCAGTAAATAACATCCTATTATTCAAAAAATCTAATGATTATCCAATAAAGGAGCTTGACTTCAATGAAAACAGTTCATGTTATGCTACCCTTTCCATTTTTTTTCTGTGTGTGTGACAAGAATATTGGACTGATAGATTTGGGAAATACTATAAATAGACTTCACTTACATTTCAAGGAAAGTGTTTGACAAAGGGTTTCATATTATTAATGCATATAAAATAGAGAGATGTGGGTTGGATGACAATGTACTTATGTAGATTCCAAATGGATTAAATTATCTGAGGACAACTGTGACCATCAATGCAACATTAGTTTGGAAGTAGGTGTATTGAAATGTGTCAGAGAGTTGTGTTTGGTTCTTCTGTTTAACTTTTTTTTTAAAGCAGTTGTTTGGATGAGGGCATAGGAAGCATACTTATCATATGTTCAGGTGACACAAAGCTAGGATGGAGAAGTTAATAAGGTGGATTACAGAGTCAGGAACCCAATGGATCTTGACAAATTAGAACATTGTTGAGCTTCATATGATGAAATTCCATGGCAAGAAATGTAAAATCTTATACTTAGATTAAATTAGTCTGCTACAAATAGAGGGAAGTGTGTATAGACTGAAGTTTGTCTGAAATAAATATGTGGAGGTTTTAGAAGTTCAGTATTAAATAAATAATATCTACCTAAAACCATCAGCAAGCAGTATGTGTAATGGGGATAAGACAGATGCATTTCCAATAAGATCGGGGGTGAAAAAATGATGTCCATTATCACCTCTATTATTCAAATAGAAATGTTAGCTTTAGCAATGAGAGAAGAAAAAGATTGAAGGAATTAGAATAAGCAAAGAAGAAACTAAGTTATCACCCTTTGCAAATGATATGATGACATCCTTAGAGGATCCTAGAAAATCAAGTAAAAAGCTACTTGAAATAATAAACAGTTTTGGCAAAGTTGCAGGTTACAAACTAAACCCACATAAATCATTTGCATTTCTACATATTACTAACAAAACCCAATAGCAAGAAATAAAAAGAGAAATCCCATTTAAAGTTATTGTAGACACTATAAAATACTTGGGAGTCTACCTGCCAAAATAAATCGAGGGACTATATGAATACAATGGTACAACTCTTTTTGCACAAATAAAGTCAGATTTAAACAACTGGAAAAACATCAGTTGCTCAAGTCAAGTTAATATAATAAAAATGACAATTCTACCTAAATTAATTCACTTGTTCAGTGCCATACCAATCAAACTACCAAAAATTATTTTTAAAAATTAGAAAAAAATAATATCAAAATTCATCTGGAAAAACAAAAGGTCCAGAATATCAAGGGAATTAATGAAAAGAAATGCTAGGGAAGGTGGCATAGCTATAGCAGATCTTAAATTGTATTATAAAGCAGCAACTATCAAAACTACTGTTACTGCCTAAGAAATAGAGGAGTAGATCAGTAAAATAGGTTAAGTGCACAAGACATAATAGTCAACGGTTATAACAGTCTACTGTTTTAGGAACCCAAGGATCCCAGCTTCTAGGATAAGAACTTACGCCCAAAGTTTGCCTCCTCATCTTCTCTTCTAGTAAATATTATATTTCTCTAAAACTTCAGTTTATTTGTTAGTCCCTCTACTAATCATTCCAAATTCTCCTAGTTTTTAACATTCTTTCTCTCCTCAACAAACAAATAGTTTGTCCAGTAAAGGGGATGGATTACTTTGCCTCCAGGCCTAGCCTACATCTGACTAGTACTATCACTAAACTTTTCCTTATATCAAACTTTAATATCTCTCTCCACAATTTATATAATGCCCTCTAGTCCTGGACAATATACTTATTTTTTTTTTAAGGCCACCTATAAGCACATTGTCTTTGGGGGCTCTGAGAGCATTAAAAATGAACTTTTTTAAAAAAATTAATTTGTTTTCAGTTTTCAACCATCACTCCCATAAGTTTTTTATTTTCTCCCCTGTCCTCCATTCTTCCTCCCCAAGAATAGGATGCAATCTTATGTAGGTTCTACACATACGTTCTTATTAAATACATTTTCACATTAGTCATGCGGCATAGGAGAATTAAGCCAAATGGGAGAAACAATGAGAAAAATCAAAACAAAACAAAACATAATAAAAGAAAAAATGGTCTGCTTGATTTCTGACTCTATGTTTCCTTCTCTGGATGTGATGGAATTTTGCATCGTGAGTGCTTTGGAAACGTTTTAAGTCCTTGCTAATAGTTCATTCAGGTTGGATGGATTGTAGAGTGTAGGAAGCAGAGTAATATAAAATGATGTTAGAATGTTGAATTGGAGGCAGATTGTGGAAATTTTGAAAACAAAACTAGCAAGGTTATGTTTTATCTAGAAGCAACAGGAAGCCAACGGAATAGGGAAGTGACATGTTCAGACCTTTACCTTATGAAAATTATTTTAGCATTTGATTGTAGCACCAGACCTCCAATCATGAATACCTGAGTTTAAATCTTTCATATTCTTTTGTTCTTTCCCTCCCAGCTTTATTTACTTGGGGTTTTTTTTTGGGGGGGGGGGGGGGGCGTTGGTTTTTGCCCATTAAAAGGATCATTCCCTGTTTAGTTCTTAAAGAGGCCTATTCACTAAATGAGCTTTAGGGTTAGATGGGGGAGGAGGGCTATTGGTTTTGGAACTTCACTCTCATCAGAAATGGGTTAAAGAGGGAACTATATATCTAGAAATGTTTAAAATTCTTCTAAATTCAGAAAGAAATAAAAGGCTAAGGGGATAGGGAGAGGGAAGGGATTTTTAGAGGAAAATCCTACTCACATTAGATCAGGGTTAAAGACAGAACAATATATACAGTTAGAAGGGAATAAAAGTCTTCTGAATTTATAAAAAAAAGAGGGTGTATCCCAAAGAGAACATAAAAATGGGAAAAGATGGATAGGCAGATAGGATAAGGTGGAGTGTAGAAGGCTATCTAGAGTAATAGGAATGGGATAAAGAGGGAATAACATATATGTATATATTTGGAAGGCTATAAAATATATATTTAGAAGGATATAAAAGTCTTCTAAATTCAGATAGAAACAAGAAGGTAAGGGGAAAGAAGGGGGGAGAATAAGGGAGGGATTTTTGGAGGGGCTAGTAGGTTAAGTAATAGGAAGGCAAGGTAACAGGTAAAGTAGAGGAGCCAGCAGAGATAGGAAATAAGAGATACACCCAAACATAAATAAATATCAGGAACAGAATTTATTGGGAAAAAAAAGCAGGGGTAGTAATCATGATCTCAGACAAAGTGAAAGCCAAAATAGATTTAATCAAAAGAGAATAATAGAGAAACTATACTACCTGTCAGCCATATTAATCAATATTGTTTTACTCTATTTAGAATAACTAGACAGATAAGGTTGGAATGTTGCTGTTGTATAGGAAATGATGAGTTGGTGGACTAAGAAAAATATGGAAAGACTTCAGTTTATGAAGGAAGATGCTATTCACCCTTGGAGAAACAGAGGACAAGTCAATATAATATGATCTTACATAGATCCACATGATCTACATATGAGTATGATTATAGATATGTGTGTGTGTGTGTGTGTGTGTGTGTGTGTGTGTATGTAAAATATATCCACACATAACTGTCGCCCTCTTGTGGGAAAGAGAAGGAAGAGGGGAAAAAAGAACAAAGTACAAAGTACACAACAGGGAACAAAAGAAAATTTACAAGGAAGCACAGAAAGGATGGACAGCTCTGAACACATTGTGTAGTGTTTACTATCTGGACTATCTTGAAATAGAAATTTATTGATGTATATGAATCTTCTCTTAGATTCTGGAAATGCTTTTTCTTCTTTTCCTCTTTTGCATTTAAGGTTATGTTTCTTTTTCTTTTCTTATTGTGTATTTAAGTTTAAACTAAATTAATTAAAAAAAAAGAAATTCACTACAGCCAGGGGACAAGACCAAACCTGGTGTTGGCAAGATCATGGAAAGACCTTTTCTTGGCAGAGATGAGTAGAAGCAAACTTAATAAAGCCTGCCTGATATACCTGAAAAGAGACAGAATTGCCTGGTCTCTTCTATGAAAATAGTCTGAACCCATATGGAACAGGGACATCTGGAATCCCTGATCCATGCTGAACTGATTTTCAGATTTCCCATTTTGTTCCCTGGGAGTTGAACATCTATGATCTCTTGGAACTGGGTGGTTTTATATTGGATCCTTCTGATCACCTTTCCAAAGCATTGGAGGCTCCCCCTCTGAGACTGCATCTGTCACAATTGCATTTGTGGTACTTCTGCCAAGAGGAGGCACAACTATCAGAGATACAGCTCTCACTCACTTTACCCAAATGCTCTTCTGAGTCTTTAATGGAATTCACCTGAATTTCTGCTTGTTTGCCAGGTAAAACTCATAATTTATAATGAATGAATGACTAAATCAGCAGATACATTTTTTTCCTGAAAAACTCTGCAAATCTTATTCCTTTGGAAAAAGTTTCAATTCATCCCCAAACTAAGGGTAATTTCAAACCTATGTAAAAGTCCTGGCTAGTCAGTGCTGGGCAAGTATTGCTTGTCACTAAAATGATCTGTGGTTGGCATTTGTATCGTTTGAGTTCAGATAGGAAGACCAAACAGGTTAATAAATGGAGGGAATTCTATCTTGGGGGCAATATTCAGTTTAGGTCAAACCTTGAGCACAGTGGTTGTCAAACCATTTAATTCATTGATATATTCTTTAGTATTTGATGAGGAGCAAAGAAAGTTTGGCCAAATTGATTTCGAGAAAGCCTTTGTTTACTTCTTCTTGTAAAGACACATGATTTGTACAAGGGCAGACTGTCCTGCCAGCTACACCTGTTGTAAAGACAATGTAAGGGGGCTAATCTTTTTTGCTGTAATATGCTAATTATAGAAATACAGAACCTACACACACAGACACACACACACACAATAAGGAGATACTGAAGAAATAAGGGCCCATGATAGCTTGGTAGTGAAAAAATATTCATTTTTATTTGTATTCATTCATTCATTCATTCATTCATTCATTCATTCATTTACTGAGATTAATTGGATTGTTTAAGAGAATTTACTTACAAGAGACCAGTTGAACTGGGTGGCAGCAGAACAAAGCAATACTGTGGATCCCTGTACCGACCCTAGACCAAGTAAGACAGTTGCGGTGCCAGGGATGGCCCAGGGTCATGTGCAAGTGTCCCCATGAGACAGTTGGAGCTTATTTTGATGTTTACACTTACTCACTGTAGTTTACAGTCTCTTTGGAGTCCTAGATCATGTTTTCACTCTGGTTACTATTGTAAACGTCTGAGAGCTTAAAATTTCAAAATTATTTTATTCTTCCTAATAGTCATGCAGAAATCTATTTCCTAATTTATGTTTGTGTTAATTTTTATATTTGTTTTTATTTTCTAAGAGCAAAAACTTAACTTTGAATATTTCTTGTTAAAAATCAATATGAAAGAAATATTGTCCATTTTTATGAATGTAATGCATGTAATATATAATGTACTTCTTTCCATCTGTTACCATAATGACAATCTGCCTGCAAGTTCAAAGTGTTTTTTGTTTTGTTTTGTTTTGTTCTTGGTATTTTCACGAGACTGTTTTCCCATGTCAAGCTCAATTCCCACCTAAATTCAGAACAACTCCAAGTCTAGAAGTGCTTTTGAGAAACTTGAGGATGAAGAAAACTTGGACTTCCTACTCCTGTCTTCCCAGACTTCCCTCAAGACTCGTATTATGAAAGACCTTTTCCTCGCCTTCCTTCACCCTCTGCTAGTGCCTCTTCTGTGAGATCACACGTGCACACACACACACATGCACACACATACACACATACATTTACATTATAAATATTCTGTTTGTATGCACATGTGTATCTCCTTCATTACAATCTGAGCTCCTTGAAGGGAAGGAACATGTTTTGTGGTTTCTTTGTTTCCACCGTACTTAGTACAGCACCTAAACTATAGCAAGGTATGAAAAAATAGTTGTTGATTGATTTTTCTTTATGGTAATTAATGCATTCTAGGAAATTTCTTCCATTTAGTGATGAGAGAGAGAGAGAGAGAGAGAGAGAGAGAGAGAGAGAGAGAGAGAGAGAAAGTCCTGGGGATAAAAATGCAACCAGAAAGACAGTTCTCACTCCCAAAGGGGTTACATTCTTGTGGGGGAAGACCACACTTTAAAGCAGGAGAGGGCAGGGGAGAAGACTAACCAAGTAGCTGGGCTACTAACAACGAAGTGGGGAACTCCAGAAAGAGTCAAGTAGTAGAATTAGGATTTGAAGTGAGCGTGCAGTGGA
This sequence comes from Notamacropus eugenii, assembly GCF_028372415.1. Lineage (NCBI taxonomy): Eukaryota > Metazoa > Chordata > Mammalia > Diprotodontia > Macropodidae > Notamacropus > Notamacropus eugenii. The sequence continues at coordinate 165,921,009 of NC_092877.1, read as the reverse complement.
CACTTTATGAAATCATGGTCTGTTTCAAGGATTCATGAGTCAAAAGAGAAGGCCACAGGGTGGAAGCACTTCCTAGGTGAGATAACTGCTCCTAGGAGAAGTGGGAAGTGTGGAGCATGAAGAGAGGAGGTAGGAAGACAAATGAGCTAACTGTAGGTAATCATTTGTTTGCATTTGATTTCCAAATAATTACATTTAAACATGTTGGGTTTGTTTTTACAATTTTCCACATTTTTTCATTCATTCATTCTTTTTTGGCAAGGCAAATTATTCCCTCTATTTCATGAATATCCAGTCTTCAAATCAAGAGATTTACTGAATAACTAAGGAAAGTTTTCCTTTCTAAGGAATGTTTAAAAGATCTTATTTTCCCCAGGCAGTAAAAACCCTTTGATTGAGTCATTTTTTTTCTTTTCTTATCTACTGACAGTTTCTCCTGGCAAGCATACTGCATTGTTATTCCTAAACTCCTGAGCCAACTATTTGTTTTATTATTTGGGGGTGTTTTTCTTGAAAAAAACCTTGATGAAGCCACTGGGGAGGGAGGAGAAGAAATAGAAATGATCACCCTACCCCCTGCCCCATACCTCAAAGCCAATGCTTCCCTTAGAAAGTTGGCATTGATTCAGAAAAATTCAGTTTAAGTAGCATCAATAAATAAACCTTTCCACGAAGAATAGATTTCACTCAGCCTTTGGGAGCCTTTGCCTAACTCATTCACATTCTTGCCCCAGGTTCAATCATCTTTTGCTTACAGTAGGTCTCTATCCTAAGGAAGGAGGTAAATATACTTTCTAGGAGGACTAATTTCTGGAGGAAACCAGATAAAGATGACCTGCTTCCAATCCCAAATCCCTAAAGGCTACTTATATTCTCTGTCTCCACTGAAGGAACAAAATGTAAACTCTTTGAGATCAAGAACTGTTTCCTTTTTATATCCTTATCACAGTTCCTGGGACATACTTATGTTAGATAAAAGCTTGTTGACTTGAATTGAATCCTACTTGAGTGAGCTGTGATACTTCCACATTAAAGTGGATCCATATGAATCTTGCCTCCAATAGAGAAAATCATAATCTATCTTCACCTTCTAATGCTAACTGAATCTTCTCCATGGCCTTCCAGAAGTCTTTCACAAGGGATCCATTCAGTACATTAGTGCCCTTCACCCAACTCTTTTATGTGGATACCATTTCATTACTGAGGTTGTCTGCTTTTTTATCCCTTATTTGTTCTTCTACAGAAAAAAGACTGGCCCCCATCTTTTATGGTCATACATTTCCTGGATGATATCTGTTAAACTACTTCTTTTATGTGTCATCAAGGGTAATATGGTGCAGCCTACTTAATTCCACCATGTGTTTCTTCATTGTCATCTCCAAGTCTGAAGTTCTGAAATTTAACTGTGAGGTTAACATTTTTAGGAAGGTCATTTATAGATGTCCAACCAAAGAACATTTTAGTTTACCAACTTGTCATCTTCTTGAAGTGTTACTACAAATCCCTCAGGAGAACTTGACAGGAATAGTAATGGTACAGCCCAGAGGTGGGGAAACTGCAGCCTTGCAAAATCTAATGTAGACCCAGACTACATTGATAAAAGTAGAGCATCTAGAAATTTCCCCCTTTACTCTAGTTAGATCACATATTCTATTGCATTGTACTCAGGTCTAGATAATTAATTTTAAGAAAGACATTCACAAATTGGAGTTAAGTACAAATGAAAGAGTAAAGGGACTAAAAACTATAGCATATAAAGAATATTTGATGGAACTGGAGGTGTTTAGTGCAGAGGAGGTTTAGAGGGATATCATAGTTTCATTAAAATATTTGTAGAGTTGGAAGAAATATTAGTCTAATTCTCCATGTATCCAAAGGGCAAAAGGCAACTGGGCAGAAATTACAATGAAGCTGGTTTTAACTTAATACCAAAAAAAAAGCTTTCTAAAAATCAGAAATGCCCAAATATCAAATTTATTACATAGCAAGCATTTATTACGTAGCAAGTTCCTCTTCACTGGATGTTGTTTTTAACAAAAAGAAGGAATTCTGTTTCTACAGGGTTAAAACTCCTTCCAGCTTTAAGTGAAAGCAGTTAATCAGAGTTGTGATTTAGCATGGTCAGGTAAAAGGTCAGAAATTTGTGGGCAAGCTTGATAAGCTGTTTGACAAGCCCATCAGAGAGGAGAATATGAAGTGAGGTGTTCAGGAGCCTTCTTCCGGCCAATAGATGGTGAGGCAGGAGATTGCAATTTGGAACAGCATAAAGGGACTGGCATTGGTCTGAGTAATTGTAGCATTCATTCAGGGGGAATGAAGATAAAAATTAATACAAATTTTCCTGGTTTCACAACAAGTATTGTTCTTTGTTTAAGGTGATCACTTTTCTCACAATTGGGACCTCATCATGGAATCTGTAGCACTGAAAGAAGGTAAATTTCACTATGCAGGTGCGCCACATGGGTTTTCAACACAGCTATAGGCAATTTCCCTTCTTGGGACTGCTAACTTCCCTGGGACTGTTTGGAAAGGAATCATTGTGAACCCAGGAGCACAGATAAGGCAATAGGTTAAATGACCAGAGACAGCATTAAGTCAGGGACCTAAGTAACTGCAGGAAAATATCAGTAGCTAAGTACTGCTTTGTCCATCTCAGGATCCTAGGTTGATAAGTGAGGTTTGCCTGGGGTAGGATGTGAGCACTCTTCTACGTAGGACCAGGCCAGCCCAAGATGAGGGCCGTAGGAGGGACGTTTTAGCATAGGGAATCTTAGGCATAGCGAATCCTTTTGGGACCTTTGGAGCATAAGTCCTAAGATGGGAAGTGAACTCTCTGCAGCGTACCAGGAAGGGGATAAAGAATCCTCTGAACAGTCCTTCAAAAACCCATTTGAAGGAATGCTTGCTATATTCCTTCCCCATTTGCTCCAGAGACTACAGAAGGACCTTCGGAGGTAAGAAAGCAGAGTAGAAAGGGGAAGAAGGGAGGATCTAGATTCTAGGAAGGGTTCTTTTGAAATTGACTAGAAATCAGTCAGAGTAAATTACAACTCTGAGTTTTTGATTGGTCTGAATTAGAATTCAAATTTGATGTGGACTCTTTAATACTTTGTCAAATGTCTTGTCTGTGTGTGTTTGTGAAGTATTTCATGTTTGTGGTGTAAGGTCGAAAGGCAAAGAATTTCTTCTTTGTCTTCCCCTTCTTCCACCCCTACCCCCCTGGAGCAGTTTCAGAGGAGTGAGTGGGCTTCGAGAGAAAAAAGAGAGAGAGAAAGAAAAATACTTCTATGATTGATAATAGCAAATAGAAGAGTGTAGGAGAAGTGTCATGTCAGAAATAGAAAGAAATAAGGTTTGTGCAGTTTTAAAGGGAGTTGTAATGAAAGTCCACCAGAGGGAAAGGCAAAAATGTTTAAACATGTAGAGAGGAGAGTGGCTTGGGTAGGAAGTTTAAGGAAGGCATAATCTTATTTGCACAAACTGTGTGAACAGAAGGTTTGAGGGTAGAAAGGTTTGGAGACTTTTTAAAAATTGATAAAGAAAAAAATATTTCTGCATTCTAAACTCTGACCAGATTTTTGAATGTGAAAAGAAAGATAAGAAAGATAAAGGAACTGGGGAAATCTTTTTCCCTCAGATTTGAGAGGGGCTGCCTCAACTAAAGGAGAAGCTTTTCTGTTAGGATACAACCGAAAAAGTGATTGAATTCATTCTGGTTGTATTGGGAAATATTAAAATTGCAATAATAGTAATAACGTTTTTTCTATCATTACCTTAAATGTAATTCACTTTTGAATTTCAGTGATTTCTTTTAAATGTATGTTAAGCATTAACTCTCTCCAGATTCTGAAAGATGAAGACAAGGAGGGTGAGTACTTAGGCAGTCAATTGTCTTTGGATTCTATGGAGGCTCCTGCCTGGGGAAACTGGTAACACCCTGTCAGCATTAAATTAAACTGCTTAGGTCTCTGCATGGATCAAAAGTAGCAGTACATGTAGTCACACAATATTGGCATGTTCTAAGCTAACCTGAGGAGAACAGGTGTGATTTCAAACTCTTTGTAGAACTTTATATGCATTTCCTAGTATATACAACCGGAAATCCCCAAGAGGATGGAAGAAGCTGGAATACTTGCGAAAGCTCTTTATTTGAAAAGTCTCAAAAAGGAGGCAGGATTTAATTCTTTAAGAAAGGAAAGGATAATGGTTATTTAGAGCTCGGAATGGTCACCATGTTTCTTAAAGGAAATATGTGAAGTTATGCATAATGTTTTCTTTTAAATACCAAGAGTATTTGACTTAAAAAAAATGTGACTCTCTTGATATGTAAATTGTTAGGCATTTAAGAATGGAGGTGGTTTTAGTGGAGATTAAGAAAGAGAGATGGAAGATTTGGAAGAAAAATTTGGGTGGGACAGCAGTCAGCCCATGTCCCCTTAGGACCATGTGCAGATCGAGGTTTGCATCAGGGGATAATCTTGGTCTCAGCCTGGGATGGGATTCTTCTGGCTCAGTTCAATTTGGGAAAATCCTTGGCTTTCTAGATAAATAGAATATATCTTTTGATGAGTGACTGAAATGGATCATGTGAATCACCAGTTCGTGTGCTTCATAGAATCACATATACAATTGTGAATTAATAATTTTTCAAATATCTTAGCAGAGACATTAGGTCTTAAATGGTCATGAAAAGAAGTAAGCCTTAGGGAAGAACTAGAAATTTAAATGATTCAGAAGAAATATGATTAGAAGAACTGAAATCAAGAGATGAGGTCTACTAGAGAAAAGTAGGAGGAGTTTTGATTAAGTTGGGTGATTATGGTAGTAAAGAAGATAAGGAAACTTATACCTGGGGGAAGAATGTGATGAAGAGAAGAAATTAAAATATTTGTAGACTTCAAATAGGAACTCCTTATTTGGAATTTGACTTAAAACACCAGTTTTGCAATTTACACAGGAAAAGAGGGGATGGAATGGAAGACAGTCTGTGCCTCCACCAAGACCTTAGTTCAAGTGACTTCTCTCATTTATTCTACATTTATGCCTTCTGAATTTCAGATATGTGAAGGTGGATGTTTGGTTAGATCCACTTACTCAGGCGCTTTCTTGACATGTCACATTAATGAAAAAATGAACTCCTCACATTTCAACGATGACTGTCAAATATTTCATGATAAAAAATAAAAACACGAACCACACTGAATCAATGAAAAAAATAAAAGTTGAATAAATTCAAGGTCAAAAGAGAAAATAACTAGCTAAAATCTAAAAGCAAGAGGTCAATAGAGAAACTTTTTCAGAATGGGAGGCCTTGAACCGGCCCCAGTTGGAGTCACTTTCATGTCTTACAACAGATATTTTGGATCACCCTACCTCCTCCTCAGATATATGGTCTTTCAGGAGTTCCCAGATTTCCTCTTAATCCTTTTCATTAGTCTCTCTCTTCTAAAGTTTGTCAACTCTAGAAAAATCAAAGGGCTCCAGAGCTGAGAAATTCAGAGAAATTTACAAGAACGGAGACTCTGCTTCAATCTTACCTATATATTGTAAATATTGTTCCAGCAACACCTAGGGCTTTTTCAAACTTATTTCCTATAGATATATATAGGAGTGATGAAATAGCCACTTCTCCACAACTGAGTAGCTCTCAACTTTCAGCAATTTTATGAAGAAAATTAACCTCAGTAGGAATTAATAGGCAATAGTGTTTTATATTCCGTGGAATGAATTATATAATGTATTTATTACTAATGCCTTAAATTGAAATTCATTTTGAGATGAATGAAAAACATGAGACACAGAGTTTCTAGGTAATTAATAATCAAGTTACTAATTAGTCTAGAAAATAATTAATAAACTGATGATCAGTCATCTCTCTTGATAACCAAAGACAAAGACCATGGAGATCAAAAAATAATTATATATCTTGGGAAAAGTGGGTGCTCTTGACAGGCAAAGATCAAACCTGATTGGTGAACTATCAATGTGGGGATGGACAAATTAATGAGGAGGTGGGTCCAAAGTCTTATTTCTGCTGAGAATGTTACTTAATCATTAAACTCAGCTCCTCCAACGATCTGGACAAAGAAATCCATCTCCACCCATACCACTCAAACTGAACAGTGGTGGAGTTTTAAGGGTATGAGCCTAATATTTTTAGGGTTGGAATTTACCTAGATTAGATTCTATTTACACTTTAACTAGAAGTAAACTCTGCTTAATGGGTTGGGTCCAGACCCAAGATTGGGGAGAATTTTCCCAAAGGATTAGGTCAATCTTATCATCAGTTTTTTTCTTCAGAGACTTACTGACCTATAAGGACTGGACCTTAAGTGAAGAAATAGAAAAAAACACCTCAGTCCTAATTTAAAAATTGATTGTTAATAGAAAAATAATTTCTCTGAATTTCCTACTTTTTTAAAGTGTGGACTTAAAGTATTGATTATAGGCTATTTAGCTGTGCCTGGTCATATGTGACACAGTACAGAGAGTTTTGAATTTACAGTCAGAAGACCCAGGTTCAAATCTTTTTTAATTGTGTGATTTTGTAACAAGTTACATAATCTGTACGTGTGTCAGTTTTCTTATCTGTTCAATGAGTGAACTGAACCTACTGATACCTTATTCCCTTGCAAGTTCAAACTTTTCATGATGGCTCCCTTGGGTTCGTTTTACAGCTCTTTTGAGCTTCAATATTGCTGTTAATAGATTCATTTTTAATATACGCATTACAGCCTTTGCTCATTGTACATGTCACTGCTCCTTTAGTTACTTTGTTGGATTTTAATTTAGCTTTAATTCACACATTTTAAAAGAAATGACTGAATGTCATGGAAGTTATGATGACTAGTGAATATCATCAGACTTAGTCACAGGTTTCCAAATGAAAACATTCTGGACAGAATAGACTTATTACTGCTGACAGTATAAAAATAATTTTTCTTTTTTTCCCCCACTTCTTAGTATTTTTTCCTGATTACATATAAAGATAATTTTCAGCATTCATTTTTATAAGATTTTGAGTACAAAAACTTTTTTTCCCTCCTTTCCTTTCCTTCTCCCTCCCTAAGAGGCAAGCAATCTGGGAATACATGTATAGTCATATTAAATGTATTTCCACATTAGTCATATTGTGAGAAAAGAATCAGAACAAAAGGGAAAAAACCACCAAAAAAGAAAAAATAAGAACAAAAATAGAGAAAATATTGTGCTTTGATACTGCATTCAGACTCCATAGTTCTTTATCTGTATGTGGATATAATGTTGTATCATGAGTCTTTTGGAATTGTCTTAGATCATTGTTTAAAATAAATTTTCTCAATAAGATCAAGCAGCATCTATTTCACCTGAAATTTCATGTGTAAGATCAAGAAGCTGAACAATTTTAATAAATAATGATTCTGTGTTTCTTTGATTACAAGCTTGGTTTTCCAAGGATGCTTTTTGTAGCATACAGCTAAAGGCACTCTCCTGAAATAATGATATAACTTCATCACCTCCAATGCAACCTGTGTAGAATAATAAGCTCTTTAAATTGTTGGGAACAATATCCTGTCCCATCTTTGCTTTCTAACCTTTGATAGCCATGTATAACTGGTGGCAACATGGAAATTTTAATGCTTTCCTGTATAATATGCATTTTTCAAGATAAAAATATTTATTATTATTTTTGGTTATATCAATCTGCAGAGAAAGACAACAGAAGTAAGTTGTATAGTTCATTGTTTATTTCTCAAAAAAAGGGGGGGGACTGCATGCATGCATGCATGGGAACTGCAGGTTAGAACTGTACTCCCTAAGGGAATCAGTCTGGAACTGGGCTCATTTTGGGGTTAGGGTACACAGTTTCTATAGAGTGCACAGGGATAATGTCACCCCATCATGATTTTACCTCCTAACAGAGGAAATACCTCTTTTATCATATCACCCCCAACCATACCAGATCACTGCTAGCCTCGGGCTATCTAGACAGAAGAATCTGTCTCCACCCAAGCTGGAACAGAACAATAATGGGTTTCCCTACCCTAGATTAAATTACTTGGGAGCTGACCACAATAAGGAGAGTCAATGCAATCTCATTATCAGAAATGTCCTTCTGAATTAAAAGTCAGGACTTTGGAAGAAGGGGGCTGGAGGAACCTCTGAATCTCCAAGATAATGATTATTAAAAATCATTTTTCACAGTTATCATTTGAAACTTGGAAAAGAACTTGATTTTATTAAAGGAACCTCCTTTTAAGGAACCTTGATCTAACAATACACAAAACTACCTCCTTTGAAATTTAGTCTTAAAGTCCTCCATGGAACATTGAGAACATTGGAGACTTACCCAGAGTCACACAGCCAATCTGAGTCAGACGAAAGAGTTATACCTATGTCTTCCTGTGTCTGAAGTCTGCTCTTTATTCACTCTGTTCTTCTGTCCCTCTTTTACGCTATCATGGAATTTTTCAAAAATCTAAAAGAGAAAAAAAATCTGAAGAGAAAGGATATTAAAGATGGAGATTGTTGAAATTTTCCTAAGGTGGTAGTTGATTGTCTTTGCAGGACTTAGAAGAAGAGATCTTGGGGATAATAATGAACTCTCCTATTCTCTTAAATTCAAAATGCCTTTTAAATTCTAGAGAAAGATTGGCGAAGCTCTGCATAATGGCTTTTGTGGGTAAATTTTCAGTGAGCAGTACGGAGTGGTAAATGGAGAGATCCTTTCTGAGTCAACAACATTTAAGTTCAGCCTGTAGCAAGTACATACTGACCAAGTTACCCTGGGCAAATTCTCCCAAGCATTTCTCTTTAACGAGTAAGAAAAGTACAGAGCAGGTCTACTGACACAGCAGATAAAGATCTGCCTGGAGGAGGAAAGTTTCCTCACCTGGAATTTCCAAGACCAGTGAAATAAAAAAAAAAGTTTGCCTACCTTGGTAACTGCTCCATTTGAGTTGATTGAAAAAATGGTCTGTTTAAGAATCTAGATTACAAAGTACTGACATTTATAAGGGAACAGAGGCAACTGAAGCAACACATGGTAACAGATTATAAGGCAGCATTATAAAAAATGACTCAGAAACAAGAGGACCAGATAGAAACTTATTTATGGCATCCCACATTGATAGGGGCCTTAGAAGTCATCCACTTTAGTCCCTTTATTTGTACAAAATAAGAAATAAAATCCTAGAGAGACTAAGTGATCTGCCACAGTTTCCTCAACTATAAAATCAGACTAATAATAATTGCACTTAGCATCTACCTCTAATCAATCAATCTATTAGTAAACATTTATCAAGTACCTACTATGTGTCAGGTGCTATGTTAAGTGCTAGAGATACAAAAAAAAAGGAAAAAAAGAAAAAAAAGGCAAAAGACAGTCCCTGACTTCAAGGAGCTCACAATCTAATTGGGGAAATAATATTCAAAGAAAAATATACAGGCATCATACAGGATAAATAATAATTAACAGACAGAGGTAGTAGAATTAAAAGGGGTTAGGAAAGACTTCCCCTAAATGATGTGACTTTAGTTGGGATTTAAAGGAAGCCGGGGAAGTCAGTTGTTGAAGAGGAAGAAGAAGGGCATTCCATACATGGTGGACAGACAGAGAAAATGCCCAGAGCCGGGAGACAGAGTGATTTGTTTCTGGAACAGCCATGGGGCCGTTGTCTTTGCAGGATTGTTTTGAGAACCAAATGAGATTATATTTGTAAAGACTTTAGCACAGTGCTGCCACATAGCAGGTGTTTAATAAAAGCTTGTTCCCTTCTCCTTCCCTTTCCCTAGCACAACACTCCTCTTAAGTGATGGGGCCAAGATTTAAAAGCCCAGGTTTTCAAATTCAGCATTCTTATTTTAACACCCTATTATGCTGCTTACTGCCTGCTTTTTCTTTTTCTGCCAAAGCAAGTTTTGATACGAAAAAACTTCTCTTTTCTTTACCCATCTACTTTCTCCTCCTCAGGGGTCCAAGGAAGCTCAGCTGACCAGTTCCCAGCAGATGTTTCAGTCAAAGGGCTTGCTTGGGGTTTCCAAGAGCATAGAACCCTTCCTTCAGATTGAGAAGCCCATTCCCCCCCAGTCCCTTCACATAAGGTCATGTCTACTCTCATTTTTTATAAAGAAAATGAACCTGCCATTCTTAAGGGTAACCCATATGGTCTATATATAATGTCTATATAATAATTAACAATAATAAAATAGATGATTTGCTGTTGTTCAGTTGTGTTTGACTTCACAACCTCATGGACCATAGCAAATCAATAGTGTCCATGGGGTCTACCATTTCCTTCTCCAGTAGATTAATACAAATAGAAGTTCAGTGACTTGTCAAAAGTCACACAGCTAGTAAGTATCTGAGGCCAGAATTGACCTCAAACCTTCCACTATCAAGGCCCGTAGTTGTAACCACTGAGTTACTCAGCTGCCTCAGATAGATGATAGATAAAATTGATGTAGTAGTTAAAAGTTTGCAAAGCCCGTTACAGGCATGATTCATCTGGTCTTCACATTAACCCAATGAGGTACGTACAGTTTTATTATCCTTGTTCGGTTGATGAAAAAGCAGTCTCAGGTTAAGTGACTTTCCCAGGACCACTCTGCACTCAGACTGAATGTCTCAAAGAGCCAGTCTATGGCTGCTCAAAACCCCCTAGGAATACTTGTTGCTCAGTGTACCCCAATGAGTGCTTTCTAAGTTGTTTATCCCGAGTCATGATCTTTGTCATCATCATCGACAGTAAACATTTAATAAGACCTGTGTGAGGTTGTAGGATATGTAGAACATATTCAAATAAATAAACAAATATTTATTCTACCTGAGAAAAGTCAGAAGATTTTTCTCATTCGGCAAGCTAAGACCCTCATCAAAACGTAGTCTCTGGAAATCCCAGAAATTTTATTCTCTGGAAATAAAATGAATTTGCCTGCAGAACTAGGGATTGAGTCCCTGCTACTTCTGATTAGTTACTCATGAATCTATCAACTAATAATATTTATTGAGTGATAGACATTGTGCTAGGGTTAAGTATCAAGAAAAATGTTTTATTTATGTCTGTATAAATAAAATATAAATATATACAAATTATACATATAAATATGTGTATATATATATACACATACATACAGATAGATGATAGATAGATATTGTGTCTGTGTTATGTGTGTGTGTGTTTGTTTTGAAATTTTGACTTTACTTACCAGGTCAGAAGAAAAGAGAGGCAAAGAAAATGAAAAGGTCTATGGTTATTTATTAGAGTAGGATATTTCTATAGTACTCCAAAATTTTGTGCTATTTCTATTGTGGGTATTGCCTCAGATAATAACTGTATCTATTCCTTAGAAGATAGTTTTCATATTTTTCTATGGCTCAAAGCCTCCAGCCTCTTCATCATAAGCTTCCCTGATCTTAGCTAGCTCAGTCCTCCTATGACAGATGCAGTCAACTCCCTAGGTCTTACCTTCTAAGACTTAGGTGGGCTATTGTCTTGCTGGTGAAGGGAGTTACCTGCTGAGGAAATTGTAGTCTTTGCTTGTCACAGTTAAATAATATAGTGCATATATCCTAGGGACTTAGCATTTTTTTCTTTCTTTTTGACAACTCTATGATTAATATATTTGAAAAAAAATGTAACCAAAACCCTTTTTTCTTATAAATTATCAGTAAACAACCATTCTTCTAGGTTCTGTACTAAGCCTGGAGGGAAAGTGGGGGGAATTTAAGATGAGTGATATATGATCTTTGGTCTCATAAATCTTATAGTTTATTTTAGGCAAATAAGGCAACTATACAAGTAGCAACTATTCATATATATATGTATGTATATATGTATATGTATGTATGTGTATATACATATATATATACATATATATATAATTTATTTGTTTATATATGTGTGTGTATGTTGAATCCAGACATATTCTCTGGCTGTCCCCTGTGTCTAGAATGTTCTCTTTCCTCATTTCTACCTTCTGGCTTCTCTGGCTTCTCATAAGGATGAACTATAAAATTCATCCTTCAATAGGAAGCCTTTCAAAATTATCTTGTACATGGTTTGTTTATACTTCTTTGTGTGCTTGTTGTCCTCCCCGCTAGGTGGACAAGGACTCTATGGACAAGGACTCTCTTTTACCTCTTCTGTATTTCTAGTGCTTAGCGTAGTACCTGGCACATAGTGGATGCCTAATAGATGTCTGTTGACTTATTGATTAACACATCTCAAGTACATAGGAGAAGTAGAAACTCAGAGGGCAAAAGAATTATTTCCTTAGATTTAAAATTTGCAAAAGCAAAATAAAACAGCTGGCATATTCATAGAATGGTATATGCCTGCTTTCCTTTGCATTTCTTTGTCTAAATAAAATCTAAGTCACTGTGAGGATAGTCCCAATGAGACAACACTAGTCACTAGACTGTCAGAGATGAAAGCTGAGCCCCAAGTGCCCATGGCTACATTCTCATTATCTGATTCCAGGTATCCCTATTCTTTCTATTGTTTCCTATTGGACCTTCTCTGCCTTACCTCTGTGGGTCTTTTTAGGTTTCTGATGGTTGCTGAGATGTCCAAATTCTGTTTATGACAAAAATGAATCACTATAGTACATCTGCTGCTTTATTTGAAGAATTCCAAACATCTCTGAAGTTCCCAAATTTCATATTTATGTACAAAAGGTATCACTATGGAGAACTATATCAGTATCACACGATTAATAACTGCTTTGTGTTACTCTGAAGGACCAGTTAGGAGGGCACCCACTTCCAGTGACGAGATATGGTTCTGAGGCTATCAAATTCTGTGAAACCTTTTTTTACAATGCTGACTCATTAGCCACAAAATCAGTTTTATAAAAGGACATCACTGATATTTTTTTGGTAGCAGCAGTTTACCAAAGTTATTTCTTAGCATCATCTTTGTTAAACAAGTAGCTTAAGATCTTTTTTTAAAGTCAAATTTTTTTAATATCTTTTATGAAAAGAAATAACAAAGCTTCCAAGAACCAATGACTAAATTCAAAGAGTCTCATCAGCAAGTTAACTAAAGGATAAAGAATTTATCTGTTACGGGAAATTTACAGAGAATATTCTTTAGTATGTAGAGAAGCTGACAAAGGAAGAATTCACACCTACAAAATCATAGAATCTTAAAGTATCAGAGTATTGAAATGTTTCAGGAAGTAAAGACCTAGGAAAGATACAATTACTTAACGGCTCCATTACAAATCCAAGTATCTAAGGATTTCTGGGATCAGAAAGTCTCATGTTTTGTAGATGTTGGTTAGGTCTACTGTAGAAGGTCCTGTTTTTAGAGGCACAATCTTAACAAGACAGATCTGAATATCAGTTTGGAGCATACGTCACTTCAGCAGTTTATTTATCAAGACTACCTTCTTGTCAAAAGAAAATAAAACTTTTCATTTGACAATGTCAAATGTTTTTGTAAATATAAACTCATTAGCACCAACAACATTTCTGTAAAGCTATGAATATTTTACCTGGAGACTGACAAGGTAAGCATTATGAATTAATCAACAGGTATTTGTTAAGTGCCTTTATTTAATACGTTATTTATTGATCTCTACATGCTGGACACTGGGCCTTGTTCAATGTTGCATTGATGCAATGAAAACTGGGTGAACGGCGAACAGTAAAGGGAAGGGAGCAGATTGCCTCTTTTTCTTTCCTTCTCTCCCGTCCCCTCCTCTCTTCCTTTCCCCTTTCCTCCTCCTTTTTCTCCTCCTCCTCCTCCTCCTCCTTCTTCTTCTCCTTCTCATTCTCCATCTTCTTCTTCATCTTCATCTTTCTGTCTTCATCTTCTTTTCCTCTTTCTCTCCTCTACTTTTTCCTCCCTCTTCCCCCCTCTCTGTCCCCCTTTCTTTCTTCCAACTTTTATTCCTTCCTCCTTCACCCCTCCTTTTTTGTGATGGAATATTGTAGCACTTAAGAAATAATGAATATAAAGATTGCATAGGAACTTGAGAAGATTTAGGAAAGAAAGATTAACGGAAACTTTTGAAGGTATATAGAAGAATTAGAAGGCTTTGTTTTCATTGAGATTTTACAGTTTGGTTTGGGAAAAAAATGGCAACAGCAAAAACAACAAAAAAATTCATTCCTGCTTAGATTATCTGCAGTCTTAGTCTCTCAAGTAATATGAACACCCATTTGTATTTAAGTTCAATATGGAGCAAGTTTTGTTTTTGAAAATGAAAGTTTATGCTATATGCTCTTACAGTAAATTTGTCATTCTTGTAGCAAAGTGTTTTATGCTAAATGAGAATAATTAATCATGCTGAAAGATTGGGGGGAAAAACCTGGTAGGACTGAGGAAAAGCAGGCACAAAAATTTACTGCTTGTACTGTTGTGGATTGTTCCAGTCATTCTGAAAAATAATTGGAAGCTATTCAAAGAAAAGTTACTCAGTTGTTAAGAGCAGAGTAAAACTATATCTGATTTAGAAAGAATAATAATATTCTTAGAAAGATATATTTTATTCACAAGCTATTATACTATTTGATCCATAAAGTTTCATGCATATAAAAGTTAGATTTGTAACTCAAAGAAATAATTAAAATTAAGAATAAGCATATATTCAAGCATAATTACTCCTTGAAATAGCAAAAACCTTGGAAAAATTCTAAAAACCTATTATTTCAGTAATGACTGAGCAAAATGGGGTATATAAGTGTGATGGAATATTACTGCACTAAAGAAATGATGAAGATGAAGATTTCATAGAAACCTGGGAAAGTTTAGGAAAGAGTGAAAGGGAGGAAAGGAAGGAAAGAGAGAAGGAAGGAAAGAGAAAGAGAAAAAAGGAGGAGGAAGAAAAGGAAGAGGAGGAGAAAAGGAAAAGGGAGAGATCTCAGGAAGTTAGGGGGTGAAAATACTTCTACCAAGCAAAGAGTTGTGGTTGTGATTAGTTGTGTGTTTTAGGTTGGTTTTTTTTTTTTTTGGTGATTTGTCCTTCCTTCTCAAAGAGGACCATGACGTCAGGGAGATGATGACATAACTTGCAATTGAAATAGCCTTACTTTCTCCTCTAGAGCCATCTGGGGCCAGTGGCTAGATATAGATAAGGACAACTAGAGATGGCCCAGGATGCAGTGGGAGACCTTGACCCCTTTAAGCTAAGGTCTTTCCAAGTTCTCACTTTGAGTAAGGTAATACCCACTCAGTGAATAGGCTTCTTTAAGAAGTAAGTAAAGGGAGGGCACCTTTAATAAAATAAATAAATAAATAAACCAAACTGGTAGGAGGAAGATCCTCAGGGTTGCTGGCCTAAAGAGAAACAGTTACTATTTACAATCACTTTGAGCCAGGAGGGCCCCCAAAACTACCATTAATTCATGCTTGGGCAGGGCAGGGACCAAACAAATAGTGTGAATTTGCATGACTACCAGACAATTTAAACTGCTAGCTAGACAAGAGTTAACAAAGGAGATAATCTGATCCCTTCCATGTGTAGCCTATATAGTTTTCATTATGCCAGTACAACATTGGGTAAAGCCCAGTTACGCTTTATGGAAGTATATTTACATCTGCTACCAGAAATCCATTATTTCTTGCCACCTGTTACTAGAGTTCATTTAATCTATTTAAGTGAAGCTGATTATAAAGACAATCCTACAAAACCACTTATGTCAGAGCCAATTTGATCATCTGTCTGTCAATCAATTGAAACACTTTATTAGGTACCTTCTGTATGTCAGGCCTGTGACAAGCGCAGAGAACACAGAAGTAAAATGACATTACCTATACATTTTGGTACTTTTTTAGTGTTTTTTTTTCCTTTTGGTGAATTCCAAGGATTATGTAGAATTAAGATATAGCCTACAATACATTAATATTCCTTCACAGTGTTTAAAACAACCTGCCTATTTTGCAAAAATTCAAGTAGAACTTTCTCTTTTTCAATGTTGTACATTTAATTCATGTCTGATTTAGAAAGGATAATAATCTCTCTTCTGTACTCTTACAAAGATGTAACCAACTTCATATAATCCATAAATTAATTTAATCCATAAAGTGTCACATATATAAAATATGCCTTAATAAAGAAAGGACACCCTTAGTGCCCATATATATATAAAATGCTTTCTAGCCTAAGTTGTTTGTGATACACATTTATTTTTTTGAAAGGAAAGATGCTGTAATTCCAAAGTATGCTAATAGTCTTTTGAAAGCAAAATCGTTTTCTTTCTTTGTTTGAAAGGAAGCCTGAAGTCTCATAAAACAGGGCCCATGGTAGTATCGTCACTGTCAGAGTTTTTCCTTCCTTTCATCTCTTTTTCCTCTGAGTCTGATTCCCACTGTGCACAGTGCTGCATTTTAAAACTTTTGGGAAACATGGCTTTTTGCTTTTTATGAAAAAGATTCTGGAAATGGCCCTAACAGTGTGCAGTAGAAAGGAAGTCACTTGCAATAGGGAACAAATTTGAAGAACAAAACATTGGTATCCATTAATACCTTATGAACAAATGTCCATTATTTTCCTTCTGCAATTCTTACTAAAGCTATTTACTTTAGGTCAGTCCTCTTGTACAGAAAACACCAAGAGCAGAAAATGTAATATAATAACAGGGAGAAGATTCCAGTTGTAAATCTGGAGACCAAATTCTAATTTTAGAATTATTAAAATCTAGCCTGTGAGTTTTGGAAATACTGTGTTCATAACCAGAAAGAAAAAAAAAAACTTTTACAATAGTCACCTTTCAATCATTCATTTGTTCAATGAGCATTTATCAGTGCTTACTGGAACTTCCTACGTTCTACATGTTGGACTGAGCAGCCCAGTGATAACACCGTGATACAAAGATAAAAATGAAACTGTCCTCAAGGAGCTTATATTCTATTGAGGGAAATAGCATGTAAACAAATAGGAAAAGTCAGTATTTTTATTGATTGTTGTTCAGTCATTTCAATTGTGTCTGATTCTCTGTGACTCAACCATTTGCAGTTTTCTGGGGAAAGATACTGGAGTGGTTCAGCCATTTCCTTCTCCAGCTCATTTTACAGATGAGGAAAGTAAGACATCAGGGTTAAGTGACTTACCCAGGGTCACACAGCTAGTATGTGTCTGAGGCCAGATTTAAACTCCCATAGATGAGTCTTCCTGACTTCAGGCCTGGCACTCTTTCTAGCATACCACCCAGTTGTCCTAAACACACACACACACACACACACACACACACACACACACACACACACACTTCTGTCAGAACTAATTTGATCATCTGTCAATCAACTGGAATATGTTTTTAGGCAACCATCCCCACACTCCCTTCCTCCTCCATGTGCCAGAGCTATGATAAGTGCTGAGAATACAGAGCCAAAGTGACATAGTCCCGGCCCTAAAGAAGTTTCCTATGTGGGCATACTTCATTTTATTTTGCTTCCTTTTATTGTGCACTGCAGATCTGGGTCAATCTTTAGGGTTTTGGGGTTTGGTTTTTTTTTCACAAATTGAAGGTTTTTACCAATCTTCCCCTGAACAAATCTGTCAGTCAGCACCATTTTTCCAACACCAAGTGCTCACATTATGCCTCTGTTTTACATTTTGGTAATCTTGCAATACTTCAACCTTTTTTCATTATTACTGTGTATTACAGTGATCTGTGATCAATGATCTTTGATGTTACTCTTATAATTGTTTTGAGGTGCTTGAACTTAATCACTAAATGTTATTTGGGTTCTGACTGCTCCACCAACCCATCATTTCACTAACTCTTTCCTTCTCCTTGGGCCTCCCTGTTCCCTGAGAATACAGCGATGGTGAAGAGTTTTACATGAACCTAGTTGATTAAGCAGAGGAAGGGTTTGAGAAGATTGACTCCAATTTTGAAGGAAGTTCTACTCTGGGTAAAATGCTATCAAACAGCTACCCCCAACTTAACCTGGCCTTTCATACTCAAATCTGTTGCCCTTGGTCTAGCTTGGCCTTCCATTGTGGGTTTCATCCCACCCAAGCCCTGTATTGACTGCTTCCAGCTATTCCCCCCACCCCGGATTACATGACTAGTTACCCCAATCCCATCAAGATCCTCCTTAAACCCTCTTCTCAGATCACTAGACCACCTCTATATCTTTCTCACAGATTTTCTGTATATAAGTTCCATCTCGCCTCCATGAAAGGGCTCAGGTTTAATCCAGCTCTGACTCTGTCTAACTGAGATTCTATCTGTCCTGCTTGTCAATATGAGTGTTACAAAAGGTTAGGCTCCTTAAGAGTCAATCCAGTATGCTGAATCTTTAGTAGACTTTGTTTTTTTTTTTTACCTTTGAGAAGGCTTGAGTCAAATTCATTCAGGCAGGACCCAGTGTGTTGGTATTTTGGGGTCCCCAGCACTCCTGAATCTCAACAAATTGATATGATAAACTTCATTATTGTCTCATTTTAAGAAATTTCCACAGCCAAATCAGGTCAACTACCACCCTGGTCAGTCAACAGGCCTCAACATCCAGGCAAATCCTTCCACCAGCAAAAAGGTTACTACTTGCTGAAGGCTCAGATGATGGTTAGCATTTTTTAGCAACAGAGTACTTTTTTAATTAAGGCACATACATTTTTTTTAGACATAATACAATTGCACACTTACTAGATTACAGTGTAATATAAATGTAACTTTGATATGCACTGGGAAACCAAAACATTCATGTGACTCACATTATTGTGGTATTGTTTTAGTGAGGTAGTCTGAAATCAAAACCCACAGTATCTGAGGTATGCCTGTACTTTTGAGTTCATTAATTTTTTTTTGTTTTGTGAATTCCGGAGTTATAGTCTAAAATGTATTAATGTTCTTTGACACCCTGCATATCTTGCAAAAATTCAAATAGAACGTGTGTGTGTGTGTGTGTGTGTGTGTGTGTGTGTGTGATGTATATTTAGAAGACCCGGGAGGATATCCTAAGTATACTGGGTTTGTTTCTCCATGGAGAATTTTGGGAGGACAGCTACAAAAGATGAATGAGAAGGTGTGAATGAACTGTGATCTGTACCAGTGCCCTTACTTCCATTAATCATATTTCATATATATTTCATAAGCAGTATGATGTATATATATATCTCAAATATATATTTCAGATGGTAAATACATATGGCACATATATATATGTATATATATACATATACATATACATGATATATAAAAATCTCACTAGATTTCTATGGATCACATGTTAGATACAAATATGGGCAGCTAGATAGCTCAGGGGGTAAAGTGCTGGACCTGGAAAACTGGAACTCAGGAAAATCTGAGTTCAAATCCGGCCTTAGACACTTAGTGACTATGTGACCCTGGGCAAGTCAGTTAACCACTGTTTGCCTTAATCTGTTGGAAAAGGAAATGATAGGCCAATCCAGCATCTTTGCCAAGAAAACCCTACAGACAGTACTGATGTGCTGTGGTGGAAGGGTCATAAAGTGCTGGACATGACAAAACAACAACAAATGCATTGATATGAATAACACATTATTCCTACCTGCTCATCATCTGCAACTGTTCTCCCAAAATCATCTATGGAGGAATCTACCCAGCATTTCCTCCAGGTCTCCTAACTTTATTCAAATAATAATGCAGTATACAGGTTGTCTGTTTTCCCTTTCTACTGCTACATGAACAACCCACCTTTTTTTCCTGCCTTACATCCC
Organism: Notamacropus eugenii; assembly: GCF_028372415.1. Lineage (NCBI taxonomy): Eukaryota > Metazoa > Chordata > Mammalia > Diprotodontia > Macropodidae > Notamacropus > Notamacropus eugenii. Next base: position 165,901,371 of record NC_092877.1, on the reverse strand, counting down.
TTTCATGATATCTGTTCTGTCACTTTTTATTTTGCATGCACTTCATTAGTATGGTACAATATGGTACAATCTGTTTACCCCCTCCATGAATCTCTACATTGCCCTTAGGCTGATTCACAATTTTGATTCCGCAGAGTTTGTGATATTCTACCATTTGGAGCCATATTACCATGTCGGATTTTATAAAACAGAACAGAGAAAGATGATAAAAGTTTATGAGAAAATTGTTTCATAAAAGGTACGAAAGTGGAGGGAATAGTGATGTTTGCATAAAACTTGGCATAGTACCTCGCTGAGCTATAATATCCCAAGAACATTTAAAGATGAAATTGGAAGGATAACAAGCATAAAAATGGAAAAAAGTGTGGCAACATGTCTTACTTTTGTATTTGTAACTTCCAACACTTAGCACACTGCTTGGCATATAATAGCACTTATTAAATATATACTTGTTTGTACAATCATTCTTTTGAATAAGAATTTTAACCTGTTTATCATTATCTTAGAATTTTATCATTGCCTTTTCCTTCTTGATAATAAAGTATTAATATTTCTGTAGCTGTCTTGGTATGGTCTATGTTTTTTTAATATTTTAAGAATTTTTATTTGTATATTCTCTAGTTGTATTTTCAGTGATTTTTCTATTCCAAGTGTTTGCTGAGATTAGTATGGTTAAGGAGTTACTAGTGAACATGGTATTCCTACTAAACTTTGACTTCAGGCTGCTAGTAAGTCTCCTGATATACTGAGTTACAACTTTCCCCAGAACTTTGTATTTAATCTGCTTTACCTGAAGAGGGCTAAAATGTTTACTCCTCATTCATTGGTTTTATTTGACCATTGAATTAAGCTTAAAGCTTAAAATATGTTGAGAGTTTTATACTAATCAAGTAGAAATGTGATTTGTATGCATTGGAGAAAGTTTCCATGGGATTAAAAAGTTCTTTCATGTAGTTTTCAGAGAATCTATGTGACCTGATGTGGCACATGTACGTCAAATGGTACAGCGTTTTGGTACAAGTCCATGCTTGACCTGTAAATCATGCTCAGTTCTACGTAGGAGGAGTGATGGTGGGTTTAGTGCTGAACAGAACCTTAACAGTATTCCAACTTCTAAATGCCAACTTCATTGAATTATCTGTGTCCAAAATGAAAAATGAATATGTGGGATCACAGGCACTTTATAATGTTCAGTCATTTCAATCCTGTGTGACTCTTAATCACCTCATTTGGGGTTTTCTTAGCAACAATACTGGAGTGGTTTTCCATTTTCTTCTCCAAGAGGCACAATACTTTAAAAGTGGCTGCAACCTAGTCACCTTCTGTCCACAGAGGATTTAAATATAACTTGACTTTTTTCACATCTAAATTTACTAGAAAGTGATGCTTAGTCAATTGCAAAGAAGGAACACCATTAAATGTTTTGTATAGATTAAATGCAAATATATCCCTGTGGTAGATATTTATGGTTTTTCAGGACAGTTTACTTTAAATGTTAAAAACAGAATATTTACTCTTAAAAAATTTTAAATACACAATAGCTGAGACAATCACAGTCAAAGGCAGTTGAGTGCAGTTGAGCTGGGAGTTATATCCAGAGAGGGTCCTTAGTGTTCCTGTTTTGTATCATCTTTTGACACCTCCAACATTACCTCTGACACTCTTTTCACAGTCTCAGCAATTACCAGCTTTCCAGAGCCTGTCATAGTGAGCACTTCCAGGATTCTAGGGCATCTGAATCAGACAAGCTTCTTTCATGTTTTATTAGACACCAAAGTTTAGCCCTGAATGCTTGGATGCAACTGAGCCCCTCCTACTGAAGGGTGAATGACACATTTAATGTTATTTTTCACTGGCAAAAATCCACTTCTTTGCACTTATACTGAAACTGTAACTTAGACAAAGTGAAAGATTTGGCTTATTTTAATGTCTGTCTGGGGCAGAAAGGAAAAAGTCAAAACTAGATTGTATAAAATCAACGTTCAATTCAATTTAATTTAACAAGCATTTTATTAAGTTCCCACTATGTACATGGCCATATTTTAGTTGTTGGTGATGATGTGAAGACAAAAGTGAAAAACAAACCTTAATTTCAAGAAACAATGTGAGGGATATGAAATCTTGTATTTCATTAACATGTTGAATTTCTAAATAAGGAAACTCTTCCTGTCATTGAGGAGTGGTACCATCTCTATAACTTTTAGTCTTGGAGAATTATCTAAGAGCCCCTGGAGGCTAAATGACTTACCCATGATCACAAAACCATTACACATCAATGCCATAACACTGCATGTATGTGTCAAGAATGTACATAAAGTCAAATTTTGATTTTTCTTAATGACATTATTGAGAGAAAGTATTTTCTCATATGATACTCTCCTAGTATGCAGCATATATTGGATTGGTCATTTTGTTTGGCATTTGTTAACTGAGGAGTAAAAATGATATCGTTTGACTTCTTTGAGCCTCAGCTTCCAGACATGTTAAAAAAGAGATGGTTGTGCTACATGCCCTGTAAGGTTATTTCCACTAATAAAACCCTATTATTCTATTCTAATTAAACAAACAAAAAAATTGCCATTTTTTCTTTAATATGATTCATAGAGTGAACCTGCTTTTTAGAAGATTGTATGGCAAATAACTCTCAGATTATGCCTAATATCCTACATAATCTATTATGCCTAATAATCTACAGATTATGCCTGCTGAATTAGGAATGTCAGTCATTGGATTATGTCCCTGATGCTCATGATAGCACATTTAATAACATAGTATCTGTTATTCATTTAACCAAATAATAATCATTTAATTGATTAAATACTTGGCCCTTTACATTTCTGATAAAACGTTTAGGATTTTCTTTTCCTCACATAAAAGCACTAGATTGTAAGAAGATAGGAATTGGCTCAGTATCTCATGAATCTTGTGACTTGAAGAAATTTTTTATCCTCCCTAAGTCTTAATTTCCTTATTTGTAAATGAGGAGACTGAATAAAAGCCAATTAAGTCAACAAGCATTTTTTAAACACCTAATATGTATTATGTATTGAAGATATAAAAAAGAAAAAGAAAAAACTATTCCGCTCATATTTTACTGGTTGGATCAGGGAAGAATATATAACATATAGAGAGATATCTATAGCACTGGATTTGGTGTCAAAGACTCGTTTAAAACTTTGGACACATTCTACCTCTGTGACTGGAAAAATTAGCCTTTCTGAGGCTCACTTTCTTCATCCATAAAATGAAGAGATTAGATCCAGACAACTTCTAAGTCCCTATTAACTTTAAGTCTATGGCAACATATATACTAATATAACATGATAATTTGGTAAGAGAAAAAGTACTGACAACTGAGAGGATCAGGAAGGGCTGTCATTAAGAGGTATCACTAGGGTGAGTCTTGGATGAAGCTATGGATTTTCAGAAGAGCATTCCAAACATGAGGAAACATGGTCCGCATAAAGAAACAGAGGTGGAAGCTTGGGAAGTAGCAATTAGGCCACTTTTCTTGGAATGTGAAGTGTGTAAAAGGAAACAATGCAAAAAAAGACTGGAAAAACAGGTTGGAGTCACACTCTGGACTTGAAGTGCTAAGCTGAGAAGTTTGTCCAGCTGGGGAATTTCTATCTTCAAAGTAGTAGTGTTGTTGCTGTTCGGTCATTTCACTTAATGTCTGATTTTTTGTGAACCCATTTGGGTTTTCTTGGCAGAGATTAGAGTGGCTTGCCATTTCCTTCTCCAGCTCTTTTGCAGATGAGGAAACTGAGGCAAATGGGGTTAAATGGTTTGTCCAGGGTCACACAGCTAGTAAGTGTCTGAGGTTGCATTTGTCAGGTCTTCCTTACTCCAGGCCTGGCAACTCTAACCACAATGCCACCCAGCTGCACATAAAGTAATAGAAAGCTCTTGGCAACTCTTTTCTTTTCTTTTTTTAAAAAAAATATTTATTTTCAGTTTTCAACATTCACTTCCACAAAATTTTGAATTTCAAATTTTCTCCCCATCTTCCCCTTCCCCTCACCATGGGACACTATGTATTCTGATTACCCTTTCCTCCAATTTGCCCTTTCTTCTATCACTCCCTCCCCCTTATCCCCTTCCCTTCTTTTTCCTGTATGGTAAGATAGATTTCTATTCCTAATTGCCTATATATCTTATTTTCTAGTTGCATGTACAAACAATTTTTACTGGGCTCCCTGACCAGTGCGATAGACCCTTCTTGTCCATCTTTCAGGTTGTCTTGGACTGAAAATTTGCTTCAGTCTATCCTTTTGTGGCTTTTACTGTTATAAAATTTATTTAGAGTCACTTTTTACAGATTTTTTTTGAGGGATTGGGGGTGAGAGCTCTAGTAGATCCCTGCTTCTACTCTGCTCTCTTGGCTCTGCTCCCTCCTGGAAAATCTTAATCAGGGAGTGGTGTGTTTTAATGCTGGACTCAACATTTGGCTAAAAAAGCACCTTTTTGGAGTCTGAATTTTACTTTGAACAAGGAAAACAGATTATGTCATATGGAAAAGGGAAACTCAAAGACATTTAAAAATCAATAGGTGAGTAAAATATTATGTGGATTATTTATTTTTAAATACTGAAGGACCTTCCTAGAAAGGTCTTCTGCCTCAATCAACCATGCATCATAAATGATTTAGCAAGAAAACAACAAAAAAGAAGAATATGTCTCATTAGAAGTTGGAGCAGTGTGATATGTTCGTTCTTTCATTTTTTAGGAAAACTCCAAGGAATTATCGTTTTTTATCTACTGTGTATTGGGAAGCCTCCATCCATAATTCTGAAGAGTTTTGAAAGTAATATAAATTCAAAGGCAAGATCTTTATATCTTTTCTCTAAAGCTGAAAAAAAAAATGAAATGGATAACTTGCAAAGAGCAATTCACCGCTAGCACTAAAGTTCCCAATTTCATTTTGCATTCACAGATCACACACACACAGCAGGGTCAGTCTCTCATCCTCTAGTCACATACTACTTCTAAACAGTAATTTGTATAGCTTATCTTCTTGGTTTGTATCACCCATCAGTTCTAGTAGACATTTACTATAGGGCAAGCAGTAAGATTTCTGGAGACAATTCTCCATTGATTAAGAATGTTAGTCCACTTCTCTTGGGAAATACACATGTATACATGTGCACACACATACATGTACATACTTACTTGCATGTATGCATGCATTTATTTGGACCAAACTTGTACTTTCATTGGTATAGGGAACTCATCATGTGGAAAGCCCTCTACCTGTATTCTCAGAAAGCTTCCTGGGCCACTAATAGATTTAATCACTTCCCCAGGATCACACAGTCAGTATATGTCAGGACTGGGACTTGACCTCAAGTGTCCCTGACTCAGTTATCTCTCTGAGATGTGCTGAGCTGCCTTTCTACATAGTTATTACACTAATAGATTTGTTTCCTTCTGCAAATCATTCTGAGGATAAATGCTATGCTCATCTTGACTAGATTTGGGCTGAGAAAATAAACTGTTTTCAATATCCTAAGTATTCTCTCCCTCTCCTCCCTCCCCCTGGAAATAAGAAGAAAAATGATAACCCTTACTTTTCTTTTAAAACAAAAAAATATTTTTTTGTTATCTTTTGTTTTTCAGTCAGTTATTCCTAGATATAACTATCCTTGGTAACAAAAATAGTTGGGTAAAAAAAACCCACACAGTGACTATGTCTCATAATATACACAAAATTGTATACCTATAGTCCCTACCTCTCTATCAAGAGGGAGGAATTATGGTTCACTTATTTATTATCTTTTCTTCACTTTTCTTCACTTCATTATCACATTCATTCTGTATACTGTTCTGGTTCTACTTATTACTTTCCACATCAGTTTGTATAAGTCTTCCAATATTTCTTTGCATTCCTGAAAATCTTTCTTTCTTATATTATTGCATTCTTACTCCACAATTACTTCAGCCATTTCCACTTGATGGGCAGTGCTTTCTTTCCTCACTATTCCTTTTTTTATTTTTTCTTATCATCTGAATAAGGAATGATGAAGATGTAGAAACATTTAAAACCACATTTGTAATGTATCACTTTTTTTTATGAGAAATGGTTTTCTTATTTTCCCTTGTAGGCAGCAAATATTTCAACCATAATGACTTTGTGTAGAGGTGAAGTTGTTAATCATCCTGCTTGTCAAAAGTTTGACATGAAATTCACTTTCTAGCTTCCAAAAATTTATAACTTTTGATTTTTCTTAACTGATCCAAAATGGTTGACCATATATTCCCCCCCTCTCACTAAAATCTACTTAAAATGTCCTAGAACTTGATCTAAAGGCTTTTATATATTTCTGTGCCACTATAGTAGATTTTATTGTGGAGTGACAGCTTTTAATTAAAAAATGTAGACCACAGGTGTGCATAGTTAATTAGTTACAACATATTTCTACAGACACTGAGTAATTAAAACTTTAAATGAAAGTTAATTTTTTTTTCATTTTAATTATGTTCTATTTGATTTACTTACTGAGAAACATGAAGGAAGGATGTTCTTCATTAGCTAGTAGTTCTTCAGATTCATTCTTTAGGCCTGAAACTTCCCACCTACATTGCCCTGCATATGTTTCCGAAGTCATTTGAGAATTTAGGATACTGCTGTGGCATTAAAGTTTGATGGCTTGGTGGCCCATCAACTTCAAAGTCAAGGAAGCAAAAAACTAACTACTTATTTTACCTATACTTTTCCTTTCCAGAAAAGAGAGAAAATAATCTTTCTAATGTGATTCAAAGGACCTCAGGAAACAAATTAGTGGATTACCTATGTTTCTCTAGTTTGTGACTGGCTCCTTCTTTGGGTTTTGATGACTTAGAGTGAGTGTAAGTAGCAATTACTTCTGTTCTGACCAGAAATTCCGAGGATCTTCCACTTCCAGGATGGTTTTTTTTGTGAAGGCCAGCTAAACCATTTTTTGCCTCAGTTCTTACCTAGCCTTTAATTACTGAATGGACAATGCCTCAGACAAACTGAGCTTGGGAAAGACCTTAGCTTCAGCCTAGTACAAGGCTTTTACCAATCTTTAGGCCCTTTATGAAGGGACTGGAATCCCTGTTGTATAAGGGTAAGTTAAAAGAATTAGGAATATTTAGCCTAGGGAAGAGAAAGTTTAATGGGCAAATGATATTTCTTTTCAAATGTCTGCATTTTGGGAAAGGGATTAGACTTTGTCCCTAGAAGGGAGAAGCAGGAGCAATGGATATAAGCTTCAGAGAGGCACATTTAGGCTTAATGTAAAAAAATTAAAATAAAATAAAAACCTTCATAGAAATTAGAGTTCTTGAAAAATGGATTAGACTGACTTGAGAGATGGTGAGTGTCCCATTAATGGAGGTCTTTAAGCAAAAGCTTAATTGACTAGTTTTGTGGTTATATAATAGGAATTCCTTGTGGAGTATGTGTTGATTGAGACAGCCCTGAAATTTCTTCCAATTAATAAACAAATTCCATTATTCTGATTCATGGAGTATGTTTTCACCCATGATATTTGCCTTGTTCTTCCTTAAACTTCTTATCACAATTTGTTAACATGCATTATCCATTTATTCAACTATCACTCAAAATGAGAATGCTATAAGACCTTAGCCTGAAAGAGCCAGGGTATACCATTGCATCCTGGACCATCTCCAGCTGTCCTGATGAATATCAGGCCACTGAACTCAGATGGCACAAGAGAAGAAAGTGAGGTTGGTGACCTTGCACAGCCCTCCCTCACTCAAATCAAAGTCAACTGCAAGTCATGTCATCATTTTGATGCCATGGTACCCTTCGAGAACACAGGACAAACGCAACAACTGTCATGTATCTTTTGGAATTTCAGTCAACTTAGATTCTTGCAAATGTATGCTTTGGTTTCCATTCCAAGAACATTCACTTGCATTGGATTATGACAAGACACTTAATCTTTCTCCTCATCTGTAAAATGGGGATAATACTAGCAGTCACATTTAACTTCACAGAATTATGATAAGAATCAAATGAAATAGCTTATTAAAAGGGCTTTATCACTTAAAGTAATATAGATCTCTTCTGGCTATACTAAATGGTAAGTATATCAGAGTATAAATAAATAGTTTGTGCTTCTCCTTGATTTCTAAGGTGCAACAAAAAGGGAGTAGGGGAATACTTTGTATACAAAGATGTGTAGTTAGATAGATAAGTCTGAGAGAATTATGCTGCTAAGAGACTATTTCATTTTCATATTTGCGGTAGGCCTGAGTTGAGCCAAATAGAATTGCTTGATGTAATACTAGCTGGCTTTTTGTACTTTCAGGTCTGCAAAGCATTTTGCATATGTTCTCACCTCTACTCACAAGCCTCATGACATAGCATCACCATTTTAGGAGTGAGTATCCTGAGTCTCATACACTTTAAGCGACTTTTCCAGGGTCATGCAGTTTTCATGCAAATGACAAAGGTGGGATTCCATCTAGACTTTTCCTGACATCAACACCAGTACAGTATCTACTGTGTTTCGATGGTGAACTCCCTGAGAGCAGGGACTGGTTGGCTTTTTTCCCTTTCTTTGAATGCCCATTACTTAGCACACAGTGCCTGGTAGATGCTTTAAATGTTAGGAAACTGACTGACATTTTCAGGGGCTAAAATGAACTCATTTTAGGAAATTTACATTCGTTGTCTGCTACATGCAGAATGCTTTGCAAGATATTAGAGATTTAATAATAAAATAAGGCAGAGTTTTTATATCAATTAGATTACAATCTAATAAGGGAGATGAGAAAAGTACGCAAATAACTATCATGCAAATTAAACAATAAGTGGGAAGGAAAGGTCCATTTAAGGTAATGTGAGAAAACTGAGAAGGGAGACACTATTCTGGGGGAGTCAGAGAAAATTTCATGTTGGAGACAGGACCTGAAGTGGGTTTTGAAGGAAGAAATGGACAAGATAGAAGGAATCCATTTCTAGCCTCTTCAATAGAGTTAGCAAAAGGACAGAAACAAGAAAAGGCAAGATGAAAATGGAGTGTGAGGAGTACTCTAGTGTAAGTAAGGAGGATTTTGTTATTTTTTCTCAGAGTCTAGTTTCCCAGGTTCCATGTCCATGGCAATCTCTAATTTCCAGGTGTTGGATAATATTTCCCAGGCTTATGACTTGTAAACATCACCATGCTTGCACAGTGAGATATAGGGGTGACATAATGTGACTTTATTTACTATGCTTGTGCTGAATAACAAAATTGCTAAAATTAACCTGTGAGCATAATGTTGGCGAGATGCCTTCTTTGTCTGTTGTCCTAGAAATCAGATGGGTACCGATCAGTGAGTGGGGAATCAACGGTGATTTGGAATTTGGGTAATGCATAGAGAAATGTATGTACCTGCTTCAATCAGCTCCCATTGAGGCTTAAGGGAATTTAGGGGAGCGCACAAGCTAGAATGCTATACCTGTCTCAGTTGATCCGATCAAGATGTTGAGGTATTTGCCTCCCTTCTTGCCCTCCTCTGCAAGAAAGGTGATTAGGGAATGGTGTAAGAGTTGGTGCTTCCAGTATCAGCAACCCTTTTTGAGAAGACTAGGCTAGAATAAAGAAAGATTATTAACCTCTTCAAAGCTGTCTTCCTGTCCTTCCTGTCTTCCCAGATCAAGAGTGAACCTGTTAGAAGCTAGAGTCCAAAAATTCTAGTGCCTCCTGTGAAGCATCCAGTATGGCTGAAACATGACGTGTGCAAAAATGAGCCTAAAAAACAAGTCAAGTATTGCTTGGGTTCAAATGGAGAGGTTCAAGAAATAATTTTAGAAGACTCATAGTAATGGAATAAAGAGAGAACTTTGTGAAAAAGACACATAGAAAAGAGTGTTAATCTTTAGAGGACAGCTTAGAGTTGAAATGATACACTATTTGTATTGAGATTAAAGAGGAAGATAAGTAGGAATAATGAGTAAGTAGTAAGTAGTGGGAATTAGAAGTCTCAAGTACCCCTAATCCTGTGATACAGTCAGAGTAGACCATGAGTCATCAGATCAGTCAGTGTTGAATCTCTTTTGTCCTTAAATTACCAATTATGGGGAAGATGGCAAGGCCCATTATAAGCAACTTGGAGTGGTTCAAAGCACTCTCAGGGCACATTGGTTTTGTACCCAAAGAGGACTGGATTGAGTACTTCTCCTAAAGAGGGTACTAGAGCCTCTCTTATTCCCCAATATCACTTCCATACAATCCTACCTTTTGTCCTCTGTGAGGTTTTTTCCTTTGCAGTTGACTCAATCAGAATTTTCTACCCAGTCCAAATATTGTTCTTATAATATGCTGACCCCCTCCTCCGTATATCATTCTCTCTCCTTTCTCAAGGAGTTCAGAATCCAGGGACACTCTATTACTCATCTCTTATTTTCCATTGACCAGGTTACATTCTTGAAATCAATCAATCAACAAACATTTATTAAGCACCTACTGTGTACCAGGCATTGTGCTAAGCACTGAGGATACAAAAGGAGACAAAAGACAGTTATTTCTCTCAAAGCAGTCAACATGCTTATAATTTCAAAAAAAAATAAGCTCAAAGAAAGACCAGTTGAAGGAAACTTTATATACTTGGAGCAAGAAAGTGTTCCCTCCCCACTCCCTTCCTGACTCAGGATGCCTGTGTCAGCCAAAATTATAGTTTCCATAAAGCAAGGAAGTACACCTGACTTTAAGATGTCTGTCCTTTTGGTAGCCAAGGAAAATATCAAGAAGTGCCAGTTAATTAAGATAGTGTCCGGTTCACGGTGACTGGTCCTTTTCAGTCATAACAGTAGAATACTCCTGGTCAACTTCATCCAGCCTTGTAGTTGTTGACACAAAAAGGAGCATTCAGGTTTACCCAGAGAGCATGCAAAGCATGCAGACTTAGAGTGGGCAAAAATGTCTTTCTCCTGATTGGCTGATCTAGTTTTTTCAGGTGATAGAGGGCTCAAGCTGGTTTATATGGTTTACACCTTCAAAGAGCTTCCAATCTAATGGAATATACTTCTTCAACTCAGCCTGAGCATCTTAACTATTCTTTAAAATGCATCTCATACCATCTTCCACATGAGGACTTTCTTAATTCTCCCAATGCTAGTGACCTCCCTTCCCAAATTCCTGTTAAAACAAAAATTTACTTTAAATTATAGATACAAACCTGTCAAAAATATTAATTGAACAAATCCAATTCTGAACTTTTCTGGTTAAAGAATGGTCCAAAAAATGAACTTTCCTTGTGCCTTTGAAAGCTCTCTCTAACACAAATCATTTTGAAGTCCCAATTTTTAACACTCTCAAAGAAAGAAAAAAATTCCACAGTCAGTATTAAACAAGGTTAAGAGTTTAGGTTAACAGTTTCAAAACACTAGTCACTTAGAATGTTGGCACACTCCAGAGAATAATTTTCTTAAAACATATCAAACCTTCTCCTACTTGTTCTAAGTTTTCTCCTTTCTACCTGGTCAGAAGTGAGCTCAAGTGATATCCACTAACTGAAGTGGCCAGACTTGTTTCCTCAGGTAGGACTCCTTCCTGGGCTGAATCAGGCCTCTTTAATGTAATACCTGGTTAGGCCTAAGATGTGTGTTCGTCCTTCATTGCCAAAGAAGACCATGCCATCAGAGAAATGATGCCATGACTTGCACTGGACTTTGTTTTGAGTGAGGAAGGGCTGTGCAGGTTACCAGCCTCACTTCTCCTCCAGTGACCAGGTATTCATCAGGATGACTGGAGATGACCCAGGATGAGGCAGTTGGGGTTAAGTGACTTGCCCAAGGTCACACAGATAGTGAGTGTCAAGTGTCTGAGGTGAGATTTGAACTCAGGTCCTCCTGACCCTGCACTGGTGCTCTATCCACAGGCCTAAGATAAGAGTGACTGGAAAGACTGACAAGATTTCTCCTTTAGGTCAGCCAATCAATTAATAAACATTTATTAAGGCCTATTATATGCCAAGCACTGTTAAGCTCTGGGGATACAAAAAAAGAGGCAAAAGACTGGCTCTGTCCTCAAGGTGCTTACAGTCTACAGGGGAAATAAAGCACTGATATTAAGAAGGGTTAGGGAAAGTTTTCTGCAGAAGGTGATATTTTAACTGGTACTTACAAGAAGTCAGAGAGGTCAGTAATCTGAATCTTCCAGGCATATAAGGAAAGTCAGATAAAATATCCAGAGCCAAGATAGAAGGCCAGGGTCACTTGGATTGAGAAGTATGAATTGGGGAATAAGATGTAAGAAACCTGGAAAGGTGGGAGGGGGTTAAGTTAAGGAGGGCTTTGAATGCCAAACAGAGCATCTTGTATTTTGGGAGGTCAAAGGTAGTTGAGACCAAAAGAACACCAGACTGAATTGCTGTCCTTATGTTATTTTGTAATATGTAGCTTAAAGAAAGAATAAGTTAGAGAAGAGGGAGGAGCAGTGTACTGCCAAAGCCTTGTATCAAAATACTTAGTATTTATTCACTTCATATTTATTCAGTATGTATATTTATATGTACTTGTTTTCCTCTATGAGGATATAAGGTCCTTGCCTATAGGGACTGTTATCTTTCTATACTTGTATCCGCAAGGTCTAGCACATAATAAGCACTTGCTAAGGGCATACTAATTGATTGATTGGCATCTTCTAGGACAAATTATCACAAGGAAGAGTCAGCAACTAGAAGAGATTTGGGATATTAAGGGCCTGAATTATTTTATCTCTAGGATAAGGTTTCAGGAGCTGAGAGAAACTAATTTCTAGTAAACCTTAAACACAAAAGAAAAAATAAAAGCCTGAATTCATGACTGCCATTAATGAATGGAATTTGCCCAGTAGTAAAACTACTATTTTTCTCAGGGAGTGCTATGGAATAAACCTAAAAATGTATTTTGGAGATATATTGTAGAGCTATTTGAATGCCAGATTGAAGAGCTTTGACTTTATTTAGAAACTATCTATGTGTGTGAATGTGTGTATATTTATGTTTATATTATATATATATATATATATATGTATATATACCATTCAAGATGTGTGTTTGTGTAGATGATTACTATATTTCAGTTAAACAAAATAACATTTTTGGTTTCTTTTTCTGAACTTTAGTTTCTATTCAGGACCATTCAGGTATACTACTACTTAGCAACCTAATACAGATTATGTGGAAAACGATAAACATGGGAATAGTGGCTTTTGAGAAATAAGGTTGGAGCTACACATGCAGCCATTACTATCCTGGACTTGTAATTTCATAATATTTCAACTTCTAATGAGCTTTAATGCTTTTTTTGAAACATTTTTCTTATTTCTTTTCAAACCTACCAAGTCAGGTTTTCAAGCTTGGAGACAGAAAGGAGGGTATTGTAGTCTATATACTAGTAAATGGCCTTAAAATGCCATAACCAAATAACCAATAACCAAACTAGAACACTCTTATTTATGTTATAACCCTAAAGAGTGTAGTACTAAAGGAGAGTAATCTAGAAATTTTTATCTTTTTAATAATATAGTATATTGATTCTAGCAAAAAATCAGTAAAATTATAATTTTAGAATATGTTTCATCAGTTACTAAAATTAAGACTCATTAATAAAAATTATAAGTTTTTTTAGAATAAGAAAAAGAAAGAAGTTTGGAACCTTTGGAGGTTTTTTAACTTTATTGTGCATTTCTCTAAAATGAGAATGATAATAGCACCTATGTGAGAAACTTGGCTGTGAGGATCACAGAATTTCCCAGGTAAGGTCAGGGAGCTAGCCCAAGGCCAACTGCCAGCTGCTTCCCTGGTAGAAGACCCTTATGAAGATCCACATGAGATGCCTCTTGTCACGTCTGTGTGTGTGTGTGTGTGGGGGGAGTCACAGGACTTCTCAGGCAGAATCAGCGTTAACCCAGGATGAGCTGCCACTGTCCATTGCCTCCCTGGTAGAGTGCACTCGAGAAGATCCACATGAGGTACCCCTTGGTACATCTGAGGGGATTGCAGGACTTCTCAGACAGGGTCAGGAAGTTAGCCAGGGGTAAGCTGCCATTGCCTGTTGTTTCCCTGGTAGTGTGCCTTAAGAAGATCCATGTGATACGCCCCTTAGTACAGTAAATACTTTCTCACTGAAAGAACTCAAAGACAGAGTGGGCAGAGGAAAGCATTTATTACACTTCTTTTAAGAGTAAGTGGGTATGGTGCTTGCTAGGAACACTCACACCCATACAGAGGCAGGAGTGAAGTTATCCAGTTGTGTCCCTCCTGTTAGAGTTAGAGTGAGTCAAATTCCTCAAATTCCTTGAATTCTTTTCCCTACATCCTCTCTGTATGTAGATTATGTAAGCATAGTTATGAGGATACTTGGGACCAGGATATGATCCCCTCAGTTTGTTTTTTTTTTTTTTTCAGACTAAAGTAGAGTTGTGCCAGTTGAGTACAATGGAAGGAATATATTAAAGGGATATTTTGGAGATGGAATTGATAAAACTTGGCAACTGATTCAATCTGAAATGTGAGGAAATGGGTCAAATCAGATAGGATTCTAAAATTTTAAGTCTAAGAACTAGTTTGATGATGATCCAGCAAGAGAAAGAATTTGGGAGAAAAGGAAGGTTTAAGGGAACAATGACAGTTTAATTTTCATATGTTGAGTTTGAGGTGTCTGTGGAAGTGGCAGGGGTAGGTGGGGACATGCTAGTAGAAATACAAAGCATGAAATTGGAAACCTAGAAGTGAAGTTTGGGTAAAAGCCTTGAAGATTTAGATTTGAAAGCCATTTGAAATGAAATACATTAAATTCAATTCCAGAAGCCTTTATTAGTCTTCTCATGATGACTTGTGGACCATATGACTAGATTAGACTGCCAAAGTGGAAAAGGGAAAAGTAGAGAGAAGAAAGGAAAACGAGCTTTGGTAGATGCCAACATTGGTGAGATAAAGAATGAGAAGAAATCAGTATGAGGAGAGAGAGCAAAATCCATGAGATCAAAGAAAGATTCGTAGATTTCTTCTTTTTGTAATCTCTATTTTGAGAAGAAAAAAACCTGAGTTCCAAATAACATAAATAATGACACTTATTATACAGACTTGAGCATGCCCTCACATGATACCATATTCATGAACCTATTGTGTGATTTCTGCTATTCTCTTCAAACTGTACATTTCATGAGGGCAGAAACCAACCTTATCCAAATTTGATTTTTTCCTTGAGTGCCCAGCATGGTATTTTGTATCCAGAAGGTACTTAGTGAATGTCCTTTGGGTGTTATTGGAACACCATGTGAATGTACAACAACAATGATAATGATAGCACTTACATCGCAATGTAAAGTTTGCAAGGCATTTTATATAAGTTTTCTCACGTGGTCTTCATAACTTTTTGATATCAATAACAATAAAATAGTAACAATAGAAGTTCAAATGTATTTAATCCTTCAAGGTTTGTGAAGCACAATACATACATATATAATTTGATTATATGCATATGTATATATACATACATGTTTATATATACATACATATGTACATGTCTGTGGAGAGAGAGAGTCTTATTTGATCCACATAGAGCCCTTTGAGATAGGTGATACTATTATCCGTATTTTACAGATAAGAAAACCAAGTCTGAAAGACTTGGTTAAGTGACTTAATCAGTGCTACACAGCTAGCATGTGAGAAAAGTAAATGTGAGGCATATTTTGAACTCATCTTTCTGATTCCAGGGCCAGTGTTTATGGATTTAACTGCTAAGCATACTTGGATACTTGAAGGATCCATAATTTCATCATCATAGGACATACCCATTCAGATTACTTACTACAATGATTTAAAGGTATTCAAGAATTGTGGCTGGAATAGTTAGCCACATGAATAATAGCCCCATGAACAACCTGGTAATGAGCCTCAGAGAACTGAGCTGGGCTAGCTGTCAGATAATAGACGTATAATTAGGTCATCACAAGATCATGTCTTTCCAGATTAGTATAGGACCTTTCTGAGCTTAGACTTCACTGGTAAAACCTTAGAGAACTAAGCTACACCACTAGAGGCAGAAGAATAGGGCTTTACTGGAAGTTTATGGCTATTCTGTTGAATAGTTTGTCTTTTCATGATAATATCTTCCAAAAGCCTTTTTGGAATTATTTAGTTAGTATGGAAAGGTCCCAAGGTGGGACTCCCTTTATAAAGGTAGAACACACTAGCTCAATAATTTAAGGTCTTAGGGAGTTGATAAGGGGCACTCAGAGGTTAGGTGTTTGTCCAGCACCACACAATCACTCTATGTCAGAGACAAGACAGTAATCTAGGTCTTCCTGACTCCAAAGCCAGTCTTCTTTGTCATACCATGACTCTTGTCCCCAGAAGATTATAATTATTTTAAAGGAAAAGCATGTTGTTAGATTAGCAGATACTCTTTTGTTATATCTAGTAATGTGTTCTATACTATGACTAAATGTATATCATATGCTATATCTAATTTCTGTGTGTGACAAAGACACAGTCAAAGTCTAGGCACTGGTTATGTAAGCCATTATTTGGGCAATTAAGAAGAGATGACCTCACACAAACGCCCCTTCTTCGTGCTCCCTTCTAAAGCAATTCAATCGCTCTTGTCCTCTAAACAACGTTAGACAATCAAATTAGTAATGAACCAGCATAATAATAAATTAAATAATAATGTACCCAGCAAATCTGCTCAAGTTCTAAGTACTACTGCTTAGAATTGAACTCAAAAAATTTTGTGTTTTCTTTCTTTTTTTTCCCATTACCTCAAAGGGGCATCTTTTTGGAAAATAAAGAGTGTTTATTATTGACATTAAACATATTGAAATTGCTGGCACAGTTTTAAAGGTAAAAGAATCTGAAATCTCTTCCCCAGTTTAATTCAAATTAAATCTCACAAGCTCCTGGCATTCTTTATTCTGTTTACTATGGTGGATAGAAATGGAAGAGGTCATTAAGTTTGGGAGTCACATCAGCACATGAATTAAGAGAGATCCAATCACCAGACAGAAAGTTGGTTTCTTCAGGGATGTTAGCTCCCAACAAGATATCACTGTCTTTCCTTAAGTAGTTGAAGTTAGATTTTGATTCATAATTCTCCTATGTAAATATAATATCTTTTAACATTATATAAGATCAAAGTTTTCTCAGCAGAATAGCTGAACATTAATTCAGTAGGAAGCATTTGAATTTTAACCTGAAAAGACTCTTGAGTTCAGAATCAAGGAAAAGATGTAGGGCATTCCCTTTATATTATCTATACTACATCATATCTTTAATTAACTTGCACTTTATCCTGTTTAAAGTGGTGGAATATGTTGCTTCACCCTCACTTCTATTTATAAATGTTCAATCCTACCAAAATTCCCATTTAAAAGTTAAAATACAGTAAAAATAAACCACCTTGAATGAAAGAAAATAATTGGAAAAATTATTATCAAACCTTCACTGTATGCAAAGCACTGGTGTAATACAAAGAGAAAAGTGAGACAGCCTCTGCTCTCAAGGAACTCATATTAATGAGAGAGACAATGTTTGTGGAAGGTTTCAGCTGCAAGTCAAGTGGAAAGGTCTTATGGTCTTTAGAATCCAGAGACAAAACAGATTGTAATACTACTTTCATAATATTATTTCCTTTGATAAAATCCTATCAATTTCTGATTTTGACAGTGCCAAAGACTTTGGTGGCAAGAACTTTCTTTTTTGGGTCTTCAGCAGTGGTGACTGTAGCATGTCAAAAAACAATTGCCAGGTTGTGTCTTCACAGAGGATGTTTGCCAGGATGATGGCTGCAGGTATTGGGTAGGAAGACTTGCTGTTCCCAAGGCTCTTGGGCTCAGGGTCTTGGCCTTTTTCATCAGGGTGTGAGAGCAGCTGGTCATTTTGACTGTGAAAATGTTTTAGAGAACACACAGAGCATCAGTGGCATCAAATTTGACATTGAAAAATGAAAGGATAGAGAAAAAAGATACTAGGTAGTTCCAAACCTGATATAAGAACTATAAGATATAAGGACAAAATAGATCTAAAGATTGAGAGTACCATGACTGTAGGCAACACATTGATGCTGCAGCTGCTAATGGAGATGATGGTGATAAAGATAATGATGACAGCCACAGAGATTTCTATAGTGCTTCAAGGTATGCAAAACACTTTCTTCACAATAACCAGGAGGGATAAGGGCTAGATGATGTTCTAATTCTGGGATTTTTTTCTGAAAGTTTCTTTAGTGATAAGAAATATAGAGGTTAGTTGTTCTTCATTTCCATGAATTATTGAGAATAGCTCATGGTGAAATAAGCTTAAATTTGTAGAGCAAAAATTGAGATTTGCTTTGAGATATCAAGATTATTAATTGCTCTTACTGTTAATTTTGATTGCTATTTTATAAAAAAAAAATGATAGAAACCAATGACCAGGAAGGTTAAATGAACTGTTTGAGATTTGAACTCAATTGGCAGTTAGGTGATGCAGGATTGGGCACAGACTCTGGAGTCAGGAAGACCTGAATTTAAATTTGGCCTCAGACACTTACTAGCTGTGTGACTTTGGACAAGTCATTTCATTCTGTTTGCCTGTTTCCCCTTCTGTAAAATGCTCTAGAGAAGAAAATATCAAACCTCCAGGATCTGCCAGGAAAACCCCAAAAGGGTCATAAAGAGTCAGACTCAACTAAAGATGATAAACAGCAACAAGTCATTAACCCTATATTCATCGTTCTTATCACTGTGTCATGCTACCACATCTTAACATGACACATTCAAGTGCCATTGTACTAGGAGACTCCGCTGTGACTTTAAGATATTGGTGCATTGCCCCTTTTATGTGGATCACTCAATTCATCATAATTTGATGACTACAATAAATTAATGCTTATTTTACATGGCATTGGGGATTCAGCTGTGTTTGTATCCAAAAGCACATGCAGAATGACTAAGGTGCTGCTTTAATGGAGAATTAATCCACTTTTCAGCATGGAAAGGGCCCTGGTCTTGGACTTAGGTTTAAACCCTGAATCTTTCCTTTACTGTTTGTGTGACCTTGAGCAAATCATTTGACCCTTTGGAGCCTCAGCTCCTCATCTGTACAATGATGGGTTTGGGCTAGAGGATCTTTAAAGTCCCATCCAGATAGGATGTCACATAAGTCTAATATATAATTTATATAACAATTTCTCAGTGCAGAATGATTCTGTTACTGTAGTCTACATAGAACCTAGCATATTTCTTGTATGTTACTAATTATATAAGTCCTAAAGAAAGATAGTATTTTAGCACTATATATATTGCTTTAAAACTACGTTTGAGAATCCATGCTCATAAATAACCAAGGATGAGATCCTAAATTTTTTTCTTTTGGAGGGATGTCATCTTTTGAATGCTTTTAGAACAACTCGTTAATGCCCGGAGCTCCAGACTTGACTCTTCTGATTCTGTCATGGTCCTCTATAAGGGTTCCGTTTGTCCTTTTGTCTCTTAAAAAGCAGGGGTCAAGAGCCAGGACCAATAGAAAGGTTTTCTTAGTCCCCCAGTTGTTACTCCTTACTCCTTTTTTCCTCAGATCAGTTTTGTTTGACTTTTATCTTTCTAATGGAGTATAATCTCCTTGAGATCAGGTATAACTTTTTGTTTTTCCTTGTATCCCTAGTGCCTAAAACATTGTTTGGCACGCAGTAAGCACTTAATAAATGCTTGTTTGGTTGGGTATGAAGAAATCATGCCTATGAGGTGTTATAGCTCCCCAGTACCCCACTACACCATTTTGATTGAGTTTCAATGTTACTTTTTAACTTTAATTTTTCTGATTGTTGTTCAGTCATTTTTCTGTCATGTCAGCCTCTTCATGACCCAACTATTTGGAGTTTTCTTGGGAAAGATAATAGAGTGGTTGCCATTTCATTCTCCAGTTCATTTTACAGATGAAGAAGCTCAGGCAAACAGGCTTAAATGTTAGGCTTAAACTCTGGATCTTCCCTTTACTGTTTGTAGGATTTGGGGCAAATAACTTGACCACTATGAGCCTCACTTCCTCCTCTGTACAATGATGGGTTTGGGCTAGAGGATCTTTAAAGTCTCATCCAGATATGACATTCTATAAGTCTAATATTTAATTTATATGTACGGTGTCTGAGTGTCTGTAAGTAAGTGTCTGAGGTGAGATTTGAACTCAAGATAAGTCTTCACGGCTCTAGGCCTGGTATTCTGTCTACAACAGCTGACCAATTTCTTTGATAAAAGCTGTAATTGAAGTGTTTTATATACATGTGTCATGTCTAAGATAACTTTTTTGTCTGAAGATTGAGTTGATAAATCTAAAAAAAATAATACGTTCTTGGCTTTATTTTTTTCAAATCATAGATTCTGTGTCTTGTGGAGGGTAGTCTCCCACTTTAAATCCCCAGGTAAACAGTGTGCTTCAGGATACTATGTTGTATTTTTCAGTTTAATTTAATACTTTGTATATCTTTCTTTGCATACAAGATAATGAATGATTTTATACATTTCATTTCAGTGCTACACTTAAAAGGTCACAAGATGCAGTTTCTCTTTGTTGTATGGAAGTGATAGAGACCTGAAAGCTATCTTAGGGGTGCATGAGGTCTGTTAGGTACTACCATCCTGGAAATGCCAGGCCCCATTGTGGTTTGAACATTTATTGTCCAAGAACCAGCCCTCCTGGGAGTAGAAATCACCAGAGAATGGACCATCGGGTCATGACTTTGGCCACAGAAATTCATGACACCACCCCTACTAGTGTGAGAAGGGTCTATGATATGAGCTCCATCTCTAGTGAAATTGCAAATGTATGTAAGTATTGAATAAGGAGTCTAATCTCTTTATACATTGCCCTAGTCAGACCACATCTAGTGAGATAACCACTGTAAAAAGCTTATTAGCACAGTGCCTGGTCCATAGTAAGCTATATATATGTATGTGACTGTGTGTGTGTGTGTGTGTGTGTGTGTGTGTGTGTGTGTGTGTATTCATCATCTGAATTATTGGGTTTTGTTTGGATATGACATTTAGTAAGGAAATTGATAAACTGGATATAATCCAAAGGTAGGCAACCATGATGTTAAGGGTCTCAAGGATCCAATGAAGGAAATAAGGATGATGAACCTAGAGAAGAGAAAACTGGAGGGGAAAGGACATAGCAAACACCATTACTGTCTTCAAGTAATTGTCACACAGAGGAGGGTTTTGACTTGTTCATTTTGGCCCTGTAGGTAGAATCAGGAGCAATGAGTAGAAGTTTCAAAGAAGAAAATTTAGGCTTGATTTAAGGAAAAACTTAAACATTGATAGTTATCTCAATGTGGAATGAACTGCCTTGGGAGTCCACTCTTCCCCTACTAGAGGTCTTCAAGCAAAGAGTAGATTAGCCTTCTCAACAATATTATGGTAGGTCTTCATTTACAGGTTTTAGTTGAATGAGATGGCCTCCAAAATACCTTTTGTTTCTAAAATTATATGAAAATTTTTAATCTAAATGGACAGTTGGTAAGATGTTGGATTATAAATTTCATAAAATTGTTAGCTATCCTCACCTTATTGCAAATGTTATATGGAAATGAAATTCTTTTTATCCCCTTCCTACTTACAAAAAAACAAAAGAAGTACATCTTGCCATAAGAAAGTTTAAGAGTTGTAACCAGAACTCAATACAGATGCTTCATTTTGAAATGTAATGAACACAGCAAGGCTGGGTTAAAAACAGTGGAATCTTGCCAACTAAGCGTGACTTTGGAAGCAGTGCAGTAGACAGAGCTCAGGACCTGAAATCGGAAAGATCTGAGTTTAAGTGTAGCCTCAGAGGCTTACTGAGCTGTATGATCCTGGGCAAGTCACTTAACTTCTTTGTGTCTCAGTTCCCATCTGTGAAATGGTGGTAATAATGGTGGTAAGTAATAATCAGCTTTACTGATTAATGTGAGGATCAATTAAGTCACCATGTGTAAAGCACTTTGTAAACGTATATACTACATAAATGAAATTAGTATTATTATTGCTGTCATTTCATTGGTATTCTCCAGATTCCAAGAATATTCCACTTTTTAACTAGACAGAATTCAACAACTTATTTTTTAAATATTCTAAATTTGTTTCAACCAACCAATATTTAAATCCTCTTCCCTCTCTAAATTAATGCATCTATTATCTGGACTGTGGAATCTTGAGTTCTCTGTATATTTTGCAGCTGTGTCAGGCCTTTTACCTGTTATACACCATCTAATTATTTTTATGCAAATCAAAGTTTGATTCTGAGGGAAAAAAAAAAATCTCTAAGAGGTTTTGCCAGATGGAGAGCAATTAACAACAAACCAGAAGACATATTAATAGGGCCTTAAACAAAGGACATCGATGATATTACTCTATAAGAAATAATTAGCATGCAAACAGATTTTTTTTTTTTAGTGGTAGCACATTCCACACTAACGCATTTGCTTTTCAGCATCGTTTTTTTGTATTCCAGGTAATTAATTTATAATAGAGCATTTGGCATCCCCATCTTTCATTACTTAGGGAGGTCATATTTTCCAGTGGCTTACATGCTTGCTTTGAAAAATAAGACTGATTTTATTTCTTGTATGTGAACAACTTAAAGTCTGGTAAATTATACAACTTCTCAGTCTGCCTGTTTTGGCATGAAACTTGATATGAGAAAGATATATGATTTTTTTAGCAGGGACTTCCTGGTATTGGAACCTCTGCCTCCAACACAAATGGCAGTGATGTCTCTGAGTTAGAAATTCAGTTTATGCTCCTGAGATATAAATTAAAATGATGATGATGGTAATTTATATAACGCTTTAAGATTTGTAGAGAGCTTTACATATGCTATCTCCTTTGATTCTCATTCTAACTCTATGAAGGAATTGCAACTGCTATTATTATCCTGCTTGTACAGTTCAGGAAATAGAAATTGAGAGTTCAAGAGACTTGACCCCGTGTCACACACCTAGTGAGTGTCAGAGTTGAAGCTAGATTTTCTAAACTTGGTGCCTTTTTTACTATTCTACTTTGCCTATATTGATTTGGAAGGAAAAAAAAAGTCAAAATGCTTTCATATTAGAGCTATCCCACACGAATAAGAACATAGATTAAGATCGTAGATTTAGAAGTGAAGGATCCCAAAGGGTATTTTGAGCTAATTTTAAAGAGAAGGAAAATGAGGCCCATAGAGATGAAGTGACTTGTCTAAGATCCCACAGGTAGAGAGGGTTAGAGGTGAGTCTTGACTGCCTCGTCTGATTCCAAATTTATTGTTCTTTCCACTCTCCTATATGGCCCAGGACTTTTATGCATTTTTCTATACGTAGGAGTTAAAGATTACAGAAGTGAATCTCTTGCTTTACCTTTACATTACTAATAACAGTTATAGCTTGCACCTGTAAAGAGCTTTATGGCTATAAAATGCTTTAATATACGATTTCATGGGATCCTCACAAAATCCTTGTCACAGGGAGAATGAAAGTATTGTTGCCCCCTCCTTTCTAAATGAAACACAAAGCCCTTCTGTCCAAGGTCACACAATGTCAAAGCAGAAGAGCCAGAAGCCAAACTCCATATCCAAAGATCTATGTGCTGTACCATGCTTATCTATTTTATGTGGAAGTCTCTATCACTAACAAAAACCATGTCAAATTCATGGTCACAGTAAGTTCATTCAAAGTGTTCCCTCTCAAGGAGAATGGAAACAATGAACCCTTCTGAATGCAAAGGATGAAGTGACCAAGCTTCAGCCCAAGGTGCTGGAATCACCCTTAAGAGTAGCCAGAAATGACTAAGTTTAGTGCTTAGTCAGCAAAAATAATGAGCTAAAATAGGAAGCTTCAGGTTGTTTCTATTGCTTTGTCCAGTGGCCTTGGCCCACAAGGGATTCCTTCCACACTCCCAAATTTTGTCGTTCAGTCCTTTCTGAGTCTTTGTGATCCCTTTTGGGGTTTTCTTGGCAAGGATACTGGAGAGGCTTGCCATCTTCTACTCCAGATCATTTTACAGATGACAACGCTGAGGCAGACAGAGTTAAGTGACTTGCCCAGGGTCACACAGCCAGAACATGCTAGGTCACATTTGAATTCAATAATGAGTAGTACTGACACCAAGGCTGGTGTTCTGTGCACTGTGGTGCCACCTAGTGACCCTTTCCTTCCCATGTTCTCTCAGTCTATATTCTGGTTTTTCTGTCTCCCTACCCTATAGTATGAGACTTAAAAGGATGGATTCAGGGCATTTTCCTTGCTGCTTGCCTGGGGAACATTTTGTAGACCTTGTCCCAAGGTAGTAAACATTTTATGGCTAATCTGAAGCCTTTCACTTCTCCCTTGGGTCTGCTGAATTTTTCTTCAGAATGACAGTCTTTATGAGCATTGGCAATGAATGCTCCTTCCTCCTCCTGTTTCATTTAGGGGCATGCTGCTGTGGCTCTAGCCAGAATAACAGCTTAATCCTCTACCAGAGCCACAAGACCTGCAAGAGACAGCCAGATGAAATGGATTGAAGGAATGGATCAAGCTCTAACCGTAGAATTTAGAAAAGCCATGTTCAAGCCTTCCCATACAGGCTCGCCAACCAGGGTCAAGTCACTGAATCTCTCATGCCCAAGTCAGTTCTCTAAGACTGCCAGTCGCAGACTAGTTGTCCACCTACCACACACTGGCTTTGCATTTATGATGTCTCTTTCTTTAATCACTCTTTGCATTCTTACCATGTACTACTCCAGTTGTTATCTGACCAGGGCAGAGTGTAGTGGGTCCACTGTATTTTTAGGTCTGGATGCTGCTGCATCTCTCTTAATGAAGTCTGAGGTGACACTTATTTTCTTGGCTGTCATATCACACAGTTGACTCACAGTAAGATTTTGTACTTGCACAGTTTATTTCTGTGCTCAAATCAAATGTTTGTGACTTGTCTTTATTAAATGTCTAGTTTTTAGATTCTGCCCATCCAGTGCTTTAGACTGTCTCAGTCTTTTTTACATCCTTTCTTTCAGTGTGCTATGTCTTCCAGCTTTATATCATCTACAGATAGGATAAGCATGCCATTTATTCCTTTGTCTAAATCATTCATAAAGAATGTTCAATGATGAAGTCAGGAACGGGTCCCTGGGATACTTCATTGAAGACCTCTTTGAGTCTGGCCATTCAGCGTCTTCTGACTCTAACTTAGTATATAGTCATATAGTCCACGTCTCTATCTTTTTCACAGGAACAGCATGAAAGATTTTGTCAAATGCAAGAATTGCATAGCCTGTTCTTAATAAAGTCATGTTTATGATCACTATTTCTAAATCCCTTCAATGAATGAAAAACATTTATTAAGCACTTGTGTGACAAGCACTGTGCTAAACACTAATGATATAAATAGAATGATGATACAAACAGCGCTCCAAAGAACTTATGCCCTAACTGGAAGGTTGTGGAGGGCTTGGGGACACATAGACATCCAGTTGCAAGGTTAATGACAAGGCCTGGTGCTCCTTAAAGAGTATCAGTAGGTGAACTGTCAATGCATGGGGATCTAAAGATGTAGAGAAATGTCAACTGGTAAGACTTGGTCGTCTTCCATATCATTGAAAAGGTTGGAATTTGGTGACTCCTATATTATGTAAATGGCATAAAAAATCATGATCCTCTTCCTAACTGCAGTCCTGTTGTTATCTAGAGGTTCTTAGGCCAGGGAGGAAGCAGGCGAAAGGCAAAGAGGAAGGTACCCTTAGTGTTGCATTTTCCTTTTAATTTGTTGTTGTTTGGCTGTTTCAGTCATGTCTCACTCTTTGTAACCTCATTTGGGGTTTTCTTGGCAAAAATACTAGAATGGTTTGCCATTACCAGCTCATTTTGTAGTTAAGGAACCTGAAGCAAACAGAGTTAAGTGACTTGCCCAGGGTCACACACCGGATTTGAACTCAGAAAGATGAGTATTCCTAAATTCAGACCTGGCTCTCTGTCTGCTCCATCACCTAGCTGCCCTTTTCCTTTTAATAACATCTTTAAAAATGTTGCCAGGAATCAAAGTCAAGCTCACTGACTTGTATAGTATGCAGATTCCATTTTCTGCACTTTTTTGAAAACTGGGACATTTCCCCTTATCCAGTATGTCTCCTATTCTTCATGGTCTTTCAGTGACTATTGACAGTGGTTCACCAAATGTGCCAAGTCTTTCTGACTCATCTGGGGTAGGTAATTTGAATTCATCAAGGGCAGCTAGGTGCTTTCTCAATACCGCTTGATCTGGCTTGAGTATCACTTTTCCATTAGCCATATTCGTTATTTCCTTTCCTATCAAAAGATGGTTCTTTTTGATATGAATTAGGCAGAAGCATCTATCTTCTTTCAATCATTTTCCATCGTCATCTCATTCAATTCATATCTCATTCAATTCAACCCAACAGGATTGTTAGACACTTTCACATAATAAGTCCTTTAAAAATAACTTTTAATTGAACTGTAATATGTTATACACATGGGAGTAATCATTGTCACAGAATTTTAATTATCATTTTGAAAATTTATTTCAAGGAGGACCCAAGTTGTTCACATAGGAACATTAGAAATCATCTAGTAATAATATTGATATATAGCACTTGAACATTTGTAAAGTGTTTTACATATTTCATTTAGTCCTTAGAAAAGCTCACTCTACAGATGAAGAAACCGAGTGTGAAGGATGTTAAGTGTTTTTTTCAGGGTCACATAATTAGCATCTTACTGCAAAGTCAGCACTCTATTCTCTGCCATCTGTCTTGTTTTAAAATCTATTATGTGATCTTCCAATTTACAGAGATCCAGAAAATTTAAGTGACTTGCCATAAGGCCGTAGGGCTACTCATTATTAGAAACTGGTACCCCTGTTTCTTAGTCCCTCACTAGTATGTAGCCAATTGTTCCCAAGATTCTGTTTTTACACCTCTTTCCTTTTTTCCCATTTCAGACACAACATTACTTCCCCCCCAGTACAGTAATTGACAGCCAGAAAGCTAACTGTGAAAGCCTAAGGAAAACTTATTAGAAGTTATACTGATGACTCTGCAGTCATTTCAGGTCTGCGTTTCTGTCTCTGGCTATGAGTCTTTGTCACACATTTTAAGGACTAGCATCTTACATCTCAGCAGGGGCTGAGGCAGATGAGCTCATCACTCTGCACACTTCCCCATTTCAATGCCAAGTAAAATCATGGCAGGTCCTTTCTAATACCCACTTTTAAAAACTTGCTGACATTATAAGACTGGGAAATTCCTGCAGAAAACGTGACAGATTTTCTTCCCTATCAAATCTTCCCAGGTATGGAGCAAAACTTCCTTAGATTTCTTAGAAGCTTTTGGCTGAAGGACCAATCAAGAGACAGGTAGAGAAATGAGCTTACTTGTTGCTTTGCAATTTTAGTTATATACCTCATGTATCAATTTTAGTGTCAGTTCATTCAAGGCTAACTACTAGATAAAAACAAAGTTAATAAAGTTTACTTTGGCATGGATGAAACCATTAACTTTGTTGGTTGTCATTTTAATCTAATCATCTATTATATAATTTTTTTCTTGCATAGACATCAGAAAAAGTTGTATTTAGCATAAAAGGAGGATACTTATTTATGATCTTTTAAAGTAAAGTAATTACTTTAATAATTAGTAATTACTAATTGTTCGGTACATTAATGGATCCAACTTAGGAGTTATAGGTAGAAATTTTAGCTCACAAAAAAGCTGTTACTTATACTTTAATCTTACTTTTGTCCTATGTGCTGGAGATCATCATATGTGTCACAGATGATAAAATTTGGGAGTCTATACTTGTAGGTTTTAGAGATGAACAAAGTTTTTGAAATTGCCTATTCCTACACCTTATTTTCCAATCTATTTAGCCTTCAAGCTATCCCCATACATAATATTTAATCCCTCATCCCACTGGGAATACACTGCTTCCTCATTTCTGGCTTCCTAGAACCTTAGCTTCTTTTAATACATAGACCAAATGCCACCTTACTCTGAACTTTTCCTGATCTCATAGTGTTAGTGCTGTTTCCTTTTTGAGATTTACTTTTTATTACTCATTATAATATTTTATGTGCACTCATTTTCTTATATTTACCTATTTTTATAAAAATATCTCTTCTGCATTAATTTCTTTACTGAACAAACATTTATTAAGTTCCTCCCATATCTAATGTTCTCTGCTAGGTACAATGAAGGAAGTAGGAAAGTAGAAAGATAGATAAGATAGGACCTCTACTCTTAAGGAGAAGGTAATGTTCATCATTTAATACATATAACACATGAGATTTTGTTTTTCTGTAAGCCAGCTGATGCCGATGTTATTTCTAATTATCACTGAGAAAATACTACTAACTTTATGTACTTTAAGTTCAGTTCAACAGGTACTTATGGAAGTCTTGGTATGTTCTTGGAGCTATATAAGGTGTTATAACAAACAGGAAAGAACTATTTGATGTGGACCTTGCCTTTAGGAGTTTGCAGTTTTCAAAGAAAATTTGGTGCATTATTCCAACTCTCACTCTCATAAATGAGTCGAGTCCTGGAACAAAGCTATGTATCTCCTTCTGGGTCCTAATGATGTCCCTGAGGAGTTGGGGAGTGAGGTGGCTCAAACCCTTATTTCTATGCTTCGTGACCAAGATTATCAAAGAATCATTTCAGTCTCCCAACTTTAAGTAGATTTTGGAAAGAGGTATTTACAAAGGTGCTGTAGTTAAAAACAAAAACAGTTGGTACAAAACATCTCAAAAGTTGGGGACATACTCTCCAACAAGTACATACAGAATCTAACTTATGTTGTCCTCCTCCAGGCAGAAGTATATGTGGAACAGGAGAGATAGACCAAAAGTGTTTCCTCCCTTCCAAATGACCTCTTCTCAAAGTTTAGCTGGAATCTTCTCTTCCTATTCCTCACTTGCTGGAATCTCCCCAGTACTAACTAATTTGATTCTTTTACAAAGGACCTAGAAGTGATGATAAAATCTCTGAACCATTTCTGGTATATTTTCTGCCTAGCACCATTTCACTTCATCTAATGGCTTAGTGCTTTTCACACTTGATCTGAGGCTTTTGATTGATTCATTGAAATGTGTTCTAACCAATTAAAATATCAATGCTAAAATGGGATGGAGTAGCTTTGACGCCCTATCAGTATGTCCCTTTAAAAATGAAAAGTGGAAACTAAAGAAAAGTTTGAAATGACTGAAAAACAGTTGCTACCATAGCTCAACTATGCATATAATTTAAGGATTCTTTGGGGTTTAACTGATAAACCACAGTTTTACCAGTCCACACATATACTTTTGATGGCATATCAAGGCATCTGATGATAATGAGGAGTCTTATAAGACTCCCTCTTGTTGCTTTTGAAAAAGTATTTTACCTCCTACATTTCTTCTTTAGTTCTTTCAAAAAAGTATTTTAAGTTGCTAATAGAGTTTTTTTCCCCTGTTATTTCAGAAATAATCATTCCTGGAATCTTTACTTAATCCCTTTGAAGTGATCCATTACTTATTAAGTGGTCCATTATTTATAACCACTGTGATCATTTGCACCAAGTAGAGCATTTTAAAGGCAAGTGGGTAGTCACGAGCAGAAAAATACATATATATTTTGTGACTCAATTGTTAATATGGCCATTAATGGTATGCTATCATATAGATGTTTGTCTAAGTCCAGAGTAAATTGTCTGCAATGATGAACACTGACTCGAATTCAATATTTTTTTAGTGGTCACTTGACATTTACAGCATTGCTGGTGTTTCAAGGCTTACAGTAGCAAGGGACTTAATGGTGTAAATGATGAAACAATAAATATTTGCAGATATGGCAAAAACAGAGGATAAAAATGAACGTATAAAATGTTAAACCATGCATACAACATTTCTCTCTCAGAAGGGTTATTACACCAACCACTTTAGGATAGGCTGCTAGAAGTGATTAACATTTTTGTTTGTGAATGTATCCTTAATGTTGGTCAGTATTCCTGAAAGGGATTACATTGTGACTTCCTCTCCGTTCCTGTTAACTCCTTTTTATCAGGTTTTTCTTGACTTCCTAGTTTTAAATAATGATAACGATACTTTAAGAATACTCATAAGACTTTTCTAAAACACCTATCTTCTGCTTTTCCTGTAATTTTTTTTGCAGTGAAATTCTTTTAGTGTAATTTTAATAAATGCTTCAAAAAAATCTATCATTCAGGAAGTAGTTTAATCCATTTTAAACAGTGTACTTGGAAAGACACATACACACACACACACACACACATACTTGTAAGACCTGAACATTAATATAAATACATGCCCAGTGACACATTCTACCTTAATGGAGATTGTATGTTAGTAAGGCTGCTAGTAAGTCCAGAATTTGTCAGGTTACAAAAAGTGGTGGGAATGTTCCTAAGATACAGCTTTGTCTCCAATCTCCATTTTTAGAGATGCCGTTAAACATCTCTAAAGTATTTCTAACAGCTGAGTCTGGAGTCAGGAATAACTAAATTTAAATCTGACCTCAAACACTTTAAATATTATTTATATTTAATTTTTAATTTATGAAATAAAACGGGTATTTCCATAACAGTATAATAAAAAAGATGATTGCACATGAAACTGCTTCCTTCTTTTCTCATTAGCTCCTTTGATATTCTTGACTTTTTGTTCTTTCAAATGAATTTTGTTATTTTTTTCTAATTTAGTAAAAAAAAAAAATGATACTTTAATTTGAATGGCATTGAATATATAAATTAATTTAGGTAAAGTTGTCATTTTTATTTTATTGGCCCTGCCTATCCATGAATGATTAATATTTATCCAATTTCTATGCTTTGTTGCTTCACTGGGCAAGTCACTTAACCTTTTGCCTCAGTTTCCTTAACTACGTAAAGAGGATAATAATAACTCCTACCTTGCATGGATGTTGTGATGATCAAATGAGATTTCATCTGTAAAGTGCCAGTGCTTGACACACAGTAGGCACCACATATGTGTTTATTATTATTTCTTTTTCCTTCTAGATCCTTCCCTCACCCCCACCCTCTTCACCTTCTTTATTGTGGTCTTCCTTTGTTGACATCTAATCCAAGAAGCATTTATTAAGTGCCCATTCAGTCAATAGTCAAACAGCATCTATTAAGTACTTACTATATCTACCTCAGGCACTGGGCTAAGTGCTAGGGATTCAGAAAAAGGCAGAAACATGGTCTCTACCTTCAAGGAGCCCACATTCTAACTGGGAGATAATATGCAAAGAACCCTGAATATGCAACACACATGCAATGTAAATGGAAGTTAAAATTAGAGAAAAGCAATTGAGCAGGGCAGTGGAAGTGGGGAAAGATCTCTTACAAAAGGTGCAATTTGATCTAAGTTTTGAAGGATGCCAGGAGAAAAAGATTAGGAAGGAAACATTCCATGATAACTAGTGAAAGACATGGCATTAAAAGTTGAGAGATGGAGGGTTCTGTGTAGATAACAGCAAGGTCAATGCTACTGGATCAAACAGTACGTGGAGTGAAGTGAAGTATAAGAAAACTGAAAATGTAAAGAAGGTTCAGGTTATGAAGGGCTTTAAAAGTCAAAGAATTTTGTATTTGATTCTGCAGGTAGTAGGGAGCTATTGGAATTAATTGAATAGGGAGTAGGTACTATACCTACTTCAGGAAACAGAAGCAAAATGAAAAAGAAAAAAAAAGTCTCCTTGAGAACTTGAGTTCTCTGAAGATGCCCAATAGTGGAGAACTTACTCCTTCCTGAGGCAGCAATTTCTACTTTTGGACAGCTTTAATTGTTAGGAAATGTTCATTTTAATAGAGTCAAATATATATCCCCTTGTAATTTCCACAGAATTGTTCTATTTTTTTGCTCTCTGGGGACATGTAGAACAATTCTAGCCTTTATAAAAGCAGACTACTGAAAAATTTCAAGCCAGTACACAAAAATGTAGTCATTTGTGGAGACAGAAAGAAACAACCACACTGGGTATCAGGAAAGAATTCATGAAGAATTTGGTACCTGAACTGAGCCTTAAGTAAGTTGAAGATTTTGTGTTGAAGAGAACATTCAGGGGGCATATATTAGGCATGGGGTATAGTTATATAATGTAGAACCTGCCAGGTCCTGTGTGATCCTAGATGTAGCACCTCAATACTTGAATTATTTCTTTCTGGCTGCCTGCAGTATTTTCTCCTTCATTTGATAGTTATGGAATTTGGCAATGATATTCCTTGATGTTTTTAGTTTGGGATCCCTTTCAGGAGGTGAATGGTGGATTCTTTTGATGACTATTTTGCCCTCTGAATCTAGGACTTCTGGGCAGTTTTCCTTGATGATTGATTTCTTGTATGATATTGTCCAGGGTCCTTTTTTTTTCATCATGGCTTTCTGGTAGACCAATAATTCTTAGATTTTTCTCTCCTGGATCTATTTTCCAGGTCAGTTGTTTTTTTTCCAGTTAGGTAATTTGCCTTTTCTTCTATCTTTTCATTCTTTAGATTGTGTTTAACTGAATCTTGATGTCTCATAGAGTCATTAACTCCTACTTGCCTGATTCTAATTTTTATCAAACTATTTTCTTCAGTTAACTTTTGCATCTCCTTTTCCATCTGTCTAATTGTTCCTTTTAAGGAGGAGTTATTTTCTCCAGTTAGTTTTTGTAATTCCTTTTCCATTTGTCCAGTTTTATCAGTTAGGTTTTGTGCTTCTTTTTCCATTTGTCCAATTTTCCTTTTTAAGGAGCTGTTCTCTTCAGTGAATTTTTTTCATATTTTTAAAATCATTGGCCAATTTTTCTTCTATTTCTCCAATTTGGCTTTTAAAATTCTTCCTGAGCTGTTCCAAGAATGCTCTTTGGTCTGGAAACCAGTTCATGTTCCCTTCTGAAGTTTCAGATGAGAGTATAGTCTCAATGACCTCTTTGGTATTCATGTTTTGGTCCTTGTCCCCATAGAAAGATTCTATGGTCTTTTATTTTATGCCTTGCTTATTACTCATGATGATCACCCTTTTTCTGGCTTTTAAAGTAGATCTTTGCTTCTAGGGCACAGGAGGCTCTGTCCCACAGTTCTTGTGCTTTGAATTTGAGACTTTGTGTTTTGTGGTTTCTGGTTCCTTCTGCTAGAAGCTAAAATGCTGCAGCTTACTTGGTGCTGAACTGGTTACTGTTTGAAAGCAGAGGCCAGGTGGAGTCTTTCTGGGTTTCCCTGGAGTTACCCTGGGGCTAGTTGCATTAAGTAGGGGGAAGGATAGTCTGGCCACAGGAGGTCTCCTCTGCTGAGCTAGAGCATAGGCAAGCTCAGCAGATGGTGAACCCATCTGTACTCGTGTCTCCCTGATTCCCCTGGGGTGCTTAGGCATGCCTGGGGTCTTAGTGTTGGTAGTTGTAGGCTCCACTCTCCTGGGGTTCAGGATCTCCTCCCAGTTTGCTGAGGTGGGGTTGTCTGGGACAGGTCCAGTCCTGCACTGGTCCCCTTCAGCCACAACAAGGAAACCTCCTTAGTGATTGTCCTAGCCTCACAGGCTAAGAGATTGTTTACCCCTTCACTTAATCACACTGTTCCAGGATTTTTCCTGGGGAAATATTCTCTGGGCTCTTCAAGGTCAACAAGAGGAAGGAGATAGCAATTATTGATCACTCTCCCATCTTGGATCCAGGAAGTTCAAGTAAGTGACTTACAGACATTTAATCCATGGGCTGATAGTCTCAGGAGCAACTGTTGCAATTATCCAGGGTTCTGGTCTTCTCTCTCTCTTGGTCCCACTGGACTCCCATTCTGACCTTATGTGTTTGAGAATATGCAGTGCATCTGCAGCTTCATATTGCCTGTCACAGTCTGTCTCCTATTAGATTCTCCCACTCCAAAATCCATTAATATCCTCTTTTCAGAGGTATGTGAAGGAGTTTGTCTTAGAGCTTAGATGAGTAGTTGCTTTCACATGGCTCGGCCCCCCCACCCCCCGCCCCAGGTATAGCTATATAAATGCATGGAGGTGTGAGATAGAGGAATAAATTCAGGAAATAGTAGACTAGGTTAGCTGAAGTAGAGTGTGTGAGGGGGAATAATGTAAGGTAAAGTAACTTGGAGTTGCATTGTTGAAGTCCTCATATGCCAAACTTAAAATTTTGTCATTTGTCGTAGTGAAAATTTTAAAAAGCTTTTGAGTAAGGAGTTGACATTCTCAGAACTATACCTAGGGAACATAATTTTAGCAACTTATGATAGATTGAAGAGTGAAGAGACCTGATTCACTTGTTGTACAGTCAATTATTTGTGTCTGACACTTTGTGACTCTGTGGACCACAGCATGCCAATATTATCTATGGAGTTTTATTGGCAAAGATGCTGGAACTGTTTTCCATTTCCTTCTCCTGTGGAAGTTGAAGAGAGGTTAAGCTATCATAACAGTCTAGAGAAATAGGATGATATCTTGAAGAGGGATATAGTCAAGTGAAGACTTCTTTATTAAACAATGAGGAGACCTGGCTAGACATGTTTTTCTACAGAATTTCATTGTAGAACTTTATATTTTGCAAAGAACTTTGTCTGGATTATTTCATTCTATTCTCATAATACTAAGGATAGTGCAGGAAATAATATTCAATAAACATTTATTTAGTATGTGTTGTGAAAATTGTTCTAACTACAAGGAATACAAGTACAAAGAAAGAAAGACAGACTTTGCTCTCAAGAAACTTGCAATCTAACAAGGGAAAACAACACACAGGAGACAGCTAAAAACTGGAGGCTGAGACAAAGAAAAGATACTTGGCATGGAAGCATGACTAGGAAGTTTAAAGGAGTAGAGTTAGGTGGGAAAGGGAGAAATGATTGTTCGGGTGTCCTCTTTAAACAGAAGTTTGAGAAGGAACACTCCACTCCACCCTTCATTCATAGGGGTCCTAGGAGCAGAGGATACTGAGGAGTTGTGGATGCCCATGTCAGTGCAGGTATTATTTTTATTCCCCATATGACAGGTGAAAAGACTGGTTTACTGGGATGAAATTACTTATGAAAATTGTTAAATAATAAAATTAGTATGAGGCTCTAGCTCAGGTCTTCTGAATGTAAAATCAGTGCTTTTCCTCCTATGCCAAAAATACCTCCTAGTTTCTACCATTGTACAATTGATTTGTTAAATACAAATGATTTCCTCCTTTAGGATCATTTATTGGATCCTAACTCCATTATCAACACTTTTGCCTTTCCTCCCAGATATCTGGTTTCTATAAATTTAATGAGCAGGATGTCCTTGTTTTCATCTAAGTCACTGATTTAAAAAAAAAAAAAAACAAACTGAAAAATTCAAAGGGCAGTTCATTCCATGACCACTTTCCTCCAGAAAAACACTCTTCAGTCTTTGTTTGTTATGACTGACCAGCTAAAAAGCTACCTAACAATAGTATTATATTAACTATGTCACATATATTATGTTATATAATGTTATATTACTAATTACAATATCTTTATCTCTAGTCCATAATGGTTTCCTAGTAAATCTTGTCAAATATTTTGCTGATATCTGTGTATACCTTCAAGTAGATGTCATTCTCTTCATCTAACAACCCTCTCAAATAAGGAAATAAGGTCATTTTGTTGTGACTTGATCTTAATGACCTCTTGCTATTTCCTAGTGACCCCTGCTGATTGTGTTTCAGTTAAACAATACTTCTTGCTATAATAAATATGTTTGACAGCCAGGCAGTAGCTTGACACAGAGGAAATGATTACTGTCTCCCTCTGATTACCTTTTCCATCTTAGGATCTCTATGTACCTAGAGGATCCTGAAGTCTATGACCTCTTAAGCAAAATGTGCTAGTTCTATGAAGAAAAGATAGTTTGTTAGAGGATTTGGTTGGATGAACTGGATAAAGTACACTTACTCACCAGGGTCAGAGACCATGAAAACAGTAAAAAAAAAAAAAATACTTAGAAGATAAGCATTGTGGCTCTCCATTTTGAAAATTGTCAGGTTGTTTTAGCAGATAGAGCAGCTAGGTGGTGAAGTGGAGTCAGGAAGATATCTTTGTGAGTTCAAATCTGGACCTCAGACACTTACTGGCTCTGTGACCATAGGTAAGCCACTTCATCTCTATTTACCTTGATTTTCCCATCTGTAAAATGAGCTGAAGAAGGAAACAGCAAACCACTCCAATATCTTTACCAAGAATATCTCAAATAGGGTCATGAAGAGTCAGGCATGGCTGAACAACAATTAGCAGATAACTTCTCTTTGGAATTATCCCAGTTCACTTAATTGCCTTTAAAATTGTTTTTAGCAGTTTAAGTGTGTAAATTTTAAGTCATTATTAAAATAAAGTATAGCACTCAGGGAAAGGATCTAAAGTTTTCTCAGTCTGAGGGCAGTGATGATGTGAATAGAGCACTGGATAGAAATTCCTCCAATGACAACTACTGACTCTGTGACCATGAGCAAGGCACCGAGCCTCAGTTTCCTCATCTTTAAAGTAAAGATAATGATATTATCACTGCTGCTGTCCAGGCTGATAGGAGACAATGGATGTAAAGTAAAGGACTTCATAAACTTTAAAATGCTTTATACTGGTTTTCTTTATTTGTGCTTTTTGTATGATTTCATGATAGTTTTCATTTGGGCTTCCAATGGATGCTCCTGTCCCTTTGTTAATTTTCCAGGAATCATTTAAAATGGGGGGAAAATAACTTGGGAGGATTAGAGGGATTGAGGTTCCTATTAAATGTGGATAGTCAAGAAGCCAGATTTTTGGAAGCAGTAGTATTTTAAAGACACTGGTGACTTTTGCAAAATTCCTTGTGTGGTTGTCAATTTCTGAACAACATCTATAGGTGAATGAAGTGTGTTAAAGAGACTGAACACCATAACTGTAGTGGCCAAGTAAAGCCTGCACTGGAATGTGATACATCTTGGCAAGGATTCCCGAGGACAAGGCTAGAGGATTTCCATCATGTGGAGTTCTTTGTCTGGAAGGTCCAGAATGTGAATGTCAGGGCATTTGGATGATTTGAGGGTGGGGGGATGTGGGAGGGAGAAAAGTCTTTAACTCAACTTCACACTTCATTTGGACAGTAGTGAAATTTCATCAGACTGAAACAGCTCACTCAACATGCCTATACATTTATCTTTTTGTGCATGAAATAGGCGTGCTAGTGGGAAAAGCATGAAAAGACAAAAAAGAGCACTTCAAAGGCTAGGCTGGTGATTGTGCTGATGGATTTCTATCCCCGGGTTGATTTTTGATGGGCATAACATTCACTGAATTATTTTATCCACAATTCCAGTGAGAGGGCTTGTCAAGGACTGAGCCAATCAGTGTCTGCCCTTTTGCATAAATTAGGTTTATTTTTAATGCTTTGCAAATGAGTTGCACTATCTACTGAGCAGGTTCTATTTCATAGCTCTCATAGATGAATCAGGGTTTGAGGTGGGAGAAAGAGGAACTTTAGATTTTCCTCATGCCTCATCCCACACTTCTTGCCCCACCAACCATGATAATTCTCACTTAAGACTTTGGGTGGTACTGAACTGAGTAGAATGAGAGATAAGTGTGGTGAAATGGAAAGAACTGAACTTGAAGGGTTAGCCCATAAGGGTTAGCATGCACCAGACTGCATGTATGTGCTAGACTGCATGCATGTATACATATTTCTTGTTTTGGAGACTGGCAAGGATCCCTATCTTGCCGAGGCTGGAAATGCAGTGGTCACTTTCTGAGTCCTGCTGCTGATGGAAGTTTTGATCTGTTTTGTTTCTGGTCTGTGTGGGTTTGTCCCATCCTTAAACAGCTTGGTGGCCTCTTGCTCCTAGGGTTGTACCATATTGCAGACGTGTGACTAGCCTTTGCCCTAATGTATCTCAGAGCTCTCAAGCTTACGAGATCTAACAACTTTCACTTCCTAGGAGAAGGGAGTACATGTGTGTATCACCTTCTCTGGTTTAGATCACAGTTAGAGTCATGGTTCTGTCACTTACTCCATCTGTGACTCTGAGCATAATACTTAACTTTTCTGGATCTCAGTTCTTCCTTCATCTTTAAAATAAGGGGGCTGTACCTTGTTGCTCATTCACTTTTCAGTCATGCCTGACTCTTTGTGACCTCATATGGGATTTTCTTGTCAAGGGTACTGGAATGGTTTGCCATTTCCTTCTCCAGCTCACTTTACAGATGAAGAATCTGAAACAAACAAGGTTAAATGACTTACCCAGGATCACATAGCTAGTTAAGAGTCTAAAGCTCAATTGGAACTCAAGTCCTCCTGATTCCAGGGCCATATCTCTATCCACTGAATCATCTTTAAATTTCCTTCTAGCTTTAGGTCTATGATTCTTTGATCCTTTGATTAGAAGACAGAGGAGTTAGAATGGTGCTCTGGGACAATTGGCATCTACTCACAAGTACAGAAGAAAATTCAAAATCACCAAAAGATGAATCATAGCTTTAACATTTGTATGCATACACACATACAAATGTATGTATGTGTATATATGTATGTACATATACATATATACATGTACATATAATGTGTATATGCCTTTATATACTACTTTTACAAACCATTCATCTAGATATTCTGATCTGTAAATATAGGGTCATATATTTAGAGATGGAAAGGACATTATAAATTATGTAGTCCAGGAGTCCATAAAATTTCATGTGTGTTGTGGACCCCTTTAACAGACTGGACTCCTTTTCAAAACAAAAGTTTGCATAAAATGCATAAATGCAAAAAATGCATAAAACAAAATGTATAGGGTTACAAAAGAAGATGATTATATTGAATTACAGTTATTAACATGTTAAAAAATAAGTTCATGGAACCAAAGTTAAGACCTTTTGATATAGTCCAACCTCTTTGTTTTACAAATGACTTCCCCAAGGTCCCATAGGTAATAAAAGGAAAGAACCAAGATTCAGACCCAGGTATTCTGTTTATCCAATTTCATTTTTTACCCACTGAACCTAAATCAAGAAAAAATTAAATTATGTTCATTATACTCTGTAGGGAAATATAGAATGCTAAACAATTTTTTTCTCTCACATTGACTAAATATTATTTTAATTTTCAATATTTTAGTTATATAGAATATTCCCTTAAAAGAAGTTGGTACAATGTTAAACAATTTAATTATCTTTCTTTCCCCTTAGCCTCTCCTCTCTTTTGCCTTCCTAATAATGTAATGTTTCCACCAATAGTAGGAAGGTAAATAAATGATGTGTATATATCTTTTCCATAGTCTTTATTTCATATGTACTCAATATTGAGAGAAAGAAATTTGATTCTCTATGTGTAACTCTAATGTGATACTCATAAAGCCACTATGAATATGCATGCATATTTCTAGTGTAAATTTGCAAAATATAAATAACTCTTCCTCAAAGGCAGAACCAAAGTGTTTATTCAGATACCAGAAAGTCAATTCCACCATGGTAAAAAAGAAAGCCATACACAAACCAGTCCAGGGAGCACCGATATCCCCAACCCTTCCCTCTTGTTCCCACAAACAAGCTCCCCTAGGCAAAATTCCTCCCTCTCTCACTCACACTAACTGCTCTGCTTCAGCTATGCCTTGCTCTCTCCCACTTTTGCCTCACTCTCACTTCCTGTTCCACCCATTGTGCAAGCTCCTTCCACCATGCCATGTGACTCCAGCTCTATGTGACACAGGCTCCATCACAGCAGTCACAAGGGGCAGGGAAGAGCTTCCAGTTCCCTTAACATTACACTATGAGATAGTGTTGTCCATGTGCCCATCTTCTTCTGCCATTATCATGGTTGGTTAGAAGCTGTTCCTTCTTACCCTGGGGATAATAGCAGTGTATATATTTGTGCCATAGTCAGTCAATGTGCACAAGTAATCAAGTGCAAACTCCAGCCTGCTGATCCTGATTGTCCCAGCATGTAGGGGATTTTCTGAGAATGAATTAACTACTTTTAGAAGCTTCATTAACCTCACCAGGCCACTAGGGTGCCATTTAGTAGACTCAAATTGTATTTTCTTAATTCTACTCTAGAGACCCAAGAGATTTAATGGAACTTCAGAGAATGCTTTACTCACTATCAGGGAACAGATTGTGTACTGGGAGAGACTGAATGAATATAATACTTGTGTTCCATTTTAAAAATATTTTTCTTATTATATATAGTTTTTCACACACATACATACAATTATATATAGATATGCATATGTGTACGTGTGTGCATAAAAACTGTGCATATGTATGTGATATATGCAAAGTACCATACTTGGCAATAGATACATCTATGTATTTATATAGATCTCTCTCTTTGTGTATATGTATATATGAGTGTGTATACACATATATGTGTGTATATAAGTATGTGTATTTACATACACATGTGTGCATATATGTATGTATATGTGTGTGTGTATCCAAATATGGTACTTTGAGTCACTGTACCCTCTGGGGAGCTCGTTGTAGTTTGGAAGTATATCGCTATAATATATTATTCTTTTTTAAGCATCTAAATCTTGTGATCCAAGGGATCACTGGCAACTGATTGGTGAGACAGCTATTCCATGTACTATATTGTTTTTTTTTTTTAATAATCAAAATAAGCTCTTAATTAAAAGATTACTACAAAAACAAACATACTCTATATAAAAGTTATAGCAAATGAGATATCAATAAAGCAAGGGAAAGAAAT
Organism: Notamacropus eugenii; assembly: GCF_028372415.1. Classification (NCBI taxonomy): domain Eukaryota; kingdom Metazoa; phylum Chordata; class Mammalia; order Diprotodontia; family Macropodidae; genus Notamacropus; species Notamacropus eugenii. Next base: position 165,860,761 of record NC_092877.1, on the reverse strand, counting down.
AACTATAAAGTCATAAATTTCTTCTCTGTTTCATTGCTAACTTCATTTTATGCAGACCCTATATCTGTTCCCTTTTCAGCCAGGAATATCCAGTGTGATACTCATATCAGGACTCTGAAGTTGAAATAATCCCTAATATCATTAGTTGTTATCATAATAGATTCAAACTATTTGTGTACTAAAAGGTTAAGAAGCTTCCTTATTTCTGTCTTTATTATATGGCTGACCTGTCTAAGAATTGATTCTTTAGGTACTTACCTTATAACCTTAGCTAACATGCTTAATGGAACTATCTTGTGTTAACTAGACTAGGCTGAAAACTAAGTTATTTGTGTGTCCTTCCTGGAGAGCCTCATCCTTCAAACTCTCGTTTGCCGAAATAACAAGAGAACAAAATGGAAAAATTAATCTCTCATTTTTTACCTCCCAAAATGTTGAAATGAACAACAAGTCTCTTTCCTGGAGATATCCCTGGAATAGTTACTTCTTAGTTTTCAAGACTCCTCTGCTCTCCCCATCACTGTTTTCGCATACATTACCTTGTATCTCTTTATAGAAGCAACGTTCTCAACAGTTAACATTAGATCTGCTGCACAATGGATAGATCACTAGGCTTGGATTTAGGAAAACTCATCTCAATGAGTTCAAACCCAGCCCTAGGCACTTACTCTCTACGTGACCCTGGCAAGTCGTTTAATACTGTTTTCCTCAATTTCCTCAACTACAAAATAAGCTGGAGATGGAAATAACAAATCCCATTCCAGTATTATTTTTTTTTTTTTGCCAAGAAAATCCCAAGCGTGGTCATGAAGAGTTAGGCACAACTGAAATGACCAAACAACAATCTTCTGCAGATACAAGATGTTTTAGATTTTAATTTTTCAAACTCCTTTATACATTTTAGGCATATAGAACATACTAAGACATCATCGCCACTCAGTGAAGCTTGTCATTTATATAAGAGGCTATTGGGTGTCACAATGGAAAGAATGCTTGACTTGGAGTCAGGAAGGCCTGAGTCCAGCCTCAAAAGCTTAAGTAGCTATATGTAATCTTCAGCAAGTAACTCAACCTCTATTTTTCTCAGTTTCTTCATCTGTAAAATGATATGATAGCACTTTCCTTGCAGAGCTGCTGTAAGAATCAAGTGAGATGATATTTGTAAAGATTTTCACAAACCTTAAAATAATATATAAACCCTAGAATATAGTTGTTGCTTTCCATGTAGAAAATACAGTTTAGCTCTCCAATACTTCACTGAATTCATTTCTTCTCAGTCCTCTCTCTAGTTACAGATCACAACTGATCCAGAACTTCTCAACGTGGGAGATACCCATGTTTTCCCACCATATTGGAGGCCCTTTTTGACATCTCTTTTCTCTTCACAATCACCATTGAGTCACTTAGACAATCTATGTGCCAATCCTTGTTTTTGCTTTGTGACTGGTCCACCTTCCTTTCTGACCATGCATTTTAATGATATACTTAAATTACTTCTTACATGCAAGCCATCTTCATGTAGTGTATTGTCCAAAGTATGTATCTGTCCTCTGAGTCATTTGTAAAGATTTTGATATTCCATGACTGTCATTCCATCCCATGTTCATAACTTAGACTTCTATCAAGCATGCTGAGGAGTTGCCAAGATGTGCATTTAGGCTTGAAGTAAGGAAAATTTCCTAAAATTGGGGCTATCCCAAAATGGAACATGCTGGCAACGTGGCACTTATGTTGTTCCCTCCCCTCCTTCTCTCATGGATTACATGCTGCCATCTTTACACCTATAGAAAGACATCATGTCACTATGCAAATAATTTGTCAGTGGAGGGAAATAAATGAATAGCCTGTGATTTGGGAATCAACTCAAACTTCTATCCCAGTGACCTATATGTAACTGAGGGTAGAGGGTGGGAATAGACACTGCAAGGTATTTGCAGGCTGCTTCTTCTAGCATTAAGTCTACATGATAGCATAGATTTGGATGGGGTAAACTTTAATGTCTGAGTCCAAAGTAACTCTAAGTTCACAAAAAGAAATATTTCTCCAAATAATTCCAAATATGAAATCTCCTGTCTGTACCTAGCTCATGAACCCCAACCACATTTACCAGATTTCCCCTTCTCAGTTTATTGCCCACTGCATTCATGTTTTTCAAGATTTTTCTGAATCTTTTCTCTTCCACTTTTTCTGGCCTTCATTTGTGCTGTTCTCATAGTGCCACACCTTCTAGTAGACACTGGCCATGTCTTCTTCACCACTTTGTGAGCTCAAGGGACTGATTGCTCCCCTTTCTGAAAGCAGCACTGTATACTACTGTCTCTGAAACACTGGACTCTTCACTTGGAATGCCATACTTTGATAAATGATCTTTTCCTTTATCTTTCCTGGTTTTAGATCTCCATAGTTCTTCTTTGCCCTTTGTATGCCATTCTGCTGTATACATACTTTAACGCTTTTAGCTTCCCTTTATGTAGTATTTCTCTCCATTAGGATGTTCTTCTAAACAGAGACTATTCATTCTCTCTCTCTGTCTTTCTCTCTTTCTGTCTTTCTTTCTATCTCTCTCTCTTTTATTTATCTCTCATCAATCTCTTTATCCCTCTTGGAACCCCCAGAAAGGTAAGGTCATTGAATAGAAGGAATTGGACAGCTGATGGCAAAGGGTACAGATAGTTCATTTCTCTCATATCACATGGTACAAACAGGGCAGGGCAATTCTTGTTTTCTTTCTGTCCTAGAAAGGATAGAGGTAGTCTTTCTTTCAGTGGACATCTGTGTTCCTTTCATATTCTTACAGTGATAAAGAAAAATAAAGAAGATCCTTTGCATGTTGAATTGAGTCTCTGTGGAAAATTCATGGGAAAATCGAAGCTATAGAATAGGATATATGGTAGGATGGGCAAGCACAGATAGGGGAAGAATCATATGTCCATCTAAATATTAGGTGGGGTTGATAATTGCACTGATTGTGCATTAATTTAGACTGCTTTTGTGCTTTTTCTTCTACCCTAATTGATAGAATTCCTACCATTTACAATGGATATAAGTAAGGGGAGAAAATTTTGTCTCAGAAATGTCTATTCAAGGACAGGTTGAGCCTAGGGCAATTGATCATCACCAATCAATTCATTATTGTGACGGAAATCTTTTGGCTATAGTCATTTTTTTCAATAATCACATCTGGAATTATAAATTCCAGAAATAATAGTGAATTGTCTAGGTAAATATGTAGCAGAAATAAATTGCATAAAGAATTAGGTGATTCAGAAGGCTAGTTGTCATTTTTCATTTTCCGTACTTTACATGTAATATTGAGAGGCTGAGTTTCATAGTGGTTAGAGGGCTGGTCTTGGAGTACAGATGATTTGAATTTGCATATTACCTCTAACACATACTGACTGTGAGACCATTTAGCTCTTCATATCCCAGTATATCCCTCTCAAAGTCTGTTAACTTCTGGACGACTTGCTAATTTTCGTTGGTGGGGAGAATGTTCACCCTAGGAATCCCGATACATTGATGAAAATCATAGGCCTACACTCCAGAAATAATAGGGACTCTTAGGGACTGAGTTCTTGCCATTTTTAGTAACTTTCTAGAATTGCCTGGAAATTGCGAAGATGCATAGGTCTCCTACAACAATCCTACAAATTCTGCTACTCATACTAGCTCAAAGCAGTATTAAGAAGGGAGCTATAATAAACAATGATCTCATCAAGTTGTCTTGATTGTCTGGGATGAAAATAGTCCATAATGACTATTTTGCAGGATACTGTATTATTCAGTATTAAATTGCAATAAGCAAAAAGCTGGTAATTTATTAATTTCCCTCCATTTATGCTTTCCCACTATTGGCAGCATTTCTCTCCAGAGGAAAAAAAAAATAGGATGGTTTTGTTATATAAGTAGAGACTAAATAAAATCATCAAAATCCATAATTATTTTCTGGCACCTCATTTTATGAAGGATAGTATTGAAAGATGGGGGAGGAGTCCATTTTGTGACTAACTAGTCCCATCAGGATAAAAATCATTTAAGAACATGCAAGTGATTTTATAGAAATATAGTTTACAGAGGATAGAACTCCATCCCTAATACTTGCGATACAAAGTATACTAAAGTCTGGAGTGTAAATGCATGATCATTTCTAGGAAGCCACATGCAGCATTTCTGAATGTCGTGATTATTATTGATTCTCAGGTTTATGAGGAATATCTGTAATCAGCACAGTAGGTTGGCTGTATAATGAGGTGAGCCCTGTGAGACTTCCAACTCATAAGCATATGTGAACCAATCAACCATATGGCATCAAAAACAATTAAAGATACTATCTTTAAAAATAAATTCCACAAGAGAGAGAAAGCAAGGTATTAGTGGGATGCTTATCTGATAATTAAAACAAGGAGTTGAATGAACAGGAATAAAAGGAGGACACTAAAGAAATTGGAAAAGACTCAGAAAAGAAGCTTATAGTGAGAAACAAAATGAAAGTTATATTAATAAAAGTCTAGGAGCCCGGGTCTTCATGACAGAGCCTTGCTCTATGTGCACTTTGAATTTTCATTCATCACCACCACCAGCGTCATTATCATTATCTCCAACATCAGTCTTTTTTCTATAATTCCTTACCTTTCTAGACCTACTGCAGCACTCCCACTCACAGTCTCCTAATTGGTTGTCCCACCTCTGCTTTCTTTCTTCTGCTTTCCATCCGTCAAGATTATCAGACTCATCTTCCTTTCCTCTCCTTTCCATTGACAGGCTCATATGACTCCTTTTCTCAAACACTCCAATGGCTTCCTATCACCTAAGATAACAATACCCTTTCCTGACCTTTGATCCCTTCTGCCATCTGGCACCTTTTCAGGCTTCTTTCATATCTCTCCCTGCCTCATGTTCAACCTTCTGGCAAAATTGAAAGCTTTCCCTTGAACCCTTCCCTTTATACTTTTTTTCCTCAAAGCCATTTGGCTCATACCCTTTGTTAGGTTTAGAATATCTTCCCTGACCTTCTTTGCCTGTTAATACAACCTGTTCTTTTGAACCAAACTCAATGTCACCATCAGAAGGATTCAAAAATAGCCTTCTGCTCCCTGAGCTTCAATCAGAACTCTGGTTTTCATATCCCTAATGGATGCATCACTTATTGTCTGGTATGCATCATCTTCATTTGTCCTAATATTCCTCTATTAGAGGGATAGGTCTGTGAATACAGGGACTGTGTACCACAAAACATTGATCTCCTCTCCACTCCTAGAACAGTTCTCTCTATACTTTAGGTTCTTTATAAAAGATTGCTGAATTAAATTGAATGCCTACTAAACATAAGATAATAAGTCATGTATTTGGGAGGAATATGAAGTCATTGAAGTTCATGAAGATTTTACCATCTTGTTGAAGACAGTGAGAGGATCTGGACCTAAATTCTGGCTACAAGGTTACAGTTCAATTAATTAATGTTAAAGTTAAAAATTGTGTGAGAGGCTTGGAATAGCTGACCTCTAAGGTTCTTTACAACTCTAAACCTATGTACATATAAAAAAACTTGACAATGTGTCTTTGTATGGAATATTGTGTATCCACAAGTATCTAGACTTCACTACCAAAATGCATATCCATTCACCTAAAAGAAGTATCAACAAATGAATATGATTTTAAAATTGGAAGGGTCCCTCAAGGTCATCTAGGTCATCTCCTTAATTTTATGGGTCAGTGATTGAGTTCCAGAGAGTTGAAGTGATTCATCTTAAATTCACACAGGTTGCAAATGGAATAGCCAGCATTGGAATTCATACTCTCTAATTCCAAATTCAGCATATCTTCCACCATTGCCATTTTGCCTCTTTTAATAGTTGTTCTAATGGAGACTATGTATAGGGTGTTGGACTTGGAGTCAGGAAGACTCGTCTTTCTTAATTCAAATCTGGCTTAAGACACTTAGAAGGCACTTAGTATGAGCCTGTATGCATCATTTAACCCTATTTGCCTTAATTTCCTCATCTTAAAATGAACTGCAGAAGAAAATGGAAAATCACTCAAGAATCTTTGCCAAGAAAATCCCAAATGAGGTTACAAAGGAGTAGGACATGACTGAAAACAACTTTAAAAATGGAGACAATGCCTTCTGTAGTGAGAATTTCACCCATTTAAATTGAGTTAAAGGATGAAAAGAGAAGAAAGCAGAGAAATTCAGACTTCTCAGCATGTATGCCAAGACGAGTTATGGCAGCTACAGCATTATATTACATTCAGCTCATGCTTTCACAAACCATAAAAGAAATCCCCCTTTGGTAATGATGAACACAGGTCTAAGTGCCCACAGGTACTTAGTAAGCATTAGATATTGGAGATGATACACAGAAGATATAATATATGGATGGATGATACTATGGTTGGTATCTGTACAACAGATTGCTAAGAATTTAAGGTCAGCCACATGCTTCTGAATAGCTATTTTAAGTAAAAATGAAAAGCTTCCAGAAATCAACACTTATATGAGAATTTCTGTGTTTCTGGTTGTGTGTATTAATGGATAAATTAGTCCCAGAGAGCTCTTTATTAATGTAGTATGACATAGAATATTTGCAGTGGCTTTGCTAGATGCTGAAGTTTATCTGATGTTTCTTCAGGGGAATATTTTTATCTGCATGTGAGTGGTTTGATGCCCAGTGGCTGACATTTCTCAAGACTACTCTAATGCCTTAATGACTAATTTAAGGAATCAGTACTTCCCAAAGTTATGGTTTCATTTGTGTTAAGGTGAACATAGAAACTTTTAATGAGCATACACTTCTCTCTTTCTGAATAGATACACCCCTTCAACGTAAGAAAAGAAAATGGAGTTACTTGAATTCAATCAGGAAAACAGAAAAAATAGCAACTTATTGGAGAAGGGGAATATGACATTATAGTATAGTGGAAAAAGCAAAAGACTAAGCAGTCCCTGAATCCTAATCCTTCCTCAATCCTTTCTCAGATTAGAAAAAGACATAACTCTTGAATATTGACAAGCCTTGGGCAATCAACATAGACAATTGATTGTCACTGAATTCCACTTAGACTTTGTCCATGAGCCACTACCATGCTAGTCATAAGATCTAGAGCTTTCAAGATCGAAAAGGCCTTAAAGGCTCTCAAATTCTAGTCCCTGATTTTACAAATGACAGAACTGAAGCTAAAGAAGTTAAGAGACTTGCTCAAGATCACACTAATGGTAAGCAATGGATGTGGGATCCGAATCCAGTCCTCTGATTCCACACGTGCTGTTATTCATACACTGAGATAGTTTGGGGCATTTGGAAGTAAGACACAAATTTTCTGTCTTCTGAATGCATGTTTGGAAATTGCCATTTTTCTCCCTGTCATTTCCTTTCTTTTCTTGGGACAAAAACAGAAACAGGAACTTGAGACAGTTTTGATCCCTTTGACAGCCTTTATAATCCAGTAGAATCTTCTTGGCGATGCAGTGGATGGAATGCCAGGTCAGGAGTCAGCAAGACCAGAGTTCAAATAAGACTTTAGACACTTATTAGCTGTGTGACCCTGGGCAAGTCATTTAATTCTGTTTACTTCAGTTTTCTCATCTGTAAAATGAGCTGGAGAAGAAAATGGGGTCACAAAGGGTCAGACACATCTGAAATAACTGCACACACAAAAAGGAATCTTCTTAGAAGTCGATACTTTAATGTGATTGATACCAAAGTTGGTTGTTTTTATGTTGCTACTGAGAGATGGAAGCAAATTTTATTTTTATTTTTTATGGAGGTGAGGGGGAGACTTGGGGAAAGACTTATTATGATGGAGCTTTTCCAGTGGAAATCCCTGATTCCCTTTCCTCATCTGTTCCAAGAAAAGCTGTTAAGTAGGTAGAGGACAGAAAAGGGGTGTACACATACATTCAGCTACTATAAGAGAAATGCATTTTATTAATTTACAAATGTAAATGGCATTATTGGAGTCTTAGTAAAGTCTATGGAGTTTTAGGGGCAAAGTTAGAGTCCCAAAAAGGTACATGCGTATTTTTCTTTTGTCCAAGGTCAATTAGGATTGCTTTGCAGGGGTTTTTTTGGAAGGGGGCGCTGTTTGTCAAGAATATTATTGAATACTTTGGTTGGGTTTGATATCCATCAGAGTGTAACTCAGAGAAGCTGCTGACTGAGGAGTTGAGACCTGGACCTACCTAATAATATCCTTGGCTTTAACACTGGCCTAAGTATGGGCAAATCACTCACACACTTTGGAACTTCTTTCCTCTTTATACTGAGAGAATCCCACTACATGATCTCAAAGGGCCATTTGAGTTCTCACATTCTATGGTTCCACATCCCAGAGCCCCAAGAAAATAAATTAGTGAAATTTATTGCTTCAATTCAAATTATTATTTGAATTAATTAATGAATGTCATTAATGTAGTGTATATTTTTTCTCATTTACGTGTCTATGATTTGAATTTTTTTGTTGCCACCTACTAATCACATGGAAAGTTAATTTGTGTATGGCCAACACTTAACAGAGTGCTTCATATATTTGTTGTTGTTCAGTTTTAGTCAGTCATATTCGAATCTTTATGACCCTATTTGGGTTTTTTTTGGCAAAGATACAGGAGTGGTTTTGTCATTTCCTTGTCTAGCTCATTTTACAGCTGAGGAACCTGAGGCAGGGTTAAGTGAATTTCTCAGGACCACACAGCTAGTATCTGCTGCAGATTAAAACTCGGTCTTCCTGACTCCAGGCCCAGCACTCTATCCACCGCACCACTTGGCTGCATATAGTGGACATATGCATATTCTTCTGTACGTGAAAGTACATCTATGAAGGTGATCAGTGATGAGAATGTACGCTATGAAGTTTATATGTGTAACTTTATGCATTCCCCTAAAATTTCTTAATTCAGATTTTGCAAATTAAATAATATATTAAATAAACCACTAAAGCTGACTACTTAAAAGAAATTTGTATTGAATTTTTTTATTTACGTATTTGAGTTTTACTTTGGATTTACATATATCAAGTTTTAAAACAGAGAATGACAGGCAGGACCAGTGTCTTTTTACAAAAAAATGTAGGTATCCACAAAGAGCCATATCATGCCTTTCCTAGTAGTGAGAAAATCTAGTCTTTGTACTTCTTCTGACCATTCTATAAGTGTGCAGAAGTATGAGTTTTCCATGAGTAAAAATTAATTCCTAACATATCCTCATTCAGTTTTAGTGTCTCTGTGTAACATGCTGCTGCAAAAAATAAAAATAAAAGCTTTCTTGTTTTTACAACATTTTGGAAAGATTTTAAAACTTTTAAATTTGGGCATTTTTATGTTCAGAATTTAGTCTTCTCACTAGGAAGTCAAAAGGGGAAAGAAGGATTTGCTTTTATGAATTAGTTTTAGAATATCTATATGTATATAAACGCAAATGTATATGTTTTCTTGTAAGCTTTGACTGAGGAGATGGGACATTTGAAAAGCATTGCTTGGATTTATAAAGTACTTTGAAAACCTTTATTAAAAAAAAAAGAAATCCTACTAGTTCCCAAGGAAGTACCTGAAAACATACAGATCAGATAAAAGGAGAATACTTATAGGCCATTATTAGCGATATTACCAGCTGTGGCAGCTCAGGCAGTGGACCAAAGTATTTCAAGTTAGAGTGAAGTTTGTCTGTTTTAAATTGTTTCTTGTTAAAGAAGGCTTTTGTTTGTCATTTAAACATGCTTAGATGATTCTGTCTTATTTGGGGATCAGAGGGGACAAATATTCTATGGGGACTAAAAGGAAGAAAATTAAAATCTAAAAAAATATATAGTTTTATCATAGAATCCAGTACTAGAACCACAACTAGCAGTATTTGTACCTATGGCCAGGTGCGGAGATGTGAAGGCTAATGGAAGAAAGGAGGGATGGAGAAATGAGCTGATTAACAATCATAACCTGGGTAGCTAAGAGGCTTCTACAGTGCTGAAGGGAAGGTCTGATCTGGGCTAGGGAGGAACTGAGGGTGGAGCTTGGAGAAGGTAGTCTTGGGGAGGGGAATGGGTGCCCAGGTGAGATGTTGCAGGTGCCTTGTAAATTTCAGAGCTCAGGGAGAAAGTTCCAGTTATCCCACCAATATTATGACTTTGTTCTGTAAATTTGAGATACATTTAAGATCACATAGATTAGAGACTCCCTAGAGCAGTTTCAGTATCAAATTTAAGAACAGCATGAACTCTTTTGTCCTGAACTTTTCCTTTGTGGAGCTTATTCGGACTATCTACATGGAGCAGGGGCACATAAGAAAATATGCCAATGAATACACATAAGGAAGTAAATTTGATAAGGTGATTGAGTTGGGGATATTTGTAAACTGATAACTTAAAGGTGTCAGAGAAACACATTGAGCTGGAAACTTCACTTTCCAGGCAAAAATCACAAAACTGGATAGAGGCATAAAAGAACTTAGGAAGTCCTTTGTCTTGTGCTCCCTCCCTCTTCCCCAGTAGGTGAACAGTTAGCCTCTCCTCCTTATATTTATAGGGGAATTTGAAAGGGAATTTTGGATCAAGCCTACAAGGTGAAAAAAACGAAAGCAAAACTACTGTCTTTCAGTTTAATTTCATGAATGTCATTTCACCAGCCTGAGGCAAGTATCTTGCAAGGACATATTGCCCTGGGCTAAGTGCTAGAGCCCAGAGAATAAGTTCCCTCCTGAGGGGCTCTCTGTGGTCATTTGATTCAGAGAACTGCTTGAAGACTTGATTTTATTTTCACTATTTTCCCAAAGAGTCAAATTCTACTTTTATGGGAGAGTAGGTAGAATGGGAGAATTCAGAGAGGAGGGAATCTGAGCAAATGTATCTGGGATACACCAACTCAGTATGTATATCACTCAAAGCACAATATGACTCAGGGTTGCCATTTGAGTCAGCAGGGTGCAGAATACAGTAGAGTTCTGTTATTTGAAATTAGAATACCATTTTGACATCTGATTCTGTTACTTATTGTAAAAATATGTACATTTAATTTTACTCATTTTAATTTAGAGCAGGATGAATGAATGAATGAATAAAAATGCATTTATTAAGTTCTTAACACATGCAAAGCACTGGGAGTGTAAACAGAAAAAAGCAAGACAGTCCTAGTTCTCAAAGAACTAACTTCCTATTATTAGAGAGAAACACAAATAAGAGATTGCTTCTGAGTCAGATGGAAAGGGCCAGTGGTGCTTAGGTTCAAAGTAGGTGTCAATGCATCTTTTGTAATGTTATTTCTACCAATAAAATTATATTTATTTCTAATGTCAAACCATTTGACAAGACTTTATTAGCAAGAACTTTCAGAGATATAGTTATCTCTTTCTTCCACATTGCAGGGGTTAGGAACACACCACCCAGGTCTGGAAAATCAATATGAAATGTTTTGACCCTCCTTTTGTACCAGAGAAGTCCGATTTTTTCTTTTTCTTTTATGGGGTATTTACAATACCTTATTGTAGAATTGGGGTGAATATTATACAATAGTCTACATATATTTTATGCTTTTATGAATTTCTAAACTTTTTCTGTATATCTCCTGGCCTTCATGTGCTGTCTGTTGCTTCCACAAAAGTTCCCCAAAATTCCTATTTAATTTCTTATGCTAACCCTAGATATATATCAAAACCATAATGGGGAAAGTCACTATATGAGAAGAATTATTGTACATTCCAACAAGATTGTACAGTGGGAACAAAATAATGAAGAAGGTGTGGCCTTGAGCAAGTAACTTTTCCCTCCATGGAATTCAGATTCTCATCTATAAATGCGTATGATCAGGAGTTTCCTGAAAGGTTAAGTGAAGAAGACTTTGTTCTGAATTTGAAGATATCTCTGTGTCAGGAGTTTGCTGGAAGCAGAATGAACTGGTTCCCCATGATCAGTGTGAGTATTTACACCTAAGAAATCATTAAAAGCCATAAATTTGGACTCTATTATTTTGTTGATTGTCTAGACATCATGAAGTTATGAAGAAAATGTTAATAATGTATATTAAACTTGAAAGTGTATTTGAATACATTTTTCCCCCACAGAGTTGTTTGTTATATATGTATCAGTATTCCTCTGCTCTGTATTGAAGAGCCCAGGTAACCAACAAGCATCAATCTGTATATGAGTTAGGAGGATGTCAACCCCAAGAATATGAAAACTTCCCCTACAGTGAAATGGGCATATAGGAACAATTTATTCCAGTGGCTATGAAGTAGGTGCTTAGAGCTTGATCAGACATCGAAGACACCAAGGTCATCCAATATGTCCCAGGCCATCACCAACCATCATGACTTTTATGCTGCCACTGGACTTCAATGACACTGGAAGAGAGAGTGGGGCTGGGGCAACTCTGCCTCACTTAAATCCAATTCACTTACAAATTAAGACATCACCCCGTGCTGTCATTTATCCTCTTCAAAAACAAAAGATGGACAATTGCAGAGCCCTCATTTGTATCCTCAGTGGCCCATTCCCAGGATAAAGTCCCAGCTCTCATTCCCATTTCTCTGATCCTTTTTACAGACTGAATTCAGAAGCTTTGTTCATATCAACAGCAGCCATGATTCAACTGATTATCTTTAATGGTTTTATTCTCCAGTATCCAGGAAAAGGATACTCATTCTTACTGCATCAAAGAGATATATTCATAGTCCAAAACTGTGGAGAATCTGTGAAGATATATATACTCCCAGATTTCCATTTTGTGATGGCTTCAAATTTAGAACAAGGTCTTCCTCCTTTAACCTTGTTAGGATGATCACACTACTCTTAGTGACACTTTCCCCTCAGCAAAACAGAAGAAGAAACTGTCTTCTCTTCTCTTCCCTAGGGTGAAAACTTCAAGGCCAGATGACTCTTGGACCTTGTTTAAAATGATCAGGATGCCTCTTCCCACGTATCTACCTAAATAGAAAATAAAAGACTTGGACTAGATGACCTTTAAGACCCCTTTCTCATTCCAACTACAGATTATTGTTATTATTTGTCCTTCATTCCCTAGCAGGACCAAAGACATCAGGAGGATGATGTCTTGACTTGCAAGTGAATTAGATTTGAGAGACAGAACTGTGCAAAGTCATCAGTTTCACTTTCTTCTCCAGAGTTAGAGTCTAGTGGCGAGACTTTGATCAGGATGACTAGCGATGGCTCCTCAGTACAACTACAATAACTTTCCCAGCAGAACATTGAGTGATCTGTCTTCTGAAGAAATAAGATAATGCTCACCAGAAAAGGAAACAAGGCCATTCCCATTCCATGAGCCTACTTTGTCAATTGGAGTTCATGGTATGGGACACATTGCATTCTACTCCTCTAATTGGTTATTGGGTATACTATTTGCATTATCATACAAAAAGGCAGAATTATAGTAATAATAAAGTATATCATTATTTAAGTTTTGCAAAGCACTTTATATATGTTATCCTATTTGATCCTCCCAACAACCATTTGAGGTAGGCACTATTAGGGCTCCACCATCCTCTTCTCAGCTGTTAATATGGTTTAAATAAAATGTATATCTGACCATGCTGTGTTGTTGTTCAGTCATTCAGTCATGTCCATCTCTTCATGACTCCATCTGTCCTCCACTATTTCTTGAAGTCTGTCCAAGGTCATGTTTATTGTTTCCATGAAACTATCCATCTCATCTTATGATGTCCCCTTTTCCTTTTACCTTCAATCTTCTCCCCAGTCAGGATCTTCTACAATGAACTTTGTCTTCTAATTATATAACCAAAGTATGTAAGCTTCAGCTTTAGTATTTGGCCGTCCAATGACTAGTCAATTAATTTCTTTGAGTTCTGACTGATTTGATCTGCTTGCTGATCATATTAACCATCTTCTATTCAATAAATTCTAGTGGCTCTTTAATACCTTGAAGATAAAATAGAAAATTCTCTGTTTGCCTTTTAAGGACCTTTTATTTCTTGCCTTTCCATGGATACTGCTCCCAGTTTATCGTATATGTCTTTTTTTTGTTTTTTAATTCTACTTATTTTATTTTTAATTTATGAAAGAAAAGAAGCATTTATGTAACATAGTAGAATTAGGAAAAAAAGATGATTGTACATGAAACTTCAAATATATTATGTACATCTTAAGATATCGCGTAACTCACTTTTTTCCTCTTTTATCTCCCCCACTCCAAGCCCATAGAGATGGGTATCAATAGCCAAATATACATACATACGTATATATATATATATATATATATATATATATATATATATATATATATATACACACACACACACACACACACACACACACACACACACACACACACACACACACATATATAGGTACCTATTTATGTATATATGTACATATATACATGCACACATATATATAGTCATTCTATATATATCTATATCTATATATCTATATATCTATATATATAGTTCTATATATATATAGAGTATATATATAGAACTATATATAGTCATTCTATATATATCTATATATATCTATATATACTTCTATTTATAAGTTCTTTCTCTGAATGTAGATAGAATATTTTTTATATGTCCATAGTTAATTTGGTTATTTATAATTGTCTAAATGACTTAGTTGCTCAAAGTTCTTAAAACAATGCAGTTGTTACTATATATAATGTTCTTTTGTTTCTGCTCATTTCACTCGTCATTATTTAGTGCAAATTTATCCATGTTTTTTCTTAAATCAATGATAATATTCTTTACGTATCTTTATTGTACAAAGTTCTTTTTCATGTTGTCTCCCCTCATTAGACTGTTGAGCTCCTTGAGAACAGGATTTTTTTGGCCTTTCTTTATAGTCTGAGGGCTTAGCAAAATGCCTGACACATAATAGATGCTTAGTAAATGCTAGTCAACTGACAACTGACTGACTGAGAGAGACTGAGCAATTTACCTAGTCACACAACTAAGAAGTTTCTAAGGCAAGATTCTAATTTAGATCTCCTGAACTCTAACTACTATGCAACAGCATATCTTGAATTCAGCCTTATCCTTTTATAAAGGACCTCACATCTGAAGCTTTCATTGAGTTGTTTGTTTTTTTTAAGATAAATTATTGGACTTTTTTGTTGTTGTTGTTTTGGTTCAGGTAGAATTTAATAAAGAAGATTATGTATTTCAACTTAGTGACAAGCCCTAAATAAAGATTGATCACCACTAGATATAAGGAGGAAAGAATTGGCTTTTTTAAGAGAAATTGAATAAGACTGAATAATTAAGTTTTAGTGGAATTTCGCTTTCTGAATGAGTGAAGTTGAGATGGATGGTTGTTTACTTTTCACTGTATTTAGGGGGAATTGTACCATCATATTGTTTTATGAGGCAATAATCTAGTGCCTAAATGGATAAACTGTGAGCACAAATAGGTTATCCCATTCAACAGCAAACACATTTCCATCAATAAATCAGGAAACCAGATTATTTCTTATAGAGGCCAGACCCACATGATATTTTTATGGTTGTAATAAAAGTCATGATTAATGATGTTTGAATCTCAAAAGCTTCTGGCAATTTAATTCAAATTCAGTAAATATCTAGAAGTCCATATGCCAATCTCACTTTATACAAGCTGTCTGATTTTCTTTATGTTTCTCAGGTAAGTTTCCAATCCAACACAGTAAACTTTCAGCATTTTTCTGGCTTGTATTAGTATCAACTGTTACTACAATTCTTGATTTGGAAATAGCTTACACATACAAACATCGTACTTGCTCCAGTTCGTCAAATCCCAGAATTCTTGTGACACCTGTGGCAGTCATTGTGGGGGGAAAAAGGACATTTTCAAAGTATTCATGGGGTCAGAAATGCAGGAAGGGAAAAAAATTAGGAAAAATTAGAAGATTAGATCCCGGAGTGGACTTCCAGGCAAGGGTAGCTGAACTATATGAACCCTTTCCTCAAAAATATCTTTCTAAGCTATCTGAATGTTTTCCATTGACTTTATTATACCACCTGAAGTTTGATGAATTAGAAAATCAATTTTGCAAATAATAATTGAAAAATTAAGTACTGCTGAGATTTAAAGATGTATCAATTTACTCACATACCGATATGCAGTAGTTCGAACAGTCTCTCCCTATATTTGTCTTTGTGAATCAGAGTTTTGATTGGAGGGAAGGAATTTAAATCATTTTGCAGCATAGGGAATTTTGAAAGGAAGAACAGACTTGAGGTGGAGTACTTAGAAGAACATAAGGACACTGGGCATCTGGGAGCTTAGAAGAAAGAAAAGGAAAAGTGGAATGTGCAAATCAAACATCCTAATTTCAGAAGTTTACCCTTTTTTTCAATAGAAATAAAGATAAAACTCATTTCTTGTTTCCTCCTCTAACACATGACCACAATTTATAAATCTAAATCTCATCCCTAAAAACCATCTTGTTAATCAGTTGTTACCTTTCCAAATGTCTTAAAATTCTGGTAACTCTATTTTTGCTTAGTAGCAGTGATGAAAAGGCCAACTGTGACTATAAATAAGGTGTTTAGTTTCTTTTCCAGAACTTCATAACCCCTTGTGTTCCTCCTAAATGTGTTCCCATTTGAATTACTAGAAGTAGGTGGCAGTGGTTGTCAGGTTTTACAAATCTCCAGAGATTCTTTGTCAAACCCAAGATATATACTCCAAGAATATAGACTACCTCCTTGTTGTTCATGTCAGGTTCATGCTGTTATGAGCACCTTACCACAACTAATTAAGACAGTGACAACTACCATTATTTCTTTTTAAATTCTCTTCTGACCATTGTTATATGATGTGATGGCATTTGTGGAATTTCTTGGAACACCAAAATGCTTCCTTCAAAGAGGGTACTGTTCCACTTTTGCTACAAGAGCTATGGAATAAAGGGAGGAGGAACAATCTGATGGATGGGACAGATGAGGATAATTCTTCTCTGTATCTTTCTTGTGTATGAATTTCCAGGATTTCTTTTGAAATGGACTACTGACATAGTTTCAACTGAGCCTCAACAAGTCAAGACTTTACACTAAAGATGAAAATGACTGTGGCTTTGGGATGGTAGAAGGAGTGTTCACTGGCAAAACTATGTAACATTGAAATAATAATAGCAATAAGCAGTACTTTAGTGCTTCCTATGTCTGAGGCACTGCGTTAAGCCCTTATACAAAGAAAGATAAACACCTCCTCTTGGGGAGCTCACAGTCTAATGGAGGAGACAACAGGCAAACAACTATGTGCAAAAAAGAAAAGCTATGTAGAGGATAAAGTGGAAATAAGAAACTGAGAAAAGATACTAGAATAGAGGGGCATCAAGGAAAGCTTTCTATAGAGAGTGTGATTAGATATTATGTATTTTCCTTGTCCACCATATCTTTTAGAAAAAGGCATTGTTAGAAATATTTCTTGAAAATATTTCAACTCTGTTTATTCAGTAGTGGTTCATATCTTAAAAGATTTTTTTGCAATAACCATACTTCTGAAGTTCTAAATTAAATGTTTTTTGAAGTTTTTAGACATTTAGACAATAATTATGAGAGGGTCCCTAGACTTTGAATAACTAAAGAATATGCTATGAAGTATCCTCTAGATAAAACAATATAAGCCTGACATAATTCTGAAATGTGAAACCCATCCTGTAGAACCAAAAAAGAACCATTCAATCAGAATCTGCAATTAATTTGGCATATTCCATTATTTGTTGGTATACCTGATTACTATTGAGAAAAATTTTAAATACATGGTAATTAACAATTATTTTATATTTAACATGAGTTTATTATTAAATAACTTTGGAAAACCAGTTGTAACATTTTTTATGCTACAACTATAATGTATCTGGGATATGACACACTGTTTCTGGAAAATTATCACACCTGACCTCCATTCCCCAAACTCCAATATACTCTTCACCACCAGTAAATCCTCATTACAAAGAAGTTATAAAAAGCCAAACTGACAGAGTGCCCTTATATGATATAGTAGGTGACATTCCACAGCTGTATAAAGTCTGATAAGTCTTTAGAAGGAGGAAGTAGGTATGCACTTTTACTTGACTTCAGCAGCTTTACTTGACTTCAACTCAAAGGAGCAAACATACCCTCTACCCACTTAAGTTGATCTGAAATCTCATCACCATGAAGAATGACTCAGGATTAGATGCTCCATATCAGTTGTTCAAGTGGTTTCTTGGCAGAGATACAGGAGTGGTTTGCCATTTTCTTCTCCAGCTCATTTTCTAGATGAAGAAACTGAGGCAAAGAAGATTAAGTGACTTGCCCAGGGTCACACAGCTAATAAGTATCTGAGGCCCAATTTGAACTCTAGAAGATGTCTTCCTTATTCCCAGACCAGTACTCTATCCACTGAGCCACTTAGCTATCCTAAAACTCTTCCCAGAGTCTTTCATCACACAACCTTCATAGTAACTTCATTTTCCGTCAGCAACTCTACTTGGTTTTAAGTCCATGGAAAAATATGCCCTGGTAACCCAATATCCCCTGATATCTCCCTGCCTTCTTTCAGATTGATTTTAAGTGTTGTCTTATCCCATCAGGCTTTAAGCTCCTAGAGGGCAGGGACAGTCTCTTACTTGTATCTCCAGTGCTTAGCACAGTGCCTAGCACATTAATGAATGTCCATTCAATTGAACTAAATTGAATCTCAGTGTTATTGTCTTTAGTCTTCTTTCATTTACTTTACTGTAGCCATTGCATGTATTGTTTTCTTCAGTTTACTGTCTTCATCACTTTGCTTTTCCTATTTCCTAATATTCATTATTTTTTATGTTGCAGCATTATTCATTACATTCATATAACCTAATTTGTTCAAAATTAATGATTTCATTTCATTTGACTTATCAACTTCAGTTTATAATATATCCAGTATTCTACATTTCATTCAAACTGGCTTAACCGTGATTTTGGAAACCTGTCATTCTATCTGCCATCTCTATACCTTTGCACAGAGATGGAATACTGAGTTTGGGGAACAGCAAATTTTCCCCATGATTTGCATATACTTCTTCCTCCACTCTAGCTCTCAACATCCTTACCTTCAAACAAATACTTACTCATCTCATTTCCTCTAGGAAAGCTCTCCTTGTTCTCTTTCTTATTAGGGCTCTCTTCCTCCTCAAGCTATTTTATAGTTATTTATTTGCATAAATATTTGCCCACTCAGTAGAATATAAGCTTTTTGAGGACAGGGATTGTTTTTCATTTTCTCAGTTCTTAGCATAGTGCCTTTCTCTAACAACTTCTCTATTACAAATCAGATTATGCATAAATTTTATCTTTCAAATATTAAAATCAGCACTGAATGTAAGCATACACCACACTTATGGTATATACATACTTTTAACCTTTCCTTTTTTAATAAGATGGGGGAAGTAAGTCTAGACACGTTCACATGAAAAAGGTCTCAGGGGACTTGTGGATCAAAAACTCAGTGTGGGAAAACTGTGTTGTGGATAATGCCATTTTAGGCTGCAGTTAAGAGAGTCATTGGACTAGGGAAATCATAGTCCTAACGTAATCCATCTTCATTAGGCCACATATAGAGTGTTGTATTCAGTTATTGTCACCATGGGAAGAATACTATTTAGCTGGAGAAGGTCCGGAAAAGAATAAGCAGGATGATGGTGAAGGGCTTTGAGATTGGCTATAGTCAATAAGTATTTATTAAGTACCTAAGTACTCCAAACTGTGCTACTTCCTGGTCCCTGTTATATACAGATTATTAGAAATAACTGGGGATAGTTCACATAAAGAAGAGAATGTGAATGGAAAAGAGGGACGTGATGCTCTTCTTAAGCATTTGAAGGGTTGTCATAGAGAAGAGGGATTGGAAATATTCAGTAGAAGTTGCCACAGTGGGGAGAATTTGCAAAGGGGTAGATTTAGGTTTGATGTCAGAAAAACACCCTAAAAATCAGAGAGGTCCCTTTGTAGAATGAGCTGCCTCAGAAAGTACTTGATTTTATCTTACTAAAGTCTTGATGTCCTCTTGCCGAGTGTATGGTAGGTGGGGCATACATTTAGGTACTGATTGAACTAAGAAGTCTCTGAAGTTGGTTCTAAATCTGAGATTATTCGGTGAGGACATGAGTTTTCCATTCATCAGATCATTGATGGGTTTTATTTAGTTAGGGAAATGCTGTAGTGTTGCTCTGAGTTTAGACAACCAACCCATATAGCGCTAACAAGAAGGACCTTCCTTTTTGATCTGCTTTTTCTCATATGAATTTCTCAGATTATTCTATTGTTCCAGTGCTCTCACATTATTTCTTCATCCCCTTGCTGACTGGATCACACTGATAACGAGCTTCATGTTAGTTTTCGTTGCTTGTTGTTAGCTCAACTCAACTGAGACCAGTAGAGTCCTTTCATAGGGCAAGTCATTACACATCAGAGAAAATCAGTATTGTGCAGAGAAAGAGATTAAAAGAGGCTAAAAAAGGAAGATTGAACACCATTCTCATACTAGAGGTGAGAAGACTGACTAATGCCCTTTCCAGAGGCCATTTCTCCATTCTGTGAAAGGCACTATCAGATCTTGGGAAAAAGTTACTTACATATGGGTTCTGTGATCCTCAGAGTCTAGGAATATACATGATTGTGACATGCTACCAGGTTGTCTGAGATGTGTAATATCTCACCAACTAGAGAGCTGTCCTTTTACTGTATTGTTTATTAGTTTCACTTAACATAAGACAATATGTGTATTTACATTTCTCCTTTCTAACAGCCTAGGGAAAGAAAGCAGTGTTGCTCCTGATTTGTGTGTTCAAAACACATGATCTTCTCTCCAAAACCCACTTTTCCTCCCAACTTCCCTATTTCTTTCAAGGGTGCACAAGTTTGGTACCCCAGCAGCATGCTCAGTTCTTTACTCTTCTTGCAATGTCCAATCAGTTGTCAAGTCTTGTTAATTAGAGCCTCTACCACATCTCTCACATTTTTCCCCCTTCTCTCCACTTACAGAGCCTAGTTCAAACCTTCTTGAATTGCTTGGATTATTGTATTATTTGTTTCCCTAGTGTATTATTGTATTATTTCTTTCCTTACCTCAAGTTTCTCTCCTCTCCAATTCATTTTCCTCTATAAAGCTGCCAAAGTGACATTTTGGAAGTACAAGTCTGACTGAAATTTTCCTGATCAAGGAGCTCCCTGTTGACTGTAGGATAAGGTATAAACTTATTCATTGGCGTTTAAAGTCCTTCATAATCTTGTTCCAGCCCACTCTTCTGTTTTATTACACATTACTTCCCTTCACTCTTTCCATGGTTCAGTCAGACAGGCTACTGTTTGTTGTACACAACCTTGCAACATCCATCACCATGGCTTTGCACAGTTTGTCCTCATATCCCTAAAATATATTCTTTGACTGTCACTTCTGGGAATACCTAATTCCCCGCAAAGTTCAGCTCAAGTGCTACATGAGACTTTTTCTGATTTCTCCCAATTTCCAGCCCCTTCCAAAACTACTCTATTTTTAAATGTTTTTTTCAGTCAGCAAACATATTTATTACTCTTCCTTATTTGATAAAAGAAGAAAAGTAAAACCCTTGGTACAAACATGTACAGTCAGGTAAAACAAATTCCCACATTGTCCATATATTTTAAAAAATGTCTCAGTGTGCACTGAATGCTTCACCTTTCTATCAGAGGTAGATAACCTGCTTCATCATCAAACTTCTGGAATCGTGGTTGGTCATTACATTGATCAGAATGTCTTTCAGAGTTGTCTTTACAGTATTATTGTCATGGCATAAATTTTTCTCCTGATTCTGTTCACTTCACTACATATCAGTTCATGGAAGTCTTCACAGATTTCTCTGAAACTATTTTCTTCCTCATTTCTTACAGTGTAATGGCAACTTACTAATAAACCATAGCTTATTGAACCAGTACTCCAATTAATGGTACCCCTTCAGTTTCCAATTCTTTGCCAAAATGAAAAGAGTAGCTATTAATATTTCCATGCATCATTAGAGTTGTTTTTGTATGTTTGCTTAGAATAAACTCCCTCTCTCTTTCATACCGCCATCTTTCTTCTTCCCTTTCCCTCCTGCTTCCCTGTTTAATGAAATGCATTTCTCTATCCATATGTGTGTATACATTCTTCCTTCCTTTGACCAGTTCAAATGAGAGTAATTCAAGGCCAACTCCTCCTCTGGCCCTTTCTCCCTGTCTGTAAAGACTATTCATGCACTCTAACTATGAGAGAGAATTTCCCCTATCTTTCATCACCATTCTTTTGTTCTCTCAGCATATCACTCTTTTCCTCCCTTTTCATGAAACTTTTGTATTAACTTTAGATTTCATTTATATTTTTATGTATATTACATGTGTCTCTTGTAAATTTCTTGATGCATCTTTTCATATTTGTCTTTATATACCTAAGACCTGGCACAGTACTTGGCATAAATTTGGTGCCCAAGTTTGGATTGATTTAAAAGTCACTGGTGACATTGGTGTGGGTATTCCTTCTCTGAGGTACAATGTTGTCCCTCTCTACTTTAGCAAAAACCTTCCTGAATTATCAGACATCACTTGGTGTCTAGCACTTTGATGAGGATGGGAATAGACTTGTAATTATTTTGTTGTAGGAGACATCTGATGATAAAACTCTTTCTTCCAATGCTGACCACCATCTTTTCCCAAATTAGAACCTTAGAGAGTTGCCTGGGAACATTTAAAAGAGTGACTTATTGAAGTTAACACAACTGTTGTGTGTCAAAGATAATACATGACCTCAGGTTTCTTGGCTCTGAGGATGGATCAAACCTCATCAAATTTAATTAGGCTATTTGTGAGACCCCAGAAATGTAGGTGTATTAGTAGACCTGTGTTTGAAGTTTTCCCAGCTTGGAAGAATCTTCCAGAGTTGACATGATGACCTCCTTGCTGTGCCCAAGTATCAAAGTAGGACTTTAGTAGAGGATTTCACCTAGGAAGATTACAGTTGATCAAAAAGCTAAGGGAAAAAGTTCAAGTGGTTTAATGAGAATGGTAATTCATAAACCTCTCCCTTCTAGACTGTAATTCTTTTAATTGCACTATTACTGACAATGTAATTGTTTATTGTTGTATCGTTCTGCCTGAAAGTTCCTTCAGAGAGATAAGGAGAGTGTCTCTTCTATATAATGCACCTTACTTAACAATAGTATTGCTTTAAAAATAACCAAAAGATAGGCTTTTCAGGTTACCAGAATAGCATTGCTGCAGTAAAATATTTTGCTTTAGAGTTCTGAAGAAGAAAAAAAGTAGAACCAAGTGAATAATGGAAAACACAATGAACTCATGATGAAAATAGCTTGGAAAGACATTAGATGTCTGATCATCCTAATGATTAATTTAGACTTGAGTGAATTGCTGATGCAATGTGTCTCCCCTTTTTCAGGAGAAAGGTAGAAGACTTACTAAAGGTATGGAATGAAGCATATGTCGTCAGAAATGCGTAATGTGTTGATTTGTTTGCCTTGTCTGTTCTTCTTTGTTGAGGGAGAGGAGAGTTATTGGGAAGTGTTAACAATTGAAAAAAGAGAATTAATAAAACATTAATTTTATTTTAAAAAATTGTTCAAAGACTTATATCTCCCTAAAGCACATTACTAGTAATAAGCCCAAAAAGAGAATCATTTCCTGAGATTTGAAAACAAAAAAACTCTGAAAATTCAGCACTGATGCAATCGTCATTTTAGTATACATTTTTTTCTGTCAATATCTATCATCTCATTTTGCCCGAGACCATGACCTTTAGATGTTTTAAGAAAGCGTGGAAGTGACTCTTCCAATTCAACAAATATTTATGAAGTACCTTCTATTGCAAAACACCATGCTGAGTGCTAAGGATACCAGGACAAAAATTAAACTCTGTTTGGCCTTGTGGGGCTTAGCTTCTACAGACTCTATTAGCTGTACATATGCCTAATTCAGGGGAAATAGTGCTGGTAATCTAGTGAGGTTGTGTCTAGTATCACAGCATTTAACAGAAAGGAAAACTTAAGGTAGTAAAAGATACAACTACTTGCACTTAATTTTGGAAGGAATTAATAAAAAGGCACTTTTTTGGGGAGGAAGGGAAAGAAGGAGGTGACTGGTCCTACTAAAGTAAGGTAAAGAGCAGCACAACTTCTAGATTTTAAAATATCTCATAAGTCAGTCTACAAGCTGGGAGGATGAAGAACATGGAAAGTTATCATTTTAGTTTAGACTATGGACCTGGAATTGTGCTAGGCACCAAGCAGGGAAACAAAAACAATGAAATAGCTCCAGTTCCCAAGGAGTCAGGCTATTCTCCAGGATTTTTGAAATCACATGTACATTTTTTTTGGTAGAAACAGAAAATTATTATGTCTTGGGAGGGAGACATAGTAGATTAATGAAAAGGGGAAGCATAAGGGAAAATGACTTGGTAAAAGGAAATTTCTTGTGTAGTCTAATCAATCCTTTGTGGTGGCAAAGAAATGGAAATTTCTGGGACTGTGTGTCCATTGGGAAATGGATGAAAAAGTTGTGGTTTATGATTGTGCTGGAATATTGCTACTATAAGAAATGATGAGCTCAATGATCTTAGAAGTACATGGAAATACTTGCATAAAATAATGAAGTGCAACGAACAGAACCAAGAGGACATTGTGTACAGTAATAGCAATGTCTTTTAAGAGCAAGCTTGAGCAAATAAGTCGTTTTGACTATTTTAAATATCCAAATTAACTATAAAGGATATATGAAGAAAAATGCTATCATCCAGATAATGAACTGATAAATATAAATATGCACAGAATAATGAAGTGTGTGTATGTATTTGTGTCTAATGGTAGCCATCTCTAGGGTATGGAGAGGGAAAAAATTTGCATGATAAGTTTATTATATGTGTATTTATTTTTTCATGGTTTATCTCATTGATTTTGATATTTTTAATTAATTTATTTTTAGTTTTCAACATTCTTTTCCACAAGATTTTGAGTTCCAAACTTTCTCCCCACCTAACCCCTCCTCCACACCCTGAGATGGCATACATTCTGTTTACCCCTTCTTCCAATCTGCCCTCCCTCTCTCACCTTCCCTCTTATCCCCTTCCTCCTTACTTTCTTGTAAGGCAATATAGATTTCTATACCCCATTGCCTGTATGTCTTATTTCTCAGTTACATGTAAAAACAATTTTTAACATTTGTTTTTTAAAACTTTGAGTTTCAAATTCTCTCCCTTCTTCCCTCCCTACTCACCCTCATTGATAAGGCAAGCAATTCAATTATACCTGTATATTTATGCAAAATGCTTCTATAATAGTCATCTTGTAAAAGACTAACTATATTTCCCTCCATCCTATCCTGCCCTCCATTTATTCTTCTTTCTCCTTTGACCCTGTCCCTTTTCTAACATGTTTGTTTCTGACTACTCCCTCCCCCAATATGCCATTCCTCCTTTATTTTCCTGTAGGGTAAGATACCCAATTGAGTGTGTATGTTATTCCTTCCTTAAGCCAAATCTGATGAGAGTAAGGGTCATTCATTCTCTTTCACCTCCCCCTTCTTCCCCTCCATTGTGAAACCGTTTTTCTTCCTTCTTTTATGTGACATAATTTATCCCATTCTCTCTCTCTCTCTCTCTCTCTCTCTCTCTCTCTCTCTCTCTCTCTCTCTCTCTCTCTCTCTCTCTCTCTCTTTCCTCCAACTACTGTAATACTGAGAGGTCTCATGAGTTACAAATATTATCTTTTCGTGTAGGAATGTAAACAGTTCAACTTTAATAAATCCCTTATGATTACTCTTTCCTGTTTACCTTTTCATG
This sequence comes from Notamacropus eugenii, assembly GCF_028372415.1. Classification (NCBI taxonomy): domain Eukaryota; kingdom Metazoa; phylum Chordata; class Mammalia; order Diprotodontia; family Macropodidae; genus Notamacropus; species Notamacropus eugenii. The sequence goes on along the minus strand of NC_092877.1, from coordinate 165,835,009 downwards.
ATTCTCTTGATTCTTGTATTTGAAAGCCAAATTTTCTATTCAGCTCTGATCTTTTCATCAAGAATGGTTGAAATTCCTCTATTCCATGGAATGTCCATTTTCCCCCCTGAAGTATTATACTCAGTTTTGCGGGGTAGGTGGTTCTTGGTTTGAATCTTAGCTCCTCTGACCTCCAGAGTAGCATATTCTAAGCCCTTCAATCCCACTAATGTAGAAGTTGCTAGATATTCTGTTATCCTGATTGTATTTCCACAGTACTCAAGTTGATTTTTTCTGACTGCTTGCAATATTTTCTCCTTGACCTGGGAACTCTGGAATTTGGCTACAATATTCTTAGGAGTTTTCCTTTGGGATCTTTCTCAAGAGGTAATCACTAGATTCTTTCAATTTCTATTTTACCCTCTGGCTCTAGAATATTAGGGAAGTTTTCCTCAACAATTTCTTGAAAGATGATGTCTAGGCTCTTTTTTTGGATCATGGCTGTCAGGTAGTCCAATAATTTTTAAATTATCTTTCCTGGATCTATTTTCCAGGTCAGTGGTTTGTCCAATGAGATATTTCACATTGTCTTGAACTTTTTTTCATTCTTTTGGTTCTGTTTTATAATTTCTTGATTTCTTATGAAGTCATTAGCTTCCATTTTCTTCATTTTAATTTTTAAGGAGTTTTTTTCTTCAGTGAGCTTTTGGACTTCCTTTTCCATTTGTCCAATTCTGCTTTTTAAGGCATTCTTATCTTCATTGTCTTTTTGGAATTCTTTTGCCATTTGAGTTAGTCTGTGTTTTAAGGTATCATTTTCTTCAGTATTTTCTGGGTCTCTTTTAACAAGCTGTTGACTAATTTTTCATGATTTTCTTGCATCACTCTCATTTTTCTACCCAATTTTTCCTCTATTTATCTTACTTGATTTTTGAAATCCTTTTTGAACTCTCCCATGGCCAGTAACCAATTCATATTTTTCTTGGAGGCTTTTGATATAGGAGCTTTGACTTCTGGTTTATGTTTGTGGTCTTCTGGTTTATGTTTTGATCTTCTTTGTTACCAAAGTAAGATTCTATAGTCTGAGTTATTTTTTATAGTGTTTGCTCATCTTCCCAGCCAAATATTTGACTTTTTAAACTCTTTGTCAAGGTAGGACTCTGCTTCCAGTAGGGTTAGGGGTGGGGGTGAGTGTACTGTCCCAGACTTCAAGGGTTTTGTTATCAGCTGCTCAAACCCCCATTGTCTGTGGGCCCAAAGCTCTTGAAGCAGCCACTACTGCTGCTGCTGCCACCACTGCTGCTGCCACTGCTACTACCACTACTACCACCCCCAGAGATGGGGCCAGACCCCAGCCTGACTGTGATCCTCTTTCACCCAGGTTCCACAGAGTCTTCCCACTGACTTTCTATGTTGTCTTTGGCATTTGTGGATTGAGAAGACTGGAAACCTCCACAGCTACCAGTGATTCAGTCCCCTGAGGTCTGCTTTCAGTTTATTATATATTTAAAAGGAATAGCAAGTTATACTTAATAGAGTTACAGTTTTATGTTCAATCATCTTTTTTTTATCATTATACAGTGTTATGGAAGTGCTTGTTTTATTCCATAAATTAAAAAAAAAATAAAAAAAAATAAATTGGTGAAGGCTACAAATGAGTGCTTGATTTATTTTTTTTATTGTCTAGACTTAAGAATGTAATAGAGAAAATATGTATAATTCAGATTAAACTTAAAAGTGAGTGAAAAAAAATGTTAAAAATAAATAGAAAACTCCCATCTTCTGCCTAGTTTAGTTTCACCAATCTATGGAACCATTCCCAGGAATCTTCCTGAGATAAACTTATGCCCAACTGGTCCCCCTTGACTTTGTAATTATTTAACTAAGAACTGCAAAGAAAGGCCCTGGAGCAGCAGAGTGAAGCACTAGCTGAGATTCTTGAACTTTCTCCTCATAAATAAATCCACTGAGGTCTCTTAACTGGTTATTTATGCACAGGAACTTCCAAGGAAGTAGCAGACGACCAATGTTCTTGTACTCCTATTGACTGCTCTATCAGTCATCTCTCTGCCTCTGTATTGATTTATGTGCCTGGGAAGCCCAGATCTTGTCACCATGAGGGACAACTGGCCCTACAATGTTGCAGACAGTACAGATGATTAGACAAATGATTGAAATGTATCTTCTCATTGATAATGCTGGGGATTATCGAATGTATTTGGCAAAATTAAAGGTTGGCATTGTTTTCTGAGAGGAGAGACAGACACTTTAGTGTGCATGAACTAGTGGAATAAACTCTAGTCTTGGAATCGGGAAATCTGAGTTCAGAGTCTGACTGACATATTCTCCTTATGTTACCCTAAAGAAGTCCCATAATTTCTCTAACCTTCCATATACTTATTTATAAAATGGAGATAATAGTAATCATAATAAGCTTTTGGTGATGTGCAAACTATGGCTCAATATTTTGAAAAAGAAATACTTGCTTATTTTAGACTCAGTTAATGGTTCAGTGGATATAACCCTAGACCAGGAGTCAGGAAGACCTGAGTTGCTATCTGGCCTCAGACACTTGCTATCTGTTTGATTCTATTTGCTTCAGTTTCTTCAACTGTAAAATGGGAGTGATAATAACACAGACCTCCCGTGGTTAAAATAGAATGGCTTGATATTTGTAAAGTGTGTAAAACAGTACCTTACACATATTAGGCACCATATAGATGTTTATTCATTACCCAACCCCAATTTCGAATTGGTATAATGTGCCAGTATTGGAAGTGGGACTGGTAACAGGACAGAAATAAAATCATAGGCCTAGATTAAAATATTTAGGAAGCAAATATCTCATCTTAGAGAATTTAAGAGACTGATCCTCCTGAAAAAAATGAGGTGCTCAGGGAAGAAAACCTGCAGGACAAGGCAGGAAAAGGTAGGGGGCCACACCAGGGATGAGGGTAGAAGGACCACTGTGTTCAGAGATTATATCTTGAACCACCCCCTGCCTTACCATCCATGCATTTCTCATGCTAGACGAAGGCATTGTGTTGACTGTATCACCCACTTAGTTTAATAATTGTATAAGAGTGATTCTTTGGCTCCCAGTAACTAAAAGCTGGGTATATATTTGTTACTTCTAGGAAGTTTTTTCTTGATAGGGGTCTCTTGTCTCTGTCATTGACTTAAGCCCCATAACTGTTTTCCCCCAATTTTAGGTGTTCCAACACCCAGTTCCATTTAACCACCTATCTCAGATTAGCTTTTACAAAGATATAGCAAGAAGAAACATACAAGCATTTCTCCCCTAACATCTCAGAGGTTTGCTCCGTCCCTGCTCCTCAAAATAGTCATATTTCTGGGGACAATAGAAGAATAAGACTCACAGCTTAGCTCAATTCCTACATAGCACTATCTCAACTAGGTTCCAAGTTAAAGTCCTCCCCTGGCCTTTCATTTTAGTATCTTAATTCTCCTTAAAGATTAAGATCTTTAGGATCTTAATTCTGCTGGATTGCAGTATTTGGCTTTGAATTCTGGGCACCAAGAACAACCTCTCTGGAGCTCCTGAGTCCTGAACTCTGTTCCTACACCTAGACCTGAAGAAGAAAAATTAAACAAGCCTGAAACCCTAAGCTCATTTTTTTAGGTCACTTGACTAGGGGGAAGAAGGTAATCCACAGGTCATCCCTCTTTCACAAATGGTGACTGCGTACTAAGTAAATAAGTCCACCCTTGGGTACCACTAGAAAATAAGAGACTGCCTCAGTCACATAGAATTAAAGATGCAGACAGCTATGTAGTCAGTAGAAAAAGGCTGCTCCCTCATATGCGGGAGGTTAATACAGAATGTCCATACATATGCCACATCTCCTGTCTCGTGGTAACAGGTCCCTAATACTTCCCATGAAGGTGCTTCTAATTTAGGTGGGCTGGGTATGAGCCAAACCCCATTAAAAATCATATTAGCTAATATTTATAAAGTGCAAAGTATTTAATATGTAATATTTGATGTGGAGCTTGCAACAACCCTATGAGGTAGGTGCTCTTATTATCAGCAATTTATAGATGAAAAAAGCAGAAGCTCAGAAAGACTGATGGATTTGACCAGAGTCTCATAGTTTTGTCTGAGTAGTAATGTGAATTTAGGTTGTCTTGACACATCTAGTCCTCCACCCATTATTTCATACTACTTCTCCTGAAGACTCTTACTTACTCTTTGCTAGTACAGTCATATTGTGGAAGTAACATTGTTACCCTGGGACAGTCACTTCACCCTCTTTGCTTCATTTTCCTCAACTGTAAAATGAGCTGGAAAAGGAAATGAGAAACCAAACCTGACAAGAAAATCACTGTAGTACCTGACAAGAAAATCACTGTCACTGAAAAATGACTAAACAACAACAAAAAAAAAGCCAGAATACTTGAATTTTACTTTTGGCTTTGTAACTAATTTGCAGTGGGACCTTGGGTATATTCTTCAGTTAAATGAAAATAAAGGGTTGAGTTAAATAAATGAAAATAAGGGGTTGAGTAGATTGACCTCTGAGGCCCAGTCTCTCCCTCTGTGAGCTTCTATGATTTTTTTCTACATGAACTTTGACAAGATCTACTTTAAAACTCGAACAAGTTAAAATTGTACAGATACATCAGGAGGCATATTTTCATTTTTTCTACTTTAAAAAATCTTTCTATTCACATTTCACCAAGAGGTCGTAAGCATGCATTTGATCACTAGGTTTTATCTGTCACATTCCAGTGTCAAAATATCATAAAATATTGTGAGCCAGACATAAAATGGAGTGTATATTTCCCCCACCCAGAAGACTGTTTCTTTACTCACACATTCTGGGGTTGAAGCTTAGTATTTTGCTCAATTTCCCTTCAAGAAGCTTGGCTAGTCCTGAGTGCTTTAAATGACTCAGAACTGATAGAGATAAGTAAGTAAGCTATCTCTGGTGATGAATGATAACAATGCCTCTATACTTCTTTTACACAAATAAGGTGCTGATTCTACACTTTGGAAGGAAAGATGCCATGGAAAGAACATAATATTTCTTTTTTTTTTTTTATTTTTTTTTTTATTAAGTTTATTTATTTAACTTTTAACATTCATTTTCACAAAATTTTGGGTTACAAATTTTCTCCCCTTTTATCCCCTCCCCCCCAAACACCAAGCATTCTAATTGCCCCTATGACCAATCTGCTCTCTCTTCTATCATCCCTCTCTGCCCTTGTCTCCATCTTCTCTTTTGTCCTGTAGGGGCAGATAGCTTTCTATACCCCTTTACCTGTTTTTCTTATTTCCTAGTGGCAAGAACATTACTCGACAGTTGATCCTAACACTTTGAGTTCCACCTTCTTTACCTCCCTCCCTCTCCACCCCTTCCCTTTGGAAGGCAAGCAATTCAATATAGGCCAAATCTGTGTAGTTTTGCAAATGACTTCCATAATAGTTGTGCTGTATAGGACTAACTATATTTCCCTCCAACCTATCCTGTCCCCCATTACTTCTATTCTCTTTTGATCCTATCCCTCCCCATGAGTGTCGACCTCGAATTGCACTCTCCTCTTCATGCCCTCCCTTCTATCATCGCCCCCACCCTGCTTGTCCCCTTATCCCCCACTTTCCTGTATTGTGAGATAGGTTTTCCTACCAAAATGAGTGTGCACTTTATTCTTTTCTTTAGTGGAATGTGATGAGAGTAGACTTCATGTTTTTCTCTCACCTCCCCTCTTTATCCCTCCACTAATGAGTCTTTTGATTGCCTCTTTTATGAGAGATAATTTGCCCCATTCAATTTCTCCCTTTCTCTTCCCAATATATTTCTCTCTCACTGCTTGATTTCATTTTGTTTTAAAGATATGATCCCATCCTATTCAATTCACTCTGTGCACTCTGTCTCTGTGTATGTGAGCGTGTGTGCATGTGTAATCCCACCCAGTACCCAGATACTGAAATGTTTCAAGAGTTACAAATATTGTCTTTCCATGTAGGAATGTAAACAGTTCAGCTTTAGTAAGTCCCTTATGACTTCACTTTGCTGTTCACCTTTTCATGCTTCTCTTCATTCTTGTGTTTGAAAGTCAAATTTTCTTTTCAGCTCTGGTCTTTTCATCAAGAATACTTGAAAATCCTCTATTTCATTGAAAGACCATTTTTTCCCCTGAAGTATTATAGTCAGTTTTGCTGGGTAGGTGATTCTTGGTTTTAGTCCTAGTTCCTTTGACTTCTGGAATATACTGTTCCATGCCCTTCGATCCCTTAATGTAGAGGCTGCTAGATCTTGTGTTATCCTGATTGTATTTCCACAATACTTGAATTGTTTCTTTCTAGCTGCCTGCAGTATTTTCTCCTTGACCTGGAAACTCTGGAATTTGGCCACAATGTTCCTAGGAGTTTCTCTTTTTGGATCTCTTTCAGGAGGTGTTCTGTGGATTCCTTGAATATTTATTTTGCCCTCTGGTTCTAGAATCTCAGGGCAGTTTTCCTTGATAATTTCATGAAAGATGATGTCTAGGCTCTTCTTTTGATCATGGCTTTCAGGTAGTCCCATAATTTTTAAATTGTCTCTCCTGGATCTATTTTCCAGGTCTGTTGTTTTTCCAATGAGATATTTCACATTATCTTCCATTTTTCCATTCTTCTCTCTTTGTTCTGTGATTTCTTGGTTTTGCATAAAGTCATTAGCCTCCATCTGTGCCATTCTAATTTTGAAAGAACTATTTTCTTCAGTGAGCTTTTGAATCTCCTTTTCCATTTGGCTAATTCTGCTTTTGAAAGCATTCTTCTCCTCATTGGCTTTTTGAACCTCTTTTGCCAATTGAGTTAGGCTAGTTTTCAAGGTGTTAATTTCTTCAACATTTTTTTGGGTCTCCCTTAGCAGGGAGCTGATCTGCTGTTCATGCTTTGACTTCATGTCTCTCATTTCTCTTCCCAGCTTTTCCTCCACCTCTCTAACTTGATTTTCAAAATTCTTTTTGAGCTCTTCCATGGCCTGAGCCCATTGGGTGGGCTGGGACACAGAAGCCTTGATTTCTGTGTCTTTGCCTGATGGTAAGCATTGTTCTTCCTCATCAGAAAGGAAGGGAGGAAATGCCTGTTCGCCAAGAAAGTAACCTTCTATAGTCTTATTTCTTTTCCCTTTTCTGGGCATTTTCCCAGCCAGTGACTTGACCTCTGAATATTTTCCTCACACCCACCTCACCTCCTGATCCTCCCAGCCCGTGTTTGTGGTCTGAGATTCAAATGCTGCTTCCAGCCTCAGGGCTTTTGGCGGGGGCAGGGCTGCTATTCAGTATGAGATTATGATCTGGCGCTGAGATCGGGGCAGGGCCACCTCTCAGGCTCAGTTCCCTCAGGGGGTTTATGCGCAGACCTTCCGCAATGGATTCAAGCTCCCGTCGGCTTGGGGAGCCCCTGTCTGCAGCCGCCTCTCAGCTTCTACCTCCCGGGGGAGCCTGAATTATGGGGGCACCCCACTCCCCTCTCGACCCGCCAAAGAGACTCTCTCACCCACCCCTGTCACCTGTGGGTGGAGGGACTTGTGCGGCCACTGGAGATCCCAACCCTGAAGCCTGCTCAGATCTCTTTCTCTCGGTGCCGCAGCCGTGGCCGCAGCAGGTCTGGGCTGGGCTTTGTGTCTGCAGCGCGACGGACCTTTTGCGAGAGGTTTGCAGATCCCTCTGTGGGTGGAGGGACCCGCGTGGCTGCTGGAGATCCTGTCTGTGAAGCCTGCTCGGATCTTTTCCTCTCGGTGCCGCGGCCGCGACAGGGCTGCACTCAGCTCCCAGTCCCGGCGCCCAGTCCGCAGCGCGAAGGACCCACCCGCGAGAGGTTTGCAGGTCTCTCTGGAACAGAAATCTCCCTCGCTCCAATGTTCCGTGGCCTCTGGGTGCGGAATTCGCCGTGAGTTACTTCCCTGTAGCCATTCTATGGGTTGTGGGTTCGGAGCTATGTGTATGTGCGTCTTTCTACTCCGCCATCTTGGCTCCGCCCCCCAGAACATAATATTTCTAAACATAATCGTGCAAAATTGATAGAATACTGAGGTCATTTCAAAATACTTGTCTTTTTTTTCTTTTTAATACTATTCTGTTTTTTCCAATTACAATTACAAGTGAAGAAAAATTTTAATATTCTTTTTTAAAATAAAATTTTGAGTTTCAAGGTTTCCCCCTTCCTCACTCCTCTCCCTCTTCTCTAAGACAGTAAGCAATTTGGTATAGGCTATATATATATGTAATCATGTAAAACGTTTCCATATTAGTCATGTTGTATAAGAAGAAACAGAAGAGAAAAAAAAAAACTATAAAAAAATAAAAATAGTATGTTTTAATCTGCATTTAGACTCTGTCTTTCTCTGGAGGTGGACAACATTTTCCATCATAAGTCCTTCAGAATTGTCTTGGATCATTATGTCCCTGAAAAGAGCTAAACCAATCATAATTGATCATTGCGCAATGCTGCTGTTACTGTGTACAATACTCTCCTGGTTTTGCTCACTTCATTTTACATGAATTCATGTAAGTATTTCCAGGCTTTTTTGAATCTGCTTGCTCACCATTTTTTATGGAACAACGATGTTCTATTCCATTCATATACCACCACTTGCTCAGTCATTCCCCAATTTATGGGCATCCCTTCAATTTCTCTTTGCCACCACAAAAAGAGCTGCTATAAATATTTTTGTACATGTAGATCTTTTCCCTTTTTTATGATCTCTTCGGGATACAGGTCTAGTTGTGGTCCAAAATACTTGACATGAGCAAATTTCATGGATACAAAACAATAGCTTCAATTCTCCTTTTCATGAACTAAAAGACATTGCTTACAATTTTTCCTGGTTATAGAAGAGAGAAGGATTTATTTACCTTAACTTTCTTCCAGGTAACTTGCATCGGATTGGTGTAGAAAATATCCTGACCAGAGTTTATCTTTATGATTCCACATTTTTGCATAGTTGGGCCAAAAGTATAGGGGCACGTATGCTAAACTTTTAAAACCAAGCAACCATTGCTTGTTACAGGATGTTAATGACACCTTACAAGACAAACCAATAAATTAGAGGAATCATTCATTCAGCAAGCATTTATTCAGTATATACTATGTGCTAGTGCACAAATACAAAAAAAAGACAGACCTTGCCCTGGAAGAGTTTACATTCAAATTGTGTGTGTGTGTGTGTGTGTGTATGTGTGTGAGAGACAGAAAGAGAGAGAGAAAGAGAGAGAGAGAGAGAGAGAGAGAGAGAGAGAGAGAGAGAGAGAGAGAGGAATTATATATATTAAGAGATAAATAAAGAGAAGATATATATACACACATATGTGATAGATGATAGATAGATAGATAGATAGATAGATAGATAGATAGATAGATAGATAGATAGATAGATAGATGATAGATATATAATTACATAGTGATTTGATGGTGGACACTAGCAATTGAAGGAGGAATCAAAAAAAAGTTTGTGAAGAAGGTAAGACCTGAGCTGAGTCTTGAAGTTTGGAGCTATAGATTCTAAGAGGTAAGAAAAGGGGAGTTTGTATTTAAGCCTAAAGGCAATAGGGAGCTACTGGTGCTTATTGAGCAAGGGAATAACATGAATTTTAGGAAGATCAATATGTCAGCCATGGCTGGAGAAATTTCCATGAGGCTTCACCGTGTTAGCTGGACTAGTTTTTGAAAGACAGATTGGATTAGTTGTTCCTTTAACTTCCTTAAGGTGTTCATATCATTCTCATTATTTAATTGGTTTACATACAAAAGTTAGAGCACAAAGAGTCAGGAGTTCCTTGATAGCAAATGGAGAGACAGGAAAGCTTCAGCCAACTAAATCAATGCTGTATCCTTGAAAAATGTTCTCTGTACTAATGGTGTTTGCTTAACTATGGAGATCAGTTAAAAGATTATTAAAAGCTAAGATGCAATAAAGACCAGGATTAAGGCAGTTTTGTGAGTAAGGAGATGACAGGAGTTGGGAGAGATATTAAAAAACTGACTCAAACTTTGCAATTTATTGGGTATAGGCGTAAGTGAGGATGAAGAGAGGAAACTGACTCCTAGGTTATAAACCTGGGTGGTACCCTTTGTAGGAAAAAAAAAGTGTTAGGAGGAGAGACAGAGGCAGATTTATGAGGCAAGATAATCAGTTGTGATTGGGGTTGAGTTTGAGATGGCTAAAATCACTTAGGTAAAGATGTCCAGCAGTCAGATGTAGTTGATGGGCTCAGATGTAGATAGATGAGTCTCAGCACATAGATGGCAGGGAATAACCAGTAGATAATAGCCTCCAGAATCTAAATAGAGTAATTTGTCTGGATGGAATGAAGCTCAGGGGAAGAGAGAGCAGCTTGAAGGGCAAGAATTTGGAAGTGGCAGTCATGATGAAGTCTGCCCAGTCTCTCTTTTGTCTCAGTGCCTTGGGGACAGGGGAATTAAAGATGGTACCTCCAGGACCGAAGGGGTGCCTGAAATGCAGTGTCCTCAGGAGAGAGCCAGGTTTTTTTTTTCAGTTGTGAGGAAATAGGGGGACTGTGAGATAAAGAAATCTAATATAAAAGGCAGATAGTTTTTAAAAAATATTGGCAGTATAAAACTTGTACAACCTTTTTGATCTTTAATTTTGTAACCTGTGAAATGGGGATAAACCTATAGTGCTTAACCTATAGGGTTGTTCTGAGGCTAACCTGATAACCTAAGCCCAGTGCTGGGCAAACTTCAAATGGCTGGATAGGTTTAGTTATCATTTATTATCAAACTAGAAAATTGATGTTAAATAGCTTGGTAATTACAAATTGCTATGTCAATACAAGGTATTGACCCAAAAATCTTATGCAGAGTTATGACAGTGTATGTTTCTCAAAAGTTTAAAACAAAGAGTATACGGATTATTCAGAGCAAAATGTAAAGGGGAAGAGGAAATAGATCACTCCATTCTGCCTCTGCTAGTTTGCCCCATTTCAACTCCTCAGAAAACCATGCCTCTTCCGGGTTGAATTCATCACCATGCTGCTACCTCAAGCTTTTTTTTTTTTCTTTTTTTTTTAATTTCTTTTTTTTTATTATTTTTTAATGTTTAACAATCACTGCCATACAATTGAGATTTTATCCCCCCCACACCTACCCCCCACTATCCCCCTCCCTCCCCACGACTGCATACAATTCTGTATAGGTTCTACATATACTTTCCTATTGAGTATATTTTCACTATAGTCATGCTATGTAGTCAGACTAAAATAAATGAAAGAAATCATATAACAAATCAAAACATGATACACGAACACATACACATACACAAACATGATCTGCTACATTTTGTGAATGACTTCCATATTTCTTTCTCTGAGTGTGGAAGACATTTTGCCTTGAGAACCACCTTTGGGATTTTTTTTTTTTATAAGAAGTTTTTGCGTTATTACAAAATTCCAAGTCTACCAGAAAAAACTCTCGCACACTGTGGTCGTTGCTGTGCACAAAGTTCTCCTGGTTCTGCTCCTTTCACTCAGCATCAGGTCATATAAGTCCTTCCAGGCCTCTCTGAAGTCTTCTTGTTCATCATTTCTTATGGCACAATAGTACTCCATTACATTCATATACCATAATTTATTCAGCCATTCCCCAATTGATGGACATCCCCTTGACTTCCAGTTTTTGGCAACTACATAGAGTGCTGCTCTAAATATTTTTGTACATGTGGGACCCTTTCCCATTTTTATGATCTCTTGGGGATATAGTCCTAGTAGCGATATTGCTGGGTCAAGGGGTATGCACATTTTTGTAGCCCTTTGGGCATAGTTCCAAATTGCTCTCCAGAATGGTTGGATGCGCTCACAGCTCCACCAACAATGAATTAGTGTTCCAACTCTCCCACATCCTCTCCAGCATTTATCATTTTCTTGTTCTGTCATGTTTGCCAATCTTATAGGTGTGATGTGGTACCTCAGAGTTGTTTTGATTTGCATCTCTCTAACCAATAGTGATTTAGAGCATTTTTTCATATGATTATAGATAGCTTTAATTTCTTCCTCTGAAAATTGCCTGTTCATATCCTTTGACCATTTATCAATTGGGGAATGACTTGTATGATTATACATTTGAGTCAGTTCTCTATATATTCTAGAAATGAGGCCTTTATCCCCGAGCTTAGCTGTAAAAATTCTTTCCCAATTTACGACATCCCTCCGGATTTTGGTTGCATTGGGTTTGGTTGTGCAAAAACTTCTCAGTTTAATGTAATCAAAGTTATCCATTTTGCATTGCATAATGCTTTCTATCTCTCCTTCAGTAAAAAATTCTTCCCTTCTCCATAGATCTGATAAATACACTATTCCTTGCTTCTCCAGTTTATTCATGGTATCAATCTTTATACCTAAATCATGTACCCATTTGGACTTTATTCTTGTGTACGGTGTCAGGTATGGGTCTATGCCTAATTTCCGCCACACTGTTATCCAGTTTTCCCAGCAATTTTTGTCAAACAATGAGTTCTTATCCCAGAAGCTGGGGTTCTTGGGTTTATCAAACAGAAGGTTGCTATATTCCTTGCCTACTGCGTCTTGAGTGCCAAGTCTATTCCACTTGTCTACCTCTCTGTTTCTTAGCCAATACCAAGTGGTTTTGATAATTCCTGCTTTATAGTACAGTTTGAGGTCTGGTAGCACTAGGCCACCTTCCCAAGCATTTCTTTTCATTAGTCCCTTTGATATTCTGGACCTTTTGTTTTTCCAAATGAATTTTGATATTATTTTATCCAGCTCTAGAAAATAATTGTCTGATAGTTTAATTGGTATGGCACTAAATGAGTAAATTAATTTGGGTAGAATTGTCATTTTTATTATATTAGCACGGCCTACCCATGAGCAACTAATGTTTTTCCACTTACTTAAATCTGACTTTATTTGTGCAAAAAGTGTCTTGTAATTGTGTTCATATAATCCCTGGGTTTGTTATGGCAGGTAAACTCCTAAGTATTTTGTACTGTCTACCCTAACTTTAAATGGGATTTCTCTTTCTATCTCTTGCTGTTGGACTTTGTTGCTAATATATAGGAATGCAGAAGATTTGTGTGGGTTTATTTTGTAACCTGCAACTTTGCCAAAGTTCTTTATTATTTCAAGTAATTTTTTACTTGAATCTCTGGGATTCTCTAAGTAGATCATCATATCATCTGCAAAGAGTGATAACTTAGTTTCTTCTTTGGCTATTCTTATTCCTTCAATATCTTTATCTTGTCTAATTGCTACAGCTAACATTTCTAGTACCATATTGAATAATAGTGGTGATAATGGACATCCTTGTTTCACCCCTGATCTTATTGGGAATGCATCTAGCTTATCCCCATTGTATATAATGCTTGCTGAAGGTTTTAGATAGATACTGCTTATTATTTTATGGAAAGTTCCCTTTATTCCTACGTTCTCCAGTGTTTTTAGTAGGAATGGGTGTTGTATTTTGTCAAAAGCTTTTTCTGCATCTATTGAGATAATCATGTGGTTTTTGTTAGCTTTGTTGTTGATGTGATCGATAATTCTAATAGTTTTCCTAATATTGAACCAGCCCTGTAATCCTGGTATGAATCCTACCTGATCATAATGTATTAGTCTCGTGATAAGATGCTGTATTCATTTTGCTAAAATCTTATTTAAAATTTTTGCATCTATATTCATTAGGGAAATTGGTCTATAATTTTCTTTGTCTGTTTTGTCTCTTCCTGGTTTGGGTATCAAAACCATATTTGTATCATAGAAAGAATTTGGGAGGACTCCTTCTTCCCCAATTTTCAAAAATAGTCTATATAATATTGGAATTAACTGTTCTTTAAATGTTTGATAGAATTCACTTGTGAATCCATCTGGCCCTGGAGATTTTTTCCTAGGGAGTTCATTGATGGCTTGTTCAATTTCTTTTTCTGAGATGGGGTTGTTTAAGTATTCAACTTCCTCTTCTGTTAATCTGGGCAATTTGTATTTTTTAAAATATTCATCCATCTCGTTTAGGTTATCGAATTTGTGGGCATAAAGTTGGGCAAAGTAGTTTCTAATTATTGTTTTAATTTCCTCCTCATTGGAGGTGAGTTCACCCCTTTCATTTTTAATATTAGTAATTTGATTTTCTTCTTTCTTTTTTTTAATCAGATTGACCAAAGGTTTATCAATTTTATTAGTTTTTTCATAAAACCAACTATTGGTTTTATTTATTAATTCAATAGTTTTCTTAATTTCAATTTTATTAATCTCTCCTTTGGTTTTCAGTATTTCTAACTTGGTATTTACTTGGGGATTTTCAATTTGTTCTTTTTCTAGCTTTTTCAACTGCAAGCCTAAATCATTGATCTCCTCTTTCTCTATTTTATTTATGTAAGCGTTCAAAGATATAAAACTTCCCCTAATAACTGCTTTTGCAGTATCCCATAAGATTTGGTATGTTGTCTCACTATTATCATTCTCTTGAATGAAATTGTTGATTGTTTCTATGATTTCTTCTTTAACCCAAACCTTCTTTACAATTAGATTATTTAGTTTCCAATTGATTTTTGGTTTCTCTTTCCATGGCCTTTTATTACATGTAATTTTTAATGCATTATGATCTGAAAAGGATGCATTGATTATCTGTACCTTTCTGCACTGGATTGTGAGATTTTTATGTCCTAGTACATGGTCAATTTTTGTAAATGTTCCATGTACCGCTGAGAAAAAGGTATATTCCTTTATATTCCCATTTAATTTTCTACAAAGATCTATCATATCTACCTTATCCAGAGTTTTATTTACCTCCTTAACCTCTTTCTTGTTTATTTTGAGGTTAGATTTATTGAGTTCAGAGAGGGGGAGGTTGAGGTCCCCCACTAGTATAGTTTTGCTGTCAATTTCTTCCTTCAACTCCCCCAACCTCTCCTCTAAGAATATGGATGCTATAGCACTTGAAGCATACATGTTTAGTAATGATATGGCTTCATTGTCTATGGTGCCTTTTAGCAGGATATAGTTTCCATCCTTATCCCTTTTGATTAGATCTATTTCTGCTTTTGCTTTGTCTGGGATTAGGATTGCTACTCCTGCCTTTGTTACATGAGCTGAAGCACAATATATTCTGCTCCATCCTTTGACCTTTATCCTATGTGTATCCCCCCATTTCAAATGTGTTTCTTGTAAGCAGCATATTGTTGGATTATGGCTTTGAATCCATTCTGCTCTCCGTCTCCATTTTATGGGAGAGTAGATTCCATTCACATTCACAGTTATGATTACAATCTGTGTATTTCCCTCCATCCTCTTTCCCACCATTAGTGCTTTTAGCTCTCCGGTCTCCCTTCCCCTCCTCAATAGCATTCACTTTTCTCCCCCTCGTCCTGCAGCCTTCCCCTCCTTCTTTTAGCCCCCCTCCATTTTACTCCCCTTTACTCTTATTGCTTCTTCCCTCCCTTTTAGCCACCCTCCCCTTTCTTTCCCCTTCCCCTCCTACTACCTATAGAGCTAGTTAGGATTATCTACTTAAGATTATTGTTCCCTCCTTTAAACAAATCAGATGAGAGTACCTCTCAAACAATGCTCATCTCCCTCCCCTCCTTCCCTCTACTATAGTTTTGTACTTCTTCCTGGGATGTAAATTGCCATTTTCTGCTTCCTCCTTTTCACACCTCCTATTACAATCCCTTCTCATACTTAAATCATACTTTTGACATGACATCATTTACTTTATACCCGTTCCCTCTACATATATCCCTTTTATCATAATAGCTGCACAGTTCTCAAGATTAACAGGTATCATCCTCCCTTATAAGGAGGTAAACAGTTTGCCCTAATTTAGTAGCAAGTTTTTGTTTTTGTTTTTTCCCCTCTGTCTACCTTTTTATGATTCTCTGGAGACCTGCATTTGAAGATCAAATTGTCTATTGAGTTCTGGTGTTTTGGTCAGGAAGCTCTGGAAATCCCTTATTTCGTTGAATGACTTTCTCCTTGCCTGAAATGTTATGCTGAACTTTGCTGGGTAGTTGATCCTTGGTTGAAGTCCCAACTCCTTTGCCTTACGGAATATTGGGTTCCAGTTCTTTCGATCTTTTAATGTAGAAGCTGCAAGGTCCTGTGTGATCCTGACTGTATGTCCTTGATATTTGAATTGTTTCTTTCTGGCTGCTTGTAGTATTTTCTCCTTCACTTGATAGCTCTGGAATTTGGCAACTATATTTCTTGGGGTTTTGAGTTTGGGATTCCTTTCCGGTGGGGAACGGTGGATTCTTTCGATGACTATTTTGCCCTCTGAGTCTAGTACTTCTGGGCAGTTTTCCTTGATGATTTCCTGGAAGATATTGTCCAGACTCTTTTCTTCATCATGGGTTTCTGGCAGGCCAATAATTCTTAAATTTTCTCTCCTGGATCTATTTTCCAGGTCAGTTGTTTTTCCAATTAAATATTTTACATTTTCTTCTATCTTTTCATTCTTTAGATTTTGTTTGACTGATTCTTGTTGCCTCATTGAGTCATTAGATTCTACTTGCCCAATTCTAATCTTTATCGTATTGTTTTCTTCAGTTAACTTTTGCATCTCCTTTTCCATCTGACCAATTTTTCTCTTTAAGGAGCTATTTTCTCCATTTAATTTTTGTACTTCTTTTTCCATTCAACCAATTTTCCCAGTTAGGTTTTGGGTTTCCTTTTCCGTTTGATTAACTCTTCCTTTTAGGGAATTATTTTCTCCAGTTAATTTTTGAACTTCCTTTTCCATTTGTCCAATTTTCCTTTTCAAAGAGATGTTCTCATCAGTGATTTCTTTTTTTATAATTTTAAAATCATTGGCCAGTTTTTCTTCTATATCCTTCTTCAGCTGTTCCAGGTAATCTAGCTGTGCTTGCGAGAAATTCATAGTCCCTTCTGAAGTTTCAGATGGAAGTACAGTCTCAGCTCTGACCTCTTTGGTGTTTGTGTTTTGATCCTTATCCCCATAGAAAGATTCTATGGTTTTTTCACTTTTCGTCTGCTTTTTCCTATTCATGATGTTGGCTCAGTGTTGTAGCTTCTGGTTCTTTCAGTCAGAAGGTACACAACTTTGTGTTGAGCTGATGTGTGAAGAAGCTAAAAGCAGGTTTTTGTTTTTTGTTTCCCAGATCAACCCTGGGGTTAGCTTGTTAGGTGTGTGGGAGGGGTGGCCTGGTCACAAGAGATCTCCTCAGCTGACCTGAGGCAAAGGCAAGGTCAGGGGATGGTGATCCCAGCTTCCCTATTGTCTTCCCTTTTCCCCTGGAGGGCTGAGGCACGCCTAGATACTAATGCGTGTTCCCACCCTTCCTGGGGCTCGTCTCCCGGCGCTGAGGCTTGCCTGGGTCTCAGTGCGAATTTTCTCTGCCCTGGGTCCTCTGTCCTTCTGGATTGCCTCCGCCACAGTAGGAAGAATCCCCCTTTGCTATTTTCCTAGCCTCTGGTGTTGTGAGACTATTTGCCCCCTTCTGCTGTTCCCGCTGATCCAGGATTTTTCTGGGGAAATATTTTATGGTTCTTTCACGGTCATCAGGGAGGAGGAGAGAGCATTTACTGATCACTCCACCATCCTGGCTCCCAGAAGTTCAAGTAGGTGACTTACCGAAGTTTAGTCTTCAGGCTGAAGGTTTCAAGGGCTGCTGCACTGATATCTGGTGCTCAGCGGCTCTCACCGGCTTGGTTTGGCTTGTCTCCTGCTCCGCTGGTTCTGCCCGCTGCTCTCAGGCTTCTCAGGTCCCTTCTGCCCCGCTGCGCTGACCACGCTGCGCAGTGCGCTGGGGTTTCACCCCCGCGGAACAGATCCTTCCCGTGGACTTTCCAGTCTAACCTGGGCTCTGAATCCGTTAAAGTCTGTCACCCACTGGATTCTGCACCTCCAAAGTTTGGTCAGATTCTCCTTTCAGAGATATCCAGAGGAGTTTGTCCAGGAGCTTAGGTGAGTCATTGCTTTCACTCCACCATCTTGGCTCCACCCTGCTACCTCAAGCTTTGATTGACATCAGTTCCCTTAGCTTCCTCTGATTGGAGGACTGTTCCTTTATAGAAAGCAGAGTCTGGACTTTTGCACTCATTCCATTCTGCTCCTTACATCTGCTACTCTGCCTGTTTTCAATTCCATGGAATAGGATATCCCCTGGTATTCTGCACTCCCTCCATCCCCACCTCACCCATCCTTTTGGGTGTTCATCTCTCTACCACTAGACTATAAGGTCCTGGCAAGCAAGGATTGTCTTTTTAACTATATGGGGCTTAGCACAGTACCTGGCACTTAGTAGGCTCTTAATAAATGTTTATTGGATTAGATTGGATTAGATTTGAATAGGTATCCAGGATGGGTAGGACTGACTTGGATGAGAATGAGAGAGCAGGCATCTTAGGACTCCAGTTACAGGTATTTTGAGTGGAGTCATAGGGGAGTAGTGTGCCATGGCCTCTCCAGTAAAAATACCAACAAAGGTCTGACTAGGAAGCTTCTGGTATTCCCTGGTTTGTTCTCCTAAGTCTATCTGAAATAAGGGTAGGACGTTTCCAAATTCCAGAAAGTCAAGGTTGAAGAGGTTACTGCTCAGTAAACTACACAGCTAAAGCACTTAGAAAGAGTTAACCAATCTAGCAATCCATTCTGGGCATCTCAGTGACATCCCAGATTACTATATAGGTGGTTTTCTTCTGTCTTGTCTATTTTGTTAAATGGTGATTCTCAGGATGTAGTATATTAAGTTTTGTTGTTTTTTTCTCATTACATTGCCTTAATACTATATTGATTTATACAGTTAGGACTACGATGTTTAAGACACTTTTTTTCTCCATTTGTAATCTCACTCAGTAGGTATAACCCCATATTATATAGATAAAATCAGTGTAATAATAGTGGATGTTCTGGATGTAGAGTCAGAAAGACTGAATTTAGGTCCCACCACCTCTGACACAGGCTGCATGAAGCTGAACTAGTTCCACCTTCCTAAATATTTTAGTGTTCTAGGCATCTAAGGTGTATATACAATTGCAGATGTGTATTTGGAGAGAAAAATTTCTCACTGGTATATGGTACCCTATACCAATGAATTCATGGGTCCAATCCAGGATATTTAATTGGTCTGGATCTGTGATTTTATTTTCATAAAAAATTCCTAAGGGTGAAACTCTAATAAGATTATCAGTCTATTAATCTGTCAGTCAGCAGGCATTTATTATGAACTCACTACAAGCCAGACACCATGCTAAGCATTGGGAATACAAAGAAAAACAACCACAAAAAAACAATAAAAAAACCCAGGCTCTGCTCCCAAAGACCTCACTCTGTAATGGGGGACATGGTTGCTAACAAGACACATACAGAATAGAATGAAGATTATTTCAGAGGTTAAAGCATTTATGCCTACCCTAGGAGAAGCACAGATCTCCTGCAGAAAGTGAGATCTGAGGTGAGTCTTGATAAAGGTAGAGAAACTGAAAGGCTTTTTTACAACTCATAGTCTTCCCTGGGAAAGGATAAATGATTTATCCAAGGTCACACAGCTGGTTTATATCAGTCAGAACTTGAATCCAAGTCCTCTTCACATATTATCTTTCTGTGTGTCTCTCTCTGTCTCTGTCTCTGTCTCTCATACATACTATCAGAATGACCTTAAACAAGTTATGTACCTCTGTATGCCATAGGCTACATCCTCTGATTTACAGGCTTACGTACAAATCCATTGAATTGGGTTATGGTTTCCACGTCAGGAATTCCTTATGTTGGTAAAAATCACAATTCCTTCATGTATTCACTATGCTTGTATTAGCATTGCTATTGGGATCTCCAAGGTCAGGGATTTCCTTCCAGCAATGCAATTTGGTATCATCTCTGTAATTTATCATCTTAGAAAGTAGACTTGCCCAAGGTCACAAAGCTTATATGTCTCAGAGGGAGGACTTGAACTCAAATGCCAAGAACAACTCTTCATCCACTATACCATGCAGCTTCTTTGTATCCTCATATATTGCACAGATAGTACTTTAGCGGCACCATTCAACATAAAAATAGGTCTTGGAGTTATTTTTACTACTTTCTCTGTGAATAGCAGTCTGAATAAGCCTTAGTCTCTAATAGTGAAGCACAGCTTTTTGTATATATCTCTATGCCTTGGAAAGTTAGACAGTGCCATGCTTCAAAATGGGCATTGACATTTAATTCAGGCCACTTCACTATTTTCAATGAATCTTGACTTCTTTTTAGATTTCTGTTTCAACTTCTTTTGATCCTAGCTCTCAAGAAAGTCCCGAATAATTTTCTTCTGAGTATACCAAAGCATTGTATCAATATCAGTAGCAGTAAAGTGGTAAGGAGACCTTTACAGAAGCTACTGGCATAACCAAATTCAGTTCATTGAGAAGCTACTATGTGCTAAAAACAGGCTAGAAAGCTGGGCCAAATCTAATAATAGGGCTAAGTGTAAAAGTCTTAAATTTGGATTCCAGAAATAAATTTTACAAGTACAAGATGAAGGATGTTTGCTAGACAGTAATTTATATGGGAAAAAACGTGGAATGGGTTTTAGTAGAACTCAGGTTCCCTATAAGTCAAAAATATCCTACTTTGATGGCTTTGTGGTCTCGGTTATGTGAGAAAACTCCCTCAGATAATGCAAATCATATCCACCAGGTCCATATTCTACTGGAAATCCTTCACTGAGTATCCACCCATGTATCTCTAACATTAAGCATTCTTCATTCTCTTAGGTTTTCCTGTGTGGTTACGGAAGAGAGCCTTTTTTGAATAATTAGAATTCTTATTTCTATCCCCAGGTCAAAGGATGCAATAGCGAAAATGATATGATTGGATCAGTGGAAATGGTATTAAAGAAGAGACATTAGTTCCTGTGTTGCCACCACACCTAAAGACTTAGGAAATTTTCCATTTAATTTGGAGCTGAAGTTGAACCCACTGATATTGCCTCCTCCATTAGAATGGGAGTTTCTTGAGGACAAGTGCTGTCTTCCTTTTCTATTTGTGTCCTCAGTGCTTAGTAGAGTGCAGTGTGTTTCATAAATGTTTTATTCATTTTAGGTGACTCCGCAATGTTCTCAGGTGCAATGTAATCAGGATGATGTCATCCATAATAAGGGGCTTGCCATATTTATGGAAATTTTTCACTTTATCTCTCCCCTGGACATCTTCCGTGACAGCTACAAATATTTTTGACAAGCATAACTCTCCCTCTTTTATGATTACTTGGTATCAGTAACCTGAGGGTGATCAAATCAATGACCTGTTGTTAAGTCTTTCAAGAAGCCACATGGGAGTTACCTTGTAGGAAGAAAGTTGGTTAAGTTTTGATATAGCAACCAAAAAGTTAATATAATCTTAGGCTATATTAAGAGAGATTTAGCATCCAAAATTATGTGGTAAAATCCTGATTGTATCATATATGAGATATGCTTTTCATTTCTGAGTGCTATGTTTTAAGGACAGTGTATAGAATCCAGAAGAAGACTACCAGGAAAGTTAAGACCTTTGAAGCTATGTCATATAAGGGTCACCTAAAAGAACTTCAATTCAGCTGAATAAACATACCAGACACTGAGTGACAAGGATACAAATATGAAAAAATAATGACAATTCCTGTCCTCAAGGAGCTTGCATTTAATGTGGTAAGACACAAAAGAAAGTTGGAAGGGGGAGTACAGGAGGTGCCTTATACGCAGTTCTGCTGATTGGAAAATTAGCCAAAAAGTTGGATCCCAGATGTCTGTGAAGGAAAGCTTTGGGAGGAGTTAATACTCCTCCCCCAATAATACTCCAATCACTGGGGAGGCTGACTGACAGTTAAGAAAATGTTGATATCCCAAACTTTACATCGGCATCATCATGAAATTTTGGGAAATTAGCATGTTGTTGCTGGAGTCCAAACCAAGCAGAGGTACTGACAGAAAATGAAGAGTTAGCTCTCTACATTCAGAGGATGCTTAGTTTGATAAAGAGACACACTGTGTAAGTATCCCCAAATATATCCAGAATTGCCATGTGGAAGGGCTCCAGGAGAGCAGAGACTGTTTCTATTTGTCTTTTGTATGTTCAGCAATTAGTACAATCCTGGACACGTAGTAAGAGTTTAATAAAGGCTTTTCATTATTGGTCATAGAAGAGAAGTAGTAACAACATGCTGAAGTGGTTAAGAAACAAATTCAGATTCGATTTAACAAAGACCTTCCTAACAATTTGGGGAAGCAATAACTTATGCCCACAGAGGTCTTTAATGAAACCTTTATGACCACTTCTCAAGAATGTTATAAAGGACTAGATTAGAATAGAAAGTCTCTGAGTTGTATTCTCAGTCCGATAATCTGTCATTCTTCATTGTCTGTCTTCAGATGGTTAAGATACATCTTAAGATAGTCTACCATCTATCACAACCTCAGTAACACGTTTAGCAGGCAAGCAAATGTTGCTAGAGTCACTGAGATCTGGTCCACTTCAAAGGAGTGGCCTTGCAGAGGAAGGACAATTTGTAGAATCCTGGGAAGTAAAATCAAAGTCTACTGATTAACCAAGGACTTTGGTATAATCCAGACTTCTTAACCAAGAGTCAAGTATACATTGTGAAGTTGAGTCAGTAATGGCGCTGGGGCAGTTTCATGGAAGAGTTTGCAAGACAAGTGCCTGAATTTGTTTGTTCAGCATTCTACTGTGAGACACGTGATCTTAATCTTCTATAATACCTTCTGCTGAGGCCTGCTTTTCTTAAAACACCACCACAGTAATAACAACTCTATGTTTGTATACATATACACATACAAGATATATGTATGTATGTTCTACTTATATTATTAACATAACGTATTTTAGAAAATATGTGTTTTACTAATATCTTCTCATTTCATTATAACAATTAATTGTAACATTTTAACATTATAACAGGTTCATTAAAACCCTGAGATGTAGGTGTATCCCTATTTTATGGATAAGGAAACTGAGGCTGAGAAAGGTTGAGCGAATTGCAACTAAGTCACACAGTCAGTAAGAGTGTGAGGCAGGATTTGAACTCAGGCTGTCCTGATTGCATCCACAAGTGACATCTACATCATTGCAGATATAACAGTCATTCAACAGGACTGATTTCTTTTACAGGTAACGAATATTCAAATAGACAAACTTTGTTTATGTAATCAACTCAGTGCCAAGGGATGACATATTAGGACTGATATACAATGATGGAATTCAGAAATTTGGACATTCGTCAAATACCAAGCTTCAGGCACACTCTCTCACCTGTTCTCTCTTACAGGAGCACAAATGCATTGGTCTATTGTTCATTAATGACTGTTAGTGAGCACGCTCAGTGATGATGAACCTTCCTCATTAGACTGCAAACTTCTGGAGGGCAGGGACTCTCTTGTGCCTTTTTTGTATGCTTAGCAGAGAGTGTTAGACTCACTGAGTGAGCAGTGGTACTGTCCCAGGATTGCTCACAGCAACATCTGTGGTTTGGATGAAAAACAACATGTTCCCTAGATCTTTCATACAAAGTCAAACAGGTGTTTATGGAAGCCCTTGAGTGAATAAGGTTGATTTGTTTGTTTGTTTGTTTTTCAGTGTTGCTAATATGCTTGATGAAGGTTGACATTTGGCTTTAGGGGAAAATAGTACTGACTTGTCAAAGGACATGGGTTTAAAGCCCATCTCTTACTTCCTCTGTCACCTTGGGCAAATCACTTAACTTCCTAGGGTCTCAGTTTCCTTAGTTGTAACATGAAGGAGTTGGATTGAATGACCTTTGTGGTCTATTCCAGCTCTACATCTATGATTGTATTTGTAGCTACTGTGTGACCACAGACAAGTAATTTTACTTTTCTTGGCATCATGGTCTTAATCTTACATAATATCTTTTACTGAGGCCTGCTTTTCTTAAAACACTACCACAGTAATAACGACTGTATGTTTGTATACCTATACACATACAAGATATATGTATATGTTTTACTTATATTATTAATCTATCTATCTATCTATCTATCATCTATCTATCTATCTATCTATCTATCTATCTATCTATCTAGCTATCTATCTAGCTATCTATCATCTATCTATCTGTCTATCTATCTGTCTATCCATCTCATCCTCTGCTGTCCCCTTTTCCTTTCGCCTTCAATCTTTGCCAACATCAAGGGCTTTTCCAGTGTTCTTACATGTGGTCAAAGTTCCAGCTTTAGTATTTGACCTTCCAGTGAGTAGTCTGAATTAATTTCTTTAAGTATTGACTGATTTGCTCTCTTGCCATCCAAAAGACTTTCAACAGTCTTCTCCAGCATCTGTTTACTCATTTGTAAAATAAGGGGGTGGGACTAGATGGCTTCTGAGGTCCCTTCTAGTTCTAGAGCTTTGATTCTATGACCCTGTTTTCAGCTAATCTGTGGCCAGAGGTAAGTAATGTCACTTTTTTGAGCCTCACTTTTCTCAACTATGAAATGAGGAGTCTTGACTGTATAATCTTCCAGTTCTAAACCCTATGATTGTAGTCCTTCTGTAATGGTTACATTTGGTTTTGTGCATCTCTTCAGTATCTTGTGGCTAGAAGCATCTAGTCCCAGGGTAAGGTCCTTGATGAATTGTAACCTCCATTAGCAGGGTGGTTTTATTTTCTCAGACAATTTTACCTTCAGGTAGCATTTAAAAAATAATATATCTGTCTTTTTTATCACATCTTTTTCCTTATCTACTATCTTTCTCTCCCTCCCTTATCTACCCCACTAAGACACTTGTTTTGCAAAAAAACAAATAGAGTCAAAAAATAATTACGGCCACAACTGTCCCTGTGTCCACTATATTCAGCATCTGTCTGGGTCTGCCATATTTAGCATCTAGTCATTTCACCCCTTAGCCATCACAGGTATTATGAGTCCACTTCGCTTTTTGGGTTGTTTTATTTGCATTATTAAAATCATTGTGGTGCAAAAATATCATCACAGAGCTATATGATGGGAAGAGAGGACGGTTACATGGCAAGGGTGAAGTATGAAAGTCAGAATGTTTCACTCATATCCTTGCTATGTCAGGAGAAAGTAAGGAAGACTTCCAGCACAGTGAATGGACACCCTGTGATGAAGTCATGGAAAACATTAATGCGAGATGCAAGGATAGATTGTGCTTTGCTGCCTCTGAGAGAATCAATGACATCATAGATCCAGTTCAGTATTTGAATACTGAGAATCCCAGTACATCATTTTCTCCAGTTTACTTACTTTGCTCCAAATCAGTTCATAAAAGATTTTCTATGTTTCTTTGAATTCTCCATGTTTAAAAAAATTTAATAGTGCAATAATATAGCATTATGTCTATATACCACAATTTGTTCTTTTTCCCAGCTGTGTTTTTTTCTTTGTTTTGGGGGGGTGTTTTTGTTTTCTGCTAGCACAAAAAGGGCTACTTTGAACGTTTTTATACATAGAGCACCTCTTGGTAACTTTTCACACAGCTTCTCATGTATTCTTATTTACATGAATTGATCCATAACAGACTGGGCCAATATCAAAATCAATCTTGATGAATCAGCACAAAATTTAAAACTAATTTGAATGTATTAGGAAGGGAATACATGTTTAATACATGCCTATTTTGCTCCAAGATACATGACAAGATGTTAATAATGGTATTGATCTCTATTACAATAGAGATGGAATGACAGATGGAACAATAATTGGCAATCCACAACTTACCAAGTCTTGTTAGGTCCTCTTCTCTCAGTCTGCTTTGGGACATTGCTTTGTCTATACCACTCTTGAAATTTCATTTTGTGAGGATAATACTGTGCAACGGTGATAGGTCAGCAAAGGATTCTCTCTAGAGATTCTTTAAGCTTAACTCATTAAGTACAGAATCACTGGGTAATACTCTGTAAATAACAGGCAAAGGCAGTGCAGCAAGAGGCTTAAAATGAAATTGGGAATGCTTTCAGCCATTTTGAGAAAAAGAATGTTGCAGAGATGCAGAGAAGATGAAGTTCTCTTCTTGAAATGTTTACATAGGAATAATATGCATTCCTGACTGATGCCTATTGGTTAAGTCCCTGTCCAATGCAGCACCTTTGGCAGATTATGATTTGTATGTGCTGTACTCCATTTCACTATAGCAGAATTCGACTTCAGATCGTCAACCATAGATTCTAGTTAAAATTAACAAAGTGGACAATGCCCAGATATAAAAATGATACCATGAAGAATACCATTTTGATTGATGGTGAAGTAGAAGCCACATGATTCCATGAGCAAAGCATTGGACCTGGTGTCAGAGGAACTGGATTCTAATTCTCCCTCTTCCCCTTAATACTTTGTGATTTGGGGGAAATTATTTCATCTCTCTGGGCTAGAATTCCTTACCTATAAAATGAGGAGGCTAGATTAGACGACCTCTATGATCCCTTCTAACTCTAACTCTGTAATTTTGTTTTCCATATAAGGTATCCATCTTCATAAGATTCCTTGCTGTACCTCATTTCTTTCCTCAAAGGTCAGATTGAAGATGGCCACTCAGCTTATTTAGTCCAGGAATTAATAGTTAGATGCCTTGATTAGTGCTGTCCAAGCTCACCTATGACTGTCTGATAGAGCAAAGGCCAATTTATTTACTCACGTTGATAAATATGCCAGTCAAGCAGACCTAGAATCTTATGTATCTTCTTAATAGGAAAACTGATTTGGTAAATAAATTAAAAGAAAAAGACGATGTCATCAAAACTGATATCTCCACATCCAGTCAGTTAATAGGTTGGATTCTTTAGGTACCTTCCCTGATAAGCTACTCCTCCATCTCTAGGGTGAGCCACAGTGGGACTCCTACACAGTAAGTCATGTGATTTGACTAAGCTAAGAAAGTAAAGTGAAGGAATCTTACATCAAAGCTTAGTAGAGGGCACAGCATTATCAGGAATTTGTGGTGTCAGAGTGCTCAGCTTCAATATTTCATATTTGCTCTTGCAAAATATGCATCTAAACAGAATATGCAGTCACGGTTTATTCGATGACCTGGTTAGAATGTGTTCTTACCCTTAGGATGTGGACCAAGGGCAATTTGCTAGTAGGTATAGATTCTAAAGGTGTAATTGTTGTTCATCATTCAGTTGTTTTAGTTGTGTCTGACGTTTCATGATTCCTTTGGAGGTTTTTTTGGCAAAAATAGTGAAGCAGTTTTCTATTTTCTTCTCCAACTCATTTTATAGATAAGAAAATTGAGACAAACAGTGACTTGTCTAGGGTGACCCACCTAGTAAGTGTCTGAGGCTAGTTTTAAACCCAGGTCTTCCAGGTTCTGGGCCTGGCATGCTACTCCCTGCTCTACCTACCTGTCCCAAAGGTCCAGAGATACATACAGATCAACTGTGAATCTTCCTTACTTTTCCAATAACTACAAGATTTCTTTTACAGCATATTCATAGTTATCTTCTGTTGACAGCATTAATTTTGATTAACAAACGTGGCATTTTTGTGACTAAGCACAGCTCTGACACTTTAATGCAAAACATGAAGGGTAAGGAATGTTATTTTTTTATTCATCAAAATTTAACAGTTACAGACTTAAATGCAAAGCCATAACTAGGGTGAGTGACTGGAGTTTTATATCAGGACACTGAAATTTAGCAGACACATTGATCATACATAATTTTTCAACAGCTAGAAACAGTTGTTTCTAATACCCAGTTAGTAAAACTAATTTGTTAAATTGGGAAGCTGCCCAAATAAGCTTCTCCTAGTTGGCTCCAGGGAAGGGTCCTTGCCATAATCCAGAGTATCTCTTTCTATTCCCTCATCTAGATTTGTCTTAAAAAATTGATTTAGTTCACTTTCTGTATTGCTTGTCATTGTCCCACTTTATGCCAGTTGGAAAAAAGAGTTTAAGAAAGTTAGTCACATATCTACTCAATTAATTCAACAGAAGTGAGGATTATTAAGCACCAGGTTTTATTCAAATACAAAATACAAAATCTTTTTTTTTTCCTTACTGTCTTTAAAATAGGTTATCATATGTTCTGCACAGCATCTATCAGAAGACAATAGACCAGATGAGACCATCTCTTGGGGGTCCAAAGGATCCTCTCATTCATTTATTTGCTGCATAAAAACAAAGCACTGTGAAATGTTGGAGAAAGTTGGTCTTAGAAATGTTAAACATTCCTGGGTTTACTTTGATCCATTTAATTTTAAAAGTAGCAGATGAAGTACTGTTGGAAAAGGAAGCAGAGATGGTTCTCCTCCAATCTTATTTTGAAAGCCTTATTTTAATTGCCATTATTTATAGAAGAAGAGAGAAAGAAAGTTAAAGAGAAGAGATAGACAAGAAAGGGACCTAGAGAAAGGGAAGTTTGAAACTAAGAAGAATTTATAGCAAGTTACACAAAGTGAATTACACAAAGGTGTATGTTTGTGTGCATGTGTGCATCTGTACACACAATGCATATGTATGTATATGTGTGCATATATGTATAAATATATAGTTATACATATATGTGTGCACACATAGAAATATATGTGTATATATGTATACACACATCTTCTGATAGAAATGTTTATTGTTACAAGATAATTCCCTTCCCTCTATAAAAATAAAATTCCTAAGCTCTTTTAAATGAAAAATTAAATACTCTTTGTTTTTGAGAAAAATCTAGTTTGAATGAAGCATTTCAAATTTCTAAACGAAGATGCTTGAATTCTCATGTTGGCTTCATTATGAAATGACCTTCCTGCTTGACCTTTTGTCTGAAAAGTACTTGAGGAAATGCTATGTTCTCACCTTAGAATGTGTTTGTGGCTCCTCTTAATACTCCATGTGCAGCTGAGGTAGGAGACTATTTAATGCTAATTCCTTCCATTTGTCTGAGTATCACTGAGTAGCAACTTTGTTTCTTGCGCTCCACATCTCACCTGTAACTCTTTAAAAGGCAGTCTTATGTACTTCTTTGCTCTTCCCAGTCCACCATGGATGGAGTCTCTTTCATTTAAATAACCAAAATGATTCTTCCTCCATGAAGTCGTCCAAGATTAGTCAGAAAAAAGAGCATCTTTTTTGTCTTCTGAGGGGGCTGAACAGGGCATTTTCTTGGAATAGTCAAGAATGTCATCTTCAAGGGTTGTTGTAAGGATCAAACGATGTAATATTTGTAAAGTGCTTAGCACAGTGCCTGGCACATAGTAGGTGCTATATAAATTCTTATTCCTTTCCCATCCCTTCTGCTGTGGACCTCATTGTAAGTGTAAAGAAGCTTATGCAATTCTTCTCAGAACAATATTTTTAAATGCACAAAATGATACATAGAATTACGAAATAATTCTATTAAAATACAGTTATCAATATATATTCTTGAAAGTTTACAGACTTCCAGTTAAGAAACCCTGCTCTTGATGAATTACTCTTGATTAGAGATGAGGAAATTGAAGCCCAAAAATGTTCTGTAAATTAGGCAAATAGAAATAGAAAAAAAAATGTTGGATTTGTAGTTAGAAAAGACTGAATTCAAATCCCAGCTCTATCACTTAGTACTTGTAGGACTTTGAGTAATCATTTAATTTCCTTATTTGTACATTGTCTCATTTGCCTCACTTTCCATATCTGTAAAATGAAAGGATTGGATAGAGGAAGGGGAAGATCTCTTCCAGCCCTAAATCTATGATCCTCTCATAAGTCTATTACAGTACTTATGATTTTTTAAAAGTACTTTCATGGCCTGAAAAGGTTAATTCACTTCCAAAACCCCAGCATCTGACCCATTACCTCCTGCTCCACTGTTTTAGGCATTTGGGAAAAATACAGCATCTTCTTTCAATAAACATGCTTGCCCAAAGGGGAAACAGCATAGTTGTAGCAGGTAAAGCCACTGACAGCAATAGAAATTTACATTTTAAAATTTCCCCCCAAATTATGGAAGCACCAGCAACCACCCTACAGTTCTGAAATGGGGATAGTCAGGGTAAGTAGAAGTGAATATGAAAATACTTTTTTCTGATCCATTTTTAATTAATGTATCTAAGTAGGGGGAAAAAGTACAAGAAACAGTTGAAGAAAGATATGAGGAAAGAATAAAATAAACTCACGCCTAAATCTTTCTACAGCTCTCCCCCAATAACAACAACAAAGAGCTTTCCCCTGATGGGGAAAGTCTCCTCAAAGATGTAAATTGGCAACTTTTCTATAACCTGTCTTCAGAGAGATGCTAGACATTCAAAGGTTAGGGGATCCTACAGTATGTGTCAGACATAGAAGTTAAACTGGGTTTTCTTGATTCGAAAGGACTCTTAGTTATATTGCCACTCTTTCAAAAAATTATTTAGCAATATTCATCATCACCAAACATTTATTGAGTATCTAAGATGTTTATGTTCTGTCTAAGCACTAGAGGAAGGCCAGAGGGCATCAGAAAAGGGCCCTGACTTCAAGAAGTTATTTCCTTGTTGAGGAAATAGGAAAAATGCACAGAATAATCAACACAAAAGGACAAAACTACTAAAGATATATAACAGACATACAACAGAGCTGTCTGTACCCTCAGTATAAAAAGAGACCAAAGGGAAGGTGAGGTAAGGAGAAGCTCAAAAATAAAATTCTGTCTCCATTTGTTAAGTATCTCTTGTGTAAAACTGGGCTTCAAGCCATACCTCTGTTGTGTTCTACTGGTGCAATTTTGGGAAAGTTGCTTTCCTCTCCCAGGCCTAAGTCTTCTTATCTGTGAAATGAGTCAGTTGGACTAGAGGGCCTCTCTGAGGTCCCTTGGAGTGGAAAAGACCTGAGTTCAAATCCTACTTCAGATACCTACTAGCATTGTGAGCCTGGGTAAACCACTAAACGTTAATAATATCATCTTCCTCTCAGGAATATTGTTAGGAAAACCTGAGGTAATATTTTTTAAAGCACTTTGCAAATCTTAAAGCACTACATAGATGTTATTATTGTTATTATTAGCCTATGTGCAAGACACAGGTTTGATTCTGAGAATATGGAGACAAAAATAAAATTATCCATGTCTTGTCCAAAAAATCCAAAGATTTATACAAAAATATTTATAGCAGCTCTTTTTGTGGTGGCTAAGAATTGGAAATTAAAAGGATGCTCATTAATTGGAAAATGGCTAAGCAAGTGGTGGCATATGATTAGAATGGAATTTCATTGTGCTATGAAATGACAAGCAGGATGATTGCAGGAAATTCCTAGAAATACTTACAAGAAGTGATGCATAGTGGAGTGAACAGAACCAGGAGAAAGTTGTGTACCATAACAGTAATATTGTACTGTGATGAACTGTGAATGACTTAGTTATTCTCAGCAATGTAATGATCCAAGACAATTCCAAGGGACAAAGGATGAACCATAGTATCCACCTCCAGAGAAAGAACTGATTTGACAGAATACAGACTGAAGCAAGCTATTTTTTTCTTTTTTTCTTTGTCTTACTGTACAAAATTACTAATATGAAAATGTTTTACATAACTGCACATGTATGACCTATATCTGATTGCTTACTGTCTCTAGAAGTAAGGAGAGGGAGTATTAGAATATGAAGCTCAAAATTTTAAATAAAAATGTTTAGAAAATTGAAAAAAATCATATTCTGAGGAAATTTATGTTTTATTTAGGGAATACAACTTTTATGCAATTAAATAGATGCAAAATTTGTGTTATCCAACTGTAAGAGTAAGAAAAAGTTATTAGGGTGGGGGAAGGAAAGAAGTATAGTAACTGGAGGATGCTTGGAAAAGACTTCCTGTAGAAGGTAGCACCTGATCTGTCTTTTGATGGATGCCAAGATTTCTGTCAAGTGGATGGAGGCTGGCAGCAAGAAGATCTTCTCCAAAAATGGAATATCAGTTGGGAAAAGACAAGGAGATTGTGGATAGAATGTCAGATAAGGGGAAGCAAGTGGTAGGTCATTTTAACCGGAAAGAGAATAAATGAAGGAGTACATGATGTAAGACTAGAAAGGTAGGTGAGAATCAGACTTTGGAATGCCTTATATGCCACGATGTGGATCTTGTATTTTGATGCTTTTTGAAGTGTGTGTGTGTGTGTGTGTGTGTGTGTGTGTATTTGTGTTTGTATAGGTAAAGTGCTCAGATAAATATTTTACAAATATCAATTTGGCACCTATATGGGGGATGGATTGATGGGTAGATAGAATGAAGGGAAGAATGAGGGACTGAAATAGGGTGATAACTATGAGCGGAGAGGAGACGGGTGCAAACATTGTTGTGGAGGTAAGATATTGATTGCATCTGTGGTTTTAGGGAGAAATTAGAGTAAAATCAAGTTTAGCTCTTAGGCTAAAATTTGGGTGACCAGGAAGATGGTGGTACCTCCAACAGAAACAGAGAAGTTTTGAAGAAGTATAGATTTTGAGGGGGTAATAAAATTGGTTCATTTTTGACATGTTGAGCTCAATACAATTCCTTCAGGACACCTCGTTGGTGATGTACAGAAGGCAACTCGTGACTGAGGTTTGGAGTTTAAGACAGAGACTAAGGCAAGATTTGTAGATTTGGGAGTAATTTTCACAGTGATGGATTTAATTAAACTCATGGGAGCCCATAGGATCAAAGAGAAAACGCAAAGAGAGATTAAGAGATTCTAACACAAGGTTCTGAGTGCTGCCTACAGTCAGAGAGAATGATGACCCAGCAAAGAGTTTGAACAGGACTAACTAGGTGGGGATGGAGAAGAAATCAGCACTACAGAAACCAAGGAAGGAGGCATTCTCTAGGATTAGTGAACATCAACAACACCAAAAACTTCTAGAAGTCAAACAGGCCTTTCGTTAGATTGAATAGTCAAGATTCTTGATAACCTTGGAGAAAAGTTTCAGCCGATGATGGAGACAGAATTCAGGTAGTCCACACACATTTATTAAGTGCTTACTATGTGCAAGACACATACAGACCATGAAGGATTGAAAAGTCAATGGGAGTCAAGAAAGTGTAGGCAATGTGCAGACACACTTTCTAGGAGTTGGATATGAAATTAAAATGAGGTACAGGATGAGAACTTGAGGGAAAAGCAAGTTATGTTTTATTTTTATTTTTTTAAAAGGATGGGGAGAACTGGAGGTGTTCTAAGACTTTGAGGAGTAAGTACACTGGGGGATGAAGAGAGATTGAAAATGAAAGAAACAAGTTGTTTGCCTTCTCAATGTGTGGGAAGGAGGGAGAGGATTCAGAACTCAAAAAAAGAGAGCGTTATAAATAGATACATACTTTTAAAAAAGAAAATTAAAAAGAGAATGATAGAGATTCCAGAAGAGACGGGAGAGGACAGAATCAATAGTATGAGAGGAGAAATGAAGCTTGGAAAGGAAAGTTCCCCATCTCTCCATTTCCACCAGAAACTGAAAAAGGAAAATAGAATGGGAGAGGGGTCAATGTAGAAGGAGTGAAAAAGAAAAAAAGAGATATTTTATACCACAGGTCTTCTGTTTTCTCATTTAAATAAGAAAAAACATTTTTATATTTTTCTGTTTATCTCTGCTTCTTAACACAGTTAACAAATCCTTGTTAAATTGAATTGTTTCATCAAGAGGGTAGGAAAGAAAGAAGCATGGAACCCCTTATCTAGCCATCAAAAGAGGAACTAAAATCATGTGCAATGAAGCCCAGACCCACAGTGGGATTTTCACTATGCATGTGAGTCTTGTGTACGGTATAGGTTTAGAAGACAGCTCAACTCTTCAGAGACTCCATGTTTTCTCCATATTTGGACTTCTCTTTAACTCCAGACTAGAATTATAAATTTGTAGGCTACTGAGGAAGGTAAAGCAAAGAGAAGGTTGAGTTTCTTGACCCTTTATCAGACTTAATCTCTTTCTCTGCCTTGAGAAACCCTCAATACAGTACCACTTGTAATTAGAATCTTTGAATATGTTCTTGGGAGAGGTGGGTCCAACAGAAAAAAAAGATTTCTTATTTTTCATTCATACATGAATCTTTTCTTTATTCTTTGTTGCATACACTAACATGGTTCTAGGTTCTATGCTATGTTAGTCTAGAGTAGAAGCTTAGATTATCTAGAGGGGAGACTTACAAATGGGCTAGATCCAGATTTTCCCAGAGCTTTAAGCTCTTAGTGAGGGACAAATATGAGTTATCCAGATTGTTTTTAGAGGGAATCTCTTACAGGTGTATCTCACATGTCTTTCAGGGAATAGGAGTCTGGGAGGTCCAGATAGCAAATAGAAAATGTACAGATATGATTCTAGTGCTGAATTCAAGACTACAAGTCACTTAACCTTTGCCTCAGTTTCCTCATTTGTAAAAGGGGAATAAACATTGCAGCTACCTCCCAGATTATGGTGAAGAAAAAATGAGATCGTACTTAAAAAGCTCCTAACACAGTGTCTGGCTAAGGCACTGCATATACATGTAGTACTGAGTACTACATATATATGTATATATGTGTATATATATACATATAATATACATATACACATACACATATACATGTATACATATACATATATACATATACATACATATATATATAAATATACATATATATATACTTCTCCTTCTCCCTAGACTTTTCCTCCTGCTTCTCCTTCTCCTTCTCCAAAATTAACTCTGAATGAAGGTTGGGAACAAATGCTCCATGAAAACATTTGGAGTGGATTCTCTTAATTTGCATATCTTATGTTTGTTTTGAGCTACCTCAATTCTGCTTTCCTCATACAGCACAGCACCTTCTCTGATGGGGGCATGCCACGCTGGCTGGTGCTATGTTAGTGTCTCCCATGTAAGTTTTTCAGAGAGACTTTGAGAGTGTCCTTGTATTGCTTTTTTCTGACTTTCCTGTGCATGCTTACCTTATGTGAGTTCCCCGTAAAATAGCCTTTTAGGCAAATGTACATTTGGCATTTGAACAATATGGCCAGCACCATCAGAATTGTGCTCTCTGTGGTAGAGTTTAAATGCTTGGCAGTTCAGTTAAAGAAATGACCTCAGTGTCTAGAACCTTATCTTGCCAGGTGATCTTCAGAATCTTCCTAAGATAATTCAAATGAAAGCAATTCATTTTCCTGGGATGGTACTGTTATACTGTCCAGGTTTCACAGGCATACAACAATGTGGTCAGCACAATGACTCTGAAGACCCTGAGTTTGGTAGACAGTCTGATATCTTTTCTCTCCCACTCTTTCCTTCAGAGCTTCCCAAACACTGAGCTAGCTCTGGTAATGCATGCATCAACCTCATCATCTATTTACCATTTCTTTTCCAAAAAAGTATACTTTAAAATAATTAAAACATTGGTATAAATGAACAATCACAAAAATAACTTAAAATCTACCTTTCACTAAGAAAACAGAACCTATATTATAAATAATGCTGAAGTATCTCTATTTAACTGTATGTTTTGATTCAAAAAGATTATACAAGTTTGCCAAACACCACTTCCCTACTTTCCTGACATCATGGCAAGATTCTAAATTCAACCTTGAGGTCTTATTTGATAGTTTTGCTTGGTCTAAGTTATTGAATTCTATGTCTCGACAGACTGTCAATGTGTTGGCATATTTCACCTGTGTTTATGTTCAGCACAATGTTTTGAATAAAGTGGTGTTGGGTTAAAAATTGTAAATAAGGAAACAATGTTGTTTCAGTGTTCTGATATATATAAGCAATTATAAAGAGGAGGAATTCCTCACTTAATATCTTAATTGTTTCTGCAAAACCAGGACTTTAGGTGAAACAACATTGCAAAGGATCAGTTAGTTTCATAGCAACAATGTGATAAATGGATAAATAGGAAACTAAAAAGTAGTCTATACAAACTTAAATTTGGTGTTTCAGAGCCCTGAGACTATACTAAGCAGTGTTATACTGTACAGGGCTGCTTGACCATGGTAGACAAACTAAAGTATGAATCTCATATCAACAATTAAAGAGAGCCCTGAACTTAACCTATTCTAGAACAGAGTAATGGTAGCTATGGTGGGATAACTTTAAGACAAAACCCAGGAATATCTTAGAAATCTGAGGTCTCCTTGCTCCACTGGGAGCCTTCTTAATTTCTAATTTAAGATCTAGAAAAAAAAAGTCACAATTCTCAGATACACTTGGATAGTGTTCTCTTTTTTTTTTTAAAATAAATTCATTACCCATCACTGTAAAAATTGTAATTTATTTGCCCATAGGAACAAAACAATGAAAAAGTATCGATCATGCAATTTGTGGAAATCTGAGTAAAATTGTTAGACAATGATCCACAACTCTTCATGAGGTAAATTCCCTTGATCATTACTCTCCCTCCCTTTCCCCCACTGCCAATTCATTCTTTAAGAGACTGGCAAAGTAGAGAAATCAATGGGAAAATTACTTTAAGCTTGTGGAAATTAGGTAATAATTTTTCTTAAATCCTCAGACATAACGGAAAAGATCTCTAGTTTCAAATCTCATGTACTATAATAAGTGTTTGTAAGGGTCTGACCCTGTCACTCCCCTAATTCAATAAACTCCAGTGACTTATTATTGCCTCTAGGATCAAATATGAACTTCTCAATTAGGCTTTTAAGAAACATTACATCCCAGGTCGAATCTATCTTTCTAGTTTCATTTCTTCATGGAGACTTCTCTAACACCATGCATTGCATTCTCACTGGCCTTCTCTATGTTCCTCCCATGTCTCATTCCCTTTCCTGTCTTCTTGCCATTGTATGGGCTATATCCCATGCTTCCAACCTCTAAAAATACCTCTCTTCATTCAACAATCATCTTAAGGACCACCTTCTACTTGAATCCTTTCTTAATCATTCCTTGTCCCTGCCCACCCCCAATTGATAGTGTTCTAATTTCTGTTCTTGTATTTATTATCTTTAAATGTATTCTACGTATTCTTACATATGAATTTGTTGCCTCAGACAGAATAGAAACTCTTTGAGGGTAGGGATTGTTTCATTCTTTGTATTTGCATATTAAGCAACTAGCACACTACCTGGTATACCATAAGCACTTAATAACTGCTTGCTGATTGATTAATTCCGAAGACTTTATGATTTCAAGTGTTTTTTCTTTTATATCTCTCTCATCCATTTGTGTTCTAAATACAACAAGGTTATGCTTTTAATTTCATGTTTGTTTGTGGAAGGGGTCACTACTGATAAGGTCCTGTCTTTATATATGAATATTGTTTTTAAGGTATTTAATATATCTTTGTGATTATTTTTATTCATTTTTGTAACTTTTTTAGAGGCAATTGAGGTTAAGTGACTTGCCAGAGTCACAGAGGTAGCAAGCATCTGAGGCTGGATTTGAATTCAGGTCCTCCTGACTCCAGGGCTAGTGCTCTATCCACTAAGCCACGTAGTTGCCCCTGTGATTATTTTTAAACAGTCCTAGTAAAGAACATAGATTCAGATTAAGTTTAAGGGCTGGGCCGAGCTAGTTTCTGGGGATCGCCTAAAGGATGTTAGTCCTGATTTGAGAAGGGGTGATATTTGCTAAAAGGTATTAATGAAGTAATTGCTTGTCAAAAGACCTAGATCAAGACCCCCATCTACATCATTCATAGAAGTATCCATGTAGAGAAGATCACAGCCCCTTTGAAGTATATAAGTATTGATGTTAACTATCAGAAATAAACAATAATGCGTCACAGTCAATAAAAAAAAGGTTGTTGGAAAATGGCACAAATCAGCATCAGGATAACTGTGGAGTAAACCTGTAAAAAGTGATTTTTTTCTTCTTCATGTCAGTATCTAAGCTTTGCATGGGAAATTTGGTATCAAAAACCCCTGCTTAAATTCTCAGATCTATTGCTACTGTGCGACATTCAGCTGGTTATTTGCCTTTCATCTATAAAGTACTTGGTTTGAATTCAATGATCTCAAAGGCCCCTTCTATCTCTAAACCTATGATTTTATCATTAATAAATTCCTACTGAAGTATAAATAATAACATTACAGACACTTATTATGCACCTGTTATAGATGAGGCTACCTGTTCCATGCTAAAAACCAACTAAGATAGAATCGTTTCTGCTTTACTTGATTGTGTTTAAATAAATGAATGAAAAATAAATTATTAAGCACTTACTCTGTGCAAAACACAAACAAGATAGTAGAACAAGATTTTCTCATTCAGCATTTATTAAGCACCTACTATATGCCAAGCATTGTGCTAAGTACTAGGATATGGAAAAAAAGGCAAGAGACAATTCTTACCCCCAAAGAGTTCATAATCACAAGGAGAGACAACATACAAAAAATATATACAGACAAGCTGTATATAGGACAAATAGGAAGTAATTAACAAAAGTATTGAACTGGAATGAAAAGGGGCTAGGGAAGACTTCCAGTAAAAGGTGAGATTTTAATTGAGACTTAAAGGAATTCAGGGAAGTCTGTTGTCCAAGCAGAAGACGGAAAGAGTTCTAGGCTAGGCAAAAGTGGGGGACAATCCATATGGGGGGGTTTCAACTGCAAGTCACATGGAATGTCCCAGTCATTCTAAAACTACCTGTGAATACATCTTTTTTAGAGTCATTTCCATGAATAAAATCATATCCTTTTCTGACGGTGAACCATGTTATGTGTCAAGGACTTTGAAAACTTCCTAGGTCTTCAGTAGATTTGTCTAGTGGGTTGGTGAGGGGGAGCACAAGGCAGGGTTAAAGACCCTGTAAAGGGAGTTTCTAGGCTCCATCTTCATGAGAGTTGCTTCCTTGGATACAGAATAGCTGGCTTTAAAGTGGGCTGCTGGTCTGGACGGGGGAAGACGGTTTCTGGTCAGGGTTCTTACGTTTACCTGCTTATCTCTGGTTGGTGTTGGAATTGGTAGGAATGTCTAGCTTTACTCCTCAGGTTGCTCCCTTGAGGTTCAATAGGCTAGGGTGGAGATGGGTGGGAACTTTTGACTCTGGGTGCCTCTTTTAGAGTCTGAGTGGAGGTGGTGGTTCAAATAGTTTGAGCCAAAGTCTTCTCTTAAGCTCCAGCCTGTTGGCTTGCTTGGCCTTTTAATAATAGCTGGTTGTCAGTGCCTGCCCCTTTTCCACTGGAGTTGCTCCCTCAGATGATGCCTGTGGGGACTGGGCTGTCAGCAAAACTGGTTTTAGAGGGACAATGTCTCAAAGTGGGAAAAGCGTTGGAGTTGATCTTAGAGAAGACCTGAATTCAAATTCTGCCTCTGACTCATTAACTGTGTTATTGTGGGCAAGTTTGTGTGCACATTGGTGTGCCTCAGTTTGCTGATCTCTACAATGGGTGTAATAAAAGTTGTCGTTCCTACAGTTGTGAGGACCATATAAGATAATATGAATGAACCAGCTGGCAAATGTTAAAGTATTATATAAATTTCAGCTATAATTAGGTTGTATGATCATACAGTTTCACCATAGATTGAGAATTAGAGATTGTTAAGTACTCTCTAGGCCCACCCCCCTCATCTTACAAGTGAGGATCCATTTAAAATCATCCAGATGAAAAGAGACTGGTTTGGAACCCTGACTGTTTTACACCAAATCCAGGTATCTTTTCACTGGACCTCATTATTTCATGAACTATTAAAATCCCATTTAATGTTATCTTCTATTATTGAAGAGCTCTTGTATACTAGTCAAAGTGAACTCACTAATAACTTCAGTGATAGGTTTGGGTTACTTTAGAATACAACTCAGATATTCCTCCCTTCCTAGATTTATCCAGGATTCACAAAAGTGTTTTAAAGCTAATTTGTCTCACAGTTTTCATTCTTAACTGGGAAAGAGAAAGAAAGAAGTTCTTACTCTATGGTTTAAAAAAACAAACAAACCAAAAAACAAAGAAATGAGTTTGGTGCTTTAATCTCCTTCCTCTCTTCTCCCTCCCACATCCAAATGTTGAAAAAAAAAACTACTTGCACTGCCTAAGTGATTTCCTAAGGAGGAAAGAGCTGCTGCAGGAGGCCCAGTGTTAATATGCACTGAGTGTTGCCATGGGATACAGTCTTAGCAAGAGTATTTGCAGAGCAGATGGACTAAAGCTAAATAAAGTCTTACAGGTACTAAACGAGGAGTTTTCTATATATCTTGCCACCAAACAATGGGGGTGATATGAACATTCTACTGAGTTGGGGAAAACTCAACAGTTTTCATTTCTCTGTGAGACCCCTACCCAACCAAGCCCTCATTCTAGTGCTGCATCATTGAAGTTTCTGTGGATATGGCTGGGTGGGTTGGTGGGAGTGTCCCTACAGCTCAGAAGCTAGGACCACTTCCGATACATCCTATGATAATGGGAAGCCTTCAAGTACAGGCCTGCCTGCAAAACTGTAGACCTGCCATTTGAGGACCAGACTAGCTCAGATTTGACATCTCCACCTGGCTGATGACACAGGATGATGAATTTTTCAGTCCCCCAAATTTCCAAAGATAATTTACCTAAAAGGTTTGACCTGTATTGGTGACAAGGAAAATGCATGCCTTTAGCATATGTTTTTAATCATAAAACAATATTTTTGACCATTTGGAGAGTTTTGATGTTTGGTTTGATGGTAGGTCCTCTAATATGCCTTAAAACTATAGATGTAAATTTTGATAATTATATGGTAGTGCTCTTAAATGAAACAGGTGGTGAGTTTTCAAGAACTGTTTTTAAAAAGTCACTGTACTATTTTACAAGTCTGAATTGATACTTCTCCCTCTCACATATTATAAACAAAAAAAATCTCTTTTTTTGTGACCATCCTTCTAATATCTCCAGTCTATAGCTCTGAGAGCAGATCACTGAAAGGAATGGGGAATCCTATTTAAATCCCACTAAAAATAGACCTCTTGGACCAACTTGTTTACCTAAGTCATCCTCACTGGGTGGCTGTTGGACATGCCACATTGATTTTTTACTAAACATATCAGCATTATTTTAATTGCCATTAAATCCTAAGAAGCCTTTCAGTGAATTACCTAGTTTTCCCAAGAATGTATAATACCTTTTAGGCTGTCTGTGGACTGAATACATGGGTTATATACAGTGAGAATTTCTATGGCAACAGCAGATGTGCTCAGTGGAGATGCATTGATTTACTAATCCCTAAACAGAGGTATTTGGTGAGAATATTTACTTGAGAATCATATGTATAAATAGGAACTTTTGAATTATTATTGACATTTACTGAATTCCAGCAATAAGGCAATCTTCTACAGAACAAAGATTTTTTTAAAGTCCCTGCCTGTGGGCTAGTAATCTAAATAAGGCAGACTTCAAGTGAGAGACAAAAATGTAACTGGGAGGAAATAGAATGATAACACAATGGCAGTGAAAGCTCTTGTTATTAAATGTCCAGAGATTTGCAGTCCCACAGCAATAGTATTTGGAAAGGCTTTACAAAGTATATCTCTCTGTGAGAGCTTGTGGATAAAATGTGATAATGTATGGAAAGCACTTTGTGAGCCTTAAAGCTGTATATGAACATAAGCTATTGTTATTATTTTCTTTTTATGGTGCATGCATATATTTGTATATGTGTGTACAAGTATATTAATATATCTAATCTACTATATGAAAGTCACTGTTTTAGGCACTGGGGATACAGAGACAAAACATGTCACTGTCCTCAGGATTGCATTTACTGCCCCCCTTCCACCCTCATCCCAGCAGGGATAAAATTTATTAATAAATAAGTATATTTTTGAGGATTTGAAGAACAGGAGAATTTGAACAACAAAAGCTGCAGCTCCCCAAATATAATTCAATGACCTACCCTTTTGGAGTGTCCGCCAAAGCACAAGCTATTTTCATAGTAATACTAAAATGTTTTAATTTCTAATACAATAAGTATTAATAGCTATAAGCCTCGCAGAAGGGAAGAAGCACTGATTAAGTGCCTACTATGTGCCAAGGTCTATGCTAAGAACTTAAGAAATATCCCATTTGATTCTCACAATAACACTAGGAGGTTAGTGCTGTTAGTATTCCCATTTTGCAGCTAGGGAAACAGAAGCAGACAGAAGTTAAGAGACTTGCTCAAGGTCACACAGAAAGTATCTGAGGCACATAAACTCAAGTCTTGCTAACTCCAGGTCTTGTGCTTTATCCACAGATTCATCCTCTGTAAATTTTAAGAATGTTAAAGAGTAGATTCAAGCTTTGGTAACAAAAGTCATTATTTAACAAAAATTGCTAGGAAAACTAGAAAACAGTACAGCAGAAACTAGGTATAAATCAACATCTCATACTGTACACTACAATAAAGTCAGAAGGAGTACATGATTTACACATAAAGGGTGATACCATAAGTAAATTAAAAGAACATGAAATAGTTTATTTTTTATATCTAAGGATAAGGGAAGAATTAAGGACCAAAGAAAATA
Organism: Notamacropus eugenii; assembly: GCF_028372415.1. Classification (NCBI taxonomy): domain Eukaryota; kingdom Metazoa; phylum Chordata; class Mammalia; order Diprotodontia; family Macropodidae; genus Notamacropus; species Notamacropus eugenii. The sequence goes on along the minus strand of NC_092877.1, from coordinate 165,792,780 downwards.
TAGAGAGAGAGCATTATAAAATATAAAATTGAAAATTTTGATTAAATAAAATTAAGTTTTTACACAAACAAAAACTATGCAATAAAAATTAAAAGGAAAGTAGAAAACTGGGGGAAATTTTTGCAATAATTATCTCTGATAAAGACCTAATTCCTCAAATATATAGAGAACTGAGTTAAATTTATAAAAATATAAGCCATTCAATTGATAAATGGTCAAAGGATATAACAGCCAATTTTGAGACGAAGAAAGCAAAGATATCTATAGTCATATGAAAAAATGCTCTAAATCATTATTGATTAGAGAAATGCAAATTAAAACAGCTCTGAGGTACCACCTCACATCTATCAGATTGGCTAATACGACAAAAAAGGAAAATGATAAATGTTGGAGGGCATGTGGGAAAGATGAGACATTCTTGCATTGTTGGTAGTGTTCTAAACTGATCCAATCATTCTGGAGAGCAATTTAGTACTATATCCAAAGGGCTATAAAACTGTACATATCTTTTGATCCAGCAGTACCACTGCTAGGTCTATATCCCAAAGACATCCAAAAAAAGGGAAATGGACTTATTTGTACAAAAATATTTATAGCAACTTTTTTTTTGTGGTGGTGAAGAATTGCACATGTAGAAGATGCCCATCAGTTGGGCAATGACTAAACAAGCTGTGGTATATGATTGTAAAGGAATATTATTGTGCTGTAGGAAATGAAAAGCAGGACGATTTCAGAAAAACCTGGAAAGACTTACATGAACTGATGCATAGTGAAATGAACATAACCAGGAGAACGTTGTGTGCAGTAATAGCAATATTGTTCAATAAAGAATTGTAAATGACTTGGCTATTCTCAGCAATACAATGATCCAAGACAATCCCAAAGGACTCATGATGATGCTTGTTATATACCACCAGAACAAGAATTGATACTTTCTGAATACAGATTGAAGCATGTTATTTCTTTCTTCCTTTTTTCCTTCCTTCCTTCTTTTTTTTATTTGAGTCTTCTTATACAAAATGACTAATATGCAAATGTTTTACATGATTGAACATGTATAAACCATATTGGATTGCTCACCGTCTCAGGGAGGAGGGGAAAGGAGGGAGAGAGAGATAGAATTTAAAACTCAAAACTTTAAAAACAAATGGTAAAATTTATTTTAATATATAATTGGGGAAAATAGTATATATATGAAAATATGTTAAGATTTTAAAAAATGAAAAGGAATCCTAAGAACAAAGTTTGAGAACCACTGGATTAGAGGTTCAGGAAAAATTTCTCACAACAGATGGTATATGAGTCAAACCTTGAAGAAAGTGGGACATGAATGTTAAGTTCAAAGGAAAAGAAGCAGGTCAGTTTGACTAGAACACAGAGTTTATGAGGGAGAACAATAGATCAGTGTGAAAAGAAAGATTGAAATCACACTATGAGAGGCTTTAAATATCAAATACAGAATTTGAGGTGCAGTGGTGAACCAAGAGTCAAGAAGAGCTAAGTTCAAATCTGGCCAAGACACTTAATAGCTGTGTGACCCTGGGCAAATTTTAACCCTGTTTACTTCAGGACATCTGTAAAATGAACTGGAAAAGGAAATGAGAAACCATTCCAGGACCTTTGCCAAAAAAGGCAAAAATGGGTTCATAAAAGAGTCAGACATGACTGAACAACAACAGAGAAATTGTATTTTAGAGGTATGAAAGCCCCACTGAATATTCTTGAATAGGAAACTGAAGTGTTAAGCCTTGTGCTCTTGAAATATTTTTAAAATAGATATTCATTTTTATTTTTTGTTTGTTTTTACAGCACCTAAATTTTTCCCTTGTAAACTTTCCCCTCTCCCCTACCATTACATTACAACAAAGGTTTTTTTTAAAGAAGTAAAAAGAGGAACAAAGAATATATTTCCATTTAAAAAATGATCAATATGTTGGAAAAATCTGAAATTATATGTAATGATCCATTCCTTTGGACCCTCCCCTTAACACTTAAACAAAAAGAGTAGAGGGAGATATTTTCTCATATCTGTTCTTTGGGGCCAAGCTTGTTCTTAATGATTTTGCAAAATTTTCAATTGTTTTGTGGTTGTTCTTTCCATTCACATTATGTATATTGATTTCTTGGCTCTACTGGCATCAGTTTGCATTAGTTCATAAAATCTTTCTGTGCTTCTCTGTATTCAGTGTATTCATCCTTCCTTACAAACAGTAATATTTCATTACGTTTGTATACCACAGTTTGTTTAGTCAATCCCCAATAGATGGGAATAAACTTTGTTTCCAGTCTTTTCTTGTCACAAAAAATGTTGTGTAAACATAGGGTGTCCCAAAAATCTTAGTGCAAATTTAATCGTTAATTACTTCACAGACATAAATGCTACAAATGTATAAAAAATTTGAAAGGTTATTGATTTATTTTTTAATATTAATGTTTTTATTAAAATGTAATATAACCACCAGCTTAGGTGATATAATGCTTTGATTATTGAACTTTGTAAAAAAGCTCATCAGTTACTGCTCAGTAAATGAGAGTTTTATATCTGTAACCCTAGTCTTACAATTATCCAAACAAAGAGGTTTTGATAGTTTTTACAAAACCCAATAAGAAAAAGGCTACTAGAGACCAAGGTGGTCTAGCAAAAAGGATTTTTTTTTTCACAGATTTACCAGTATGAAATTCATACAGAGAGTGGCATACTTAATGACAAAGTGAACTGTCTTGTTAAAATTGTAATTAAAGATGTATTCAAAATTAACAAAACGAGGTAAGTTAAAAAGCAATTGAAATAATCAAGCTTTCAAATAGATACTATTTTCAATTTCTTACATTTGTACTTAAAAGTTACTAAAGCTCAAAACTGCACCAAGACTTTGGGAACATCTTGTATTTTGTTGTATATTGGGAAATTTTTGTTCTGTTTTGTTTTCTTAGTGACTTCCTTGGGAATTTTGCCTTGTTGTGAAATGTCTGGGTTAAGGGGTATGTACATGATAGTCATTTTATTTGTATAATTCCAAATCAATTTCCAAAATGGCTGCATTAATTCACAAATTCGCCAACAATGCCATAGAGTAATTATGTTTGCACAACCTCTGCAACATAATAATAACTGGCATTTATATATAACATCAAGATAAGACATATCTTTTCTCGTCTGATTATTTCAACAACACTGCAAGAGAGTTGTTGTTAATTATACTTACTTTCACAAATGAAGAAACAGAGGCTAACCCAGGTTAAGTGACTTGTCTGGGGTCTAAGGGTTATTAGGTGTCTGAGGAAGGATTTGAATTCACATGTTTTTAAGATGTAAATTTATTTGTTTATTTTTAGTTTTCAACATTCTTTTCTATAAGATTTTGAGTTCCAAAATCTCTCCCCATCTTTCACCACCTCAGATGGCATGCATTCTGATTACCCCTTCCCTGAGTCTGATTTCCATTTTATCATCTTCCCCTCTTATTCTCTTCCCCTTTGTTTTCTTGAAGGTTAAGATAGATTTCTATTTTTCATGTGTATCTTATTTCCCAGTTGCATGTAAAGACAATTTTTTAACGTTGGTTTTTAAAACTGTGAGATCCAGATTTTCTCTCTTTTTTCCTCCCCTGTCAACCCCATTGAGAAGACAAGCAATTCAATATAGGTTATACATGTGTAGTTATGTAAAACACTTCCATAATAGTCATGTTATGAAAAACTATATTTCTCTCCTCCTATTCCCGCCCCCCCCCACTAATTTATTTTTGTCCTATGACCATGTCCTTTTCATAAAGTGTTTACTTCTGACTATCCCCTTGTCCAATCTGCCCCCCTCTTATCCTTTTACCTCCTACTTTCCTGTATGGTAAGATATCCAATTGATTATGTATGTTATTCCTTCATTAAGCCAAATCTGATGAGAGTAAGGTTCACTCATTCCTTCTAATGTCCCCCTCTTCTCCTTCATTGAGAAAACATTTTCTTGCTTCTTTTACAGGATATAATTTACCCCATTCTATCTCACCCTTTCTCCTTCTCCCAATATATTCCTCTCTCACCCCTAAATTTAATTTTTTAGATATTATCCCTTCATATTCAACTCACCCTGTGCCATCTATCTATCTATCTATCTATCTATCTATCTATCTATCTATCTATCTATCTATCTATCTATCTATCTATTTATCTATCTATCTATCTAATCTATATTTCCATTTCCTCCAACTACTCTAATCCTCAGAAAGCTCTCATGAGATACAAATATCATTTTTCCATGTAGGAATGTAAACAGTATAATTTCAATAAGTCTCTTATGATTTTTATTTCCTGTTTACCTTTTCATGCTTCTCTTGATTCTTATACTTGAAAGGGAAATTTTCTATTCAACTCTGGTTTTTTCATCAAGAATGCTTGTAAGTCCTTTATTTCACTGAAATTCCATTTTCCCCCTGAAGTATTGTACTGACTTTTGCTGGGTAGGTGATTCTTGGTTTTAATCCTTGCTCCTCTGACCTCTGAAATACTATATTCCAAGCTCTTTGATCCCTTAAGGTAGAAGCTATTAGATCTTGTGCTATCCTGATTGTATTTCCACAATACTTGAATTGTTTCTTTCTGGCTACTTGCAATACTTTCTACTTGACTCGGGAACTCTGGAACTTGGCTAAAATATTCCTAGGAGTTTTCACTTTCGGGTCTCTTTCCAGAGGCAATAGGTGGATTCTTTCCATTCCTATTTAACCCTCTGCTTCCAGAATATCAGGGAAGTTTTCTTTGATGATTTCTTGAAAGATGATGTCTAAGCTCTTTTTTGATCATGGCTTTCTGGTAGTCCAATAATTTTTTAATTATTTCTCCTGGATCTGTTTTCCAGATCATTGGTTTTTCCAATGAGATATTTCACATTGTCTTCCTTTTTTATTCTTTTGGTTCTATTTTACAATTTCTTGATTTCTCATAAAGCCATTAGCTTCCATTTTCTCCATTCTAATTTTTCAGGTTGTCTTGGGCTGGGTTCTGTAACTTTAGAATTTGTTTAGAGTAATTTTTACAGGTACTTGAAGGACATTGGGGGAGAGCTCAGGGAAGTCCCTCCTTTTTGTTTGCCATCAAAAAAAAGATGAATGAATGTGGTGAATGAAAGTGGTGGCTGTGTGATTGAGAAGAGACAGAAATAATAAGACAGTGCCATATAAGGACCTCTATTGTGGAGATAGAATGAATAAGGTTTGGCAACTTTTGAATGTGGAGAGTGACGGAGAGTGAAGAGGTGAGGTTGACTTTGCAGTATTTATAAACAATATCACACATGAATAAGAACTGGGAGAGGGACTGAATGTATAGATCCATTGGCATAGGGAACTCATAACTGAGGAAACTCCCCCTATCAATACATGCATGAATCTTTTCTACAGCTTAGTGTCTTAAAGAATTTCCCAGAAGGGGGTGGAGCCAAGATGGGGGAGTAGAAAGACACACATATGGAGGCTGCCCCCGCACAGCTCATAAAACACCTGTAGAGAGGGACTCTCAACAAATTTTGGAGGAGCAGAAGTGGAGAACAAGAGAGTAGAGTTCCAGCCCAGGGTGACCTGAAAGACCCACAGGAAACATCAGTTCCACCCGGTTGCGGACCAGAGTGTGGAGCCCAGCCCAGCCTTGGCCACGCTCACAGAAGGTGGAATCTCCAGTCCTAGAATTCCCAGTCCCAGCAGCAGAGGGTCCAGAGATCCCTCAACCTACAGGTGCCAAAGGTCAGTGACAGGGTTTATTCAGCTGGTCAGGAAGGGAGAAGGGCCTTCACAACAGGCAGGTGGCAAGAGTTCTCAGGGAAGCCCCTACAGCAGCCTGAGACCATAGCTGGATCATAAAAACCTCTGGGGGCACTGAAAAGCTGAGTCTTACCTCAGCCCTGTGTAGACGCCCTGATGCAGCTGGTCTTTGTCTCACACTGAATGGAGGCCTTGCCCCCCCAGCTTGAGTGAATCCTCCCCCCCCACCCCCCCCCCCCCCCAGTGCTAGCTTGGCGGAACTGGAGGTCAGATGCCTGTGGAGAGGAAACGCTGCTAAGATTCTGGGCACAAAAATCCTTCCCTGCGCCCAGACCAGCACACACTTGACTGTGCCACCTTCGAGGAACTGGTATCTTATAGGTCCCCAGAGTATACCCTACTCTTGACAAAGGACCCAAAAGTCAAATAACAAAAAATGCCCAAAAAGGGGAGAAAAATAAGACCATAGAAGGTTACTTTCTTGGTGAACAGATATCTCCTCCCATCCTTTCAGATGAGGAAGAACAATGCTTATCATCAGGAAAAGACATAAAAGTCAAGGCTTCTGTATCCCAAACATCTAAAATAAATATTTAATGGGCTCAGGTCATGGAAGAGCTCAAAAAGGATTTTGAAAATCAAGTTAGAGAGGTAGAGGAAAAACTGGGAAGAGAAATGTGAGAGATGCAAGAAAAGCATGAAAAGTGGGTCACCACTGTGCTAACGGAGACCCCAAAAAATGCTGAACAAAATAACACCTTTAAAAATAGGCTAACTCAATTGGCAAAAGAGGTCCAAAAAGCCAATGAGGAGAAGAATGCTTTCAAAAGAAGAATTAGCAAAATGGAAAAGAAGGTTCAAAAGCTCACTGAAGAAAATACTTCTTTCAAAATTAGAATGGAACAGATGAAGGCTAATGACTTTATGAGAAATCAAGAAATCACAAAACAAAGCCAAAAGAATGAAAAAATGGAAGATAATGTGAAATATCTCATGGGAAAAACAATTGACCTGGAAAATAGATCCGGGAGAGACAATTTAAAAATTATGGGACTACCTGAAAGCCTTGATCAAAAAAAGAGCCTAGACATCATCTTTCATGAAATTATCAAGGAAAACTGCCCTGAGATTCTAGAACCAGAGGGCAAAATAAGTATTGAAAGAATCCACAAATCACGTCCTGAAAGAGATCCAAAAAGAGAAACTCCTAGGAACATTGTGGCCAAATTCCAGAGTTCTCAGGTTAAGGAGAAAATATTGCAAGCAGCTAGAAAGAAACAATTCAAGTACTATGGAAATACAATCAGGATAACACAAGATCTAGCAGCTTCTACATTAAGGGATCGAAGGGCATGGAATATCATATTCCAGAAGTCAAAGGAACTAGGACTAAAACCAAGAATCACCTACCCAGCAAAACTGAGTATAATACTTCAGGGGAAAAATTGTCTTTCAATGAAATAGGAGACTTTCAAGCATTCTTGATGAAAAGACCAGAACTGAAAAGAAAATTTGATCTTCAAACACAAGAATCAAGAGAAGCATGAAAGGGTAAACAGCAAAGAGAAGTCATAAGGGAGTTACTAAAGTTGAACTGTTTACATTCCTACATGGAAAGACAATATTTGTAACTCTTGAAACTTTTTTCAGTATCTGGGTAGTTGGTGGGATTACACACACACACACACACAGAGAGAGAGAGAGAGAGAGAGAGAGAGAGAGAGAGAGAGAGAGAGAGAGAGAGAGAGAGAGAGAGAGAGCAGGGTGAATTGAATAGGATGGGATCATATCTTAAAAAAATGAAATTAAACCGTGAGAGAGAAATATATTAGGAGGAGAAAGGGAGAAATGGAATGGGGCGAATTTTCTTCTCATAAAAGAGGCAAGCAAAAGACTTGTCAGTGGAGGGAAAAAGAGGGGAGGTGAGATAAAAAACATGATGCTTATTCTCATCACATTCGAGTAAAGGAAGGAATAAAATGCACACTCATTTTGTTATGAAAACCTATCTTACAATACAGGAAAGTGGGGGAGAAGGGGATCAGCAGGGTGGGAGGGATGATGGAAGGGAGGGCAGTGGGAGGAGTCAGCAATTTGAAGTCAACACTCTTGGGGAGGGACAGCATCAAAAGAGAGAATAGAAGCAATGGGGGGGCAGGATAGGATGGAGGGGATTATAGTTAGTCTTACACAACACGACTATTATGGAAGTCATTTGCAAAACTACACAGATATGGCCCGTATTGAATTGCCTGCCTTCCCAAAGGGAATGGGTGGGAAGGGAGGGATGGGGAGAAGTTGGAACTCAAAGTTTTAGGAACAACTGTTGAGTATTGTTCTTGCAACTAGGAAGTAGAAATACAGGTAATGGGGTATAGAAAGTTATCTTGCCCTACAGAACAAAAGAGAAGATGGGGATAGGGAAGGGAGGGATGATAGAAGAGAGGGGATATTGGTGATAGGGGCAATCAGAATCCTTGGTGTTTTGAGGTGGGGGGAGGGGACAAATGGGGAGAAAATTTGGAACCCAAAATTTTGTGGAAATGAATGTTGAAAAGCTAAATAAATAAATTTTAAAATTCAAAAAAAAAAAAAGAATTTCCCAGAAGACTAAGAGTTTAAGAGACTTGCCTTACTGATCCCATAGCCTACTTGTGTCAGAGATGAAATGTGACCCCAGGTCTTCCTGGCTTTGAGGTTAACTCTTTGTCCCCTATACCACATTCCTTCTCTATAGTCTATATCTTTAGATACGTACCTGTTTACATCCATATATTGCATACATGTATAATGCTAAATGACAGGACTGATATCTTAAAACTCTTCTAGCTAAATCAGATTTTTTTTTGCTCAACCCCGATTTTCCTTAAATTTGACACTATTTGTCATCACTCATTTTTTTTTGGAATACTCTTCTCTTTTCTGATGTACCATGTTACCTTGTTTTAATACTACTCTGCCAATTCTCAATTTCCTTCGTTTCCTTGGTTATGCTCCCCTCAATCATGTCTCTGTCCTGAACCACCTGGGATAAATGGCCCTGCATTAAAAAACCAAGTAGAAAGTTAGAAGAACATGATAACCCTTTGACTGCATCTTTTGCATGCATTGATTACACCTTTATTTTCTCTTTGTTGCTCAGCACATCAAAAGTGAGTCCATGAACACTCTAAACTCATTTCATCCTATGTAATATTTAATGCCACCTCTGAGCACAGAAAATCACCTTCAGCTTTTCCTCTGCTTGGCCCCATTGATCTCAATTATCCAAATATGGTTCTCATTTCCTTGACAAAGATTCACTTTTCAGTCAGCTATTAAATAGTTTACCTACATGAATGTGAAGATCAAATTTCTTTGGAAAGGAGTAATTTCACAGAGTACACAGCCTATATTTTTCACTAGTGTAGAAACCTTACATGTGACCATCAGTACTTGGAATTCCTTGAATGCTATCCTATCACTTATTCTTCCTAACCAATATATGGAATATATTCATCAAGAACCTAGTCTCTGTCCTCTTTTGTCCCTCTTCTATATTTATTATTTCGGGCAGCTCATTTACTGACAGGGTTTCTGCTATGGCTTCTATTCCTATTGCTCCCATAGTTATATTTCCATTTTTGTACTGTAGTATGGAGTAGTGTGGTACACTGGAAAGAACAATTCCTCTAGAGTTGGAGAATCTAGGTTTAATTTCTAAATGACTTTAGCTAAGTTATTGAGTCTTCCTGTCTCTGTTTCCTCATGTGTAAAATGAATGGGTTTGACGAAATAGTCCCAGAGGTTCTTCCAGCTCTAGATTTCTCTCACCCAGGCTCTATTCTTGTGTTCCCATTGTTCTACCAAGCACGCCCATGTGGTGCCTTGCATTTATTTCCTCATACTCAACATAGCTAAAACTTATCATTTAATTTTTTCCTTAATCAACTCCTCCATCAGATTCCCTCCTTTATTTTTCCAAAAAAAACTCTATTATGCCAACGCCTGCATTTTGGCTGTTCTTCCAGAGCCCTGAAAGGCTAATTAGTCATTGAAAGTCAGTCATTCCTAATGTCAAAATGCTATGTGTAGCCTATATTAGATCACATGCCATCTTGGGAAGGGGGTGTGGAGAGGAAAAGAGAGAAAATTTTGAACTCAAAATATAAGTGAATATTGAAACTAAAAATAAATATGTTTTTTAAAAAAGGCAGTCATTCATCCTTTGAAATGTATCTCAGATTCATCTTCTCCTCCATTCCCGTTGTTCCCATCTGGACTGGCATCGTAGCCATCTCACCAGAATATTTTAATAGTTTATCCAATGATTTCCCTGACATCATGCTCTGCTCTCTCTTAAGCATTTTTATTCGCTACCACATGGAATGGCAATGGGACAATAAGGGAAATTGCTTTTAAAATAACTGCCCGACTTTCTAAATTAAAATTATTATGATTTGCCCTAGTGGTAGTTCCTCTGCATCTCATTCAAATGAAGCAAGGGCTAGGCAGTTACTTAGGCCTTGTATGTATGTCCTAGAGTCAGTAGACAGGAGTTTAAATTCTGAGTCAGAGAATTACTACCTGAATAATTTTCAGCAGGTCCCTTCACATCTTAGAAACTGTTTTCTCATCTATAATATGCACATGATGATCCTGGCACTGCTTACCTGACAAATTTCTTGTGAGAAAACCTTGCTGGCCTTCTGGTGCTTTATAAATGAGTGTTATTATTGCTTTATTTATAGAGAGGAAATGGGCTGCTTACTTAGGCTTAACCATAGTTACTACCTGGAAGCATCAGGCTATGATGAGAAAACTGAATGCTATTAACATGTCCCTTATGTGATATCTGTCATCATAGAAATACCTTCTCCCAAAGCCTGACTGTTAAAACTGATGGTTTTAGCAACTTCTTTTCTTCCCATGTTTACTCCTAGAATAACTGAGTCTCTTTGCTTTAGAGCTGGAGGGTGCCACAATGGACATGGAGTTCAGATATAGATATTACAGATATATAAACTAAGGCTCTAAAGCTAAGTAAATTAACCAAGATCATCACACAGATCCTACCATAGTTAGGGAATACATTCAGATTTCTTGCTGCCCTGCGCCTGTCCTCTTCCTTCCTCTATTTCATATCCCCGGCTATTGCCAGTTGTCCTGACTTTTGTCTTACAATTAGTCTCTGATGAGCTCTGAAGGAGACAGTGAGGCTGAGGACTTTGTACAACTCTGCCTCACTTAAATCCTATTCATACCAAGTGAGGATGCCCCCACCCTGTGATGTCATCAGTCCTTTTTGAAAATAAAAGATAATACTACCTTTTGATTTCATATTTCTGAATAGTTGCACACTGTTACTTGAGTGGGATTTTCATTTTTAAACCTTTTTCAACTTCAAATTATAATCTTTGTAACTAAAAACGGTAAACATTGAAATACTGGAAATTTGTTAAGATGTGCAGCTTTGTTTAGCTTAAAACTAGAGAAGACCTTACTTAGGCCAACTAAGAAAAGACATTATCATGCCCCGGGAAAAAGGTTGGAAGAATTTATTTTAACTGTGTAAGTCAAATACAGTGTATTTCTTTGAGTCATGGTGGCATTCATAATGATTTTACTTATATTTAACTCATAATACTCTTATTCCACTATTTTGTGCAAGTGTATCTGGAGCTGGAAGGAACCTCAGTGATCATTTAGTCCAACCCACTGATTTTACAGATGGGGGAACTGAGACCCAGGAAACTTAAGCAACTTAGCTAAGACTGCCCAGAAGTTAAGCCTAGGTTAAGCCAATTCCAGAGGCATTGTTCTTTCTGACATATCCCACTACTCTATTCAACAGCATGAAAATGTAACTTTTAGAATTAATTTTAGCTGAATGAGTACAAAAGAAGTTAATATCATTTATATTTTACTTGCACAAAAGAAGTACTGGCAATCAGAAAAAAATAAACCTGAAGCCTCTAATATTGAATGTAGTGTTGTATTTTTACCAAAGTTGGCTTTCATGAAATTATGATGTAGTAGAAAGAAATTTGAAGTCAGAGGAACTGGGTACAAATCTCAGCTTTGCTACTTAATAACCATGTGATCCTAGGTAAGTTCAGTCAAAAATGCCTTGTTTTAAAATGAGGGGGGTTGATAAGATTCATTCACTTATTCAATAAGGATTTATTAGGCATCTACTCTGGGTTAAGTACTGGGAACATAAGGTCACAAACATAAATAGACTTTGCCTTCAAGAAGTTTACCTTCAGCTAGTAAAATCTAGGTAAACTCTTAGATCTATCCCAGCTTGAGGTCCTGTGAGTCCACTTTAGTAATATGAATTTTGTTTTCCCTCTTCTATCATGGGATTCCAGTGCCAGTAGAACCAGAGAGCTTAATTATGTGCCACATGTGAAGAAAAGGCAAGCTCACAACTTCTATAATCTAATCCATTCATTCTGTAGTCATTTGGGTTATAGCTAACTCTTTGTTTCAGTCACTGCTTTGGAACTTGATACAAACTGAAGCTTTTTCGGCTTTCCACCAATCGAAGAGTCAGAGCTAAATGTCAGTTTCCCTTGACGATTAGAATAATATTTATTCTGCACAGTCCCTTTTCAGGGAAGGACCAAGATTGTCCCTGAGTGTTTGCTTCATTAAAAGAACTTTTTTGTCATTGATCTTTGCGTGGAAAACATTAGGGAGAGGTACACAGCTATTGATTACAGTTCATAGAATAGACTGTTGATTTTATGAGCCACTTCAAATGGAAAAAATGGGATAATTCAGTGTTTCTAGCTTATATACCTTCTTTTGCCCTGAATCTTGAAATGAGAGGATCACAAGATCGTAGACTCATAGACTTAGAGGTGGAAGGTACCTTAGAGTTCACCAACTCTCTCATATTACAAGTGAGGAAGTGAAGACACAGAGACTTGCTGACTTGCCCAAGGTCACAAATTTAGTGAGCAGAAGTGCTTTCAGGTAAAAGGCACATTGTTGATACATAGGTAATATTGGGATTTCCCTTTGGGTGGGGTGTTGCTGTATAAAATTAAAGGAAGCAGCTAGGTAGATTCAGTTACAATGCTCAGTACTCAGGTACAATGAAGAAAGCAGTCAACCTGGAGTCAGGAACACCTGAATTCATAGATCACTTCATACTCTCTTGTTAACTGTGTGTCCCTTGGCAAGTCATTTAACCTCCATCTACCTGGCTTCTTCATCTTCAGAGTGAGGATAATAATAATACCTAACTTCCAGGATTGTTTTGAGGATTGAATGAGATACTATTTTCACAGGTTTTCCAAACCCTTAAGTGCTTTATACATGCATCTATAAATTATCTATTTATATTTATACATATAATATACATATATGTTTATTATATTTATAATATAGTATATGTTTATATATCTACTTTATATTATATTGTATTATATTATATTATATTTTGTTATGTTATATTATGTTATGTTATATCTATTATATCTCTTCAAGAACAAGTTCTGTCTTTTGCCACTCTGTATTCCCCAGGACTTAGCAGCAAGCCAGCACATAGTATGCACTTAAATGCTTAATGACTGGCTTTGCTGACATTATTATTATTATTAAATTAAGCATAACCACACATGTAGTGTTCCTCTTGGCTATCACATAGATGATCTAATTACATAGCTACTCCATTCTGTTTTTATCCATATAGTGTCAGAACATCCTGGCCATTTCAAACTGTCTTGAGCCTGAAATTTTGGATTATCCTAACCTGTATTCCTTGAGCTATTCCACTGTGAGTTGAAATGTTATTTAAGGAGCAGTGAAAGTACACATTCATGGTGAAAAAAATGAACAAATTGACTTAATTAAACTGAAGTTTATTTCCAAAGCAATTAGAGAGTCCTGTAGAGGTATAGTTTCCATCCTATGTCTAGAAGAGGCATGGTTGATTAAAGTCAAGAGTCAAATGTTCTGGGTTTAAGTTCTATCTCTGATTCCTATGAGATGTAACTCCAGGCAGCTCATTTTGTTTCTCTTTGCCCCTGTTCTGCATCTCCAAGATAAGGATACTGACATACTTGATGTTCTAAGGCACTTCTATCTCCAATATTATCTGATAATGTAATTCTTGTATTTAACAGATCATTTATTTACTAGCTTTTATTTTTATGTATTGATTAGATATTTGAGCTTTTTGTGGACCAAATCATAGTTACTACTATGATCTTATTTTCGTATTGATATTGATAGAGAATTGGGAAATAGACCTAAGATTTAATTGGTGTAAGGATGTCCCGATGAAGAATATCTTCTATTTTTCCAGGCCATTAACTTCTCTATCACTTATTGTGTTGGAGAGTTTCCAGAACACTGACAGTTTGAGTTGGTCTTGATTACATTGGTCTGACCAATACTGATTAGAGACAGGACATAGAGCTAGGTCTTTCTGACTGGGGAGGACCTCTCCTACATTGAATTAGCGGGCTATTGTAAACAGAAGTCTTCAGACTCATTTATTTTTGCTTTTATTTTCAGGAAATGTACCCAGGGCTAGCTCTGAGAAAATACACAGAGTTTGGCTGCTGCTGTGATTTCCTAAACGACTGCGGTATTTTGTAAGTTTTTCTATTTTCTTTTAAAGGGACAGGGGAACTCTTTATTTGAGAGCAGAACAGGATTTTTATTCCTAAGAGAAAAGAATAGATTATATTGTCTTTAATCTTGCCTTTCTTGAATATTATTAATTTTAGGAATAAGTGGGATGGATACTTACTAAATATATGAACCTGTGGAAATCATTTACCTTTGTTGGTCTCAGTTTCCTCATCTGTAAAATGAACTAGAAAAGGAAATGTCAAAGTACTCCAGCATCTTTGCCAAGAAAACCCCCATATGAGGTCATAAGGAGTCAAACATGACTGAAACAACTGAACAAAAAGAAAAAAAGAGTAGAAGTTTCTTCAGGAACCAGATATATGTCTTTGATTGATCTGTTAGCTATCCTCTTGATGGATTGTTACATTCAGTGTATCAAATTATCACATTCTTGTAGTTTAAAACTCCTGGATTTCACAAAGAGACTAATGTAGAAGACTGACAGACCTTATAGGTCCTGTTTAAAGAAAAAATCTTGATTTGCTCAATAATCTGAAAGTTCCATCATCTGCCAGATGCTCCAACTTAATAATTCATCCTCAGTAGGGTCCAAATGGATGAACTGACCAACTTGATAAGTTTATAAAGATATAAGTCATTGATATGTGTCTTAGGTTGCATCTATCTGTGGAGAGTGAAGACATTCCATTAGACCTCTGATGACCACTAAGCACCCAGGTAATTCGTTAAGTTCCTTCTAGTCCTAGCTCTATGATCCTAAAACAGGCCCTATGCACTCTTTATAGTTTTTTATTACTTGCCAAGGTCATATAGATGGTAAATGACAGAACTGGGATTTGAATACAGGTTCCATGACTTTAAATCCAGTGCTCCCCCCTCAAATGCTGCATCTTCTTGGCCTCTGTGTTTGACAATCCATTTGTATCTTGCTGATTTGATTGACTTAGATTTAGGGGCACATAGAGCCTCCTTTAAGCAGGTCTATAAAGGGAGTAGGCAGATCAGCCAAGATTCAGAGAACACTGAAACAATTCTCTGAGTCTTAATCACAATGACTATATAAATTCCCAGGACAGGAGATGTAATTATTGTCCTCCAGAAGATACCAGTGGATACCCTTCATTGTGTGTGTGTATATGCACGTACATACAAAACACACACCAATCTTCCATTGCATGATTGAATATATATATATATATATACATATATATTATATTTTCTCATATATCATATATATATAATATATTACATATATTATATATATATATATATATATATATATATAGGAGAAAAATCATGTACCATAAAACAGTACAATTCGATAAATATTTATTGGAACTTGTAGACTTTCAGTCAGCAAGTATTTATTAAGTGCTTACTGTGTGACAGGCACCAGAGATGACTGGGGGTAGTTCAGTGGTTAGAATGCTGGGACTGGAGTCAGGAAGACCTGAGATCTAATTCAGTCTCCCATACTTACTAGTTGCATGACTCTGGGCAAGTCATTTAACCTCAGTATGCCTCAGTTTCCTCAAGTGTAAAATGAGGCTAATAATAACAGGTATTTCACAGGATTATTGTGAGGATCAAATGATATAATAGTTGTAAATAATGCTTAGCACAGTGCCTGGCACATAGTAAGTACTACATTGTTGTCGTTGTTCAGTTGTTTGAGTAGGAACCCTATTCAGGATTTGTAACCCTATTTGCAGTTTTCCTGGCAAAGATACTGAAGTCATTTGCCATTTCCTTCTCCAGCTCAATTTACACGTGAGTAAACCAGGGCAAACTGGATTAAGTGACTTACTCAGAGTCACACAGCTGGTATGTGTGGGAGGCCAAATCTGAACTCAGTCCTTTCTGATTATAGTTTAGGTATTCCATCCATTCTGCCATCTAGCTGCCCCAGGTGTATTATGTAAATGCTAATTCCCCTCCTTATCTTTTCCCTATTCCTCCCTTCTCCCCCATCTTCTGCCCCACTTACCCCTAAGCCCTAGGGATAAGAAAAAAGGCAAAAACTATAAGCTCTGCTCTCAAGGAGTTCACATAGTAATGGGAGAGATAACATGCAAACAAACATGCATATACAAAATGAACACAGTGTAAATGGAAGGAAATCTCAAATGGAAGGTACTAGCAAAGATGTTGGCAGGGCCTGGGAAAGGTATCCTCCAGAAGGTAGGATTGAACCGAGTCTTAAGAGAAGCCAAGAAGGGAAGATGAGGAGGGAGAGCATTCCAGAAATGGTAATCACCAGTACAGAAGGAGTCAAGAGACAGAGTAGCAATGAGACTAATATATCTGGGTAGACCATGCATTCCATGGTCCAAAATCATGTGGAAAACCAAATAGATATAACACTGGTGCAGATGTGGCCCTCAAAGAGTCTACTAACTATGTTAAGGTTGTAAATAGGTGTGTTCTCTCTAGGCAAGGACTGTTTTGGTTTTAACTTTTGTATCCCCAGTGCTTAGAATAGTGACTTAGACATAATGGATATTTAATGAATCTTCACTGAATTGAATTATAATATGTAAGGATAAGAGCATGTATAATTTATAAATAGAGAGGAAGGGACTGTGTGTAAACATGAAAGATTTTTGACAACACTAATTAAAAAGCAAGCATGGTTCTGGGGACACATCACTAAAACAGAGAGAAGAAATTACAGCTAGGAAGTGATTCTATCAGTCCACTACTTCATTTGATGTTTCCTTGACTTTTGTCATGAATTCTAAGGTACGCAATCAAAGGGACCTGGAAAAGGTTCAAAGCAAGGTCATAAATCTGATTAAAAGATTGAGACATGAAAGAAAATGGAAATATTTAGCTTGGAAAAAAAAAGGAAGAAAAAGAATAATCTTCCGGTAACTGAAGAACTCAGAGAAAAATAGAACCAGTTTTCCTTTTTTTTAATGAATGAAGAACAAGTGGAAGCAGATTTAAATAGAAGTGTGAGTGAATTTAGGTATGATTTTTGCATGTTAAGAATGGGTAAAGATTGACATAATTAAAGAGAGAATTTGAAGACTACTCTGGGGAACATTTTTTAAAACTAGGTAACATCTTTCTGAACTGGAAGGTTAGAAGAAATGAATTGTATGATCTCTCTCTCTCTCTCTCTCTCTCATATGCATGCACACACACACACACACACACACACACACACACATTAACACTTTAATCACATTTCCTTTCCTGTAATTGCAACAATCTAACCACAGAGTTTCCTTAGCATTCTCTTTGCTTTGTGAGGTTTCTGGTCAGCAAGATTTGCACATTTTTATTATGCTCACCAGCTACACTGAGGAATGTGAGACCACAGTTTATCAAAACATTTCTTTGCCAGCTAAGGTGTTGCTGTGCTAAAAGGAGGCACTTTCTACACATTTGATATGAACTATATTAAGTGAAAGGTATTCCCAGATTCACGCAATCTCAGATTTGTAAGAGTTTCACCCAACCATCTAATCCAACTTGTATTTGAACCCTACAAAATCCCTCGTGTATGATTCAACCTTCACTTCTTGGTCGTCAAGGATGGTGAACTCAGTTCCACTAAGAGCAGTACCTTTCAGTTTTAGGAAGTTCTGCTTATCAAGAGTTATTTTGCTTATATCACTCTATAATTTTGCCTCCGAAGTTTCTACCCCTCTTTGTACATTTGGGGGACTGAATAGAGCAAGAAAAGTAGACTCTCTTTTCCCCATGATAGCCATTTTTTATCTGGCCTTTGGGTAAGATTGTTGATAGAATCTCAAACTTGGAATCAGAAAGAACAGAGTTTAAATCCTGTCTCCAGATGTCTCCAGGCTGGGTGACCTTGGAAAGGTTATTTAACCTTTCTCATTTGTAAAATGAGAATGGTAAGAGCACCTACCTTACAGGATTGTTGTGAGGATCAAATGAGAGGCATCTACAAAATGCTGTACAAACCTTAAAGTGCTATATCAAAGTTACTATTATTAATTTTTGTTTTTGTTCAGTTGTTTTAGTCATGACCAACCCTTTATAACCTAATTTGGGGTTTTCTTGGCAAAGATACTGGAGAGGTTTGCCATTTCCTTCCTGGGCTCATTCTATAGATGAGGAAACTAAGGCAAACAAGGTGAAGTGACTTGCCTAGGGTCACAAGGCACTGAAAGGTACTATGTATTATATACAGTGTTTGAGACCACATTTGAACTCATGAAGATGAATCTTCCTCACTTCAGGACAGGTTCTCTATCTACTGTGCTATCTATCTGCCTTCCCCCTTTTACTATTATTTTTATTCTAGTTTTAAAAATATGTTTAATATACCTTTCATTATTATATCACCCAAATTCAGAATTCATGATGTTAATTTTTTTTAAAATCTAAAAGTAGGTGTTTATGTTACACTTTTTAAATTTCTCCTTATTTTCAGCACATAATTTCTGATGGAGATCCTGTTTAATCCTTGCTGTGTCTTCCAAATGTGTGTTTTATCCCTTCTAGCTTTATGCCATCTGCATATTTAGTAGTAAATCCTACTAACTATAAAGTCAAAAGGACTTTTTGCTGTCTGCATCCCACTTCTTATCTCTGCAGCAGTTCATTCTGTTCATTAAGGTCTTCTGAATTTTAGAGCACTTTGTCTCATTCTTTTGGTTTTTAACTTTGATCCTGTCATACACTGGAGTGGAATAGGTATCTGGACTGTAAGGTCTAAGATGGAATGGGGCCATGCTGAAAATAAGCTTTGCATTTTTGAAACCCAAATCTGTACTGGAATGTGTACTGAATCTGACTGGCTGAGATTCATGTACTTATGACCAAAACATTCAATAGATATTTTTTATATAGGCAGAGTATAAAAATAGTAATAAGTATGGAAGGTGATAGATGGATACAAGAAATATTTCAAAGGACTTTGTGACTTTTTAAATTTAGGGAATGATAAGGAAGAAAAAGAAGTTAAAGGTGACTGAAGTTTTGAGTGACTGAGATGATTGTGATGCCACTGATGAAAATAGATAAGATGGGAAAGGAAATCAATTCAAGGAAAACGATGATCCCTAGAGATTTTTCTCTGTTTTAACACATTTTAATACCTTATTCTCAAACACCCCTTATCAATTTACCACTGCCTCAAGCTCATCTTTTTGTCTTTCATTTCATGGACCTTCAAGATGGGAGAAAAATGTGAAGTGAGGAAAATTGTTTTGTTGTGGGGTGGGCTTTGTTTGGGGTTTTTTTTGCATTTTTTTCTGTCAGTGTAGTTGTCTTTTAACTGTGAATGCATTCTTAAAATAGTCAAACAAATAAATGAACATATCAGTTCCTGAAATTTCAAGAGAAACGTGGATGCATTTTGGAGTAGTTTTTTCCCACATAGAGTCCAGAGGTAGCATTCCAATGTATTTCTTTGCTTTAGTAGAGGCATCAAAAGATATTTTTTCAGCGTATAAATATTTCCTGATAGAATATTTCAGTAGGTAGAATGCCCATATGGAAATAGGTTCTAATTAACCCCCATTACTGATTTTTTTTTTTGTTATACTAAAGGATAGTAGGCAAAATGGTGTAAAAAAATGGGACACAAGAAGTCTCAGGTTCTGGGTTTATGCAATGTTGGAATCATTGTTTTTCCATTTATTTACTTACACATTTCTCACATCTATCTCAAATTTAACATGTTAGGAAGTCTGTGAGGGCTACAAAAGAAACATATCTTTGTCCTTAGGAAATTTAGTTTAGGTAAGTTAGAAAAATAGGACAACGAGAAACATTTCAAGGCAACCTACAAGCACATGTAAGAGAGTATGATGCAGATTTTAGTGTCATTACTAAAGTTATTTAGAAGAAAGAAAAGGGTTAGGAATTACTTTAATGTGCTTGTTTCCAGCCCTCCTTCCATGAAACGGGACTTTTCTTATAATTGTTCTAGGAACTCATGAACTTAGGATCTTTTGGTTTTGTTATTAAGTGTGTCTTGGCAGAGTGAACCTAATGATTACATAAATCCATGCACAGAACCCTGTAAAGAAGGTTGTATGTGTATCAAATGTCAAATAAAAATCTGTTGTTGACTGAAGGGAAGTTTTAACCCAAAGACAGATATGCAAATCAGTATTCATCAGAAATAGGGAAATTGCTTAAGTAGGTGATTACAGTAGGAATATAGCTCTAATAATTCCTAATAGTCACTTTCATGACACTGTCAAACCAATAAAACAAAAGCATGCATACAGACAAGGAGGAAAAAGGCAGAAAAGCAGAGAATAGAGTAAAATCTGTATCTTGTATGGAAAGCAGCTCTAGAAAGAGATGCCAATAAAATCCAGTTCTCCATTTTGGAGACACACTGAATGTTTAAGAAACATTAATGTTTTTCTCCAGTAAGGGAACCCAGGGAAAAAGGAAGAGAAAAAGAGTGAGCAGAAGAAAAAAAGGGGAAGGGTCAGTAAATAGAAAAGGAAAGGCAAAAAACATCACAAGGAGGTCAATTTTTATCTTAGGAAGCAACTTTCTTATTCTCATTCTTTCTTCCTCTAGGTGTCAGTGCACGATATAATTGACAGCTAGACTGGAAGCCAGCAAACACCTGAATTCTCGGGAGTGTTCTCCATTGCAAAGCAGTGGGGAGAGGAGTGGCCCTTCTATGATTCCTAGTGAAGTCTCTTGAATTGAATTTCTGTAGCAGATTTTTAATTATCTTCTTCCCATTTCATCCATGTTCTTTGCTGCTTTCTAGGCCCTCTCTAAAGAACCTGATATTAGGGGGAAAAAAGATAAAAGGGGATATTCCTCTACCCACCTCCCATCTTATTTCTGCTAAAGCAAATAGGTTTAACATCTAGGTCTATGGTCAATGGGATCAGATCCTATTCTTAAGGGAGAAGTCTTGATTTACCCTAATAAAACCTTCTTTCCAATTTTCTCAAAGAAAAGAAATATTTCTGAATGCAGTTTGGAGTGAAGGTAGGTAGGAGAGTTCATTCAAGTTTCATCAATGAAGTCGTCCTGGTACATCCTGATTCTAAGTGCTGATTGTTCCTTTACTTTTCTTCTTGTGAATTTTAGTACTTTAAAAAAATTCTATTATAAGATTGCATGCCCTCTTGGGAAAGGAGCAGGAGAAAATCTAAGACTTATGGATGTGACTGTAGAAAAATGAAAACAAATACATTTTTTTTTAAAAAATAAAATAAATGAAAAGGATTCTAGTAGCAAATCACAGTTCATATTATACTTATATATTATATATTCATGTAGCTCAGGAAATCATAATCTAGGTGATGTGGTTTCTACAGTTTCTAAATGCTTATCTGAGACCAATGACATGATAAGTTGGGTTTCTTGGGGACTGTTATTATGGCTCTGTGTCCCATGAGTACTCTAGTGAGCAGTTGAAACTCATTAGGACATCAACCAGTTCTTTCAAAGCTATACTCTGCTTTGGGAAGGGGTCACTCTGCTTACCCCCATACTGTATCTTATCTTAGCATTAGCATTATCTGTTTTTAAGCACTTTCCTACAAGCACCCTGGCAAGAATTTCTCAAGGATCACATAGTGTAGTCTGAAGTGATCTGATATAAATGGAATGAAGATAAAAGAAATATGGAACTCTAAAGTGTTTGGAGATCTTCAGAATGTAGATGTTATGTAAAGTTGTTAATTATTTATAGTAATAAAATTCATAGCAGTTTTATATTTAAGTGCTTTCAATGTTTAGGTCTTCTATTCTGTCACAATGGCTAATATTACTAAGACATAATAGGAGAGCCAGAGTCCTTTTAAGATGGGTTCTTTTGTCTTTTTATCTCTGCTTTTCACTAGGGAGTCATGGCAGTGTTGCTAGACGGTGTAAAGCACTGAGAACCTCTTCATGGAAAATTGCTATGTAATATAAATATAACTGAAGAAGAGTTAAAAATGAGATGTCTCTAAAAGAGAAAATATGTAGTATCTATTCACTCAATCAGTATTGTGAACATCACTTCTCAGTGTTGCCACCAAGTTTCTTGCAAATTATAAGGGTGACATTAACTTCTGCTACTCTGATCATAGTTACTGTTATTGTGTCAGAAGTATCCTTGGGCATCCCAGATAGTACAATCCTCCCAGGATGAAGTTTTCCATTTTCTGAGGTACTTAAAAAAATCCCTTACATAGTTCAGATCTGCCCCTCAGCTAATGGTAGAGAATTAGAACTATCTTTGGATATGGCTGACATGACCTTTTATTTTTTAATTTTCTTTTAAGTATGATAAATTTCAATTTGCTTTCTCAGCATAGTTAATACTTTGCCTCCCTTTTTAGTTTGTCTTAACATTCCTACTGGTGAATTAACCTTTTGTCCTCTCCTAAGTGGTAATGTTAGAAAATGTTTCATGCTTCATTGCTTCTTAATATTTCTTAAGTAATTAGTTCACTGTTACAGTAGGTTGGATGGTCCTTATCCAACATAGTGAGGGAGAGAGAGTCTATCAAGAGACACAGTAGTACCAGTGACACAAAATTAGTCTTGTTTCAAGGAAAAAATGGCAATCAAGAGTCACTGCAAGAATTTGGAATGGGTAAGTGAAATTTCAGAAGTTAAACTGAGTTTCTTTTAAAGGGTCCTTGTATTTACATAGGTCTTTTCCTTGATCAGCTAAGGCTTAAACATTCAATTTTTCAGCTGATTTACCCTTTTACAGGCTCTGTGGAAAGTTCTTTGCAAGTTTTCATGATGAAAAATGAGAATTCATAAGCCCTACCTTAGTTTTCTTTATACCCATTCAACCTTAGTCATCTTATGCTTTTTCAATGGGTAGTGTTAACAACTCTGGACATTGCTTTGTAAAGAACCCAAGGATCATTTCCAATTCTTTCTTATTTTTCTCTTGGGTATTTGAAAAAAAACTACTCTTAATGACTTTGGCGTAAAGATTCTTTGCACTTATTGGATAAAGTTATTATTAAAACAGATTCTTAAAGGAGGATCACTTCTTCCACTTTGAGATTCTGCATGTCATACCATAGGACCATGTAGAGGTAGACTAGAGAGCCAAGAAATCTGACTTTTAATATCTACTGCAAGTTATTTTCAAAACTCCCTTGACTTTTCCCCATATAACCTCTCATATTAGCTGTCTAGGGTACACCATTCAATATATATTGACAGGTAAGACAAAGACAACATGAGGCAGTGCAAAAAATTTTGGATTTGAGGTGAGAGAACTATTCAAATCATTGCTAATATGGTTTCTTTATGCTTTAAATATATCTATGGAGTTTGAAGATTCTAATAGAAATAGAGAAGACTGGAAGAAGGGTAGGATTAGGGGGAAAAAATGACGGGTTTTGCTGTAGACATGATTATTCATCCCCATGCCTATGGGGATCATGAGGATGTCCAGAGGGAGATGTTCAAGCAGGCAGTTGGCAGTTTAGTACTGGAGAGGGGAGACATGAGGACTAGGTATAGAGCTTCTGGAATCATCTACACAGACATGACCATTAAATCCAGGGGAACTTGAAGGGGAGAGCATAGAGTGAAAAGATCATGAGTTCCTTTTCTAAATGTTCACTGACCATCCCCTTCATAATTCATTCTAGAATTTTTATAGAAAATGATGTCAATTTCATTTGCACGTAATTGGTAAACTCACCCGTCCCCTCTTTTGAAGTTCAGTAGTTTGCCCATTCGAGTCCTGTAGCAGCTCTCCAATTCTATGAAATCTTTCAAAGATCATTGACAGTAGCTTAGCATCTTCCAGTTTCCTTCAGTACATTAGAATGTTGGTTATTTGGGGCTAATGACTTGAATGCCTCAAAGACAGTTAGATATCCTCCCATAATCTCCTTACTAATTGGATTTCAAATTTCTGTTAGAAAAGTTTACTCTGTCCTTTCTGGTCCAATGATCATGCTTCTTTTCAGAGAAAAACATTAAATAAAAATTATGATTGCCTCTCCCCTTGATCCTAAACCTTCTTCCTAAGACCCACTTTACCTATGTTCATTAAACAGTAACAGATTAATGAACACTTATTATTAAAAGTTGAAAATGTTATTTTGCCATAGAGTCAACATACACATATGCTCACACTTCACTGCCAAAAATAAAATTTGCTTTGGCTATTTCTGAGGCCAACATAGATGTTAGCTATTTGAAGTAGCCATCACCATTATCATAAGATCATTTAAAATCCCATTTCAACTTCTTATATTGCTTTTATTCAACAGCTCTACTCATACTTAACTTTCTAAGTCATAAGTTCTAAGGAAATACAGCTGAGGCCTGTATGCCAGCTCTATCATATTTGCATTTTAGTCTCAGTTATTTCCATGATATTTTAAGCTTCACGCTTTGAAACATCCTACTTCTGTACTTCGTTGCACAGATACCATTGAAGCATGTACACTTTCCATCAGTTATTTCTTGCTATGAGACCAACCCCTTATTTTTTTCCTGTTTTGCACCTCTTTGATGATAGCACTTATAACACTTTTCCTACATTTTCATTTCTGTTCTTATTCAGTGAACTCCAGTGGCTTCCTATTACCTTTAGAGTCAAATATAAAGTCCTGTCTCATTCAGATCTATTTATTACCTAGCACTTCCTTTCTTTCCAGGCTTTATACACATTATCTTCTCTTTATACATCATGATCTAGCATCACTATGCCATTTGTTATTCCTCACTCATGACATTCCATCTCCCTTCTCAGTGCTTTTGAATCGCTGCCTCCCCTTCCTGAAATCCTCCCACTGCTCATATTTGCCTGTTAGTTTCCCTGCATTCTTTTCAGATTCAATTCAAATTCCACATTCTGCAAGAGGCCTCCTCCCCCTAAGCTGCTAGTTCCTTCCACTCTTCAGTTACCTTGCATTCCCTATATATATATCTTCTACATACCTCATTACTTGCTTGCTATCTCCCCTATTAGAATGTATGCTCGCTGAGGGCAGAGACAGTTTGTGCTTCTTCATACATTCAGCACATACAGCCCAACAGACACATAGCAATCATTCAATAAACTGAAGCTGGTTGGAAAAAAAGCAATAATATTGTCATGAGAACTGGAGAGTCTCAATTGTTAATAGACTCTCATGGGTTTTGCTTCATGGACCCTCTAGTTTTTCTGAGGTGGAACTAAAATATCACTATTTGTAATCATCAGAGGTGGTGTTGCATCATGGTCATAAACGTTCATCTCAAAAACCAGAAAGACTTAGGTATACACTTAACTTTTGCCATGCATTGTCTGGGAGATCCAGGATGAATTGATTAGCATCTCCACCCTATAGATAAATCTCTAGATTAGAAGTGTTAGATATGTGATACCGGTCTACTCAATGAGGGCTTCTCTATATCCAGCATGTATGGAGGCCTCAGTGCTCATTTGTGTGAGCTTCTTCTTGACCTTGGCTCAGGTTTGTTTCTTAGAAGTCTGTTTGTTTTATCTGAGCATAGAGTAGCATCAAAAATAGTTTGTTAATCAAATGCTACCAGAAGTAATGATTTGAATCATAGAGTATTAACACAATTGCAGTGGAATATCCAATGTCTATAGTAATGTATCAGGAATTTCTATGGTTTAGTAGGAAGGCTACTAGACTAGGCTGCAGTTCACATGGGTTCAAGCCATTGCTTTGCCACTTAATTGTAAACATGATGTGGTTTTTACTAGGTAAAGAGTCAGAAAGGTCTTGTCCATAACTGATTGAGTGGCAAAAGCTAATGGATTATGAAAAATGGAGTATATGTTTTCCAGTAGATAGCAAGAAGTCACTAGAAAAAAAGAAAAGGAGAGATTAAAGGAGCTAAAAGAAAGATGAGATTCATAATGAGTTTTCACATTACATTTTAGTCTCTTGTCTAGTATTAATATACTACTCAATATTACCTATGTTACATATGAGTAGCAGAGTGAATAAAGGATCAGGACGACCTTTAAAGTCCCGCATCTGACACATACTGACTCTTGTGGCCATAATCTCATCTTACTTCCAGGCAACTCTCTAAGACTAGTCTAAATTGAAGAGTTGTGGCAGGTCTGCATGGGTAGAGGGACTTTGCTCATCACAAGCTTCCTATTCCAATGAAGTCACTGCCCTGGTTAAAAAAGAAAAAGATATAGGGGAAAAGGTGGGCCCCCCAAAAAAGGAGAGATAAATTGGGGAGGAAGAACTGGGAAAGAAAGACAAGGGGAGATGTGGGGAGAGAGGACATGACAAGAGAGAGAAAACATAGGAATATTGTACAATAAAAGAAGCACTAGATTCTGATGTTTCCTTGTTCTATGACTTTAAGTAAGCAGATTTCATTTCTGAGCCTCATCTTGCTCATCTGAGGAAGGAGGATGACAATAATTGCACTCCCTAGTCAACAAGTCAATCAGCAAACATTTAGTAAGTGCTTAATATGTAGCAGACACTGTGCAAAGCACTGGGAACACAAATGCAAGCAGAAAAAAGTAAGATAGTACCTGCCATTCAAAAGCTTGCAGTGTAAAGGGAGAAGATAATAGAAAGGGAAGTTGTAAAGTAGGGTAGGGGAGAAGAGTAAAGGAACCCAGTACTAGGACATGGAGGGAGAAAATCTGCAGTGTAGCCTGGCGAAGAGCAAGAATGAGCTTGGGAGCTAGAGGTTCTATGGAGCTTCTACAGCAGTTATCCAATCAGAGGGAGAAAAATGCAGGGTATTTCCAGTTTGTGAATTCCAGGCCTGGAGTGAGTTTCCACAATGAAGAAATTTCTGGAACATGGTAAAGAAAGTCCAAAGGGGTCTTCAGAAAACCCTTCACACACACTTTCAATACCAGGTTCAGTTCAAATCCAGACTTAGACACTTACTGTGTCAAAGCTATGGGACCCTGGACAAATCACTTAACCTCTACCTACCTCAACTTCCTCAATTGTAAAATGAGCATAATAATGGAACCTAGCTCCCAGAGCAGGTGGAAGGCTTAAATGAGGTAATGTTGATAAAAAGCAGTGAGCACAGTGCCTGACACACAGCACGCACTTTAGAAATGATCGTTTCATTCCTTCCTGTGATGGGTCTCAAATTCTTCAATAGGACCAAAGACAGTCCTACTTTAAATGACTCCCCTCCTGGGCTGTGAGGAACAAAGAATTTTACGCATTAGAAAGTGACAGGTAAATGTGAGTTGCTATAATTTGAACATAATATGTAGATTTTAGTATGATGCTGGCTACCATTTCCCTCTTATCAGATATCTTTGGATATATCATATTCTTTATATTCAGGTTACTGCATTAGTTCCATCTTCTGAGCAATATTTCAAGTTGTCTGAAGCACCAAATTTTTTATGACTTCCTCTTTCTTACTCTTGGGTCTCACTTGTGGTGTAATGGAAAGAACCCTACATTAAGAATCACTCATTAATAGTAAACATTTTTCCCCATAATTTATTAATTTATTTGTTTTTAGTTTTCAATAATCACTTCCATACATTCCAAATTTTCTCCCCCTCCCTCCCCAAGACAACATGAAATTTTATATGGGTTCTACACATACATTCCTATTAAACACATTTTCACATTAATTGTGTTGCATAGAAAAATTAAAATAAATGGAAAAAAACATGAGAAAAACAAAACAAAACATAACAGAGGAGAAAATAGTCTGCTTCTTTCTGCATTCTGTCTCCATAGTTCTTTCTCTGGATGTGAATGACATTATGCATCATAAATCCTTTGGAAATATTTTAGATCCTTTCATTGCTATGAAGGGCAAAGTCTATCAAAAATAGTCCTCGCATATGGTGGCTCTTACTGTGTGTAATGTTCTCCTGGTTCTACTCACTTCACTCAGCATCAGTTCATATTAAGTCTTTCCAGGTTTTTCTGAAGTCCACCTGTTCAGCATTTTTTATAGCATTACATTACATTACATTCATATACCACAACTTCTTGATGGGCATCCCCTTGATTTCCAGTTCTTGGCCACCACACAGAGAGAGCTGCAATAAATAGTTTAGTGCATGTGGGTCCTTCACTCATTTTTATGATCTCTTTGGGATATAGCCCTAGAAGCAGTATTACTGGGTCGAAGGGTATGCATGTTTTTATAGCCCTTTGGGCATAGGCCCAAATTACTCTCTAGAATGGTTGGATCAGCTCATAGATCCACCAACAATGAATTAGTGTTCCAAGTCTCCCACATCTTCTCCAACATTTATCATTTTCCTGTTTTGTCACATTAGCCAATCTGATAGGTGTGATATGGCACCTCAGAGTTCTTTTGATTTGTATCTCTCTAACTAATAGATATTTAGAGCATTTTTTCATATGACTGTAGTTGGGTTTAATTTCTTCCCCTGAAAACTGCCTGATAATATCCTTTGACTAATTATCAATTGCGAAATGGCTTGTATTCTTTTAAATTTGACTCAGTTCTCTATAGATTTTAGAAATGAGGCCTTTATCACAGACACTAATTATAAAGATTTTATCCCAGTTTTCTGCTTCCTTCCCAATCTTGGATGCAATAGCTTTGTTTGTGCAAAAACTTTTCAATTTAATGTAATAAAAGTTATTCATTTTGCATTCCATAATGTTCTCTATCTCTTGTTTGGTCATAAATGCATCCATTTTCCATAAAACTGACAAATAAACTATTCCTTGCTCCCTTAGTTTATTGATAGGATAATACCCAGATTGTGTAAGCATTTGGACTTTATTCTAGTATATGGTATCAGGCATTGATCTGTGCCCAGTTTTTGTCATACACTATTTTCCAGTTTTCCCAGCAGTTTTTTTCAAACAGTGAGTTCTTATCCCTGAAGCGGGGGTCCTTGGGCTTATCAAACAGGAGGTTGCTAAAGTCATTGACAACTGTGTTTTGTGTACCTAAACAATTGGCTTACCTCTCGATTTCTTAGCCAACACCAAGTGGTTTTGATGATTGCTACTCTATAAATACAGTTTAAGATCTGGTATGACTAGGCCACACTCCCTAACATTTCTTTTCATTAATTCTTTTGATATTCTGGACTTTTTGTTCTTCCAGATGAATTTCGATATTTTTTCTAGCTCTAGAAAATATTTTCTTTTAGTTTGAATTGGTAAGGTACTGAATTCATGCATTAATTTAGGTACAATTGTCATTTTTATTATATTAACTCTACCTACCCACAAGCAACTGAGGTTTTTCCAGTTATTTAGATCTGACTTTGTGTGAAAAGTATTTTATGATTGTGTTCATACAGTCCTTAGGTTTGTTTTGGCAGGTAGACTCCTAAGTATTTCATAGTGTCTACACTAAATTTAAATGGGATTTTTCTTTCTACCTCTTTCTTTTGGGCTTTGTTAGTAATGTATAGAATTGTAGATGGTTTTTGTGAGTTTATTTCATAGTATGCAAGTTTGCTAAAGTTATTATTCCAAGTAATTTTTTTACTTGATTTTCTCTAAATATATCATCATATCATCTGCAAAAAGTGATAACTTAATTTCTTCTTTGCCTATTCTAATTTTTTTTATCTCTTTTTCTTCTCTTATTACTAAAACTACTGTTTCTACTACGATATTGAATAACAGTGGTGATAATGAATATCCTTGTTTCACCCCCAATCTTATTGGAAATGCATCTAGCTTATCCCCATTGCCTATTATGCTTGCTGATGATTTTAGGTAGTGTAATGTTAATTAAGTTGAAGCGAGTTAAAAATCTGGCCATCAAGGAAAGTTTGATTAGGAGAGATCTGCTTTGTAGGAAAGTCCATACCTTTTGTTAATTTCTAATGAGGCACTGGTTCTCAAGGGTTGTAATGCTTTCTGGCACTGAAAAGTGTATATATTCTCTAAGGTGAGGTTTTGTTTTGGGCCTTACTCATTGGAAGTGTTCTTTGGCCAGACAAAGTTCTGGGTAATCTCTAAGGAGTCCCCTGGCTTTGAAAACCCACGTGTTGGTGCTTTTCTCTCTGGTAACTATGTATGTATGTATGTAATGGCGTATATATGTATGTAATGGTCAGACAGTTATCTGTCTGTTGATCTGTGATGTATGTATTGCTTATGGTCAGACAGTTGGAAGCCCTGTCTGTTGGTCTTTATTTCTGTGTTTGCATTTTCACTGAAGTTCAGAGTACTGACTTCTTCACCTGAATGAAGTGAATGATATATGTGCTTGATTAAAATAAATTGTTGACTGTCCAAAAGTTGCTTTCCTTTTAGAAAAGCAGATCTAAGAACATGTACAGCAGGTACCCCTGTGTATTTTGGGGTTCTTGATATTACAGATAGTACTTATTATTTTAAGGAAGGCTCCATTTATTTCTATATTCTCCAGTGTTTTTAATAGGAATAGGTATTTTATTTTGCCCAAAGTATTTTCTGCTTCTATTGAGATAATGATCTGGATTTCGTTAGTTTTGTTGTTGATAGGATCAATTATGCTGATAGTTTTCCTAATATTGAACCAACTCTGTATTCCAGGTATAAATCATACCCAATAAAAGAGTATTGTTCTCATGATAAGTTGATATTTTTGCTCATATCTTATTTGAAAATTTTGCATGTATATTCATTAGGAAAACTGGTCTATAGTTTTGTTTCTCTGTTTTGGCTCTTCCTGGTTTAGGTATCAGAATCATATTTGTATCATAAAAAGAATTTGGTAGGACTCCTTCTTTGTCAGTTTTCACAAATAATCTATATTATATTGAAAATAACTGTAATTTAAATATTTGATAGAGTTCACTCTTAAATCCCTCTGGCCCTGGAGATTTTTTTTTCCTAGGGAGTTTGTTAATGGTTGTTCAATTTCTTTTTCTGAGATGGGGTTATTTAAGTATTTTACTTCCTCTTCTATTGATCTGGGCAATTTATATTTTTGTAAATATTCACCCATTTCACTAAGATTGTCAAATTTATGGGCATACAGTTGGGCAAAATAATTTCTAACTATTCTTTTAATTTCCTCTTCAATGGAGGTGAATTCATCCTTTTAATTTTTGATATTGGTAATTTGGTTTTCTTCTTTCTATTTTTGACTCAAATTGACCAAAGGTTTGTCAATTTCATTGTTTGTTTTTTTCATAAAACCATCTCTTAGTTTTATTTGTTAGTTGAATAATTTTCTTAATAGCAATTATATTAACCTCTCCTTTGGTTTTCACTATTTCTAATTTGGTATTTAATTGAGGATTTTCATTTTGTTCTTTTTCTAACTTTTTCAATTGTATGCCTAATTCATTGACCTTCTCGTTGTCTATTTTATTCATGTAAGTATTCAGAGATATAAAACTTCCCCTAAGAATTGTTTTTGCTGCATCCCACAAGTTTTGGTAGGTTGTCTCATTATTATTATTCTCTTGAAGGAAGTTTTTGATTGCTTCTATGATTTGTTCTTTGACCCACTCATTCTTTAGGATCAGATTATTTAGTTTCCAATTAATTTTTGACATATATTTCCATGGCCCTTTATTATGTATAATTTTTATTGCATCTTGATCTGAAAAGGATGCGTTGACTATTTCTGCCTTTCTCTACTGAATTGTGAGGTTTTTATGCCCTAATACATAGTCAATTGTTGTGTATGTGCCACGTACCACTGAGAAAAAAGATATATTGCTTTCTATCTCTATTAAGTTTTTTTCCAGAGGTCTATCATATCTACCTTTTCCAGAATTTTATTCACTTCCTTAACTTCTTCCTTGTTTATTTTGAGGTTAGATTTATCAAGTTCAGAAAGGGGGAGGTTGAGTTCCTCCACTAGTATAGTTTTGTTGTCTATTTCTTCCTGTAACTCCCTTAACTTCTCTAAGAATTTGGATGCTATACCACTTGGTGCATATATGTTTAGTAATGATATTACCTCATTGTCTATGGTGTCTTTTAGCAAGATATAGTTTCCTTTCTTATCTCTTTTGATTAGATCTATTTTTGCTTTTGCTTTGTCTAAGATTAGGATTGCTACTCTTGCTTTTTTTTCTTTTTTGCCTCAGCTGAAGCATAATATATTCTACTCCAGCCTTTTGCCTTTACCCTGTATGTATCCCCATTTCAAATGTGTAGGATCATGGCTTTTAATCCATTCTGCTATGTATTTCAGTTTTATGGAAAAGTTCATCCCATTTACATTGACAGTTATGATTACTATCTACGTCTTTCTCTCCATTCTACCCCCTTCCCCATTTATACTTTTATTTTTTCCTTCCCCCCTTTTCTCCTCAAAAGTTTTACTTTTGACCACTCCTCTCAATCTTTCTTCCCTTTTATCAGCCCCCATCACTTTTCTGTCCCTTTTCCCTTAGTACTTCTTCCCTCCCTTCTAACCACCCCTCCTTTTTCTTTCTCCTTTCTCCTTCTACTGCCTGGAGGGAAAGTTAGATTTTGGTACTTAACTTAGTGTGCTATTCCCTCCTTGAACCAAATCTGATTAAAGTAAAGCTCAAACAATGATCATCTCCCTCCTTTCTTTCCCTCTGCTATAATATGTTTTTGTGCCTCTTCGTGTGATGTAATTTACCTTTGTCTTCCTCCTTCTTTCCTCCTCTCCCTTCACACACCTTAAATTAGTTTTTTTAACCATCACATCCGTTAATTTATAACCATACCCTCCTTCTATGTATAACCCTTTTAAATGCCATAATACATATACAATTCTCAAGATTAACAAGTATCATCCTCTCATATAGGGATGTTAAGTTTGCCCACATTAAATAACAAGGTTTTTTTCTTTTTTTCTCCAGTTTACCTTTTCATGCCTCTTTTGACTCTTGTATTTGAAGATCAAATTTTCTATTAGCTCTGGCCTTTTCATCAGAAAGATCTAGAAATCCCTTATTTCATTGAATATCTATCTCCTTGAATGAAAGATTATACTGAATTTTGCTGGGTGATTGATCCTTGGTTGTAGGCCAAGCTCCTTTGCCTTATAGAATATCATATTCCGGTCCCTTTGATCTTTTAATGTAGAAGCTGCAAGGTCCTGTGTGATCTTCACTGTAGTGCCACAATATTTGAATTGGTTTTTTTCTGACTGCTTACAATATTTTCTCCTTGACCTGATAATTCTGGAATTTGACATCATTCCTTGTTGTTTTCAATTTTTGATCTTTTTTCAGGAGGTAATTGGTGGATTCATTCAATGATGAATTTGCCCTCTTGATCTAGGACCTCAGGGCAATTTTTCTTGATGATTTCTTGGAAGATACTGTCCAGGTTTTTGGTTTGTTTTTTTTTTCATGACTTTCCAATAGAGCAATAATTCTTAAATTTTCTCTCCTGGATCTATTTTCCAGGTCAGTTGTTTTTCCAAAGAGCTATTTTACATTTTCTTCTATTTTTTCATTCTTTAGATTTTCTTTGACTGATTCTTGACACCTCATAGAGTCATTAGCTTCTACTTGCCCAGTTCTAATTTTTAATGAATTGTTTTCTTCAATTAGCTTTTGTACCTCTTTTTTCATTTTCCAGTTATTTCTTTCAAGGAATTATTTTCTCCAGTTAGATTTTGTACCTCCTTATCTATTTGGCCAGTTTTACTTTTTAAGTAGCTATTATCTTCAATGAATTCTTTTTCATTTTTGTCGATTTTTGAAAAATCGTTAGTCAATTTTTCTTCTGCTTCTCTACTTTGACTTTAAAATCCTTCTTGAGTTCTTTCAAGAATACTTGAGCTTGAAACAAGTTCATATTCCCATTTGAGGTTACAGATGTGGGTATAATGTCAATGCTGTCCTCTTCTGTATTTGTATTTTGATCTTCCCTGTCCTCATAATAAGATTCTATGGTCTTTGCTTTTCTAATGTGCTTCTTACTCATAGTGATTGCCTTTTCCCTCACTTTTAAAGTGGATCTCTGCTTCTGGGGCACAGTGGGCTCTGTCCCACATTTCTTGTGCTGGGAGCTAGGAGCCTTATTACTGGTTTTGTGTGCTGTGGCCTCTGGTTCTGTTAGCTGGAAACTATATAATGCTGCAACTTACCTGGTGCTAAGCTGACTGGTGTGTACCAAGGCCAAGGCCAGGTGAAGTTTTTCTGAGTTTCCCTGGGGTTCCACTGAAGCTTGTAGTGCAAGATGTGAGGGAAGGGTGGTTTGGCTGGAGCTCTTCGCCCCTAGGGCTATGCTAGAGCATAGGCAGATTCGGCAGTTGGTAGACCCCCATCTGTGCTGATGTCTACCCAATTCCCTTGGCTGTGCAAAGGCATGCCTGGGGTCCTGGTGTTGGCCCTTACCAGGTTCACCCCACCCTGGGGCTCAGGATCTCCTGCTGGTCCACTGAGGTGGGGCTTGTTGGGATGCTTCTGATCCTGCACTGGTCCCCTTCAATCACAGAAAGAAAGACCCTTCCCATCAATCTTCCCAGCCGCCCAAGCTGTACTTGGGTACTATACTCCTTCTGTTGGCTCCACTATACCCAAATTTCTCCTGGGACAATATTCTCTGAGTTTTTAAAGGTCAACAGGGGTAGGGGGTGAGAGCACTTACAGTTTACTCTGCCATCTTGGCTTCCAGAAATTCAAGTAGGAAACTTTCAAACATTCAGTCTGTGTGCTGATAGCCCCAGAAGCAGCCACTGTTATTGTACAGGGCCCCACTCTTCTCTCTCACCTAGCTCTGCCCAACTCCAGTAATGTGCTGAGAGGTTTGGGAATAAGCACTGCAGCTGGTGACTCAGACTTCCCAGGGCTGTGCCAGCACAGCCCATGCACTTTGCGCTCACCCTGCCCTGTGCAACAGATCATTCCCCTTGAGTGTTCAGGCTGTCCCGGATTGTAAATCTGTCACACTCTGTCTCTTAGTGGATTCTAAGACCAGAATCTGATGGGGAATACAATAAAGCAAACACATACATACAGAACAAATTATATGCAGAAAAAATAGGAAATAATTAATTCAGAGAAGGCACTAAAGTTAAGAAGGGTTGAGGAAGGCTTCTTGTAGAGGGCACGAGTTTTAGTTGAGACTTAAAGCAAACCAGGAAAGTCAATTGGTAAAGATAAGGAGGTATGGGGAACAGCCAGAGAAAATACCTGGAGTTAAGAGAGGTATTGTTTGAGGAACAAGTGTGAGGAAAAGTAAGGTTGGTGTAACTGAATTGAAGAGTTTGTGGCAATCAGTAAGATGAAAGAAGACTGAAAACATAGGAAGGGACTAAGTTGTGAAGAGCTTTGAATACTAGACAAAAGATTTTTCTGGAGGCAATAGGGAACCACTGGAGCTTATTGAGTAGAAGAAGGAAAATGGCTTTAGTGGCTGGAGCAGAGATACTTTCTATTGTAGTAGTATAGGCATGAGGTGGTGAGGATCTACACTAGAGTAATGGCAATGTCAGAGGTGAGAAGAGGGCATATTTGAGAGAAATTTCATAGGTGAAATCAACAGGCATTGGCAACAGATTGGATATAAGGGGTGAGAGATAGTGAGGAATCCCTGATAACTCTAGGTAGCAAGTCTTAGGGATTAGGAGGATGGTGTTGCCTTCTACATTCAGTTCAAGAGGTCTAAAAGGCAGTTGGAAATGTAAGATTGGAAGTCAACAGGAAAGTTAGGGCAGGATAGGTATAAGAGTTATCAACATAGATATGTTAGTTAAATTCATGGGAGCTGAGAAGATCTCTAAGAGAGGTAGTATGATTGCATAAGGGGATTTTGGAATTCTTGAACATCAAGGTAGTACATTTGTGGATGATGAAAAGATCAAGGGTATGACCACCTTTATAGGACTGAGATGGGGTGAAAGAGTGTCTCATGGAGACGAGTAGGTTTAGGAACTGAATAGTTCAGGAGTTTGAGGGAAAGTCAGGATGTTTGTTGAAGTACTCTAGGATGAGAACTGGAGTTGGAGAGGATAAACCCATGGTCTCTTGTAGCTTAACTATAGGACCTTAAGTAAGTTGCTCAACCACTGAGTATCCTTTTCCTCTCTAATACCTTGTAGAAAGTATTATCCTTACAACAGTACTATGAAACAAGTAGCAAATGTTTTACCTCCATTTTATAAATGGAGAAGGTGAAGCTCAGAGATGTGAACTGACTTTGTTTCAGACCACATAACATCTGAGGACAGAATTTGAACCTTTAATCCTAAAATCCTGACCCCTACTACCTTGCTCTTCTCGTATGACATACTGTCTCTCCTTGGTTCCTTCTGACTGGGCCATTTTATGAGTATGTGATATTGACTGCAGAAGTAGCCATAGACAACCCCCCCCCCCAAGAAGCATAAAAGTAAGTAACTAGGCTATTGTAGTCTCATCCCTATATATTTTTTTTCCTCTTTGGGATACAGGAGAAAGAGGAGATTATAAAAGCAGTAGCCTTAAATGAGTGGAGGGTTTCCACAGGTTTTAATTTATCTCAGGTATGTAAACAAATGTCCTTGCTTTCAATTTAAATTACTGTTTAGCTTAGAGCTGAGAGGTAGGAGGCAATTTTCCTGACTAGTTAATTTATTCTAACTATTAAACATCCTACAGATAGCAGAAAGGAATGATCTTTGTCTAATTGATCTGGAAAGCAAAACTCAGAGGCTTTAAGTGGTTTTTCTCGGTTAGACAAGGGAGCAGAGAACACACTAAGAATATAACAGGTACCTAAGAGAGTCTCATGCTACAGTTCTTTGGCCCTAGTCACATCACTTACTGTTGGATTTAGTTTAACACAATGTGGTTTTACTTCTTGCCTAGGGGCTTGGTTTAAGAGAAGAGTGCTTCTGAAATTATAACTTTACTTCTTTCTTGGAAAGGTTTTCCTTGGAAAAGTAAGTCCCTGAATCATAATGTGGATTTGCTCTTTGCAGAAATACACCAAATTTATTTTTAGTAGTTTGATTTTTTCTTTAATATTGAAAAAAGTGTTTTGAATTTCATTTTGTTTTTGAAAAATCCTGTCCTGTATTTTATTCTAAATGGTACTTTCTCAAATGGTTGAGAAAATCTGATTGCTTGGCCTCCCTGGTGATCTGATCTATGTTAGCTAGCCTCTTTCTTTGCAGAGGGAGAGGGTCATATTAAAATTGACCCTCCAAACCTATTAAATACATAATTATATATAATATGTATAATTGTATAATATCCAAATACATAATACATATTAAAAATGTATTTTTGGATGATGTTTTAAGGCAAAGATTACAAATGCAATATTTTTCAATTACTGAGCACAAAGTGTTAAAAGTTTTTACAAAGTTTAAAAATTTTTAAGAGTGTTGGTTAGTATGAGACAGTTGTATGTTGAATTTTCCCAAGAAATATATCAATATTTTAACATTTTAAATAATTAACCTTTCATATTGTTTTGTAAACTTTTGTAGCATTTATCCTTCTGAAACTTTTAAAAGTTAAAATACACTAAGACCCTTGGTATATATCATACATGTAATACTGTTTGACTAGATAGAAATATCTTCTTAGAAGAAAATTATAGCTGGTTTATCCTTTTAAAATAAGTAACTGGGACATTATTCTCTCCCCTCCTCTATTTTTTTCTGAGAATGAGTTTTTGCTTAAAACTCCTCTAGCTAGGGCATTTGTTTATCTCCAGCATGTCTCTTGAGTCTAACTGTTAAAACCCTCTACAATCTGGCTCCAACCTGCTTTCCCAGACATTTCATAATTATTCTCCTTCAAACTCCTCATTCCTCTCCCACATTAAAGTACAAACTGTATATCTTTTTTTTTTCAAAACCTCTGTTCAACCACATTTCTTAGAGTCCATTATCTTAATTCAATTCAATGCAACCTACTGTATGGCAGGCATTATGCTAGTTTCTGGGGATATGAAGACAAAGAAATAATCCCTGCCTCCAAGGATTTTCTTTTACATTCTCCTGAAGGTTCAACTCATTTCACTTTCAACTTCCATGAAACCTTAAAAAAATGATCCCCGTTGTTAGCTATTTCTTTGCTCAAATTTATCTTATATGATGATATTTTTTGGGTGTCACAGCCTCGTAAAATCTGTGTGCTGGAGTTGGTCTAAGTCCTTAGATAATCTCCAAAATCTCTTCCTGCTTATGTGGCATAATTCTATCACTATTCTTAAGTCAGTTGGTAGGTAGACACTGTGCTTGAATTATGTATGTAGCAAGGGATCCTTCTATTTTTCAATAGGTCTAACAGTCAAAAAAAAAAAATAAACCAGCAGTTACAATTGCATCTAATCATGGAGAACACCTTGTCCCCATTTGATGGATGAGACAACTAAGCAGCATACGGTTCAAATGACTTTGCCTGTTAAACTATTATGCTAGGCTTCTATAAAGATACACATACATAATCTTTGAAGGATTGAGGGATGGCTTCAAAAAATGTTAAGGATTGGGAAACAGTAACTCTGAAAAATTTTTAAAGCAAGTTTCTCTGATAAAGATCTCTTCTCTCAAATGTATAGAAGAATGAGTCAAATTTATAAAAATAAGAGCCATTCTGCAATTGATAACTGATCAAAAATTATTTTAAAAATATGAGCAGTTTTCAGATGAAGTAATCAAAGTGATCTAGAGCCACATGGGAAAAAAATGCTCTAAATCACTATTGATTGGAGAAAAGTAAATTGAAACAATTCTGAGGTACTACCTCATACCTATTATATTAGCAAATAGGACAGGAAAGAAAAATGAAAAATATTGGAAGGGATGTGAGAAAATTGAGACACTAATACATTGTGGTTGGAATTCTGTACTGATTCAACTTTTTGCAGAACAATTTGGAAGTATGTTTACAGGCGTATAAAACTATGCATACCCTATGACCTAGCAATACCACTTCTAGCAATACCAAATGAGATAGAAACAAAAAAGGAA
Organism: Notamacropus eugenii; assembly: GCF_028372415.1. Lineage (NCBI taxonomy): Eukaryota > Metazoa > Chordata > Mammalia > Diprotodontia > Macropodidae > Notamacropus > Notamacropus eugenii. The sequence continues at coordinate 165,753,694 of NC_092877.1, read as the reverse complement.
AAGGATCTATATGTACAAAAATATTATAGCAGTTCTTTTGGGGTGGCAAGAATTAGAAATTGAGGGGATGCCCATCAACTGGAGAATGGCTGAACAAGCTGTGGTATATGGTTGTGATGGAATACTATTATACTATAAGAAACGATGCTCTCGGAGAATCCTGAAAAGACTTACGTGAATGGATGCAAAGTGAAATGAGTAGAATAAAGACAACATTGTACACAGTAACACCAATATTATAAGAATCAACTGTGAATGACTTAGCTATTCTCAGCAATACAATCAGCCAAGACAGTTCTGAAGGACTTATGATGGAAAATGTTATCCATCCCCAGAGAAAGAACTGGTGGAGTCTGAATACAAATCAAAGCATACCTGTTTTTTAACTTTCATGATTTTTCTTGGGTTTTTATTTTGGTCTGCATTTTCTCTCACCTTGTGACTAATATGGCAATAAGTTTTGCATGACCATCCATATATAATCTACCTTCTCAATGAGGGGGGTGGGGAAGAAGGGAGAGAATTTGGAACTCAGTATTAAAAAATGAATGCTGGAAATTGTTTTTACATGAAATCAGGGAAAAATAAAATGCTAAATAAGAAAGGTTAAGGAAAAATATAATAAAGAAATGATAAGATTTTATAATATGGCATTAATCAGTTAAGCTTATTTTATACTTAAATACTAAAATTTAAATACACGATAAAAAAGAAACACACTACAAACTAACATATTAAAACAAATACAAAATAAGAAAAGAAGAACATAAAAGAGGATTAAAAATATAACAATAAATTTCCATGTCAAGGAAGCCTATATAATAAATACTATGCATTGTGTTCAGAGCTATCTAGCTTTGCTTGCTTGTGAGTTTTCTTTTGTTCTCTGCCGTGCATAGTTAAGCTTGTTTTTAAAAGAAATTAGATTGTTTCGAAAGAAAAAAATGTTACTTGCATTTATCAAGTTTAAAAAAAAAGATTTTTCCAATGATACATTAGTGTGGTTGGGTTGTTTTTTTTTTTTACTTGCTCTGTTTGAGTTTTTTTCCCTTCTTAGGCGATAATGTGAAAAGCATTTCAGAGAAGAGTATGGGACAAGAATGTTCAAATGGAGAAACTAATTGGAGAGTCACTTTATTAGCTTAGAATATAGTTTAGGAAACTTACCTTCTTTCATTCAGTCAAACCATTTGTTAAGTACTTATTATGTGGAAGGCACACTGCTAGGCACCACGGTGGGTACAAAGTTGTCTAAAACATAAACCTTGACCTCTAGATATGTCCTGGCTGGTTATGTCTTTATGCATTACTTCTTCAATAACTTTACTCTTTTTTTACCAAGGATCAAGAAAAAGTCCCCTTTTCTTAAAAAAAAAAAAATTTTTGTAGACAATTGCGGTTAAATGAGTTGCCCAGTGTCATATAGCTAGGAAATGTCAAATGTCTGAGGGTGAACTTGAACTCAAGTTGTCCTGACTTCAGAGTGCACTGTGCACTGCACCACCTAGCTGCTCCTAAATTTTGATTCTTTACAAAGAGGTCACTTCCCCATCATGTCATTTTGTTCATTTGGATATGGTAATATTGCCATAGTCTTTTGCTTGAAGATATATTATAGTGTAAAGTCAGAGGATCTGGATTCTAGTCCCATATTAGACAATTACTACTTTGGAGAGATAATTGGATCTTTTGTTGCTCAGTTTCTTCATCTGAAAAATGGTGAGTTTGGGCTCAGAGATTTCTTAGGATGCATTTTAACTCTAAACCTATTACCTTAATGCACCAGTTACAATTACCTACTATATAAAGTAGTACGGCATATAGCATACTCTCCAAAAATGAATAGCACTCTGAGGCAACCTTAAAAATATGTCTTCATGATAGTCGTGAACTTGGCAACTATCAATACTAACAGTAATTATATAACAATCAACAATATAAAAATAAACTTCATTTTATTTTGAATTTTGACTTTTGATACCTTAGGAAAGAAACAATAGATTAATATTTTTTACAAAGTTTGAAAAACAGATTATTCTTAACAGTTGTGAATAGTCATTTACATACACACACATCCACCTTTAGTCTATACCACTTTTCAAAAATTCATTTCCTGTTATTAGAGATATAAGTCCACATAACAGCTACAGATCGATAGTTATTTGATTGTATGGCCACATAGAATGTGACTTTTTCCAGTTGTAGTTGGTGTTTTCTCTGGTACTGAAGAAATCTATTTAATGAATGCTGTTTTCCTCCACTTCAAGAATAGAACATAACCACTTGAGAGAAGACCTTTTGGTGTCAGTTATCATTTAAGTGACCTTCAGGAGTAAAAAGGTTTCTAGATGAATTTTAAATATAAGAGATGCTACAGCATTGTTCTCCACTGTGCATAGTTAAGCTTATTTTTTTTAATTAGATTGTTTCAAAAGAAAAAAAGTTTAAACTTGATAAAATTAAAACAATTGTAGGTAATACCTATAAACTACTTAGTTCAACATTTTGTTTCTAAGGTCCACAGAGACTGAATCACTTGTGCCTTTATTAAGTCTATTTTTGTTTTCACCTTGTACCACCTCTTAGGGAAACTAAATGTAAACAAGTACTGCATTATTATTTGTCCCAAACTGCTTCTTTCAAGTTTTAGGAATATATTTTGGGTTGTAACCCAAGGATTTGTCTACAAAGTTCACCTTCACTTTATTCATACCCTTTGTGGTATTAAGGACTTTAATGGTATTTCTTCTTCGCCTTCTCTTATTTTTTTTTTCCAGGCTGAAAAGTTCTAAAAACTTGTCTATCCTTGCTAAGCAAGGCCTGTGCCTGTGACTTCCTATCAAAAGTGAGATTTTAGGTTCACACAAATACATTGAGGTCTTGGTATTTTGACTGTCATCTTCTCATCATAAAAAAAAAACAAAACAATCAAATGCTACTGATAGCATCTTAGGGTTCAAAGGGATTTTGAATGGTAACTTAATTTATATCTAGTTCTCCCAAAGTTAGATTGTAAATGCATTATAATGGATAAATGAGTGATTGATGCATTCTTAATGACCTCCAGAGTCTCCTTTGGAAATAGGTTGTATGTCATTTAACAATGTTTCAAATAGATAGATAATTTATTTTTTAAAATACATAAAATTTCGAAATATCCAAACATTGTCATCATCGTCATCACTACTACTTTGTATAGACAGCATTTTAAGTTTATCAACCACTTTATATATGTTATCTCTCTTGTTTTTCACAAGAAATATGAGATAGATTATTACTATCCCCATTTTACAAATGAAACAGAGGCTTAGAGAGGGTCAGTGACTTGCCAAAGATCACACAGCTAGTAAATCTCCAAGGCAGGATTTAAACTCAATCTTCCTGATTTGAGGCTCACTGTTCTACCTCTTTGCCACCAATTAGCAATGTAAATATTCTTTCTACCTGTGTAGATCACAGCCTCTCTGTACCTACTCCTTCTATGTATTCATGTACCTGTCTTTCCTTAAATTCACCTAACTCATAGATTTTCCTTTAATCCTCATAAAATATTTCAAGGATTCCCTAAATCTGATATCCCTCACAATCCTTACAGAATTTTTTTCTGGTCATATATATTCTCAAGGATTTCTTTTGCAGGCACAAATTACCCTTGATATTATTTCTACAACTTGACAAATTAATCATGTCTCTTTCCATTTCCTTTTAGGTCATCTGCAATTGTGTTGCTTCAAAGATCATAGTGTTTCATGACCGATAGCCATAAAATAATATGTTGTTATTCATTAGCTTAACTGTGTCTGTCTCTCTGTGACACTGTGGACCATCCTGTCCATGGATTTTTCTTGGCAAGAATATTGGAATGGTTTGCCATTTTCTTCTCAAGTGCATCAAGGTAGCAAAGGCTGAGTGACTTGCCTGGGTCACAGAGCTAGTAAGTATCTGAGACTAGCTTTGAACTCAGGTCTTCCTGATCTAGACCTAGCACCCTGTCCAGTGAGGCACCCAGCTGCCTAATAAAATAGTACTAACATTTAAAAAGGGGGACTTTTAGAGATTGAAGGAAACAAGCACTTATTAAATGCCTCCTATGTGCCAGACACCAGGTTAAGCACTTTGCAAACATTTTATCTGTCCTTGTAATGACCTTGGGAGGTAGATGCTATTATCTCCTTTTTGCTGATGAGGAAACTGAGTGAGGCAGATAGCAGTTGAGTGATTTGCTGAGGGTACTAAGTTTCTAAGGCTGGATTTGAATTTAGTTTGTCCTGATTCCTTTCTCACCACTTCTCACTGTGCCACCTAATGGCATTGCAGGGGGCCAACAAGAGATTGTTGAAAGCTGTGTCATTTCTCAAAAACAAGTCAGTACTCCTATGAATCAACTTTACACTGACTTTATTATTTATCTGGAACTCCTATCCATGACATACTGCTACTGGTAGACTAATTCAGTGTATTACCCATTCAGCTAAAATATCACAATTTGGAAAAGATATATTTTTATCCACTTCATTTTTCTTGTGTGAATTACTAGGTTGTTCTATTTTGAGTCAATCTGGTTCTAATTAAGATGACACTGTACATATTATCCAGAATTTGATGGGATTAACAAAATATTATACATGAGCTAGAATCTCTTCAGTGTTATCCCTTTCTTATTTGTCTTTTGTGTGTAGAATCCTCCATGACACTAGTGAATATCTTTGGTGAAGTAGTGCCTCCCTGTTCTTTGCTTCTTTTTGTGTTGTTACTTTATGTCATTAAAATTAATCACTATAGTATTATCAACAACTGTCTATTTTAATATATGGATAGAATATACCTTTCAGAAAAAGATATTTTGTTCTGCCAAATAAAGTATTTTTCTATTGTCAACAAACAAATCCTAGTGGAACTTTATAATTTTCATACATTTGAGTCAACTATCTGCCATGGAAGATGTGGCCTGCTGGAAAAAGCTGTTGGTGAAAAATGCCCCTTCCTGTCTCACATTTTCATCAAGAAAACCTCAGTCTGTGCATAAACTAATCTCAAGAAGATTTTACTGAGATGTAGTCAAATGAGCTGGAGAATGAAATAGCAAATAATTCCAGTGTCTTTGCCAAGAAAACCTCAAACAGAATTCACAAAACATTAGATACAACTGAAACAACTGAAAAATGACAAAAATTGACCTTATGGGCTGGTAGTTGGGGACATATTTTCATTTCTTTCTTGTATATTAGTATCATTTCTAATCTTTTAGAGTTTTTTCCTCTTTGATATAACATGATAACTGACACTCTTCTAGCTGTAAAAGTGTGATACCTCCAACATGCATTTCTTTTCTATATGTTCAGTCACATCCAAGTGCCCTTTCTAATTTCTTCTTCTTCTTCTTCTTCTTCTTCTTCTTCTTCTTCTTCTTCTTCTTCTTCTTCTTCTTCTAGTGTCATTGCTATTTTATTTTATAGCATTTTTGGACTAAGTTAATGGAATCTAAATAATATTTAATTCCACTATCATTGCTGATGAAAATCAGATAACGCTGATGGAGGTCTTGTTCCTGATAATTGGTTTTCTTCTTTCACCTTTATTTACCTGTGCTCTCTGGATGATTTCAGGAGTTGATTGTCATAGCAAGTATTCTGCCTGTTTGTTTTTCCCTTACTTGCATTTCATTGGTTTGTGATCTATTCCAGATTGTTTTAAAAATGAGCTTGTCTTCAAAATTAATGTTGCCCTTAACCATCATGTCTTTCCATTTGACAAGATCTAAAACTTCTTGACTGAAACAGATCCTGTATTCTTTTAGACTCCTCGTTGTGATAACTATTTTGCATCTGGTGATCTTCCTTAAGAAATGCTGACTGTCAGGATCAATGTCTTTATTTTTGTCCTTCATAATTTTTAGTGTTGACAATTTATTTAAAGTTGTTGGATTGGAGCTGCTGTTGTGACATTTGTACCTGAAGTTCTTAGAAACATTGCTTTAGAAGTGAAAGGGAGCTCAGATTCAGAATTCATCCAATATCTCATTTCATACATGAGGAAACTTGAGACTCAGTGAAGTTGAATGATTTATCCAATACCAGGAAAAAACAAATTACAGAACTGGGATTTGAAACTATGTCCTCTGACCAAAATTTCAGCCCTCTGCTTTCTTCACATTGGTACTGATGACCTTCACAGTAAGCACTTAATGGTTTGATTTTACAAAGAGCTAATTCTGAAATGACTTCTAAATTAGTCAGTTATTGCAGTTAAGAAGTAATCATTTTATGTTCTTTGGTGCTTCTCATATCCAGTGTGTTCCAACTCTTTCCTTGAACAGAATATTCTTGAATACAAGGCTGAGGTTTTGAATTGCTTGCAAATAGATAATAGTCTTTTTTATCTTTTATTCCTTGATTCTAAATCATATCTTCCAATATATTTTTGATCCCATCCCAAACCACAATTGCCTTGAATCTACAGAAATTTGAGGCAGATCTTGTTAAATTCTCAATAAAATTTATTTATTTCACCTTCTACAACTGATGTTGGTGTATAAGCTACCCTTATTTTCATGGTGTTTTTGTTTTTGTTGTTATCATTTGTAAACACTCACAGAAATGAGCGCTGCAAAATGTTTGACATACATAATCTCATTTGATCCTTAAGATAACATTCTGAAAGGGATATTATAAATAACATTCCCATTTTACAGAAGAGAAAATTGAGGCATCATAGATGTCAATTGACTTACTCAGAGTAAGCTTCACACAGGACTGTTGGTTGAGGTTGTTGGTCAGTTTTATATGTTCAGTGAGATACTGTAATAAAAAAACAGAAACAAAAAGAAGCAAACCCAGTCACCTAACAGCCTGCTTCGCAGAGATGAGCCTCTCTGTACTTAACTATCCTTTGAATACCAGACTAAACATGGCATCACAGTTTACCTTATTCAAGACCTTTCCTACTTATTCATGATCTTGCTTACAGGTTATAAAAAATAACTGGCCAAAATAAAAGTTTGTTATGTCTATTCTAAATTACTTTTTAATCTATTTCATCATTGCCTATTCTTGTGGAGTTAATCTTGATTTTAAAACATTTTTTCTTGTCCTTAAAGATAATTGCCAGGTCATTCCTTAGTTTAATGTATTTGTTACGGTGTCTGCAGAATGGGTAGAATCCCAAATCTGTATCTTACACCTTGTTTAACCTTGGACAACTTGATTCATCACTCTGGATCTCAGTTTTTTCAAGTTCAAAATAAAGTAGTTCTGAACATAGATGATTCCTAAGGTACTCTTTAGCTCTTAAATTCTCCACTGAGCCCTTCTTTCCTCCAGATTCCCATGTTCTCCCCGTTTCTTTCTCTTTCCTTATCAATTCTATGCCTCTTAAAGGGTTTTTATTTGTGCATGTGTATGTGTGTGTGTTAAGCCCCTTTTCGTTTTTTTTTTATTTATTTAACTTTTAACATTCATTTTCACAAAATTTTGGGTTCCAAATTTTCTCCCCTTTTGTCCCCTCCCCCCACCCCAAAACACGGAGCATTCTAATTGCTCCTATCACCAATCTGCTCTGTCTTCTATCATCCCTCTCTGCCCTTGTCTCCATCTTCTCTTTTGTCCTATAGGGCCAGAGGACCTTCTATACCCCTTTACCTGTATTTCTTATTTCCTAGTGGCAAGAACAGTACTCGACAACTGTTCCTAAAATTTTGAGTTCCAACTTCTTTACCTCCCTCCCTCCCCACCCCTTCCCTTTGGAAGGCAAGCAATTCAATATAGGCCAAATCTGTGTAGTTTTGCAAATGACTTCCATAATAGTCATGTTGTATAAGACTAACTATATTTCCCTCCATCCTATCCTGTCCCCCATTACTTCTATTCTCTCTTTTCATCCTGTCCCTCCCCATGAGTGTTGACCTGGAATTGCTCCCTCCTCCCCATGCCCTCCCTTCCATCATCCCCCCCACCCTGCTTATCCCCTTATCCCCCACTTTCTTGTGTTATAAGAAAGGTTTTCATACCAAAATGAGTGTGCATTTTGTTCCTTCTTTTAGTGGGATGTGATGAGAGTACACTTCATGTTTTTCTCTCACCTCCCCTCTTTATCCCTCCACTAATAAGTCTTTTGCTTGCCTTTTTTATGAGAGATAATTTGCCCCATTCCATTTCTCCTTTTCTCCTCCCAATATATTTCTCTCTCACTGCTTGATTTCATTTTTTTAAGATATGATCCCATCCTCTTCAATTCATTCTGTGCACTCTGTCTCTATGTGTGTGTGCGTGTGTGTGCACGTGTGTGTGTAATCCCACCCAGTACCCAGATACTGAAAAGTTTCAAGAGTTACAAATATTGTCTTTCCATTTAGGAATGTAAACAGTTCAACTTTAGTAAGTCTCTTATGACTTCTCTTTGCTGTTCACCTTTTCATGCTTCTCTTCATTCTTGTGTTTGAAAGTCAAATTTTCTTTTCAGTTCTGGTCTTTTCATCAAGAATGCTTGAAAGTCCTCTATTTCATTGAAAGACCAATTTTTCCCCTGAAGTATTATACTCAGTTTTGCTGGGTAGGTGATTCTTGCTTTTAGTCCTAGTTCCTTTCACTTCTGGAATATGATATTCCACGCCCTTTGATCCCTTAATGTAGAAGCTTCTAGATCTTGTGTTATCCTGATTGTATTTCCACAGTACTTGAATTGTTTCTTTCTAGCTGCTTGCAATATTTTCTCCTTGACCTAAGAACTCTGGAATTTGGCCACAATGTTCCTAGGAGTTTCTCTTTTTGGATCTCTTTCAGACGGTGTTCTGTGGATTCCTTGAATATTTATTTTGCCCTGTGGTTCTAGAATCTCAGGGCAGTTTTCCTTGATAATTTCATGAAAGATGATGTCTAGGCTCTTTTTTTTGATCATGGCTTTCAGGTAGTCCCATAATTTTTAAATTGTCTGTCCTGGATCTATTTTCCAGGTCAGTTGTTTTTCCCATGAGATATTTCACATTATCTTCCATTTTTTCATTCTTTTGGTTTTGTTTTGTGATTTCTTGGTTTCTCATAAAGTCATTAGCCTCCATCTGTTCCATTCTAATTTTGAAAGAACTATTTTCTTCAGTGAGCTTTTGAACTTCCTTTTCCATTTGGCTAATTCTGCTTTTGAAAGCATTCTTCTCCTCATTGGCTTTTTGAACCTCTTTTGCCAATTGAGTTAGCCTATTTTTCAAGGTGTTATTTTCTTCAGCATTTTTTTGGGTCTCCTTTAGCAGAGTGCTGACCTGCTGTTCATGCTTTGACTGCATGTCTCTCATTGCTCTTCCCAGCTTTTCCTCTACCTCTCTAACTTGATTTTCAAAATTCTTTTTGAGCTCTTCCATGCCCTGAGCCCATTGAGTGGGCTGGGATACAGAAGCCTTGACTTCTGTGTCTTTCCCTGATGGTGAGCATTGTTCTTCCTCATCAAAAAGGAAGGGAGGAAATGCCTGTTCACCAAGAACGTAACCTTCTATAGTCTTATTTCTTTTCCCTTTTCTGGGCATTTTCCCAGCCAGTGACTTGACTTCTGAATATTCTCTTCACACCCACTTCGCCTCCTGATCCTCCCAGCCAGCACTTGGGGTCTGAGATTCAAATGCTGCTTCCCAGCCTCAGGGCTTTGGGCGGGGGCAGGGCTGCTATTCAGTGTGAGATTAAGTTCAGATGCTCAGGTGGGGGCAGGGCCACCTCATGGGGCTCAGTTCCCTCAGGGGGTTCATGCAGAGACCTTCAACAATGGATCTGGGCTCCTGCCTGCTTGGGGAGCCCAGGTCTGCTTCTGACTATGCTGCTGCCTCCTGAGGGGGCCTGAGTTATGGGGGCATCCCACTCCCCTCTTGACCTGCCAAAGAGACCCTCTCACCCACCCCCGTCACCTGTGGGTGGAGGGACCTGCGCAGCCACTGGAGATTCTGTCCCTGAAGCCTGCTCGGATCTGCTCCTCTCGGTGCTGCTCAGCCACGGCAGGGCTGGGCTCGACTCTGCCCCCACAGCACAATGGACCTTTTGTAAGAGTTTTGCAGGCTCTCTGGAACAGAAATCTCGGCCGCTCGGCTGTTCTGTGGCTTCTGATGCTCCAGAATTCGCCGGGAGTTCTTTTTTACAGATATTCTATGGGTTGTGGGTTCGGAGCTAGTGTATGTGCATCTTTCTACTCCGCCATCTTGGCTCCGCCCCCTTTTAGCCCCTTTTCAAAGAAAGCTTCTCAAGCACATAAAATGAAATATGTAGGATTTCAAAGAAAGTACATGATGTTGAAATATAGGGAGACAAAGTCAAGATGGCTGAGTGAGAGCTCATACTCAATTAAGCTCTAAGACAAACTCCTTCAGATGCCTCCAGAAAGAGAATCTGAACAAATTTTAGAGTGATAAAATACAATAAGAGTCAGAGTGTGGCAGATTTCCAACCCTGGACAACCTGGAAGATCAATGGGAAGGATCTGTTGCACAGGGCTGGAGAAGCATGGAGCATTCAGGTTGTACCAGCAGAGACCCCACCATAGCAAAACCAAGAAGGAAGCCCCAGGCAGTGTGAAGCAGCAATAACATTGCAGATTCTCAAACATATCAGCTCAGGACAGGAGTCCAGTGAAAGTGAGTGAGAAAGAAGCAAAGAACCCCTGGTAACTGCAGCAGCTGCTCCTGAGACTATTGACCAGCAGATTAAATGTCTGTGAGTCACGTACTTGAACTTCTGGGAGCCAAGATGGCAGAGTAAATGCTTTCCCCCTTCCCTTGTTGACCATGAAAAACCCAGAGAATACTTCCCTAGGAAAAATCCTGGAACACTAGGAACAGCAAAAGGCATAAAGAGTCTCTTAGCCTGTGAGGCTAGGAAAATCACAAATGAGAGTCCCTTTTGCTGTGGTTATAGAGGCCCAGTGCAGGACCAGACTTGTCCCAGACAGCCCCACCTCAGTGAACCAGGAGGATAGTCTGAGACCTGGGGAGGGTGGAGCCCACAATCACCTACACCTAGGCCATAGGCATGCCTCAGGATAGCCAGAGAAATTGGGAAGACACTAGTGCAGATGAGGTTCATCAACCATTGAGCTTTCCTATGCTCTAGCTCAGAAGAGGAGATCTCCTGTTGCCAGACCACACCTCCCCCATATTTAATGCAGGGTAACTTTGGGGAAACTCATAAAGACTTCACCTGGCCTCTGCTTTGGTACACCGGTCACCTCAACACCAGGTAAGCTGCAGCATTTTTGCTTCTAGCTGAAAGAACCAGAGGCCTCAATACACAAAGCCTCAAGTTCTAAGTATAAGAACTATGGGACAGAGCCCCCTCTGTCCCAGAAGCAGAGATCCACTTTAAAAACTGGGAAAATGATGATCATCATGACAAAGAAGCAAACCAGAAAAGAAAAGATCATAGAGTCTTTCTACGGGAACAAGGACCAAAACACAAATACCAAAGAGGTCAGCATTGAGACTGTACTCCCATCTGAAACTTCAGAAGGGAATATGAACTATTCTCAAGCCCAAGGAGCATTCTTGGAAGAGCTGAAGATGGATTTTAAAAGCCAAATTAGAGAAGTAGAAGAAAAATTGGCCAATGATTTTTAAAATATGAAAAAAGAATTTACTGAAGAGAACAGCACCTTAAAAGGAAAATTGTACAAATGGAAAAGGAAGTACAAAACCCAACTGGAGAAAATAACTCCTTAAAAGGAACAACTGGGAAAATGGAAAAGGATATGCAAAAGCTGATTGAAGAAAACAATATATTGAAAATTAGAATTGGGCAAGTAGAAGTTAATGACTCTATGAGACATCAAGAATCAGTCAAACAGAAACTACAGAATGAAAAAAAATTAAGAAAATGTAAAATGTCTCATTGGAAAAACAACTGATCTGGAAAATAGCTCCAGGAGAGAAAATCTAAGAATTATTGGTCTACCAGAAAGTCATGATGAAAAGAAAAAGCCTAGATAATATCTTCTAAGGAATAATCAAGGAAAACTGCCCAGAGGTCCTAGATCCAAAGCGCAAAATAGTCATCAAAAGAATCCATTGTTCACCTCCTGAAAGAGATCCCAAACTGAAAACAGCAAGGAATATCCTTGCCAAATTCCAGAGTTATCAAATGAAGGACAAATACTGCAGGCAGCCAGAAAGAAACAATTCAAATATCGAGGAACTAGAGTCAGGATCACACAAAGCCTTGCAACTTCTACATTAAAAGTTGGGAGGGATTGTAATATGATATTCCATAAGGCAAAGGAGATGGGACTACAACTAAGGATCAATTACCAAGCAAAATTGAGCATAATATTTCAGGCAAGGAGATGGACATTCATTGAAATAAGGGATTTCCAGACCTTCCTGATGAAAGGACCAGAGCTCAATAGAAAATTTCATCTTCAAATACAAACCTCAAAAGAGGCATAAAAAGGTAAACAGAGGGGAAAAAAACTTGTTACTCAACACAGGCAAACTGTTTACATCCCTATAAGGGAAGATGATACTTGTTAATCTTGAGAATTGTATAATTGTTATGATATTTAAAAGGAATATGCATCGATAGAGGAGTGGGTATAAATTAAATGATGTAATGATAAAAATTTGATTTAAGAGTGCAAAAGGATTGTAACACTAGATGTGAAAAGGAGGAGGCAGAAAAAAGGTAAATTACAGCACAGGAAGAGACACCAAAATATATTACAGTAGAGGGAAAGAGGAGAGGGAGATGAGAATTGCTTTGTATTTTCTCTCATCTGATTTGATTCAGGAAGGGAACAACAAACTCAGTTAAGTAGAGAAATTTAACTAGCTCTATAGGCAGTAAGAGGGGAAAGGGGAAAGAAAAGGGAGAGGAGGCTAAAAGGGAGGGAAGAAATAGTAAGGGAAAAGGGGAACAAAAGGAAGGGGCCTGTAAGAAGGGAGGGAAGACTGAGGGAGCCGGTGGTCAAAAATTAAAACTATTGTGAAGGGTAAGGGAGAAGGGAGAACTAAAATTATAAATATGAGGAAAGATGATAGAGGGAAAGACACAGATAGTAATCATAACTGTGAATGTGAATGAGATGAACTCTCCCATAAAACAGAGATGGATAGCAGAATGAATTCAAAACCATAATCCAACAATATGTTGTTTACAAGAAACACATTTGAAAAAGGGAGATACACACAGGGTTAAGTTAAAAGGTTGGAGCAGAATATATTGCACTTCAGCTGATGTAAAAAAAGCAGGGATAGCAAGCCTAATCTCAGACAAAGCAAAAGCAGAAATAGATCTAATCAAAAGAGATAAGGAAGGAAACTATATCCTGCTAAAAGACACCAGAGATAACGAAGCAATACCCTTAATAAACATATATGCTCCAAGTGGTTTTGCATAGAACTGTTAGAGGAGAAGTTACGGGAGTTACATGAAGAAACTCAGCCTCCATCTTTCTGAACTTGATAAATCTAACCTCAAAATAAACAAGAAAGAAGTTAAGGAAGTGAATGAAACTCTGGATATGGTAGATATGCTAGATCTCTGGAGAAAATTGAATGGGGATAGAAGGAATATACCTTTTGCTCAGCAGTATATGGCAAATATACAAAAATTAACCATGTACTAAGGCATAAAAACCTCACAATCCAGTGCAGAAAGGCAGAGATAGTCAATGTATCCTTCTCAGATCATAATGCAATAAAAATTATATGTAATACAAGGCCATGGAAAGATAAACCAAAAATTAATTGGACACTAAATAATTTAATCCTAAAGAATGAGTGGATTAAACAACAAATCATAGAAACAATCACTTCATTCAAGAGAATGACAATAATGAAACAATTTACCAAAACGTATGGGATACTGCAAAAGCGGTTTGTAGTGAAAGTTTTATATCATTGAATACCTATCTGAACAAAATAGAGAAATAGGAAATCAAATGAGCTGGTCATGAAGCTGAAAAGGCTAGAAAAAGAACAAATTTAAAGTCCCCAAGTAAATATCAAATTAGAAATATTGAAAAACCAAAGGAGAGATTAATAAAGTTGAAATTAAGAAAGCTGTTGAACTAATCAATAAAACTAAGAGTTGATTTTATGAAAAAAACAATAAAATTGATAAACCTTTGGTCAAATTGATTGAAATGTAAAATATTATTGAGTATTAATAATATTATATATAAATAATATATAAATTATTATTTTATATTATATAAAATAACACATTATATAATATATAATAATATATCAATATATAATAATATTAAGAGATTTTTTAAAAATAAAACTCCTAAACCAGAAATTAAGGATCTCTGATCTAGGTCAACAAATCTTGGTGTTAAGTCTTACTTCCACAGACTAATTCGTTTCTATAATTTTTTTCTGAAGCACTTCAGAAACCAATGTCCCTTCTCAGGATGCCCTGAAAATTTATTTCTATGTTCATTTAGTCTTAAATTTTCTGCACCTGTGTTCGGAACAGATAGTGTATTTATTAAGTATTTACTATAAGCCAACTCTGTGATAAGTGCTGAGAATACAAGGATGATTCACACAACATAGTTCCTACCCTTAAGGAGCTTACATTCTAATGTTGGAAGAAAGCACATGGGGAAAGCTGGAAGTTGGAGCTGAAGGGGTGTGGTTGGTGTATGCTTGGTGTGTGCGTTCATCCTTCATTGCTGAAGAAGGCCATGCCATCAGAGAAATGATGACATGACTTGCACTTGACTTTGTTTTGAGAGAGAGAGGGCTATGCAGGTCACCAACCTCACTTCTCCTCCAGAGCCATCTGAATCCAGTGACCAGATATTCATCAGGATGACTGGAGATGACCCAGGATGAGGCAATTGGGGTTAAGTGACTTGCCCAAGGTCACACAGCTAGTGAGTGTCAAGTATCTGAAGTGAGATTTGAACTCAGGTCCTCCTGACTCCTGCACTGGTGCTCTATCCATTGCACTACTTAGCTGCCCCTGTATGCTTGGTAGCATGACATGGAATAGGGTAGTAGATGATGTAGAAAAACCTAGGCCCCTGTGATATAAGACAAAAGCTGTTGGTTTGATCAGTCTTGGGTCCCAAGGGAGGAATCAAAGTTACTGGTAGGAGGTGGAGAATATGATGATTGAAAAGGAATCTAAAATCTGGATTCAGAAAGAAATCAGGCTGACTCATCTCCCTCTAACTCAGATGTATCCTTTCCCAGAACAGGATTCAGTCTTGGATTTGAGCTAGAGCCAAATGGTCATCAGTGGGAAATCATAGAAGGACAACTTCGTATCAACACTTATTTCATTGCTCTTGCCAGAACATGTTTTTCTCTTGCTCTTGCTTGTTTTCTTGACACTCTATCCCCCTCTACTTTCTATCCTTCTCTATTTTCTATCCTTCTCTATTTCCTATCTTTCTCTACTTTCTATCCCCTCTACCCTCTATCTCCCTCTAACCTCTGCCCTTTACCTTCTACTCTTTTTAACTCCTACTCCTCCTCCTCTTTCTCTTCACTCTCTTCTGTCTCCTTTTCTCTGTTATTTCATTGTATATAAAGGAAAATAAAACTAAAATTTAATTTCTTCATCTTGATAAGGAATATGGCCTTTAATGTAAATTTTTTTTACTGCTTTGAAGTCCTGAAATTAGAACATTCATATTGAAACAAAGCCTATCTTTCTCAAAGCACTAACCTACCAAAGACTGACCCACTTACTTTTCTGGGGAGTATCATACCTAGGATGTGGAGAACAGTGAGCATAGTATGGAAATCTAAAAAGATCCAGCGAATTTTACTTTTGAAGACAACTCTTTGAGAATAGATTTTTTTTGTTTTAACTTTTTCTTTGATTCAGGAAAAAAAACTATCTACTATTTCAAAATATTTTAGTTTTATTCATTCAGTTCACTAAGAAGTAATTAAGCTCCTACTATTTATTAGACATGGTGTTAAGTGCTGTGGTTGCAAGAACAAAATGAAATGCTGTCTGCCCTCAAGGAGTTTACATTCTATTGGACTAAAAATATCCTGAAAAAGAATGGTCTGTGATCCCCAAGTACGAAAGTTTGATGATGTTTAAATTGTTGGTAAAATTATTGCATTGCTCTACTGATATTATTTCTGGTCTCATTTCCTTTCAGTAAATCAATAAATACTTATCATGTGCCTACTCTTTGCCAGTCACTCTGCCAAGCACTGAGTATACAGGAAAAGGGAAAAGAGAGTCCTTACCCTCATGAGCTTACAATCAGTTAAAGACCAAGAAATTCCTCTTTATGCACTTATGAAAATTCATTTCAATTTGATAGTTATAAATTTCCCCAACAAGGCAGAGTTTAACAATAGAAAGATTTCAGAGACAGAAAAATTTCAAGTGACATTTGCCTCGAGAAACCTATAACCACAGTTCCTATTTGTTCAAAGCTTTAATTCTAGGTAACTAAACATCATTTTTTAAATGCATAAAAGAAATTACAATATTCTCTTTTATGTCTGTGCATTAATGTCAGTGGGCAGTTGGTAAATGGAATGAATTTATGAAGTTCGTAGGAGGAAAAATGCTGTCTTACTAAAAGCATACTTTGAGTTATTACTATTACTATTTTGTGCTATGAGGTGTAAGAATGTGTAATCCCACTATTATGCCTGAGTATTCAGTCCCTTAATTCTCTATCAGTCCCTTAATAACTCTATCAGAAGTACAGAACTATGTGAGGTGAAAGAGGCCGAAGCTGCTCACAGCTTTCTTATCTATTTGGGTGCAAAAGCTCTCTTAACATGGGTGGAGCATATGTGACTCAGACCAAATGATTATAAGGAAGAAAACCAAGGTAGCCCATGAAAATGAACATTTACCACTAATTAACTAAAATGTTCAATATATGATATAGCAAATCACAGCTTGTCTTGGTGTGCAGGCCTCTAGAAGTTAGATCATGATCAGCCACCTTGGCTTTGAGCCATATGACAGCAATATCGCACTGCAGATTTCCTTTTCATCTCTGAATTAGAAGCTACTCATGTTTTTGAAGTGCCATGTTAAATCAGAAAAATGAGAGCAGTTTATTAAATTGGTTGGAGTAGAGAAAGCTTAATAAAGTCTGTATTCATATTCAGAAACCAAGCAGGTCAAGGGATAAACTTAGAATCAGATTGATGTTTGACTTAGTGTGAGAAGTTATTGGTAACAGTGTCAAGAAAGTGGTACTTTTTGGTTTTATTTCTTTACAAGTAATTGTTTTTAAATTAATTAAAAATGATTAAGTTATTTTTCCACTTCATGATATCTGGCGGCATATTTTAGAGGGTTGTTGTGATCCTTTCACACATAGTGATTATTCTTTTAACACTAGTAGTATTTCAACATTTATTTATTCAAGAAGCATTTAAAAGAAACATGTAAGGCTCTGTCTTAGGAGCTGGGGATGCAAGATAAAAAGGAAATGATTCTTGTTGTCACCTCAAGGAACTTCCATTTTTCTGAGAGGCATAAACATGAACAAAGAAAATAAATGCAACATAGATGCAAGGTAATAACCCAAATTTTAGTAAAACAAACCCATGGAAAGAGATATATTTCATAAATATGAGGCAAAACAGCTAAGACTCCAAAAAAATCAATTCGGTAATATGTAGATGACAGACAATTCGAGCAACTGTAAGAGTTCAATGACAACAAAAAAGACAAGTATTGAGACATTTATTTTATATGAGAAGGAAGATCCCTTAAAAAGTCATTTTTTTTTAGACGATAAAACACTTGACTATAAAGAGCCCAACTCAACCTATCATCTATTCACTGTTGCCTCAAGATCATCACCTCTTATTTACCGAGTGTAGTAAATATTGTTACCAACATAAATTAATTTTAAAAAACAGCCAGCCATTTTATAGCTTTATCAAGTATTTAATGTTTCATATAATGAGTTATATTTCTTCTTTTATGAAGCCAGATATAGGTCAATTCACATAAAACTTATTTGCCTAAAGCCAATTTATATAAAGAACAGCTTATCTAATGACACAGTCTCTTAAATTGCATCCTAATCCTATAATTTTCTGTAAAAAGGAACATAATCTGAACACTATATTTTTGCCTAAACTATATGCCATTGTAACTCTGACCCTTTGACCCTTTTAAACTGAATTCCTCCTACCCTTATTCCCTGACCTCTCCATTATTTCTGTAGTGCTTTTAAATTTACAAAGTGCTTTAGAAATATTCTCATTTTATCCTTACACAAATTCTGGGAGGTAAGTATTATCACTATCTTTGTTTTACAGACTAGGAAACTGAAACAGCCAGGGGTTAAATGATTTACTTAGTCACACAGCTAGTAAGTATTTGAGGTGGAATTTGAATTCAGGGCTTCCTTTTGCCAGGTCCAACCACCTTTTGATTGTGCCAGGTGGCTCTTTCACATATATTTCACATAGAGCATCTTCAATGTTTTTTAGAGTTGACAGATATTTTGATTTTATAATTGTCAATTTGGAGAATGCCACGTTGCATAAATGTAAAGTATAAAATGGCAGAAATATGTTTAAGGCAATTTTAGAAATTATTGGAAATTCTGTCCAAACTAAAATTCATTTAAGAATTTTTTTAGGAAACTCAAGTTTTAAAGTTGTGCTGCTTCATAACTCAGAAAATTCTTCTTGAACTTTTAATGGCAGATGACTGATGTTTTTTATTTCAGTTGAGTATGGCTTTGAATCCAACTTAGTTTTTTAGAACCAGGATTTGATGGGAAGTATTCCTGAAGTTGTGTCTCCAGATACTTCAGAAGACCAATTATAAGTCTTACAATTAAATCTTTGGGAAGGTTATTTTCTATTATAAAATCGTCTGTAGCTTTAAATGTTTCTAAAGAACCATTTTCCACCCTTTTCTTCCATATGTTAACTTTTTTAGTAAAACTTTCGATTTTATCTTTTAACATAAATTCGTTACAATTTTTTCCTTGAATAATATTTTCATATTATTGTCAATTTAGATGTACTACCATCTGGTAGTGAAGACTCTGCTGCATTATCATCAGTATTTTTTACCACTTCTGTCTCAGTTTAGTCACTTATCCATAACTGAAAAATATTTTGTCCTAAAATATAAATAAATATTGCTAATAATTTCTCAAATAAATACTAACTTCAATATACGAAATTACATTTGATTTTGAAAAAATTTATGTTGATGGTGGAGAAATATTATTGAAGAGCTTTTGTCTTTACTTGCTTTAATTAAACGCTTAAGTTTCCATAAAAGAAGATAACAGTAATTTTTAAACTCAGACATTCTTACACAATACAATCCAAAGATATACTAATTTGATACATGCTGAGAAATGATAGTAGGACAATATTAAAAGTCTTTATTTTCCATAATTGAGCTATTATGTTTCTGTAAAAGCAGAAAATTTTCTATGGCCACTAAAAACACTGTGGTTCATGACATATAATAATCTCAAATATGAACCAAGATGTTCTGGCAGTGTGCTGTTGCATTGTGTGATAGCATGTTCAGTGCAAAATGCATATGTTGTGTGTTCAGAACCAAGACAACAGGGAAGTCCTAGGATGAAAAATGGAAAAGTGCTTCCAGAAACACCCTCAGATTCATTATGCATGTGATGTTGAATTGATTTTTGGTTGTAGAGTGTTCAGAAACCTCCTACTGTTGCCAAATTTTTCACAACCTCCACTTCAGTTATGTGAACCAATATGGGGTCACAGCTCACAGTTTAAGAATCACTGTACTACACCACCTAACTGCTTCAAGGATTTTTTTAGGGAATTAAATAAGGAAAACAGTGCCTGAGAGTGGGTTTGTTCTGTTAATGAGAGTAGGGAGGGAAGGTACTGTTTCTTACAATTGGGGTACATGAAAAGAAACATATAAATGTTAATGAAGGCATATGAAGCTTACTCTTACTTGGTCCAGACAAAAGAAGTTTCTCTCTCTCTCTCTCTCTCTCTCTCTCTCTCTCTCTCTCTCTCTCTCACACACACACACACACACACACACACACGTACACACATGCACACAGACACATTCACACATACAAATTTTGGTGTTGAAATACTATAAATTCATCAAGAAAGTACATAGAGAGAGGGAGAAGGGAGAGCAGGACTTAAGCGGGGGGTAAAATCAGGGAGACAATATTCTCAAGCAAAATCAATGTTAAGTTGAGAAGATATATCATAATGGGGGAATTAAAGGAAAAAGTGAAAAAACTGAAAGTGAGGGAAAGAATTGTAGGATTTTTATCTAGAGCTAAAAGAAAACTTAGCTGCAATCAAGTTAAGCTCCTTCATTTTACGCAGAATGTATCTGAGGTCTCAAGAGTGACTTGCCTAGGACAGCTAAAAAGTGTCAGAGGAGAGAATTAAGCCCAGGCTTTCTGACTCCAAGACCATTGACCTATACATCAAAAATATGTGGCTTCTCATTGCAAATCACCTCAGATATGGAGCAACAGTAATGACAACATTCCTTCTCTTGGGGGGAGGGAAAAGAATGGAAGAGGGGGAAAATGTAGTAGAAGATAGGATGAAGATATAATGCTTAATTAACAATCATAACCTTGAATATTATTGGGATAAGTTCGCTCATAAAAAAGAAGTTACAGATTACATTAGAAAACAGAAGCTAGCAATATATTTATGAGAAACATATATGAAATATTAAGATTCAAACAAATAAGAAAGTAGAGTGTATTATCCTTTAGATTAGAGGTTGACAAACTATGACTCAAAGGCCAAATCTAGCCTGTTCCTGTATGGCCTGCAAACCACAAATGGTTTTAAAATTTTTAATACAAAATTTTATTGTATTTTAAAATGTAAAAATCATTCTTAGCTTTTTTGAGCCATATGAAAAGCAAGTGAGGGCCAGATTCGGTGATCAGGCTGCATTTGCTGATCACCACTTTAGATGAACTTGAGTAGCACTTAATAATTTCATACCATACAACAATAAAATTGACATGGTCAAAATAATACAAGCTAGGAAACTTCCTTTTGCCTAAAGACACTGTAGACAATGAACTAATATCAGTCTTTAACATAGATAGATGTACCTATATCTACATCTACATATATGCATTGAATGACATAGCTTCTAAGTATTAAGGAAAAGTTAATTGAAGTATAAGGGGAAGTGAATAACATAACTGTTAATAGTTGGGAATTTCAATGTACCCCTTTCCTATCTACACAAATCTAATAAAAATTTACACATGAAAATTTAGATATGATAGCTTTCTGGTGATTACTGAATAGAATTAGGAAGGAAAATAAATATTACCTGTAATCAGCACCCTTTATACAAAAAAAGAGTGCATGTTTCAAAAAACAAATGCACAAAGGCAGAAATAGTATTTTTTTCTTGATTATGATACATTAAAAATTATAAACAACCTTTGAAGAAAGGATCCAAATATTAAAGAGAGGTTAATTTTAATTTTATTGAATTTGAATCAAACAATGCATAATAGAAAAATTTCAGATTGGTATGTCAAACTGCAAATCATATAAATTCATTAAAGTAAAAGATCACACTGAGACGATATACCAAAACTTTTCTGATTCAGTCACAGCAGTCCTTGGAGGTAACGTTTTCTTTTAAACACTTTTATCGGCAAGAGAAAAAATAGATCAATGAATTGGGTATGTAATAGAAGAAAAAGTAGAATATCAGCAAATTTAAAATCCCAAATAATCAAAAAAATAAAAATTTTGAAAATTAACAAGACAAAACTGAAAACCTTAAATCTTTAGAAATAAAACAATTCATAAACTGCATAAAAGTTATTGAAAATTGAAAAATCACCTTAAAAGGAAATTTTAAAATTTAATCTAAAATTTACTAAAGACATCATGTCATACCTAAAATGTGGTATATAGTCTTCAATGACTGTGATTATTTTAAAACCAATCCTTAAAATAGACTTGTCAGAATGTACGAGTCATTCCTCTAACCCTTGAAAATTGGAGAAAGGGAAAATACTAATAAAACATTTTTACTACTACCTCTTATCTTTTTATTTTTGTTACATAACTGATGTACCTCCATTTTTTATCATATATTTCCTGGAGGATATCAATTATATGTACATAAATTATCACTGATAATAAACTGCATCTTTAATCTTTGTATTCCTTGGAATATCAGTGTTCTGTTGGCTACAAAGCTGAAATCTAGAAAAACAGAATGTTAGAGTGCTCTCTGGACCTTTTGAATTCACAAGGTAAGCTCCACTCCTTTAAATAGTCACTGAGCTCCCCCAGGGATACTGAGACAAAGAAACAATAGCTAAAGAAAACAGTCTGTTTTGAATACCTCCATAGA
The DNA here is from genome assembly GCF_028372415.1 of Notamacropus eugenii. NCBI lineage: Eukaryota > Metazoa > Chordata > Mammalia > Diprotodontia > Macropodidae > Notamacropus > Notamacropus eugenii. The sequence continues at coordinate 165,731,390 of NC_092877.1, read as the reverse complement.
CAATAAAAGAGTCACTTACTCAACCCGTGAAATGGAGCAACCCAGTACCAGTTATGGAATGTCTACATAGGCTCCTCACTCTGTCTCTTTTTGAAATTTCCCTGACATGCTATCATGAGTTCTTTGTAAATTGTGCTTCTCAGGTGCTCCTTGCAGAGAGAGATACTATCCCAGCTTCTTTGTTCATGTGCAAAACACTCATTAAACTTATGGGCAAATAAATATAGAGAAGGGTTACCTGGAGAGATCAGTTTTGGTTTGGAAAAATACATGGATGCTGAGTATAGCCAAGGAATAGACTGACACCTTTCCAGGAATAGTAAATGAGTTAATTTGATTATGGTTCAAGAAATGGAAAGCTGGGAGATGATAACAATGTCACAGGAGTATCAGAAAAGGTTCTGGTGAGAAAATGGTGAGTAAGAATATAAAGCAGGGCTGAAGCTAGTCAAGCTGTTGGTATTTATTGATCAGGATAGCAGGGACACAGAGCAGTTTCCAAGGGCAAAAAGATAAATTCCCTAGACTGTGACTTGTAATGCTGAACGCAAAGTCTCTTGGTTGGCCAGGAGTAAGAGTATTTAACAGGGAGCAATGGAACTTTGGTAGGTATGCCATTAGCGTAAATAAAGGATTTTTGTACATTTTAAAGATTTTTGTAAGGTCAAATAATACAGATCACAGATTATCAGTTCTGGAAAAGTCCTGAGAAAATATCTAGTTGGAGTCATTTTTATCTAGTTGGAGTCATTTTAATAAGTATGTATAAAGCACCCATTATTACACAGGCACTCTGTTAGTTGCTGGGTAAATAAAGAAAAAAAATGGTTCCTACCTTCAGGAAGCTTGTATTCCTCTTTAAGGAAAACAAAGATGACTCAGTGCTCAGAAACTCTTTCATGGTATTTTAAAAGTGGCATTCCTTGGCGCTGTTTCTGCTTACTTAGCCTATATAGAATTACAGGATTTTTAAAGTTGGAAGGGACTTTCTAGGTCTTTTAATCCAACCTTTTCATTTTGCAGTTTGGAAAACATAAATCCAGACGCGTTAAATTACAAGCCCGCTGTCACCTCACCAGTTTGAGACAGAGTGGGGAATAGGTTTCAGGTTTCTTGTCTCTCACTCAGGTGCTATTTGCATTTTGCCAAACTGCATTTTTGCCTTCATTTCATCATCCCTGAAGGGGCTATAAACTTTCCCATCCAAATCCTTGCCTGGACTTTCATAACAGAGATAGTATCCTCACAACTCTCCTTGGCTGCTGAGCAAGCACAAATCTATGCAAACTCCATAACTGGGGCATTTTTCAGATGTATGATATCTCATAACTCTCTAGCATACTGTGTTCATTCCCCGAAGAAATCTTTCCATTACATACATCTCTGACATGAGAGCTATAGCAGAATTACAGAATTAGTTCCAGCGGCCATCTGATCCAGTTCATGTACTAAAGGATTCAGTAATACTATAAGATCAACCAACTTCTGCTAAAAGAACTTCAAGAAGTAGAAACTCACGCTTTCTTGCAGCAGTCCATTCTACTTTGGGTGGGCTTTAATTGTTAATAATGTTTTTTCCTGATATTGAACCTAAATTTGCCTCTTGTCAATTTCCACCCGTTTCTCCCATTTCTGCTTTCTGGAACCAATTAAAACATAGGTCTAATGCCCAATTTGTTCCTCAGTTTTTGATTGTACCTTCTTTTGTATACATGTGAAATCTAATGAATACTTTCCTTGATATATCAGTAAATCCATGATGTGATCAATTCAGGGAATACTCCCTCTACCCTCATGGATTACAGTTCAATTCTGCTTTCTAATACTTTATGATACTTGTCCATGGTTTTCCATAAATTTTCCAGCCAACATACTAAAAGCATTCCTCTGCTTTTTAATATTTTGTGAGTATCATTGTAGTATTTGGGTTTGCCATCTGTTATCCCTCACTCAGTATGAGTATGGTTATACCCACCAACTTTTCCATTGCATATATCTTCGATAAATATTTAATTATTTCTTGGTACAAAGTCATTGGTAACATGCTGCAGCCTGCTTTATATTCATTTTGTACTTTTTTAGGTACCCTTTAGGTCAGACCTGCACAAGTTGGCTGTATTAAACTAGTCTAAACTTTTTCAGGCCACAAATAGGTTTTTAGTGGCTCACTTTTCAAGTAATGGTGTAATTAGTGATTAAATTATTTTTCAAATAAACCATATTTTTAAAAAGGGAAATTTTAATTAATATCAATTAATTATACTGATACTTAAGATTTTTGTCATGAAAGCACATTAATGTTAAAAATTACTTTCCTAAACAGTACAAGTTTTACTACAATTTTCAGGTTTTCTTACTGTTTGCATTTAGTTAATGTGGAAGAAGAGTGGGTAATAGAAGGGAGGGCAGACTGGAGGAAGGGGTGTATGGGGTGCATGCTGTCCTGGGGTGGAGGGTGGGGAGAGATGGGGAGAAAATTTTGAACTCAAATTCTTGTGAAAGTGAATATTAACTGACAAATAAGTAAATTATGTATTTTAAAAAAATGCAGTAGTTAATGGGATGTATTACACTTCTTGTCAGCAATCAATTTACCATACTCCAGAATCATGTTTGAAATTGATTTATTTAGAAATCTGAAAACTAACCTTAGTAGCCTCCTCATCTTCTGAATTTACTTTCTTGAAAAAAACAGTGGTTCCCACTGAAATTTTTCAACAGTTTGGTTACTTTAATTTGATTTACATTGGTGTCCAATTTGTTTAAGTCAAAATGTTTTGATTATAAGTGGGGACAAATATTGTATTACTTCTGAATTACTTCTCAGCAAACAAACCACAGTATTTTGTCTTTTGTGTAAGTAAACAAGCATCTATCCATTCCAGAATAAACACTCTATGTTCTGATTCAATCTTGTATTTTTTATCACCCATTTTACAAAGTCACCCCAAAAACTTTAATGCTAGAATCAAAAATCTCCACAGCAACTACTCACATAAAAAGAAATACACAACTGAGTGTCTGACCTTGGAGAAAGCACCAGACACTCATGTAACTTGGAGGGTGGCTGCGTAGTAATGGAGGGGAAGAAACCCTTGCATCTTTGTTGTTTATCACACAATGGGTGTCAGCTATGGCTGCACTCATTTTGTCCCTTTTCAATGCTAGTAATGATTGAAAACACAGAAAAAAGATATGATTCTCACTTTTCTCATACTAGAGACAGACTGACAATGGATGGTTGCTGTGGGTCACATAATACACAGGAAAGAGCATGCAGTGGTACCCCATGTGCCAAGGTACATGATGAGCACGATAGTGACTAGTGGAAGGCAGGTTAAGAAAGGCATGGACAAAGTATTCGTTACATCTTTACTTTCTTTTATGTCTTCTACATTTTTCATGGGCTACTCAAAATCCTTTGACTGGCCACAAGCGCCTCACAAGTCATATATTGTACAGGCCTACTTTAGATCATTAGATTCTTTTGAGATTTGGTTATAGCTTCACTAGGTGAATACTGGTGTTAAGATGATGGCCTTTGTGGAAAGAAGCAGCTTTGGCACCTAAAAAAACATTGCACAAATGCTATTCAGCCAATTTTTCTCTTCCAATTCATATGTGTACTGTTGAACTAACTTAATGGACTCCCATGACCTCAGTCATATGAATTCTTTATCTATTCTTGAGTGACCATAATTTCTTTGAGGAAGATCTATATTGTTTTGGGGTTTTGTTCATTCAGTGTAATGAGTTCTATATACATTTGTACAACCTCACCATCAAAAGGACTCTCCTTTCTATTTGAATTTCTTAAGAGGACATCCTACAGATATCTCCTTGATTTGTGCCTGCTGGATTTTGTCCAGCACTTAGCATGGTTCCTGGTGCATAGTAGGTACTTAATAAATGATTTTTGACTAACTAGCTATATCCTACTTTTTACAAAGGTGTTTACATACTGTCTCCACTATTAGATGGTGAACCCCTTTAGAACAATGACTGTCTCTTGCTTATTTTTTTTTTTTTGGTAACCCTAGTGCCTAGCACAGCAGCTGATTATTGATTGACTTGTTATTAGAGTCATTTGACAAAGGTATCTGAGTGGTTGTATCTCTCTTATTCTCATGTATAAAATTAACATATTCATGAAAGACAAGTTGGAGGAGAAACATGAGTTTTCATTTTGTTCCACCAAGTAGATTTTTCCCCAGTCAATGAACAATAAGCAAAGTGAGGTCTTATGTTCCCTGCTCTGTGTCTAATGAGTGCAGTATATTAAATCTATCATGATAAATTCACCTTGATTAGTAGATTCTTAGAGCTTTTGTAGGTCTTACAGACTATATAGTAATAAACTTTTTTTTTTTTTAATGAGAAAATTGTGTCTCAAAAAGGCTCAGTGATTGACCAAAATTCAAGATATTAGTTAGTGGCAGAGTTGAGAGTCTCCTGACTCCTAATCCAACATTCTTTCTACTGTGCTGTGCTTTATCTGCTGGAGTGTAACACCAATGCAATATTCGTAGCAGCTGCTATGAATATGCATAAGTATTTCCAGGGTTGAACCACAAAATATAATAAACTCTCTCTATTCAAGACCAAATCTAAACATTTATTTGCAACATCACTACTGAGATGTCAGAAGGCAAAACTTAAGAAAGTAACAAAAATATTTGTACACATCACCAGTCCAGGGACCACTGACATCTTAAGCATTCTTTCCATCCAGCTTCCCCACAAACAAGCCTCCCTGCAAACAAGTCCTCCTAGACAAGTTCCTCCTTCTGCCTGTTCCTCTCCCAAGCAATATAAATTTCAAACAAAGACTCAGCATCTGATTGGCTTAGCACCAAGAAGCTTGAAAATCTATGTGCTTCAACACTTAATTGGAAAGGCATAAAAATCCCCATGATCCAGAGTTTGATTGACTCTGCATCAGGGCTCTATGTGACTCAAAATGTTTCACAGTTGTGAATTGAGCCAGAATTCAAAGCAGCAAGACATCCATGATTGAAATACCTGTGTACTTTTAGACCTGGGACCATGGCCCATATTGCAAGGGAAAAAGAAATACATGTGGTCACATAGGACTATTAATGGACGGGGAAGATCTTATATTCCAGTAACTCTAAAACAGGCCAGTTTTTAGCACAGTATCTTGTACGTAGTAAGTCCTTGTTAATTATATAATAATTTAATGGATGACTGATTTTCCCTACTTTCTCTATCTTTGTATCATCTCACCCCACCCCAGGGAAGACACATGCTTTATTCTTTGATAATCAATTCATGAAAATTTATACCATTGTGAGTAATGAAAAATTTGACATCAGGACAGAATTATGCTGTCTCTCTCTCTCTCTCTCTCTCTCTCTCTCTCTCTCTCTCTCTTTCTCTCTCTCTCCCCTTTCTCTCTCTCTCTCTGTAGAAATATATGTATGTATGTATGTATATATATATATTTATGTGGGTATATGTATATATATATGTGTGTGTGTATGTAAATAGATAGAGATATAAAGATGGAAATAGAGATGGATATATACATACACATATATAAACACACATATATACATACATATACATACACATATACATATATAATATCTATATGTCAGTCAATTTGAGTTACTTCAAGCAAGAGACTATAATAAGAACACAAGGGCTCTGGAATAGGTTTTAATTTAAGGATTCTGTATGAATGCTGAGGGTTTGTTGCAGTGATTTGTGAGGGGTATGCCTCATTAAAATCTTGTTTCTCTCTGCCTAAAACAGATGATGAATCAGGATTTAAAAAGCATCAAGCTTGCTTAAATTCCAGGATAATTGAACCCCTTGGTTCATGTGTTATAAAGGATAAACACTTCATTCAAGAATTGATTGGCTTTCAATCTGTCCAATGTCCTCGGACAGATAAAAACAAAGACATGATGTTCAAATTCTCACATGTCTTTTGGATAATATACATTTATATATTTATACATTTAATATAGAGTAAGAATAATATTTAGATATGGGTTCTTCTGAGAAAATCTATAAGTCTCATAAAGAGTGTGAATTTTGATCATATGTGTCTGTTTTATTTTCTAAAATTTATATGGTTGATATCTCTTTGATAAAAGATGACGTTGAAGACCAATGGTGGGAGTGTAGGGTTGAAGTATATTTATTTCAAACATTTTTCATCTATTACTTCATTGTTTCCTATGCAATATTTTTAAATAAAAAGAGTATAATGGGGTCTGTAAATTGATATATCTAAACTGATAGCATGAGGAAATGTAACATCTGTCCCTAGAGTTCTTGAGAATAATTTACTTCACTGAGACATAATTTCATGCCTTGCTAAAATGAAAGAGAACTCCTGACTGCTGAGGTGAAAAGAGGAGACAGGCTTCACTGGAGAAAAACAAACTTCTGTGTTCTTTAGAGAATTTGACATCTAGAAGGGAATATGCATATGTATGTAAGACAAGGGGAAGACTTTGGGAATAGTAGCCTCCTGGGGTATGTTAAAGCTGTTTATACTATTTGGAAAACACTACTACATGAATAAACTTGTCTTGCTATGCTGGAAAGGTTTACATGATTACATGCCTGGAAAAAAGTTAGCAGACATATGTGTACTTGCTGGCCAGATGGCTCTTAGCAGTGTCCCTAACTGATGTCTACATTAAACTTCTCAGTCCAGATGACCACTGCTCCAATTGTACTCTCCTGAAATTGTGAGTAAACTGAGCATATTGTGGTTTTTATTTTAATTTTTAAAATAAAAACTGAATAAATCAGTCAAGAAGAATTTATTAAACACCTATCACTGTGCTAGGCACTAGGGATACAAAGAGAAAAGTGAAATAACCCCTATCCTCATGGATCTTTCCCTCAAGCAAAAGGAAAAAATGTTTGTGTGTGTGTGTGTGTGTGTGTGTGTGTATTTACAAAATTATACCAGCTAATAAGGGGATGAGGGTACAAACAGCTGAGACAGGCAAAGAAGAACGATTTAGAGGGTAAAAGTTCTACATTTGGAAGCAAAATATCTAGATTAAAATCCAGACAAACAGTAAAATAATAATTACAGACCTGTACCTCTCCAAGGACCCCGCCAAGTGTCCTCGCTTAGTTGACAAAGGACCATGCTCTCCCTGTATATGTATATTCAAGAAATATGCAGTGTAGATGGAAGGTAAGCTTAGACAGGACCCCAGAAAATGGAGTAGGAGTAGTCAGAGAGATAGGAGGAGAGTCAAAAGAGAGCAGTGTCACAAAAATCCAAAGAGAATAGAATATCCAGGAATGGAAAAGTATCAGTAGTGTCCAACGACACAGAGGAGTCAGTAAAGGATGGTCAGCAAAGGAGAAAAAGTTATGGAAGAGAGACAGAGAAGGGGGAATTGGAAAGGGGAAAATGAGTGCTTGAAAATTGGAGAAAAAAGAATTAAATATCACAAAGGATAAAAGAAAAAAGACAGAAAATAAGGAAAAAGAGAAGAAAAGTAGGAAGAGCTGAGGCTAGACTTGGCCAGGAGTCAGAGAGAGAACCTTCTGACTGAGAAGAAAAAATGGAACAAAGAAAGTAATCACTGAAGATCTGTCTCATTTCTGTCTAGTCAGGTCATGTGGGATGACCTTTCTTTTAACTAACATTTCACTAGTTTACTTCTCAGTTCCTCCTGAGGGTTTGAAATAAAAATTGCAGCTTCTGCATTCCACAGTGTCTGACTGCTTCACAAGACCATGTTTTAGAAGGCAACAATGTGGCGGAGCCAAGATGGCAGAGTAGAAAGACACACATATACTAGCTCCGAAGCCACAGCCCATAAAATATCTGTAGAAAAGAACTCCCAACAAATTCCAGAGCAGCAGAAGCCACAGAACAATGGAGTGGAAGAGATTTCTGTTCTAGAGAGCCCTGAAAACCTCTCGCAAGAGGTCCGTCGCGCTGCGAACCTGGAGCCAAGCCCAGCCCTGCCGTGGCCGTGCGGCACGGAGAGGAGCTGATCCGAGAGGGCTTCAGGGACAGAATCTCCAGCGGCCATGCAGGTCCGTCCACCCACGGGCCCCAAAGGTTGGTGAGAGGGTCTTCTCGGCATGCCGAGAGGGGAGTGGGGTGCCCCTATAACTCAGGCCCCCAAGGGAGGCAGAAGCGGAGGCAGGAGCAGACCTGGGCTCCTCAAGCAAGCAGGAGCCCAGATCCATTGTTGAAGGTCTCTGCATAAACCCCCTGAGGGAACTGAGCCCAAGAGGTGGCCCTGCCCCACCGGAGCACCTGATCTTAATCTCATACTGAACAGCAGCCCTGCCCCCGCCCAAAACCCTGAGGCTGGGAAGCAGCATTTGAATCTCAGACCCCAAGTGCTGGCTGGGTGGATCCAGAGGCAAAGTGGGTGTGAAGAGAGTACTCAGAAGTCAAGTCACTGCCTGGGAAAATGCCCAGAAAAGGGAAAAGAAATAAGGTTACTTTCTTGGTGAACAGGTATTTCCTCCCTTCCTTTCTGATGAGGAAGAACAATGCTTACCATCAGGGAAAGACACAGAAGGCAAGGCTTCTGTATCTCAGCCCACTCAATGGGCTCAGGGCATGGAAGAGCTCAAAAAGGATTTTGAAAATCAAGTTAGAGAGGTGGAGGAAAAACTGGGAAGAGAAATGAGAAACATGCAAGCAAAGCATGAAAAACAAGTAAACACCCTGCTAAAGAAGACCCAAAAAAATTCTGAAGAAAATAACACCTTAAAAAATAGGCTAACTCAATTGGCAAAAGAGGTTCAAAAAGCCAATGAGGAGAAGAATGCTTTCAAAAGCAGAATTAGCCAAATGGAAAAGGAAGTTCAAAAGCTCACTGAAGAAAATAGTTCTTTCAAAATTAGAATGGAACAGATGGAGGCCAATGACTTTATGAGAAACCAAAAAATCACAAAACAAAACCAAAAGAATGAAAAAATGGAAGATAATGTGAAATATCTCATGGGAAAAACAACTGACCTGGAAAATAGATCCAGGACAGACAATTTAAAAATTATGGGACTACCTGAAAGCCATGATCAAAAAAAGAGACTAGACATCATCTTTCATGAAATTGTCAAGGAAAACTGCCCTGAGATTCTAGAACCAGAGGGCAAAATAGTATTTAGGGAATCCACAGATCACCGCCTGAAAGAGATCCAAAAAGAGAAACTCCTAGGAACATTGTGGCCAAATTCCAGAGTTCCCAGGTCAAGGAGAAAATATTGCAAGCAGCTAGAAAGAAACAATTCAAGTATTGTGGAAATACAATCAGGATAACACAAGATCTAGCAGCTTCTAGATTAGGGGATCAAAGGGCATGGAATAGGATATTCCAGAAGTCAAAGGAACTAGGACTAAAATCAAGAATCACCTACCCAGCAAAACTGAGTATAATACTTCAGGGGAAAAATTGGTCTTTCAATGAAATAGAGGACTTTCAAGCATTCTTGGTGAAAAGACCAGAGCTGAAAAGAAAATTTGACTTTCAAACACAAGAATGAAGAGAAGCATGAAAAGGTGAACAGCAAAGAGAAGTCATAAGGGACTTACTAAAGTTGAACTATTTACATTCCTACATGGAAAGACAATATTTGTAACTCTTGAAACTATTCAGTATCTGGGTACTGAGTGGGTTTACACACACACACATGCACACACACATGCACACACACATAGAGACAGAGTGCACAGAGTGAATTGAAGAGGATGGGATCATATCTTAAAAAAATGAAATCAAGCAGTGAGAGAGAAATATATAGGAGGAGAAAGGGAGAAATGGAATGGGGCAAATTATCTCTCATAAAAGAGGCAAGCAAAAGACTTTTTAGTAGAGGGATAAAGAGGGGAGGTGAGAGAAAAACATGAAGTTTACTCTCATCACATTCCACTAAAGGAAGGAATAAAATGCACACTCATTTTGGTATGAAAACCTATCTTACAATACAGGAAAGTGGGGGATAAAGGGATAAGCAGGGTGGGGGGGGGATGATGGAAGGGAGGGCATGGGGAGGAGGGAGCAATTCCAGGTCAACACTCATGGGGAGGGACAAGATCAAAAGAGAGAATAGAAGTAATGGGGGACAGGATAGAATGGAGGGAAATAGTTAGTCTTATACAACATGACTATTATGGAAGTCATTTGCAAAACTACACAGATTTGGCCTATATTGAATTGCTTGCCTTCCAAAGGGAAGGGGTGGGGAGGGAGGGTGGAAGAGAAGTTGGAATTCAAAGTTTTAGGAACAACTCTTGAGTGCTGTTCTTGCCACTAGGAAATAAGAAATACAGGTAAAGGGGTATAGAAAGTTATTTGGCCCTATAGGATAAAAGAGAAGATGGAGACAAGGCAGAGAGGGATGATAGAAGAGAGAGCAGATTGGTGATAGGGGCAATTAGAATGCTTGGTGTTTTGGGGTGGGGGGAGGGGACAAAAGGGGAGAAAATTTGGAACCCAAAATTTTGTGGAAATGAATGTTAAAAGTTAAATAAATAAATAAATAAATAAATAAATAAATAAATAAATAAATAAATAAATAAATAAATAAATAAATAAACAAAAAAAGGAAAAAAAGAAGGCAACGATGCTTTTTGTAAATATGAGTCAGTTAGGAATTGATCAAGTCCTGATTTGTTAGCAAGAGAGAGTTAACTCCTGAATCTATTCTTCTCCCATGGTTGCCCCATTTTCAAAGTATTATCATTAGTCCCAAAGCTAGGAGTAGAGGGAGAACCTTGCTCCCCATTACCTAGAAAGTCTCAAATTAACTATGGTGGAAAACTCAAATGATTCTCAGGAAAGCACTTTTTCTAAAGCACTTTAATTTAGCTGCATATATTTGGTTGGGGGAGGGGGATATGTGGAGTGTGGAGGGGCTAGTTCTTCTTCTGAGATCTTTTACCATTCAAAGATTTTATTTATTTTTTAAATGTAATTTTACTTCATCACAAATTTCAGAGTTTTCACCTTTCTTTAAAAAAGTATAAAAATATAGAGTATAAGTAAAATAACAGAAACTATTTATTTTAAAGGAGATGAAAAATTAGAATGTATTTGTACTATACTATGTGTTTTTGATATTTGATAAATACCTGGTTTTGATTTTTTCCTATTGAAATCATTTTCAGATTTGAAAAATAAAATTCTAAGTGAATTTTTGTTTCTTACTTCATGACTTACATTGGATGCACTAGATAAAAAATTAACTTGGCTTGAGTTCAGCATCTTTTTTCTTTTTCTGAATGACAAAATCTTTCTAAGATTCTCAGAAAACTTAGGGACCTTCAAAATATTTATGACTTTTGCTAAATATAATTTTGTTTAGTCACTTTATTAGGTGAGTAGACAGATATGAAAGAAGGCACATGAACAGTGGTTCTTGGAAACTGAAAGTGACTACAAGAAAGTGATAAATTAGTAATATAGATTAACTCCAATGGGAAAGTCACTATACTTTATGATAATGCTCATTTCTCCCATGTATTTATTAAAGTTTCATCCATCCAAAGCATCACTTCCTTCCTTCTTCCTTCCCTACCTCCCTCTCTTCCTTTCTTCCTTCCTTCTTTCCTTCTTTTTATCCTTCCTTCTTTTCTTCCTCCCTCCTTCCCTTCATTCACCTCTCCCTTCTTTTATTCTTCCCTTCCTTTCATCTCTTCTTCCCTTCCTTTCTTCCTTCTTTCCTCCCTTCTTTCCTTCCATCATCACTTCCTTCTTTCTCATTTTTCCCTTAATTCCAAAGAAAAGTTAATTGGAAGACAAAAATGTTTTTATAGATTGTAATTGGCATTTGTATTTTAATATTTAAAATTATTCTGTGTTCCCATGGCATAGACATTTCTCTACAGCAACATTGTGAAAAATAAGGTTAATTAGGAGCTATAAATAAGAATTGACTTTACAATGCAGATGTTATGAGTTTGTGTATTTTTGAACAATGACCATACAATAGCCACTGAAAAAATTATAATTTGTTTAAAAGAACAGTCTCATCAAATTGATTTACTTTCAAATAAGTATTTTATTCTTATGGTATGCATTTTATTGCCAGGGAATCCTTTGTTTATTTGCTGAATAAAAGATCTGTGAAGCTTCGCCTTCTTCTGTCCTGGGAAAATGACATCATCTTTTGTATTTGGCACATGAAGTGTATTCAAGTACATTTTATCCAAATATACACAATCTAGAAAATAGATAACAAAACATTCATTCTTGAGCAGATATTCTATAAATGTTACTTTGAACAACCTCAAGAGTTGTTTCTTTTAGTGACTTAATGTATGCCATTGGGATCATTCATAAGAAGAAATTTAACAATCATTGAACAAGTATTTATTAACACTTATCTTGAGTCAGGTAGCATGCAAAGTACAAGGAATGCAAATATAAAATTGAAGCATTCTCTGTACTCAAGGAACTTGCATTTGAATGGAGGATATAAGATGTTCAGAGAAAAATAAATACGTGGTGACCTTGGACAAGTTTACTCAGTCTTTTTCAGACTAAGTTTCACAGTCTATCAAATGGGGAATCATCACGGCACCTACTCTGTAGGGTTTTATTTGGATTAAATGTGGTTTTAAAACATCTTGCAAAGCTCAAAGAACAATATAAATGTGAGCTATTATTGTTGTTGTTGCTATTTGGTGAAAGATAAAACCGACAACTATCAGAATAGAAAAAGGCTTCTTGAAAGACAAAGTTGTCAAGGAAGCTAGAGTTTATAATAGGAGTAGGTGAGGAGGGAGAGCTTTCAAGTCATGGGATCAACACAGGAGAAAACATGGAGCTAAAAACTGGACTGTTGTATCTAGAAAGGATAGCAAATAGACTAGTTTGATATGAGATTGACATGTTTCAGAGAAGTAATATGTAATCACCTTGGAAAGATGGGCAGGGGCCGTAACATAAATGCAGTGTTTTAAATGTCTAATAGAGGTTTGCATTTTATCAAAGGGGAGCCACTGAAGGTTCTTAACAGAAAAGTTACATGATCAGTTCATGTAACGACATATAGGTCAAGCTCCTTTTCCCAATGTCTATAGCTTTTGAAAGCTGTATCCACTAAAAAAAGGATTTTTTTCCTCTTTTTTTTGTTCCTCAGAACATTAAAAAAACTTGTTGAAATGGGTTAACTTAACATTAAATGAATAAAGGTAAATTAAAAAAAGATCTAGTTGTTTGGGTACAGTTTTGGTATACTTTTTGTGTGATTAGAGTACCCTCTGATAACATTCTTTAAGAATATGCAAAAGCTGTTTTTCCAGTTTTTGGCCACCTAAAAAAGAGCTGCTGTGGATATTTTTGTACACATGACTCCTTTTTGCCCCTTTGATCTCTGTATGATATAGACCTGATAGCAGTATTTCTGAGTCAAAGATTTTGCCCAGTTGTATAGCCCTTTGGGACGAGTTATAAGTTCTTCTCCGGAATGGTTGGACCAGTACATAACTGCACAATAGTGTATTAACATACTTATTTTTCCACATTCACAGCAATTGTCATTTTTATGTTCTGTCGTGTGAGTCAATCTAATAGGTGTAAGGTGGAAGCTCAGAATTGTTTTCAAATCTCTACTCAGTGATTTGGAGCATTTTTTTCATATAACTTTTGTACCTTTGATTTCTTCTTCCAAAAACTACCTGTTCATATTTTTTGCCCAATGAGGTAATGCTCTAATTTTTATGTATTTGATTCAGTTCCCTAAATATTTGAGAAATGAGGCTTTTATCAGAAAAATATACTATATTTTTTCCCTCACTTTCCTGCTTTCCTTCTCATTTTGACTGCATTGGTTTTGTATATGCATAAGCATTTTGATTTAATGTAATGAAAATTACCCATTTTAACAACTTTCTCTCTACCTCATGTTTGGTCATAAACTCTTCCCTGATCCATACAACCTGACAGTTATTTTTTTGTGATTCCCTAATTTGCTTATAGTATCATCCTGTATGTCTAAATCATAAACTTATTTTGATCTTATCTCAGTATAAGGTATAAGAAGTTGGCCTACTGAAAAGCCATACTGCTTTTCAATTTTCCCAGTTTTTCTTAAATAGTGAATACTTTCCCAAATCTTGGATTTGGGAGTTTGGATTACTGTAGTCATTTTAGTGTACCCAATTTATTCTGTTGACCAACCACTCTATTTGATTTGATGATTCTTGCTTTATACTATAGTTAGAAATTTGGTACTACTAGTCCAGATGTAAGAAGCCTGTGGTCTCAAGGCCACATGTAGCCCACTAGGTCTTCAAGACCTTTGACTGAATCCAAACTTCACAGACCAATCCCCTTATTAAAAAGATTTGTTCTGTAAAACTTGAACTCAATCAAAAGGCTGCACCCAAGAACCTAGAAAGCCACATGTGGCCTCAAGGCTCCATATTTCTCCTCATCCGAAAGGAAGGGAAGAGATATCTGTTCACCAAGAAAGTAACCTTCTATGGTCTTGTTTTTTTTCCCCTTTTCTGGGCATTTTCCCAGCCAGTTACTTGATTTCTGAGTTTCCTTTCCACACGCACTTCACCTCCAGATGTGCCCAGCCAGTGCTTGGGGGCTGAGATTCAAATGCTGCTTCCCAGCCTTAGGGCTTTCAGCAGGAGCTGCTATTCAGTGTGAGATCAAGTTCAGGTGCTCAGTTTGGGGCAGGGCCACCACACGGGGCTCAGTTCCCTCAGGGGGTTTATGTGGAGACCTTCAACAATGGATCTGAGCTGCTGCCTGCTTTGGGAGCCCCTGTCCACTGCCGCCTCTGTTGCTGCCTCCCGAGGGGGCCTGAGTTATGGGGACACCCTGCTCCCCTCTCCGCAAGCCAAAAAGACTCTTTCACTGACTTTTAGTGCCTGTGGGTGGAGGGACCTGCACGGGCACTGGAGATTCTGTCCCTGAAGCCTGCTTGGATCTGCTCCTTTTGGTGCAGCATGGCGAAGGACCTTCCGAGTTGGTTTTTCAGGTCTCTCTGGAACAGAAATCTCCTCCACTCTGTTGTTCTATGGCTTCTGCTGCTCCAGAATTTGTTGGGAGTTCTTCTTTACAGGTATTTTATGGGCTGTGGTTTGGGAGCTAACATATGTGTATCTTTCTACTCCACCATCTTGGCTCCTCCCTCAAGGCTGCATATTTCTCACCCTGTGCTAGGCTGTCTCCACTTTTTTAAAATTAATTCCTTTGATATTCTTGACCTTTTGTTCATCCAAATGAATTATTACTTTTCCTATCTATAAATTAATTCCTTGGTAATTTGATTATGGCACTGAATAAATAAATTAATTTACATAGAATCATTTTTATTTTATTGGTTGAGCCCACCTGTGAACAATGAATATATCTTCAGTGGTTTTAAATCTGTTTGTATTTATGTAAAAAGTCTTTTGTAATTGTGTTCTTATGATTCTTAGATATATTTTGGCAAGTAGACTCCCAAGTATTTTCTACTGTCTGCAGTTATTTTAAATGGAATTTCTCTTTCTATTTATTCTTGCTGGATTTTATCAGTAATAAACTGAATGCTAATGATTTATGCGGGTTTATTTTATATCCTGAAACTTTTTACTGAAGTTGTTGTTTCAACTAGGTTTTTCATTGATTCCCTAAGGTTCTCTAAATACACCATCCTATCATTTGTAAAGAGTGATCATTTTGTTTCCTCATTGCCCATTCTTATTCCTTCAATTACTTTTTTTCTTGTTTTATTGCTATAGTTAGTATTTCTAGTACAATACTGAATAATAGTAGTGATAATGAACATCTTTGTTCTACCCCTAATCTTATTAGGAAGGCATTCCCATTACAGATTGCACTTGCTGATAGTTTTAGACAGACAGGTCTTGCCATTTTAAGGAAAGCTCCCTTTATTTCTATGTTCTCTAGGGTTTTTAATAGTAATGAATATTGTATTGTGTCAAAATATTTTTCTGCATCTATTAAGGTTGTCATATGATTTTTGTTGGTTTTGTTATTTTTGGTCAAATGGTTATATTGGTCAGTTATGCTGATAGTTTCTGTAATATTAACCAGCCCTATATTCCTGGAATAAAGTCCAATTGGTCATAGTGTACGATCTTTGTGATATATTAGTATAATATCCCTACTAATAATTTATTTAAAATTAATGCATGAATATTCATTAAGGGAAATTAATTTATAGTTTTTCCCCATTTTTTGTTCTTCCTGATTTAAGTATCAGCGCAATATTTGTGTTGTAAAAAGGATTTGGTAGGTCTCCTTTTCAATTTTACCAAATATTTTATATGATATTGGAATTAATTATTCTTTAAATGTTTTTTTGTAATTCATTTGTGAATCTAGCTTTTCCTGCAAATTTTTTTAGGGATTTAATTGATGACTTGTTCAGTTTCTTTTTTTTTCTAAATAGGATTCTTTTTCCACTTCTGTTAATCTTGGCAATTCATATTTTCATAAATATTCGTCTTTTTCACTTAGACTGACAGACATATTGGCATATAATTGGGCAAAATAGTTCCAAATAATTGCTTAGATTTTTATCTTCATTGGTGATGAATTTACCTCTTTCATTTTTACTGATAATTTGATTTTTAAGAGCAAATTAATCAATGACAATTGTGTTTTTTAACCATAAAAACAGATTCTAGGTTTGTTTATTAATTCAATATGGTTTTTTCAATTTTATTAATCTCACCTTTGATTTTCAGAATTTCCAATTTGTTGTTTATTTGAGGATTTTTAATTTGCTCTTTTTTATAGTTTTATTTAATTGCATGCTCAGCTTAATGATCTGCTCTTCTTTATTTTATTGATGTAAACATTTAGAGAGAGAAATTTTACTCTAAAGGCTGCTTTGGCTACATTCCATAAATTTTGGTATATAGTCTCATTTTTATCATTACTTTTAATGAAATTGTTGATTGTTTCTATAATTTGTTCTTTGACTCACTCATTCTTTAGCTTATTTAGCTTCTAATTAATTTTTAATCTGGGCAGCTAGGTGGTGCAGTAGATAGAGCACCAGTGCAGGAGTCAGGAGGACCTGAGTTCAAATCTCACCTCAATCACTTGACACTCTCTAGCTGTGTGGCAAGTCATATTGGGCAAGTCACTTAAGCCCAATTGCCTCATCCTGGGTCATCTCCAGTCATCCTTATGAATATCTGGTCAGTAGATTCAGGTAACTCTGGAGGAGAAGTGAGGCTGGTAACCTGCACAGCCTTCCCTCACTCAAAGCAAAGTCAAGTGCAAGTCATGTCATTATTTCTCTGATAGCATGGTCTTCTTTGGCAATGAAGGACAAACACACACACAATTTTTAATCTATGTTTCCATGACCTTTTATTGAATGTAATTTTTGCTTCATTATGATCTGAAATTAGGTGCCATGTGCCACTAAGGAAAAGGGAGACTTATTTCTATTCCCATTTAATTTTCTCCAGAAACTTATTATAGTTAAATTTTCTAAAATTCTTTTATATTTTTTTAACTTCTAACTCATTTATTTTGGGGCTAGATCTATCTAGTTTTGAGAGGGGAAAATTGAGGTGTATTATTACTTATTTCCTCTTGAAAGTCATTTAATTTTTCCCTTAAGAATTTGGATGCTATACCATTTGATGCATATATGTTTAGTGTTGATATTATTTCACTGTCTTTGGTACTTTTTTAAAGCAAATTGCAGTATCCCTGTATATGTCTTTTAACTAGATCTAGATTTGCTTTTGCTTTGTCTGAGGTCATGATTGCTATCCCTGCTTCTTCTTTTTAAAAAAATTTCAGTTGAAGCATAATAGATTCTGCTCCAGCCCCTTACCTTTACCCTCTGTTTCAAGTATGTTTCTAATAAACAGACATATTGTAAGATTCTGGTTTTTGGTCAACTATGCTATCCACTTCCCTTTTATGAGTGAGTTCAGCCTATTCACTTTCACAGTTATGATCACTACCTGTGCATTTCCCTCCATTCTATTTTGCCCCCCTTGTCTCTCCTCACAAATGTTTTACTTTTGACTATCACCTACCCCAGTCTGCCCTTTTCTATCAGTTCTTCCTCCTTTTCACTTATCCTTTTCCCTCTCTACTCCTACTTCCTTTTGAGGTAAGATATACCCAGTCTACTGTATATGATATTCTCTCTTTGAACCAATTTCAGTGAGAGTGAGGTTCAAATGTTGCCCACTATCATCACCCCTCTTCCCCTGTACTGTAGTAGCTCTTTCATACCTCTTTTATGTGAGATTATTTACCCCATTCTACCAATTCCTTCTCCCTCCTCTCAGTGCTTGTCTTTTTCTTACCCTTTAAATTTTTGGATAACATCCCATTATAGTCAACACACAACCATCTCTGTCTATGTATAATCTTTCTAACTACCCTAAAGTTCTTAAGAGTTACAAGTATCATCTTACAGTATAGGAATGCAAATAAGGTAAAAGATTAATTTTATTGAATTATTGAATGACTTAGGTATTCTCAATAATACAATGATCCAAGACAGCTCTGAGGGACTGATGATGAAAAATGCTATCCATCCCCAGGCAAAGAATTTGTGGTGTCTGAATATAAATTGAAGTATATGTTCTTACTTTATTTTTATTAAGTTCTTTTTTTGGTTTATGTTTTCTTTCACAACATGACTAATAATGGAAATATGTTTTGCATGACTACATAGGTATAATCTATATCAAATTGCTTACCTTCTCAATGAGGGCAATGGGGAGAGAGGAAAGAAGAGAATTTGGAACTCAAAGTTTTAAAAACAAATGTTAAAAAATTGTTTTTGCACGTAATTGGGAAAAACAAAATGTTAAATAAATTTTAAACAAAGATTTATGAAGAAAAAATAGAAGTGGGCAAATGGAATCTATCAATTCTATGAGACATTAAGATGATAAAATCAAAAGAATGAAAAAATAGAAGAAAATGTGAAATACCTCATTGGAAAAGCAACTGGCCTGGAAAATGGATGAAGAAGAGATCATTTAACAATTATTAAACTACTTGAAAGCCATGATTAAAAAAAAAGATTCTGGACATGATATCTTAAGAAAATGGAAACTGCCTGAAATTCTAGAAGCAGGTGGTAAAATAGAAAGTGAAAGAATCCATTAGTCACCTCCTAAAAGCTATCTTCAAATGAAAATCCCTCATTTTCATTGAAATTGAATCCCTTATGATTTTTGTCTCCTGTTTACACTTTTATATTTCTGAGTCTCACATTTGAAAGTCATACGTATATATATACACTACGTGTGTGTGTGTGTGTGTGTGTGTGTGTGTGTGTGTGTATGTGTGTGTGTATTCCATTCTGGTCTTTTCATCAGAAATGCTTAAAAGTCCTCTATTTTATTAAATATCTATTTTCTCCTGAAGGATTATACTCATTTTTGTTGGGTAGAAGATTCTTAGTTGTAATCCTACTTTCTTTGACCTCAGGAATACCCTATTTCAAGCCCTTTATTAATTACTAAATCTTGTCTTATCTTTAGAGTAGAGCCATGGCATTGGTATCATTTCAGATTTCTTGTAATATTTTCTACTTGACCTTGGAGAGCTGGAATTTGATTGTAATATTCCTGGGAGTTTTCATTTGAAGATAGCTTTTAGGAGGTGACTAGTGGATTCTTTCACTTATCAATTTTTTTTTTTTTGTAAATTTGACTCAGTTTTCTGTATTTGAAAAATGAGGACTTTATCAAAGAAATTTGCTTCAATTTTTTTCATGATTAGTAAATATATTTCCCTCCAAATTATTCACCCAATCTGTTCATTCTATTCTCTCTCTCACCTAATCCCTCCTCAAAAGTGCTTTGCTTCTGATTGCCACCTCCCCCAATCTGCCATCCCTTTTATCCACTCCCCACCCCACACAGTTCTCTTATCCCCTTATTCTCCTACTTTCTTGTAGGATAAGATAGATTTGTATACCCAATTGAGTGGGTATATTATTCCCTCTTTGAGCCAGTTCTGATAACAGTAAGATTCATTCACTTCCCTTGCACCTACCCATCTTCCCCTCCACTATATAAGCTTTCTCTTGCCTCTTTTATGTGAGATAATTTATCCCATTCTACCCCCTTTGCCTTTCTCCCAGCACATTCCTCTCTCATCCATTAATTTTATTTTTTAAAATATCATCCCTTCATATTCAAATTATACTTATGCCCTTAGTGTACTTATATTTTGAACTACCCTAATGAAGAGAAAACTTTCATTAGTTATAAGTATCATCTTCCCGTGTAGGAATATTAACAGTCTAACCTTATCAAGTCACTTATAATTTCCTTTTACTGGTTATCTTTTTATGCTTCTCTTAAGTCTTGTATTTGAAAGCCAAATTTTCTATTCAGCTCTGGACTTTTCACCAAGAATGATTGAAAGCCCTCTGTTTCACTGAATATCCATTTCTCCCCTGATGGATTATGCTCAGTTTTGCTAGATATGTGATCCTTGGTTTCAAGTTTAACTCCTTTGCCTTTTGGAAAATCATATTACAAGCTCTCTGATTCTTTAATGTAGAAAGTGCTAAATCTTGTGTTATCTTGCCTGTGGCTCCACAATATTTGAAATCTTTTCGGCTGTTCACAATACTTTCTCCATGACCTGGTAACACTGGACTTTGACTATAATATTCCTGGAAGTTTTCATTTTGGGATCTCTTTCAAAAGGTTATCAGTGGATTCTTTCCATTTCTATTTTACTCTATGGTTCTAGAATATCAGGGCAGTTTTCCTTGATAATTTCTTGAAAGATGATATCTAGGCTCTTCTTTTTTTAATCATTGCTTTCAAGTAGCACAATAATTTTAAAATTATCTCTGCTGTATCTTTTGTCTAGGTCAGTTGTTTTTCTAATCAGATATATTACATTGTCTTCTATTTTTCATTCTTTTTGTTTTGATTGTTTCTCAATCTCTCATGAAGTCATTACCTTCCATTTGCTCCACTGTAATTTTTAAAGAATTATTTTCTCCAGTAGCTTTTGTATCTCCTTTTCCATTCGGCCAATTCTACTTTTTAAGGAATTGAGTTGTTTTTTGTTTTTTTGGTTTGGTTTGGTTTTCTGGTGAAGTGTTTTTCCTCTTTTTTCCATTTAATCAGTTCTGCTTTTTAAGGCATTCTTTTCCTCATTGGCCTTTTGTATTTCTTTTACCATTTGTCCTAATCTGCTTTTGAAGTTGTTATTTTCTTCAGTAATTTTTTGTGCATTCTTTACCAAACCATTGACTCATTTTTCATGATTTCCTTTCATCACTCTCATGCCTCTACTCAATTATTCCTGGACCTCTCTTATTTGATTTTTCAAAATCCTTTTTGAGCTCTTCCATGGCCTGAAGCCAATTCATATTTTTCTTGGAGGCTTTGGATGTAGGGGATTTGACTCTTCTGAGTGTGTGTTTTGATTTTCCTCCTCATCATTGTAACTTTCTGTGGTCAGAAATATTTTTCTGTTTTTTGTTCATTTTTCCAATCTATTTCTTGACTTTTAATTCTTTGTTAAAATGAGGTTCTCTTTCCAGGGTGGAAGGCTCACTGTCCCAAGCTTCAGGAGGTTTGTGAAGCTGTTTTCAGAAATGCTTCTAAGGACCTATAAGTTTTGAGCTTTTCCAAGGTCATATGATCTAAGAAGATGTGTGTTTACTATTCTCCTGGGCTATGCTTTTATCTGTGAGTGACCACAAGCACTCTTTCTTGCCCTGGAATTGTAAAAAAGGTCTCTGCTCCATTAGGGCCACAAATTCTGTTGTGCTAGTGCTCTTCTTTGCCCTGGTATTGCCATCTAGAACTACAACCTAGATATGAGTATGGGGAAACAGACCCCTCTAATCTCCTTCTGATTAGTTGTTCAACCTCTTTACCATCTGTGAACTGAGAGTTCTGGAAGCACTGCTGCCACTATTGATTCAGTAACCCCCAAAGCCTGCTCTTGATTTTCTGGGCCCCAGTATGCGCTGGTGCAGCCTGTATTTGACTGTGCTCTAATATCACCTAAGTGTGACAGACTTTTCCTGTTGACCTTCTAAGTTGTCTTTGGTTAGGAAATTATTATATCCCATCCTTATGTGAGTTCTGCCACTTCAGGAATTATTTTATGACATTATTTAAAAGTGTTCCGAAAGTTTTGGGGGAGAGTTCAAGCAAGTTGCTGCCTTTTCGCTGCCATCTTGGCTCTGTCTTCTCTTCTTCAGAAGCTGCCCACTTCTAATTTCTAAAGAATTATTGTTTTTTAGTGAGCTTTTGTATCTCCTTTTCCATTTGACCAATTCTTCTTTTAAGTTCTTTTCAGTATATTTTTGTGTCTCTTTTATCATTTGGTCTATTCTGTTTTTAGGGTTTTTTTGAGAAAACCCTAATGGGACTTTCAAGCATTCTTGATGAAAAGACCAGAGCTGAAAAGAAAATTTGACTTTCAAACACAAGAATGAAGAGAAGCATGAAAAGGCAAACGGCAAAGAGAAGTCATAAGGGAATTATAAAAGTTGTACTGTTTACATTCCTACATGGAAAGACAATATTTGTAACTCTTGAAACTATTCAGTATCTGGGTACTGGGTGGGATTACACACACACATGCACACACACATGCACACACACATAGAGACAGAGTGCACAGAGTGAATTGAAGAGGATGGGATCATATGTTTAAAAAATGAAATCAAGCAGTGAGAGAGAAATATATTAGGAGGAGAAAGGGAGAAACGGAATGGGGCAAATTATCTCTCATAAAAGAGGCAAGCAAAAGACTTTTTAGTGGAGGGATAAAGAGGGGAGGTGAGAGAAAAACATGAAGTTTACTCTCATCACATTCCACTAAAGGAAGGAATAAAATGCACACTCATTTTGGTATGAAAACCTATCTTACAATACAGGAAAGTGGGGGATAAGGGGATAAGCAGGGTGGGGGGTATGATGGAAGGGAGGGCATGGGGAAGAGGGATCAATTTGAGGTTGACACTCATGGGGAGGGACAGGATCAAAAGAGAGAATAGAAGTAATGGGGGGCAGGATAGGATGGAGGGAAATATAGTGAGTCTTATACAACACAACTATTATGGAAGTCATTTGCAAAACTACACAGATTTGGCCTATATTGAATTGCTTGCCTTCCAAAGGGAAGGGGTGGGGAGGGAGGGAGGTAAAGAAGTTGGAACTCAAAGTTTTAGTAACAACTGTCGAGTACTGTTCTTGCCACTAGGAAATAAGAAATACAGGTAAAGGGGTATAGAAAGTTATTTGGCTCTATAGGACAGAGGAGAGGATGGAGACAAGGGCAGAGAGGGATGATAGAGGAGACAGCAGATTGGTGATGGGTGCAATTGGAATGCTTGGTGTTTTGGGGTGGGGGGAGAGGACAAGGGGGGAGAAAATTTGGAACCCAAAATTTTGTGAAAATGAATGTTAAAAGTTAAATAAATAAATAAATAAATGAAAGGAAAAGAAAAAACCCTAATGAAGAATCATTTTCTTCAGCATTTTTTGTTCTTCCTTTATCATACTGTTGACCCTTTTTTCATGATTTTCCTACATTACTCTCATTTCTTTTCCTAGTTTTTCCTCTACCTCCCTTATTTGATTTTTAAAATACTCTGTGAGTTCTTCTCAGATTAGAGACTAATTTGTCTTCATTGTCTTCTGAATTTGTATTTTGATCTTCCCTGACATCGTAGTAATCTTCTATGGTTAGGTTCCTTGTTGTTGTTATTTATTTGCTCATTTCCAGCCCTGTTCTTGACTTATAACTTTATGTTAAATTTGAGTTCATTTCCCAGGGTAGAGAAGGCACTGTCCCAAAATTCAGGTTATTCATGCTGCTGTTTTCAGAACTAGTTCTGGGAGTCTCTAAGTTTTCAGTTCTTCCAATGTTATATGATCATTGCTCTCCTGGTTTGTGTTTTGTTCTGTGAGCAACCACAAGCACTCTTTTTTACACTAGAACTGGGAACACAGTCCTCTGCTGATTCAGTGACCCCAAGGCCTACTGCTGGCTTGCCTGACTCAGTCTGCACTGAAATGTGCTCTACTCTTACCACAATGAGAAGATTTTTTCTGTGAACCTTCTAAGTTATTTTGGACTGGGAAATTGTTTCACCCTATCCTTTTTTGGTTCAGCTACTACAGGATTTATTTTGAAGCATTATTTTACATTGTTTGAAGAAGACTTTAGGGGAGATTTCTTTTTCTTCTTTCCTTCCATCATTCATTCCTTCTTTCCTTCCTTTCTTTGTTTCTTTTCTTTCCTTCTTTTCATTAGGAACATGAAAAAGTTTTCTATTCCATTAAAAAGTATATTCTTCCCACCCCTGGATTATACTGAACTTTGTAGGGTAAGGATTTTTCTTGACTGCAAGCCTATATATCTTTTGCCATTTGGAATATTATATTTATGATCTCTCTTGAACAGTGGAAGCTACTAGGTCTTGTGTGATTTGGACAGTGGATAATTGGTTCTTGAACTCTTTCTTTCTGAATGTTTGTGGTATTTTTTTCTTTGACCTGGATATGCTGGAATTTGGTTGTTGTATTTCTGAAATTTCCCTTTCAAAATTTCTTTCAGGAGGTGCTTGGTGGATGATTTTTTAATAAATTTCCTTTACCCTCTACTTCTAATAGATTTAGATAATTTTAGTTTGTGATTTCGATATGACACAGAGTGTCTCAAAAAGCCAATGATTTCTATTCAACCCATTTTAATTTTTAGGGATTCTATTACATGGGTAAAGCTTATTACTTTCTCTTCTAAGCTATCTCTTTCCAATTCTTTCCTCTAGAGCTTTTATTTAATTTTTAATTTCTTGCTTCATTTCTTTTTGATATTCATGTAGTCATTTTGGAATTTTTTTTCCTTTAAGCCCCTAATTCCATCATTGTAACATTTCACTCTTCTATTAGTTTGAACTTTTGACTATGTGTGTATCTGTTATAAGTTTTTATACTGGTTGTTGCCTTTTTCTTTTACTCATATCTCCAGTTTCAGTTGATGAATTGGGGTTTTATGCCAGGTCCAAATTTTATCCCTCACTATACTTTGGCATGAAGTGAATATCCTTGTTCAGTATCTGTCTGGGGTGCCTTCTATCCTGCCCTGCCCTGTACCTCCTAAGTGAGTTTATGCTAAGAGCACTCATAGGTTTTTAAGCCCTCAAAATATTGGAGGTAAAAACATTGCTTCTTTGTTGTCCTCCACAGTGTCCGTGTCCATGCTCTCTGTACCCAGATTCGAATTTTCTCATTTTACAAATAAGGAAACAAGGGTCCTGGAAGTTAAATGAGTTTTCTGAGGTCAAACAGGTAGTAACCATTACAGACTAAATTTGAACTCAGAGACAGGGAGAAGTGTCTACTAGTCTGAGTAAATGTTTTATATTCCCTCTTTGGGAGCATGACCTTATTGTTTTCAGTGAAAATATTTTTCATCAGATATATTGCCACTTCACCCTGTGAGTCATACTTAACGTAAAGTGAAATTAATAGAATCTTTTTCAAAAAAGGTCCTGGAAAAAAAACCCAAGCAGTTCTAATGTAAGGCTGCTCTTCTGGGTAAGATGTGTGCAGTACCTCTATGGCAGCACAGCAGCTGCATATCTGCCACCTAGGAAGCTGAAATGAAATAATTGTAGACAGAGTGAGCAAAAGGGCTCTTTGGATGGATATGGTATCACTGTGCATGACTGAGGAGCAATAATTGTAAGAAGAGTGGAGGAGAAAAATTAGAGATGGTGGGGTTGGGAGGCAAGAATGTTCTATATTGAACCACAGCAGACTGAGCAAAAAAACCTAATTTAGAAGAGTATGCAGCTTAACAAATAAGGTCTGCAGTTCACAACCCAGATTCAATGGGGAAAAAGTAATTGTATCACATGGGCCATTTAATTCATATCCACCCACAGGATACAAAAAGTTTCATGGGATACAGTGTTGTCTTCAAGTACTGTACAATGAATGATAAACACCTTTGAATCTGGCAACATGGATGAGAAGCAACTTAAGAATTCCAATTTGTTCTTCCCAAGAGGGTGCAATGTCTTATTGGGATTCAGGTTATCCATTATTTGAATTTAAGACAGAGATAGGGAAGCTAGTGATCGAGATGGATTTTGAACCCAGGCCTTTCTGACTTCAAGTCCAGTGCTCTAAGCATTATTCCATCCTGCTCTATAATTAACTATCACCCAAGACTCAATGAAAAATGATGTAAATACATACATACATATGCACATATATGGGTGTATATGTATATGCAAATGTATACATAGATATAGCCAGCTACCAGATGTAGCCACCTACATACATACATACATATATGCCCAACTCTAATTTCATTGGTTTAGATCAGTGATGTCAAACTCAGATATAAACTGGTGTTATTAATCTGTATTCAAGGATCCCTGTGGGATGCATAGTGAATTAGTTTTAAAATATATTATTATTTATAACATACTATAGTTTTATTTATTTTTGTTATTTTTTTGTTATATTTCCCAATTAAATTTTAATCTGGTTATGCAGTGGTAGGGAGTGTTATGAAACATGATGTTATGGACACTATCCTTGACCTTAGTGATAATTACTAGATGAAGGGAAAAACACTTATATGCAAATAATTATAAAGTAAAATAGTACAAAAGTGAAATGAAAGGCCAAATTCTTGTTTTGAAAGAAAGGAAAGTCTTCCTCTTTTTCAGCTGTTTGTGTCAGAACCTCTCAATGACCAAAGACCTCCTCTTCATGCTAATATCTTCTGCAAGATATGATAGGACTATAATGTGATTCAACCCCTGGTATTTAAGAACTAGACAAGGATCAGCAGTTTATTTTATTTGATCTAAATGTGGTTTTTTTCAAGTCAGTGAAACAAGTTTCAAGTGTGCCTGATTTGTTTTAAAAAATTTCAAGGAATACCAACAAGGAAAAGATAGATAGTTCTTGCTCTGAAAGAGTATATATTTTTCTCGGGATACAGTATTTAAACAGATAAATAAATTCATAACAATTGGAGGAGGGGAAGAATAAGGGGAATAAGGAATAGTTTTTAAGATGAGTCTTGTAAGAAGCAAAATATTCTAAAAAAGTAAAGGTAAGGCTGGAGCACACACTTCAGGCACACAGGCAGCCTGTGCAATGGTGTGAAGTTGCGAAAATGAATGTCAACATCCAGCGAACAACTTTTTCAGAGTGTCTTTTGAAAGGAAGAATTGTGTGTAGAGGAATCTGGAAAAGCAGACTGGAGTTAGATTGTGAAACTATAGTATAATGCTATTTATCTTCTATTGATATAAATATATCTAGATGGGAGATTTATGAAGGGATTGAGAGTGGGGAGGGGCACATATTTTTTTCCTTTAGGAAGCAAGGATAATTGAAGGATCTTTGATTAAAAGTAAAACAAACATTTTCCAGCACCTTTATTTAAATTTCACAATTTTGCTGATTGCTAATTTAATTCTCTATATGTTGAAGCACAGCTGTGTACTGTATGCATTGCCTTCTGATGAGGTGAAGAAATGAAAATGTTTTCCAATTGGCATATAATAAAAGATAGCCTATATCTATAGTAATAAGATGTCAGTTATATTAACCAATTAATACATCAAGTTTAATATATTATTTGAAGACATTATTCCTATCATTATGAATTTTATAACAGTAAAAAATTTTTAAAAAGTCTTCTTGTACTCATGTACTTTAGGAATGGAAGAGTCTAATTTCAGTCACTAAATTGTATACCACCATGTCTTTTTTGAGAACGACTGTGTCATCTTTTTCCCCAAAATTTTTAGCCTTTCTTGCTTATTGACTAAGTTGACTTATTTAAAGTAAAATCTATGGAGAAGCCATCTTTTCTTTTAATCTTCTACAAAACTCCTCCTATAATGTGACAAAAGGATAATTGGAAAGGAAAAGAGCTCTGAGATTGACAATAGGTCTTATGTTTTGGGCTAATCTGCCAGGTAGTTATTATTCAGTAAAAATTTTCTTCCTTCAAGCTTCTGAGAAATTTTCTCTTTATTTGTATATGAATCCTTATTGTAGATTTTGTTATAATTAAGAACTGGAAGAGACAGGACATGATATAGTCCAGAATCATGTTTTCTTTAGAACTGATTACTTTGAAGTGGAAGGTATGTTATTTTGATTATATTAGAAACACAAGTTCTATTTTCTCAAACAATCATAATGGTGATTTATAATTTCAGAACAACTAAGTGGCACAATGGATAGAGTACTGGACCTGGAGTCACGAAAACCTACATTTAAAACCAGACTCAGATATTTACTAGCTATGTGACTTTGGGCAAGTCACTTAAGCTTGTTTGCCTCAGTTTCTTCATCTATAAAACAAGCTAGAAAGCACTCCAATATCTTTGCCAAGAAACGTCCAAATAGGGTCACAAAGACTCAGACACGACTGAAATGACTGAACAACAGAAATATATATTCAGCTTATATTGATCTTGTTAAAAAAAATGAATCCCCTAACCACATACGAAATGATACTAGTGTTATTATTATATCTATTTTACAGATGAAAAACTGAATTCATGGAAGCTGTGATTTATCCAAAGTAATGCCAGTGGATGTGAGTAACGAGGGTGAGCTATAGCCCAAAATGACTGATTTCAAGGTTATAACTTGGTCCCATTAAGGTGAAGGGAACAAGCTTTTATTAAGTGCCTTCCATGGCTCTGTGCTAGGTAAATATTACCTCACAACAACCATAGTACGTGCTATTATCATGTCCAATTTCAAGTTATGGAAACTAAGGCAAACACAAGTTAAATGAATTACCCAGGATCACGCAGCTAGTATCTGAAGCTAGATTTGAACTCAGGTTCTCCTGGCTCCAGGCCCCAGCTAATACCAGATCCTAAATGAAGCCTTTCCTGCTCTACACCACTTGTTGGTGCTCTCCTCAACTTCATTCCCTTGTGTGGTTATCTATTTTGTATTTACTTCTCTGTTTCCTGTTGTCCCAATCCCCATCTCAGCTTCTTGGAGAGAAGAGACTCTTTGAAGATAGAGACAGCTTTCATTTTTGTATACCTGTCATGTCGTCAATGTTCAGCAAAGGCTTGTTGAATTAAATTGATTTATTCTTTCCCCTGCACCAAGCTGCCTTCCATGCTTGGAAATGCTCAGACTTGCATCAGAAAACGGTCCAGTATGGGTATCTTTTACTTTAAGAAATGGTTGTGAAAAAGCTATGGGATATCTGGAGAATGAAATAAAGCCCAACCTCCACAACTGGTACATCAACACAGGCTATGCCTAGTCACAGCTGTGACTGCTCAAGGCCAAGAGTTTGAATCAGAACTGACTGTCTTCCTCTGATTTTATGGGAATAGCGATTCTGGTCTGTAGGTGAAAGGTTAACTGGATGTTTCACTTCCCAGGCTGCTGAGTTTCAGGACTGGTTAGAATATCCTTATCTGATTCATAGGACAAACTGATCAACCGAGATAGAATTTTCTCTTGTAGTTTAGCAGTCCCATAGAGGTATTGCCTAATTCCCATAAAAATTAAAGGTTCTTTGCCTCTTTTAATTTTGATGGGTCATCATCGTTTTTATTTTTATTTTTTAAAGGAAAGGAAAGGTAGGAAGGGAAGGAGGAAAATGAAGAAAAAAAGATCTTTGGCTACAAAGAAAACAAGTGAAGATGAGTAGTAATAACCATCTGTCTATGATCATTTAGGTAATAATCTGCCTACGCCCAGGGAATAGATGCATTGTCTCTTGAGATACTTTTGTGCTTTCTGCCTAAGAGTCATTTTGGCTTCCTGGAAAGTGTTCAAAGTGAGGTGGCAGCTAAAATGGATTTTATACTTTTAGATGATTTGATTTTGTTTGTGTGGTTTTTTTTAGGTTTACAATCTTTCCAAAGGTGCCAGAAACCATTGGTTTGATTCCTTTTTTAATTAGCAACAGACTCTCCTTTCCACAGGGTAAATTATTCTGCCTTTGCATCTTGATTTGTAATTTTGCACTATTCAGTGGTGTGTTGTATGAAGTAGCTTAGAATTGTTATCACTAATAATAATATTGAGCCCTAAATATATGTTAAACCCTGAACAGAATTTAGAGGTGGTGTCCACCCTGGGAATGGAATCAACAAATGAGACAAGAGGAAATAAGTAAAGCTACTTCAATGGATCCCTGCAGGCAGAATCTGTATTTTTATCATTTTGTTTATTCAATTTGATGCCATAAGCACTGTTTAAGGGTCTAATTTATGTCATGCTCCAGGGAGAAAAGGTGAAGTAAAGCATCTTCTCTGCTCTCAGGGTATCTACTCTCCAATGAGGGAGTCAAATATGGAATGAGTAAAGGAGAGATCTAGGTAAAATGCTCAAAGAAATATGAAGAGGGAAGAAATCACTATTAGCAGGGAAGCAGGGAGTGTCTAGGGGCAGCTGGGTGGTAAAGTGGATAGAGTTCTAGGTTTAAAATCAGAAAGATTCATCTCCTGGCATTCAAATGTTTCCTCAGAAGCTTACAAGCTTTGTGACCCTGAGCAAATCACTTAACCCTGTTTGCCTCAGTTTCCTCATCTATGAAATGAGTTGGAGAAGGATATGGCAAAACATTCCAGTATTCCTGCCAAGAAAACCTCTAAAGGAATCACAAAGAGTTAGACACAACCAAAAAATGTCAAAATAACAACAGGGAACCTCAAGGAGGCCTGAGCAGCTGAGTACTGGAGGAAGCAAGGTTTTTATTAAATAGAGTCATGAAAGGGGACATACTCTAGGTATCTGAGACACCTTAGGTGAGATCACAGAATAAGATTGGACACTAGAAAATAGTTGGGTAGAATGTTGAGTTCATGGAGGAAAGAAAAGTGAGATGAAATTGGAAAGGTACTTTGGTCTATTAGAATTTCTTTCCTTCCCCCACC
Organism: Notamacropus eugenii; assembly: GCF_028372415.1. Taxonomy (NCBI): domain Eukaryota; kingdom Metazoa; phylum Chordata; class Mammalia; order Diprotodontia; family Macropodidae; genus Notamacropus; species Notamacropus eugenii. The sequence continues at coordinate 165,700,517 of NC_092877.1, read as the reverse complement.
CTCAGTACTCTGCTCTGTCAGACGATTGTTGGTAAAGATGATTTTGTGACTTTTATGAAGACTTCTCCCCATCAACATAGGCAGCTAGGTAGTGCAGCGGATAGGATGCTGAACCCAGAATTAGGAAGACTTAAATTCAGATCTAGACTCAGATATTTATTAGCTGTGTGATTCTGGCAAGTCACTTAACCTTTATTTGCCTCAGTTTCCTCAATTGTAAAATTGGTATGATAATAGCATCTAACTTCTGAGGTCGTTGTGACGATCAAATAAGAGGATTTTTGTAAGCCACTTAGCACACCTGGTTCATTATAGTAGGCCCCTAATAAATGCCTGTTCTCTTATTTCCTTCCTTTTCCCCCCTCCTTTTCCCTCTCCCTCACTCCTTCCTTCCTTCCCTCCTTGCTTCCTTCCCTCTGTCTTCCTTCCTTCCTTCCAGATTGAATGTAAGTTCATTGTGAATAGGCATTGCTTCATTCTTTATACATCTTTCCCCAATGCCTGGCACACAGTAGATGCATAATGTAAGTTGGCTGCTGTTTTCCAAATCAGAGGAGAAATAAATTTCACCAGTAAGTCAACAAATTTGTCTCTGAATGCTACATACTAAGTCAGTCATTCAGTCACTAAGCATTTGTTAAGAGGCTCCTATGTTCCAGACACTGTGCTTAGCACCAGTGATACAAAGAAACCCCGGCTCTCTGAGAACCCACATTCTAATGGAGGATACAACATGTAAACAAACGTACAAATAATCTAAGTACAGGATAAATTGGAAATAATCAACAGAATGAAGGTTTAGAATTAAGGAAGATGGGAAAGGCTTCATATAGAAATTGGGATTTTAGCTGTGACTTGAAGGAAACCAGGGAAACCATGAGGCAGAGAAGAGGAAGGAGAGGACTATAGGTTTGAGGAACAGCCTGTCAGAATGCCCAGAGTCAGCAGATGCCATGTCTTGTTCAAGAAACAAGAAGGCCAGTGTCACTGAATCATAGAATATGTATAGGGTTGGGGGGAAATGATTAAGGACTAAAAGTGGAAAGATATAGGGGAAGGGTGTCTGCTTATGAAAGGCATTGGATGCCAAAAAGGATCTTATATTTGATCGTGAAGGTAATAAGGAGCCATTAGAATTTCTTGGGGAATAAGGGAGTTGACATAGATGTGCCCTGTAGAAAAATCTCTTTGACAAATGAGTTGAGGCTGGCTTGGCATGGGGAGAGACTTGTGACAGGCAGACCAATCAGCCAAACTTGAAATGATGAGGGCCTGTGCCATTTGTTGTAGCCATTTTAGAGGAGAGAAGAAGGCTGGCAGGGCTGGAGGAAAGGAGAAGAACAGATTGCAAAACAAGTTTGTTCCCTAAAGGCGCTTAAAATCCACTTTGGGAAATGCCATTTTATACAGGACATGATAAAAGGCAGAAGACACTGACAGTAGTGCTGGAGGGGTAAAAAATGTCTTTGACTGGGAGTGTCAGAGAATGTTCTAGGGAAGGGTATTACCATGGGCACTGAAGAATGCATATCATTTTTATAAGAAAAGAGGAGAGGAAAGTACGTATTAGACATAAGAAATGGCATAAAGGTGTGATGCCAGGAGGGAGGAATTAAGTATTAAAGGAATAGTGACATGGAAGATTGTAGAGTTCATAAAGACAAATGTGGGAGATCAAGTTGAAAAGAATATTGGGTCAGATTATAAAGAACCTTAAATTCTACACCTCATTTCTTTGTGTTGAAATCCATTAATATATTTGAATGGACAAGTGAAATGATCATCATATGTTCTAAGAAAGAGTCATCTGGATATTTTCATAAGGTCCTCAAGTGAAGCCTTTGAATGATTTGTTCTATGAAGTTTGGATTCAAAGGGTCAAACTTGAGGACCTAGAGGGCCACATCCAGGGCTTCTAGGCCACCACTTCCTCATCCCTGTTTTCTAGTTTATTGCTTTAATTTTGCAGATAAGTAAACTGATGTCCAGGAAGATGGTGACTTGTTTAAAAAGTACTTAGGTAGTAAGACTCAGAGGTAGGATACGAAGAGAGATCCTCTGATTCCAGGGTTGGTGCATTTTCCATTGTACCCCTCTTCATCAAAAAAAAAAAAAAATCATGTTGCTTTCTACTCACTTGATTCAATGACATTTGTAGGTAGGTGATTTTGATCTGCCAGTATTAACAAGATAGGAATATTAGCATATTCCTATTACCCACCTAGAACATTCCTTAGAAGGGTACCATGTTTCCAATGTGCTTTCCCTTACTACCCACCAAGATGCCTTTCTCTCCTAATTTAAACAGATCTTCAAGCCTTCTTCTTCTATCATCAAGCCTTTCTGTACCAAACAAAAACAAGCAAAAAAACTACCAAATCAAAGATATTTTTTATCGTTCTATTGACCAATCTGGATGCAGAATTCAAACAGGTTTTTTCATCAATTTTAATTCTAGTTTTACCATTCTAAATGCTTCCTTTTTCTTTTGCCTCTCATCCTCAGTACATTTTTACTTTTTACCTGTGTATATATAATTACTTCATATCTGTGTTTTGTTTTAAAAATCTAATTCTGTGGTTCCACAAATTCTCTGCTAATGTGTTCATATTACTATTGATTGTGCAACGTGTATGGGAAAGTCCCCACCTGTAATATTTGAATAGAGGAGGGAGTTGTACCAAGTAGCTCTTGGTGGGGAGATGGCAATATATATGTTGTCTCCACTTATATGCACTGTTCTTTATAAAATTTGCACTTGTTTAACTAAGGTAATGATTTTAATGAATCTCCATTGCAATTGCTTTATAAATAAAGTCACTGTTTGCTCTTTCTCTCTCTCTCTCTCCCACCCACATCTACTTGTACACCACAGGTATCAGCTTTGCCAAAACCATCCCCTTAATGAAACCAATGTAACCAGAAGGAAAGCAGGAAACGGGGAAAATTTACAGTAATCTTCTCCAGTAATGGTCTCACTTCTCAAATATACAGGGACCTGAGCCAAATGTATAAGTGTGTATGTATGCATTTAAAGTGCCATTCCCCAACTGATAAATGGTCAAAGGATATGAACAGGCAGTTTTAGAAGAAATCAAAGCTATAAATAGGAATTTTAAAATATTCAATCAGGGCTTCTTCAACTTTTTCCACTTGCAACCCCTTTTTGTCCAAGAAATTTTTACAGCACCCCAGGAATATGTGAAATAGGTACACAAATCAAACATTTACTGATAGTAATTCATAAGGAAACTTTTAAACAATTCTTTGGTATACATATAATTGTACTATTAAAGATGAAAACACATTTGCATACTAATGAGGTAGCTGCGCTTGTCTATTTTTATATAAAGAATTAAATCTTGGTGGAATATTTGATACTGCAGGACATAGAGGACCTTCAACGTTTTTTCAGACTTGATTGATTTTATAATTGTCAAGGCTGACAATGCTTCTTTGCATAAAAACATAGTACAAAATGGCAGAAGTTTGTCTAGGGCCATTTCAGAAATTGTTGGAAATTCTGTCCTAATCCCAAGTCAAAATTCATTTAAGGATTTTGTATGCACAGTAAAAACACCGTAATTTATGACATACAATAGTCTCAATTATGACTGGAGGTGTTTCTGAGACCATTTGTTGGCATTGTATAGTATGATGGCACACACAGTGCAAACTACACGTGTGTTCAGAACTAAAGCTGCAGTGAAGTTGCATGATGCAACACTGCAACATGGGTAAGTGCTGCCAGAAACATCTCAGATTCATTATGAGTTTGATATCAAATTAATATTTGGTCTTTGCACATTCAGAAACTTTTTACTGTTGCTAATTTTTTTGCAATCCCCACATTCAATTACTCAACCCTTATATGGGGTCACAACTGACAGTTTAAGAAACACTGGACTAGATGGACAGAGGTGCCCAGCAACTCTAAATCTAAAATTAATGTTGGAACATATATTAATAATCAGAGACAGGCATCATTAATTATGGACAGCTAGGTGGTGGAGTGGATAGAGTTGCAGGTCTGGAGTCAGGAAGACTCATCTTCCTGAGTTCAAATCTGGCCTCAGACCCTAGCTGTGTGGCCTTGGACAAGTCACACAACCCTATTTGCCTCAGTTTCCTTGTCTGTAAAATGACCTAGAGAAGGAAATGGCAAACCACCCCAGTATCTTTGCCAAGAAAACCCCAAATGGGATCCCAAAGAGTTGGACATGACTGAAAACAACAGAACAACATTATTGCAATAAGGATATCATTTAGGTATTTCATATAATAATAAGATACTTTCTGTGGAGTAATGGAAAGAACACTGGATGAGGATGTTAGAAGAGTGGATTGTAGCCCCAAACCATGGTAATAACCAGTGGTGGAACTCTGAGGAAGTTCTTGATGTATAGAGTTACCTGTAATGTAAGAGGGATCTACTGAATAATCTCTGAAGTTCCTTCTGGCTCTAAAATCCTCGGTCTCCGACCCATGTTTTATATACTCTATTTAGTGATAAGGATGACAGAATTTCAGTTTATCAACTTGGAAAAAAATCTGAGGTACAATTTTCCAAAGTCACCTAACTGAAATCAGAGCCAGTAATTGGTTGAAGTGGGATAAAGGCTAATTCACCTAACTTGCCTTGACCAGCCCACTTATTTCTTTCAATAGTGCTGCACTATTCCATTATTTATGATAAGAAGTGGAACTACCTAGGTTATAATATAGACTATGAGATGTGTTTAATTTATCAAAGTGCATGAGAGTGAGAGATTAGAAGTGTTTCGAGAGTATTGAGGAGCTTAGAAATGGAGGTAAAGTTATCTGAAAAAGTCATATTCATCCATGTGCAAGCCCTAAAACTCAAGTTATATGACACAGGACAATGTGGCTACCATCATCATCACTGACTGAGTCAAAGTTGTCTGCCTGAATATTACAGTCATTCCACATGAGGATCACTTAAAAGAAATGGGCACATTTAGCTGGAGAAGACTCCTTAAAGCCATAAATCAAGTCAACAAGCATTAAGGTGCTATTATGTATTCGACACTGTGGATACAAAGAAAAGCAAAAGACATCCCCTACTGTCAAAGAGCTCACAATCTAATGAAAGTGAAAACATGCAAACAACTATGTACAAACAAACATCTATATATGTGCATGTGTATGTACATATATGTGTGTATGTATATATAATATTTATATTATAATATATGTTACATATATTATATAATTATACAATACAGAACTATTTATAATACACAATATCAGATGTAAGTATCATGTTATTTATATGTCTATATAAGTATAATATAATTATTTATAATGTTAATACATGTACATATTATGCTATTTATATTATATATACAGTTTTACATTATATATACATCTATATATGCATATGTAAGTATAATGTATTTGCAATCTTAATATACATATACATGTTATACATATATTGTATTTATGTATAATTGTACGTATGCATAATTAATATTATACATATATTTATTTCTAATATACACAAACCCAATGTATATTATACCATATTATTTATTACATGGATATTGCATGGTGTCATTAATTACAGGATTATGTAATATATTACATATCATGTGCATTAAATAATATAGCATAACATAAATATTAGATTGTCTATTGTATACATACAAGTATTTGTGTGTGTGCATACTTGAAGATAATCAGCTGAGGGAAAGTGCCAGCATTAAGGGCAGTTGGCAAAGGCTTCTTTTAGAAAATGAATTTCTAGCTGGAACTTGAAGGAAGCCAGAAGGTAGAAATGAGGAGGATAAACATCCTTAGCATGGGATACAGCCAACGAAAATGTCTGAATGTTGGAGATGGAGTGTTATGTTTGTGGAAAAACAAGGAAACCAGTAGTTATCTTCTAGTTTTGGAAGAGCTGCCCTCTGCAAGATGGTTCACATTTGTTTTCTTTGGACTCAAAGGGCAGAACTAGGTATAATGGGTAGAAGTTGTTAAGCACAAATTTATGCTTAACATAAAGGAAAAACCTCCTGACAATTAGAGATCCCCAAAAGTAGAATGGATTGTCTCAGAAGATAGTGAGTTTCTCCTCATTAAAAGGAAATGCTAAGAGACCACTCTCAGATCCATTTTAAAAAAGATGAAACCATAAGCTCCTTGAGGTCAGTCACTACTCTTTTCACTTGTCCTATATCCCCATCGCATAATGCTGACCCTGGCATAGAGTATCTGCTAACACCTAACACAGAGGCATCTAACTGATGCCCTACCAGTTTGGATGTTGGGGTTAGGAATTTTTCTTCAGGCATGAGTTAGTGTAAACTAGATGGTCACCGAGGTCCTTTCAGCTCCCGAGATCCTGTGATTCTGTCTGTGGCTTACTGAGATTATCTAAATTCTTGCTATGATATTTGTTTATTTGTTTCCACATTTGAAGGCTGCAATCCACTTCTCTGCCTGCAATAAGTAGCAGAGTTATAGATTCATTTGCCACCTACTGGGAACAGGAGCAGGCTGGCTTTGTAACAAAGCACGGGGTGGGGCAGAGGGAAGCCGACAATGTATTCTACTAGTGTTAATAAGCCAAAACTGCCACTTACAATTACCTATGAGATTTGGTATGGAGCTTAGACACTGTGCTACTAATGAAACTGAGCTCTGGCAGGAAAGATGGCAGGGGGGCTCACATTCTCTAACATTTGCTTGTAAGGTCTTCGTGGACTGGCCTTTCAGCCAGTTTCACTGGCCTGAATGTGATACTGCAATGCACAATTTAGCCTTTTCGAGCTGTAGTCTATAACAGGCTTTGGCTTGGATACCATTGTCCCTTCCTAAAGGTAATTTCTATACTGGCAACTCACCAAATCCAAAACACACACACACTCACACACACACACACACTCACACTCACACACACACACACACACACACACACACACACACACACATACAAATCCCTCTCTGTTTAGTACAGGAATAATAATAGCAACAGCAAATGTGTTTGCTCCTATTGAACAAACTTTTGTTTTTAGTATTAACCACAAGCAGATTGTGTCTAATGTCTCTACTTAACATAAAGCCTGACTTGACACATCTCATTCTCCTTCTTTGTCCCTTTGCTTCCTTTCCACATTTGGAGCCAGAGAATCTTGGCTAACATAACCTTGGACAAGTCTCCTTACCCTCCCCAGACTTCAGTTTCTTTTGCAGTAAAGTGAGGATTCAGATTAGATAAGTGATTCTTAATTCTGTCTCTCTGTGTCTATCTCTCTATCTCTGTCTCTGTCTCTTTGTCCTTCTCTCTCTCTCTCTTTCTCTCTCTATGTCTCTCTTTCTCTGTGTTTGATGGATCCCTTTGGCAGTTTGGTGAAATTAATGGACCATTTTTCAGAATAAGGTTCTTTAATAATTGAAGAAACTGCTAAAATTTAAATTAGAGATTAATGAAAATATTTTTTCTTGTCCAAGTTGACACGGTTCCTGATATCTATACATACTTAGGGGTCTAGTTATTGAAGGCTGGGGCAGCTAGGTGGTGAAGGAGTCAGGAGGACCTGAGTTCAAATCTCACCTCAGATACTTGACACTCACTAGCTGTGTGACATTGGGCAAATTACTTAACCTCAATTGCCTCATCTTGGGTCATCTCCAGTCATCCTGATGAATATCTGGTCACTGGATTCACATGACTCTGGAGGAGAAGTGAGGCTGGTGACCTGTACAGCCCTCCCTCACTCAAACCAAAGTCAAGTGCAAGTCATGTCATTATTTCTCTGATGACATGGTCTTCTTTGGCAACGAAGGACAAACACACACACACACACACACACACACACACACACACGCACGCACACGCACATTGCAGGCTAAGAAACCCTGGTCTAGATGACCTAAGCTCAATCCTAGGCACAGACCTTTGATCTTCTCTGCTCCAAATTTGAGAGACCATCCAAGTAACAGTTTTTTCTGTCCAAACCATTATTTTATTCTCTGGGAGTAAGATTATGTTCCACATAATCTTTAATTAGGGGTCCTTGAAGGCTCGGGTTTCTTCTTCAAGTGGTGAAATGTAGTCCATTTATGAAATCACACTTGACCCACAGTTTGTGCTTGGATTCTCTCAAGGATTTAGAAGATATTGAGACTAAGTGAGGAGCTGGAGGTGACAAATAACTTTGAAGTAGAGGACAGACAAGCTATACAAAGCACTCCCCAAGAAGATGTCATTTTCTTTGTCTTGAAAAGAAAAAAAAGGGGAGGGGATGTAGAATTTCTCCTTCCCTATTACTATAAATTCAGTTCAGCGAGGTAGAGTCATGCTATATTAAAACTCTATAACAATGCACTTCTACTCTGCAGCCTCCATTCTCCCCCTATTCCTTTGCTCTCAGCTCCATACTCTGCTCACACTACACCAGTCCCTTTCACCTAAAATGGACTTCTCTCTTCACTCCTGTCGCTTCTGAAGTCCTCTCTGCTACATACCATGCCTTACTTAACTTCCAATTTCCCCCAGTATCTTTTCTGATCCCTTCTAATCCCATCGATCTCTTGCAAATGATCTCTTCCATGCCCATGAACTGGGGAATGGCTGATCAAGCTGAGGTATATGAATGTAATGGAATACTATTGTGCTATAAAAAATACAAACAGTCAGACTTCAGAAAAACCTGGAGAGACTTATATGAATTGCTGCTGAGTGAAATGAGCAGATCCATGAGAACGTTGTACATAGCAACAGCCACAGTGTGCAAGGACCGTTTCTGGTAGACTTAGCCCTTCACAGCAATGCAAGAATCTAAAATATTCCCAAAGGACTCTTGAGGCAAAATGCCATCCACATCCAGAGAAGGAACTATGGAATCAGAATGCAGAATGAAGCAGACTATTTTCTCTTGTGTTATGTTTTGGTATGGTTTGGTTTTTCTCATAATTTCTCATGGTTCTCATTTGTTTTAATTATTCTATGCAACACAACTAATGTGAAAATATGTTTAATAAGAATGTAGGTGTAGAACCCACACAAGATTGCATGCCGTCTTGGGGAGGGAACAGGGAGAAAGGGGGAGAAAATTTAAAACTTATGGAAGTGATTGTTGACAATTGAAAACAAATAAATCAATTAAATTTGAAAAAAAAAAAAGAAAATGATCTCTTCCTCCACTCAAATGGCTTACCTGATTCTCTTGTGCATCTATTACATTCTCTCTAGTATCACAGTTGTTTGTATACATGTCATAGGGGTTGGGATAGAGAATGGATCTATGATTTCATTGTATAGGGAAACTTTTAGATGAGGAAATATCCTTCATTAATGGAGGTTGGTGTTTTATAGTTCTAGATGCCTAGAGAACTAAAAGGTTAAAGGACTTCCACAATGTTTGTCATAGTTAAGGCTAGAACTCAGCTTGTCCTACTTTTATGAATAGTTCTCAAATTACTAAACCACGCTCATCTCTCTCACACCCATATTAGACTAATCTCTTTCAGCAGGAAATATCATTTTTTTAAAAATCTACATGATAGGGAAGCTATCTTTGAACTATTTTCCCCATGTGTGTTGACCAGAACCTATCACATAGCACATGCATGGAGCAAGGTGAACCCTCATAATCAAAGGCAATTATCTCTTATTATATTATTACATGTGTACATATGTACACCTCCCATATATTAAGACTTCTAATAATAATCATGGAATTTAATAACAACCACAACATCACCTAGTAGCAAGGTTTGCAAATTGTTTTACATATATTTTCTCATTTGATCTTCATAGAAAGTCAATAGGTACTACATTTATCATTTTCATTCTCATTTTACAGATGAGTGAACTTGGTCACAAAGCTAATAACTTTCAGAGGCCCAGGTCTTTTGTAACTGTATACCTAGTTCACTACACTATATCTAATAAAAATTTATGGAAATGAATTGAAATATTTATTGAAATTAAGAAAAAAAAACAGTGTGTCCTATATTCTGACATAAGGTATTACCAAAAAGGAAAACAGAAGTTTTGGCTTCAGGGTGACTTCTCTTCACATTGTATATCAGTGCAACTCCCAATTTATAGGTGAATTTAAGTGCATGAATTGAAAAGGATGAGATTTAGTAATCTGTGATTAAGTACCCCCACAGCTTCAGAGAGAACATAGAAGGCTTCCTATATTAAGGACATTCCCACTCTCCATCTAATTTGTTGCATAGAGACTTATACTGTTACATTGGCAAATACAATTTCAACTCAATTCCTGTCTGAGTAGCTTTATTGGCATGCCAAAGGCAACATGTATCACTCCATTGAGAGAAAGGAACTCCATGACTGGTTCCAGTCCAAGTGAATTCCAGACCATTCATTTCTCACAAAAATGATTAACAAAAAAATGGAATAGGAAAAAATATCAGTGTTAGTTGCATTTAAAAACATAAACCACACAGATGGGGTTTCTCCTGTGAATAATATTTAATAATCTAAGGTAAGATACAAAACTCTTTTCGCTAATTTTTTGGCAAACTTTTTGGCCTTGAATTTCACATTAAAAATAAACCTTTGAAAAATTTGTCTTGAATCAGTGGAGGCAGCATGGTTTTCTGGAAGAATGCTTTAGATTTTTAGTCCAAAGACATGAGTGAATATGTTAGTGTTACTATTCAGTCATTTCACTTGTGTCCAAATTTTCTTGACCCTATTGGTGGTTTTCCTGGCAAAGATACTGCAAGGATTTGTCCTTTCTTCCCTAGCTCATTTTATAGATGAGGAAACTGAGGCAAATAGAATTAAGTGACTTGCCCAGAGTCATACAGCTGATAAGTGTTTGTGGCTGGATTTGAACTCAGATCTGATAAGTGTTTGAGGCTGGATTTGAACTCAGATCCTTTTGATTTCAGAGCCAGTACTGTATCTCCTGTGCCATCTAGGGGTCCCTAGCTTTCTCATCTTTAAAAATGAAGTGGATTGCTTAGAAGATATCTAAGGTTTCTTTCATCTCCAGCTTTTATGGGTATGTAAGATGTAATCATCTCTAAGTTTTCTTTAAATTCTAAATCCTGTACTCCTGACCCTTCTGATTAATGTTTAGTGACGTCTAGTAGACCTGACAATGCCATAATCTACTGTGGGACTCTCCTATAGGCAAGCGTATTTTCTGAAACAGTAGTTAAGCCATGAACTGTATAAAGTAGTTCCCAAAAATATACCACACAACTTAAAAATAATATAAGAGGAGGCATGGGGGCTAGTGACATATCAACATCTGGTTAGCTATTTCTTAGACTAAACCAGTGAAGATAATTTCCTCCTCTGAAATTTATCATCTCAGTCAGTTGCTGAGTTGCTGAGAGGATAGATAACTTAGATCACACAGTCGGTATATGTCAGGGTCAGGACTTGAACCCAGGTCTTCCAGATTCTGAAGGCAACTCTCCACTACACCATACTTCTTTGATATTCTTCTTTCATTAAACACACACACACACACATGCATAAACATGCATGCAATACTGGAATTTAACAAAAAGTTCTTATAAATTATATAGGAAATGCCAGAAGACAGCTAACATGAGAAAGAAGGAGCATGGTATGATGACAGGTTAATTATAATCCATGTTAGATGACCCATGGGATCCAGCACTACTTCTTCCACTTTGTTGTTGTTGGTCAGTTGTTTTGGTTGCATCTTACTTTTCATGAACTCATTTGGGGTTTTCATACTGGAGTGGTTTGTCATTTCTTTTTTATTTATTTATTTATTTATTTATTTATTTATTTATTTATTCGTTCATTCATTCATTCATTCATTCATTCATCTATTTATTTATTTATTTATTTATTTATTTACTTATTTATTTATTTATTTATTTATTTATTTTAAGTTTTCAACATTCATTTCCACAAAATTTTGAGATCCAAATTTTCTCCCCATCTCCCCCCTCCTCTCACCGCAAAATGCCTTGATTGTTCCTTCCACCAATGTGCCCTACTTTCTAACACCCCTCCCTTCCCTTATTTCCATCTTCTCTCTTGTCCTGTAGATAAGTTTCTATACCCCGTTACCTGTATTTCTTATTTCCCAGTTATATGTAAAAACAGTTCTCAACATTTGCTCCTAAAACTTTGAGTTCCAACTTCTCTTCCTTTCTCCCTCCTCACCCATCCCCACTGAGAAGGCAATCAATTCAATATAAGCTATATATATGTAGTTTTGCAAATGACTTCCATAATGGTCATGTTGTGTAAGACTAACTACATTTCCCTCCATCCTATCCTGCCCCCCATTTCTTCTATTCTCTCTTTTGACTCTGTCCCTCCCCAAGAGTGTTGACTTCTAATTGCTCCCTCCTCCCATTTGCCCTCCCTGCCATCATCCCCCCCCCACTTATCTCCTTCTCTCCTACTTTCCTGTAGTGTAAGATAGATTTTCATATCAAATTGAGTGTGCATGTTATTCCTTCCTTGAACCAACTGTGATAAGAGTAAGCTTCCCATTTTCCCTCTCACCTCCCTCCTTCTCCCCTCTATTGGAAAAGACTTTACTTATGTCTTCTATGAGAGATAATTTGCCCCATTCCATTTCTCTCTTTCCCCTCTCAATATATTCCTCTATCATCCCTTAATTTTCTTTTTTTAGATATGATCCCTTTCTATTCAACTCGCCATGTGTTCTCTGTCTCTCTTTCTCTGTGTGTGTGTGTGTGTGTGTGTGTGTGTGTGATGCTTCCAGCTACCCAAATATCAAGAAAAGTCTCAAGAGTTACAAATATTATCTTTCCATATAGGAATATAAACAGTTCAGTTTGTATGTCTCTTGTGATTTCTCTCTCCTGTTTACCTTTTCATGTTTCTCTTGATTCTTGTGTTTGAAAGTCAAATTTTCTTTTCAGTTCTGGTCTTTTCATTAAGCAGTCTTGAAAGTCCTCTCTTTCATTGAATGACCATTTTTTCCTCTGAAGGACTAAACTCAGTTTTTCAGGGTAGGTGATTCTTGGTTTTAATCCTAGTTCCTTTGACTTATGGGATATCATATTCCAAGCCCTTTGATCCCTTAATGTAAAAGTTGCTAGATCTTGTGTCATCCTGATTGTATTTCCACAATACTTGAATTGTTTCTTTCTAGCTGCTTGCAATATTTTCTCCTTGACCTGGGAACTCTGGAATTTGGCTATAATATTCGTGGGAGTTTCTCTTTTTTGATTCCTTTCAGGAGGTGATTGGCAGATTCTTTCAATATTTATTTTGCCCTCTGGTTCTAGAATATTAGGGCAGTTTTCCTTGATAATTTCATGAAAGATTATGTGTAGACTCTTTTTTATCATGGCTTTCAGGTAGTCCCATAATTTTTAATTGTCTCTCTTGGATCTGTTTTCCAGGTCAGTTATTTTTCCAATGAGATATTTCACTTTATCTTCCATTTTTTTCATTCTTTTGGTTTTGTTTTGTAATTTTTTGGTTTCTCATAAAGTCATTAGCTTCTATCTGTTCCATTCTAATTTTGAAAGAACTATTTTCTTCAGTGAGCTTTTGAAGCTGCTTTTCCATTTGGCTAATTCTGCTTTTTAAAGCATTCTTCTCCTCCTTGGCTTTTTGGACCTCTTTTGCCAATTGAGTTAGCCTATTTTTAAAGGTGTTATTTTCTTCAGCATTTTTTTGGATCTTCTTGAGCAAGCTGTTGACTCGCTTTTCAAGATTTTTTTGTGTTGTTCTCATTTCTCTTCTCAATTTTTCCTCCACCTTTCTTACTTGATTTTCAAAATCCTTTTTGAGTTCTTTCATCGCCTGGGACCATTGTATATTTAATTTGGAGGTTTTGGATGCAGAAGCTTTGACTGTTATGTTTTCCCCTGATGGTAAGCATTGTTCTTCCTCATCCAAAAGGATGGGAAAGATTACATGTTCACCGAGAAAGTAACCTTCTATAGTCTAATTTTTTTTTCCTTTTTCTCAGCATTTTTTCAATGTTACTTGATTTTTAGGCCCTTTGTCAAGAGTAGGGTATACTCTGAGGATGTGTAAGTTCTCAGCTCCTCCAAGGTGGTGCAGTTAAGGGAGAGGGGTTTGCTCCCTGACTTGGCATAGGGCTGAGATTCAGATCAGCTGCTCAATTCCCCCAGGGCCTTTAGGTGGGGGCAGGGATACCACTCAGGGCTGAGGTTCAGATCAGCTACTCAATTCCCCCAGTGGCTTTAAGCTGAGGCTTCAACAATGCCTGCTGTGGCCACCACCACAGCTGCTGCCATCCTGCAGCTCCATTGCCTGGGGCTGGGGCCAAGGGAGGACCCTGATCCCTTGTCACAGAGGTGAAAAATCCTTCTCACTGACTTTTAGTGCCTGTGGATTAAGAGATCAGCAAACCGCCATAGCTGCTGCTGCTGGTGATTCCACCCCCAAGGCTTACTCTGGTCCCACTCTTTCCCCCCACCCATGGGGAAGGGCTGCACTCTGCTCAGCTTTCAGTGCAGCAGATGTTTCCCACTGGCCTTCTAGGTCACCCTGGGCTGGAAATCTCCTCCACTCTGTCATTCTGTGGCTTCTGCTGCTCTAGATTGTGTTGAGAGTCTTTCTTTACAGGTATTTTTATGGGCTGTGGGTGAAGAGCTAGAGTATGTGCATCTTTCTACTCTGCCATCTTGGGTCTGCCCTGTCATTTCTTTCTCTAGCTCATTTGTACAGATGAGGAAACTGAGACATACATGGTAAAGTGATTGCTCATTGTCACTTATCTAGTAAATGTCTGAGTCCAGATTTGAACTCAGGAAGATGAGTTATCCTAACTTCATGCTTGGCACTCTATCCAATGCATCACCTAGCTGCTCTAGCTCTTCTACTTATTTATCATGTAACCTTTGATAAGTCATTCAAACTTTATGAACTTGTGTTATCATCTGTAAAATATGGATAATATTTACACAATCTACTTCATGAGGTGGTTAGAAGAATTAAACAATATAATAGATCCTATGATGAGCAAGATGACCAGATATTTACTTTCTCCAAACCTGTTCAACCTCAAAACTTCTAAAGAAAGGAACTATATGGCAAATACAGAGTAATTATAGCTGAATTTACAAGCTAAGAAGATAGAAACCCCTCCAGTATTCAAAGTAAAAACCTAATGAATTAGACCCAGAGAATACTTATTCAGTATCCTTACTACTGTCTTGTGTTCCCCCATGATTCTGCCCCTCACGGATGTGAGCATGAGCAAGCAAGGAGGCTTGTGACTCTGGATAGAGTTGTGGGGATCTCTTACAGCAATGATTAACCTCAAATGACCCATCTTTTCCCTGTGATAAGTGGCTAACAGTGATTCTGCTTAACCAATGAGAAAGTAGACAGAAATGAGAGAGTAGACAGAAAAATCGAGCAGATCTAAAGACTTTCCACATGGACCATTCAGAGACATAGAGTAGAGGAGAATAGAAAGTAGGCCCTGATAGAAGGAGGTCTGGAAACCTATTTGAGTCCAGACCTTCTAGATTACTCAGAGAAGATACCCAGCATCAAGTAACCATCATATCCCCCAATGATAAAAGATCCAACAGTATATCTTCAGGAAATTCTGTGACATTGGAAAAGGGAGGAATTGAAACTGACAGGGAATACAAGGGAAAAGGATAAATGTACCCACAAGATTTAAAAAGAAAAAAGAAACTCTAGGCAATAATTTAGCATGCAAGCTAAATGTACAACAGTGAAGATCCTTAAAAAGAAAAATGAGTAAAACCTCAAAGAAAAGCTACATCATGTTAAAAAGAAAAAGAACCAATACTGCCTAATGAAAAACAGAAATATATATTTTGGAACACAAAAATTCTGAAATGGAGGAAAATAGAAAAAGATAAGAAAAAGGCAGCATTATTACAAGAATGTATAAGTTCAGTAGAACTCAAAGTGATTTCACTTGAAGACAGACTGTACAGAAATAACTTAAAGATTTTGGGACTCCCAAAAGAACATAACAAATCAAAAAGACTGACTATAATAACACAAGGAATAATACAAGAAAACTTACCAGAACTTCTGAATACATAGAACAAAGAATCACTTTGGAGAGTCCACAGAATCACAATGAAAACCACAATCACAAGTGAAACCTAGATTAACTATACTCAAAACTTTAAGGCATGGAGTGATTAAATTTAAATCTAATGTATGTAAAGTTTTTATTAAATGAAAGAGAATATGAACTACTAGACAAACACCCATATTCTTATTATTAATTAGCCATTAATATCCTTGTTTGGGGCAGATTAATAGAGAAAAGCATGTGAGAAGACTTGAAAGACAATTTATTACTAAATTTTTTCTAGGGTTATTCCTATCTACCTCTAAACATGCCCTCCTTCCAGGGACCAGAAAAAAAAGGTTAGAAAGCAGGACCCCAAGGGAGAAAACAATCTGGCCTTCAACCAAACCATAATTACCATAATTAATAATTACCTTAAGAGTAAGAAGTGTTAGGAGAGAAATTCCAAAGACTTTCAGATTCTACATTTACTCCACCAATTAGAGATTCTTCTGTATTAAAAAAAATTCTCTTTTTAAAATACAGACAATTCCTGGGAATAAATCTAATTAGTCATTGTCATCTCAATATGAATTATTTTCCCTTTGATTGGAAGAAAATTGGACTGGACAATTTAAAATATAAGATGGCATGCCAAACAGATTGATGCAATGGGGAACTTTGAACAGTTGTGAATATGCACTGGTGGCCCTCAGTACCTGAAAGGGAGGAAGAGAAACATTGAAAGAACAAGAAGAGCTAGGCAATAGGTGAAGACAAGGACCTGAGAAGATGACTGTGACACACTGCTCACTACTTGATGTTTCATTCCTAGAATTTATTTTTTCAAGCATTACACAGAAACTGGAGAGTTGAACATTTTTTGCTTATCTTGTTTTGTTTTCAGATAATACTTACATCTATAATAACTTACCAGGAAACTTTAACAGAAGCAAAGAATCATAAACTATGAATGCCATAACAGTATTCAGAGGTCATCTGCTCCAACCCATAGCCCAACAGGAACATCCTGGGCAATATTCCTGAAAATTATTCATCTAACCATCATTTGAAGACTTTCATCTTGGGGAATGAATTTTTCTTAATTATTTTTATTCTATCATTTCAAATCTAGAGATCATTCTTTTTGGTACAAAAGAAAAATAAGTGAATTAGATTTACCTTTATCCATAATTACTAACTATTTCTTGACTATAAATAACAGTAGGAAAAATCAAATGTATCAAGGAACATATCTTCAAAGAGGTAGAATCTGTAAGAAAGAATAAAACCTTTGGAACAGAAAAGAAATCCTGAAATGGAGGAAATTGTAGAGAAAGAAAAGTAAAAGCCAGACATACTAACATACAATGTTAAGGAACAATCTTTAAAATTGGCTAGTTTTAGAGAAAACTGAATGACCTCTCTAAACTGACACAGAGTGAAGCGAACACATCCAGGAGAATAGTTAATATATAATGAAAACAAAGTTGTTTAAAAAAAAAACTAAAATTTTGAAAGACTTTAGAACTGTGATTAATGCCATGACAAACCACAGTTCAAAGGTTTGAAGGTGAAGCTTGTTACCCACTTCCTGACGGAGAGATACAAGACTTAGAATCATAGTATAACAGAAATTTTCAACCACAGTCAATGTGGGAATTTGTTTCATTTGACTATACATGCTTCATATAAAGAGGCTGGTATTTTTCATTGTTCTGTTTGGGAGGAGAGCAAATAATATGAAATAAAAATAAAGGTTTATCTTTTTAAAAGGAAAGGAACAGAAAATAGAAAGGGGATGGGCTGTTCATGTAATGATAGTGAGGGAATATAAAGAGATCAAATGAAATACTTGCTTCCACAAAATGGTAAAGACCTAGAAGATCTCTCAATACATTAGGTAGATCCTCTGTGGAGGATTTATGGGAAAGCATAGGGAAGAATTGTAAATGATGAGGGGGTACGGATGTGTTAGAATTTTCATCACAAAAAATGGGATCACAGAGCCCTTTCACAGAAATACTGATAATATCTTTTACAGGAAAAAAATGCTACTGTTCTGTGTTCATTCCACCCCGAATCCCTCCCCCCCACTTGCTTTTGCTACTAACTTTTGTAATTGTATTTTTAAAATCTGAATTAATTGGGTGAGGGGAGGTGGGTTGGAGCCAAGATGTAGGAGTAGAAACAGGGACCTGCTCAAGCTCTCCCCCCAAACCCCTTAAAATACCTATAAAAATGACTCTAAACAAATTCTAGAGCGGCAGAGTGAAATAGATTTCCAGTCCAAGACAGCCTGGCATGCCAGCAGAAAGAGTCTATTGTATCAGGCTTGGAGCAGAGCGCAGTCTGGCACTAGCACAGACAGGACTGGAGCAGGTCTCAGTGCACTGGTAGCTGCTGCGGTTTTCAGATTTCTCAACCCACAAACGTCAAAGACAGCTTCAAAGGTCAGTGAGAAAGCTCTCTCACCTGATTGCAAGGGGAGCATGGTCCAACCCCAGGGTAGCAGCAGCCACTGCCACAGCAGAGTCCACTTCTAGAGCTCTTGGCCTACATACAGTGGGAGAATCAAGCAGCTGATCTGGGTTTCAGCCCTGAGTGGCAGTCCTGGGGTGAGGAGGAGCACTGGTGGGGCAGAGCTGGTGGCAACTGTGGAGAGGGAATTCTACTTGCAGTTCCTGGGCATAAAATAGTACTAGTGGTTACTGTGCTATACCAGAGCACAGGCCAGGAGAGGAGTAAACACCTTTCCCTTAATTTTGCCACTTTGGAGGAACTGAGAACTTACAGATACCTAGAGATATCTTGAGAAACAGCTGCACAAAACCTCTGAAACCTGAGGTAGTATACCCTCCACTTAACAAAGAGCTCAAAAGTCAAGTAATTGCCTGGGGAAATGCCCAAAATGGGGAAAAATAAGACTATAGAATGTTACTTTCTTGGTGAAAAGGTAAATTACCATTATACCATTCTAAGCCAATGTGGGCCTCAGATTTTATTAGCTTTTCTTTGAAATTTGCAAAGTGTGCTTCCACAAAATTTAAGGTATATGTCAAGCAATGTTGTTTCTTATTCTTTATGCCTTGGGAAAGTGGTGGAGGAGAAAGGGAGATAGGGTGGTCACCCATTCTACAAATATGCTCAGTACATGTAATGTGCATGGGCAGATTCAGACCATCTGAGGGATAGAAAAATGAATAAGATGTTGACTCTGTCTATAAGTTTTTTTAATAAGAAATAGGAAAATAAAATGGGCACAATTAAGTATAAGGGAATTTCTTTAAAATATTTGTTTTATTCTGAACTTAAGAAATGCAACAAGCATTTCCATAAGAGAATAGAAAAAAAAAGATTATAGTACATGAAACTGCAAGTCTATTATGTACAGTTTACTTTTCCTTTTAACTATGTAATACAGTTATCATGTAACTTTTTATTTCTTTTTTCTTTCCTTCCCTCCCCCCCATTGCTACCATCAGATACAAGTATGTGTGTGGGTGTGTAAAATCAGTCTATACATCTATGTATCAATTCTTTCTCGGGATGCCTATGACCTTTGTAGTTAATTTGGGTATTTATAAAAGTCAAAATGATGTCACTCAATGTTGTTTTTAAAAGAATATTGTTGTTATTGTATACAACATTCTTTTGGTTCTGCCCATTTCATTCTTCATTATTTAAATGCAATATGAAATTTAAAAGTCAAAAACTTTGTAAGTTAATGGGTAAAGGAGAATCGCTTCCGATGTAGGAATCAGGACAGGTGTCAGGGGAGGAGAGGAGGGAGTAGCACTAGAGATGAAACTTGACAGTGTGTTCAAAGCCATTAAGCTGAAGTGTGTTTAAGAGAATGACAAACAAAAATATCAACTTCATTTTTGAGGATACTTTGTTGTTTTCACTTGTGCATGCCTCACACACACAAAATTAATTAAAAACAATCTGCCTTAACTGCTAATACTCTTACCATCCCTTTATATCTAAGGAGAACAAGATGTCAAAAGGTTAAATGGTTTGCTTTAAATACTCTCCTAATTTCAAGTCCAGTGATCCTTCTCTTGCACTTCACTGAAAAGGAAGCATTTGAGATAAAGCTGGAGAGAGGTATATTGATAGATGATTAGAGCTGGAAGATACTTCAAAGGAAATTTAATCCAACATTCATTGTATAGATGAGAAAACTCAGCCCAATTTGCCCAAAACCACAGAACTAGAATTCAATCCCAGGTCAGCCAATTCAAAGCTCATTCCATTGCAAGATGCTACAGCTCCCCTGGAAAGTAGGTTAGCACTTAGCACAATGCATTGCATGGAGGAGATTCTTAGCAAATGTCTCTTTATTTTATAAAAATAAATGAATGACTTTTGCTTCCACCATTTTCCACTTATATTTTTATTCCAGGGAATGTCTACTTTAGTATTTGACAAATATTTCCTGACTCAATGTGGGTGAGGTGAAATTTGAATGACTTGAAGCAAGAGAAAACAGAAGCTCTTTGGCGCAGGTTCTAATTTAAGGATTCTCTACTGATGCTAGAGCTTTGCAGCAATGAATCAGAACAAACAAACACAAAAATCCAGGTTGCTTAAATTTCCAGATAATCACACTGTCAGGTCTTTAGGTTTGAAAAGGATAGGCACTAAATTCATGAATTAGTTAACTTTTAAACCATCTTTTTCAGATGTGTGGTTCCCTAACTCCTTATGTGTCTTTTGTAGAATGACTTTGAAATGATACACAAAATTAAACAGTGAGTAAAAGTAACATTTAGATATGGCTAAATCTAGATTTAGATATGGAAATCTGTAAGTCTCAGTGAGAGAGGGTAGTTTTAATTGTGTCTCTCCTACTTAACAAAGTTTAATTAACTTTTCACCAATATTAACATTTCTATTATACTCCTGAGATAGTGTGGGCTCCCTCTAGTGGTTTATTTAAGTGGAAATGTTTGGTGTTCTCATTCTTTGCCTCTTAGGGGTTTTTACTGATGGGAAACGAAACTTGGGATTCCGTATGGAGAAAGTAGTGTATCAGAAAAAAAAAATGATTACTCAGGATTAGGCATCAAGAGGAAAGGAATTGCAAGAATTCATAGGAGTGAGAGATTATACAATTCTGGTGATAGCATTGTTGAATTTGTTGATCATAGCTCCAGGTCAGGTAGAGAGGTTAGTGAATCCAGATGAAAAAGATGAGTAAGGAAATGATAAGGAATTGGAGGTCATCATGAAGACAAATAATATTTGTCTCTGGGAATATTAGAAGTATAAGAAGAAAAGAATGCTGTCCCGTAGAAAAAAAATGCAGAGTTTGAAGTTGGTTGGGATTTTTTTCTTACATCGCTGTAATTTCCTTGTATTGTGCCTTTCTACACTTCCCTCAAGCTTCTTAAAACAACACAAGAGTCTATCAAAAGAGCAGCAGTGATTGATGTAGTCACCATCATTTAACCGACACCTCTATCGTCATCTTATGGCATTTGCTTCCTTACATACCTGTGTTAAACCACCTTCCTACCAGAGAGTTCTGCCTCTAGAAGTCAAGAGTGCATTGAGCTCAGTTCTGGCATCCATCCATATTATTCCCTGTTCGTTATGGTGGCAATTGTATGTAGTCTCATATTAGTCATATTTACTTTGTTCTTTATGAATTCAATGTCTCTCCATATTTCTATGAAGCCGTCATTTCTTATGCCGCAGTGTTTCATAACATTCATGAATGATTCTTTGTAACGACCAGACTGATGGATGGGTACACCTCCTTGTCTTCAGCTTTCTCCTTCTCGCAAGCTGTCAGAGAATGTCTTTGCTGAAGGGAAGGGTGAAGCAGATACATTAATAATTAAGGAAGGAGATAGAGTGGTCTATACGTCCTTAGACATCTGGATGTGGGAGAAGATGAGACAGTTCAGCAATATAAACAAGTTTATTGTTTTCTTTTAAGAAAGAAAACATTTTTTCTTGAAATAATACAAACCATACTTAATAGATTAAATACCTTTCAAACCAATAATTAAAAATAATCAAAACTCTATTCTTATAGGACTACCTTACTACCTATCTCTTTGTCCTCAATTCATTATACTCTACTTAGACTTAACAAAGTCCTATTGACTTAATAAATTAATAAATGAATGAATGGGTAACTCAAACAAAAATAGGTCCAAGATGTTTAAGAAACAGGTTTTTCTTGTTCTCATTAGTGCATTTTGACCGTACTTGTCTTAGAATAAAGAGCTATGGATTTGAGTCTAGAACTTCAGGAAAGTCTAAAATGGGGATAACTGTAACAATACCACCTTATACGGTTGATGTGAGGCATGCATTTTTTTCTCTCCAAATCTTAAGTGTGAGCTCTGATTGTAATCTGCCTTACACATTTATAATTAAAACAATGACCTTTTTTTCAGCTATAGCAACAAATTTCCAAGTTTGAGGATCTATTCTAAAACAGAGATTTACACTGGTAGCCAACTACTGCATGTACCTCATTAATAGTGAAAGTTGGGTTTCTGTGTCAGCCTAGGATGCTACACTTTATGTCCTTTTTTTGGATATAACATCATAAACAAAAACATGATTGTACTGCCTGTAGCAAAATAGCAAATTCATTTACAAAATATAGTTGTTTTTTTTTTAAAAAGACTGATTTTCCCATTCTTGGAGTGCTTGGGCTAATTCAGAAAATGATTTTGGACTTGTGCTCTATTTCATTATCTTGGTCACTTTTTTTTCTCTTGTTTATGTTTCCTGTAAGAGAGTTGCTATTTCTATGCTCCCAGGTAGGATCAGAAACATTACTTAGGAGTTGGAAAATTAAGAATCCAGGGGGAACCGTTTCTTCGTTAAAAATAAACGTGTTGTTGCTTCTCTAAGGGTGATATGGATCACTGAACTGTCTGAACTCCATTATCATTATCACATGAAAGCATGTAGCATTCATGAAAACATTTCAACAACTCTTTTTGTTGTTAAAGAAACAAAGCCTAATACGTTGGATTGGATTTCATTAAGTTTCTCATGCATATACAACTTAGTTGAACCCAGGGAATCTGCTGTGTTTGAACAGAGTTGCCCTTTTAAGAATATTTAATTAACTTTTGCCCATGTGGATGTTTCTATTATGCTCCTGAGGTCCTGTGGGCTCCCTCTAGTGGTTTATTTACGTGGAAATGTTTGGTTAAACTGGTTTGTTGCTTCTTTCCCCTAAACTATGAAGTAAGGGGTTTCCTCAGTAGGGAAAGACACTGGGGATTCAGAACTTGTATGTTTTTTCAACTAAAAAAAATACTAAGTGATATTTATTTTGCGTTGCACAAGATTTAGGAAATTCAGTCATAGTCAATAAGTATTTATTAAAAACTTACTACAAGTGGGGAATCAGTGGCCTTGAGACCGCATGTGACCTTCTAGGTTCTTGAGTGCAGCCTTTTGACTGAGTCCAAGTTTTACAGAACAAATCCTTTTTTTGAAGAGATTTGTTCTGTGAAGTTTGGATTCAGTTAAAGAGCTGCACTTGAGGATCTAGAGGGCCACATGGGGCCTTGAGGTCACAGGTTCTCCTCACCTCTGGAGGTACTGTGCTAAGCAGTGGAGATACAGATAAAGGCAAATTGTAGATCCTATGAGATAGTCACAAGTTATGTTTAATAAATTTAAAAGTTATGTTTCAGTGGTTTGTTTTTTACAGTGTAGGGTTTAGTAATGTCTCCTAAGCAGTTCTAACTGCAAATTTGCTAGAACAAGGGATCTTCCTTTAATTATTGTTTGGGCTGTATATCCTGCCCAACCAGGACACCCTTCCCCCTCCCCCCAAAAAATATAAAGAACTGACTGTATTTGGTTTCTTTTCTCCAAGTGACTATTTATGTTATCTTCTTTTTGAGGTCTTACTAAGTAAGCTGTAACCTTGATTTCTGGTCTGAACACTGAGACCTTGAGGTATGATTGAGGAGAACATGACAAAATCACTAGTTGCTTGTTAATGATTAACGACACCTTAACATTCAACTGTTCTTGCTTCATCAGTTTTTCCAGCAGTGTCCTCTGAAGTCTCTGAGAGCTTTCTCTGGTGAAGCATTTCAAACAATTCTTTTTCCCCTAAGGTATTTGCAATCTTTTTTCATTCATCAGGGATTGAAATGGGTAATGTTTAGGCAGAGGTCTGGTTTTCAACCAACTCCTTTTGGTGCAAAAGAAATTGCTTCTGGGTTGTTTGGGGGTTTTGTTTGTTTGTTTTTGAGACATTTAAAGGCAAGAGACCAATTTCTTTCTATGACTGTTGTTCTATGATTGCTCCCTATGTGATGAGATCATTTCTGCACTGAAATTAGTCTCAGTATTTCGTTAGCTGTTTATATTAATCTCTTTGGAAACTAGAGGACAAGATTGCTTTCTTTTAAATTTAATTTTCACTTTTATGGTTATTTAAATAGCAAAGAGAGGTTGGAATGAAAAAAGTTCAAACCAAAGAAAAAAGAAGAAAAAGAAAAAGTCTATTCCTTTGTGAAGCACCATCTAGTTTCTATTTATTCATTATAAAAATGAAAATAATAATGGTACACCAAAAGGATTATCCCTTTAACAAGGCACTGTGTGCTAAATGTTTTGAACTTTGTATTATATAATATATCTATACCTTCTTGAAGATTATAGATTGCAGCATTTGGTCATAGATCTAGAATGTGGCGCCAATAGAGACTTGGAAGTCTCTTCATTTTACAGATGAGGAAATTGAGGCTTATTGCAGTTAAGAGACTTGATCAAGGTCCTGGAAGATTTGGGATTGAATTCACAGTGCTAAATAATTTGCTTGACTGCCTATAAGATTTTTAAAACATTAAGTAAAACTCTTTAGTATTAAAGGCATTGAGTTGATAATTTAGTAAAGCATCAAACTAAGACAGGCATACCTGTTTCTTTGGGCCCTCTCCTAGAAAGCCCAGGGTGGCAGTGGGAAGTAGGTCTGCAATCATACTTTATTAAGGCACAGAAGGTAAAGAGACAAATGGCAAAGGGGTATGGAGGCAGATGGAATGGGGATGGTGTTTGGAGGCATGATGTATAAAATGTTTGAGAGATATAATTTCGGAGTAGCTAATAATTTTATTAATTATTGCTAGCAGATAAGTAACAAAGGAGTCAGTTGGCTGTCTCTCCTAAACCAAAGACCAATCATGGTAGTTTCTTGAAGTTTACATTCTCTTAGAAGAGTGGGTGTTTCTGACAGGCAGCAATCAACTCTGATTAGTTAACAATTAATGAGAAGAATGAATATTATACTGAGAGGTGAGCTTATTCTAATGAGGTACTAGGGAACATGACTTTGATTGTGTCCCTCATGGTCAAAGACAAGACTATCTCAAGCCAGACCACTCCCAGCCTCCAGCAATCTAGACAAAGGATCTATCCTCCCAAACCAAGCCTGAGTAGAACACAATGGGCTAGGCTGAAATTCACCTTAAGTTAAATTCTTTGTAAGGTTGTCTAGTTGGGTGAGGTCTCCCACCTAGGATCAAAAAGCATGTACCCTGGGAATCTGGACAATCTCATCCATCTACAATGTACTTCAGAGACTGAGCAACCTACAGGTTTCTGAATGAGGAAATGGAAAGGGAAAAATTTTCTGGTCCTAATTCAATAATTGATTATTAATATGAGAGAAATAATCATTTCTTTCAGAGACATGGAATGGTAAAGGGAGGCAAGTAATGTGAGGAAGACGATGGGGAGGGGGAGAAGCAGAGACTATCACTCATGCAACCATGAATTAGAATTGGAAGCACTAGGGATCATGAACTCAACAAAGATGCTTGAAGAGAAAGAGTTTGAGGTCCAATTTTTACAGGATTTGGGGAAAACAGACTCTTGTCTGTGATACCTTGAGATTAGTTCATTAACATATCTGAATCATCTCAAAGTTATCAGTAAAATTTTAAAGTTAACCTGTCCACTTCTCAAAATCCTCACCACTTTTTGATGTTCTGCTGGACTTGAACTATGGAGGTCTGGAATTTGTATGTCATAGGCCCTAACAGCAGCACCTTAATGGCTGCTGCTGACTCAACACATATTACCAGGATATGAATTTAGGTTAATAAATGATACCATTTTAAATCATACTCCTTTGATCTTTGGGACAGTTTGTATGTGGCTTCCAGGTTCCTCTTTGCAATCGTACTTTCTGCTATTGGCTATTTATAAACTTAGTGGATTGACTGGAAGGGGAGGAAGGTTGTCAGGGGGACCAGTAGAAGATGCAGTTTTAACACAGGCATTTGAAAGTGAAGGTTGCTTTGGGGTAAAGGTACATTTAAGAATGTATATTCCTTGAGGGCCAGTACTTACTTATTTTTGTCTTTATATTCCCAGTGCTTGGAACACAGTGGCCACTTAATAGTTGTTTGATGAATTATATTGGATATTATGCTTATATACCATTTCCTCATTTGAATACAAATAAAGCCTCAACATATTTAAATGTATTTATCACCTTGGTCTAAATTTTAAATGTTTTTAGAAAAACAAAGAATACCATGCTGTTGTTTTCCTATGAATGTTTAGAAATATAACGTTCTCCTGTGTAGGTTCCTTTTAGAGTGGTGATCAGTATGAATAATGTAATAGTAGCAGGTGTTTTTCAGATGTTTAAAAGCCCATGTGAGTAGTGTAGGTTATAGGGGCTAAAACTTTGTGTCACTTTAAGAGTGTCTAAGATGTTTACAATTAAATAACACAAAGTCTTCTTTGCTAGATGTGTTCATAGTCTGAATAAAGATGTATTGGTGATGTTTTGATTTTCTTATTCAACCCATAGGTTTTTTTTTATTAAGACTTTTATTATAGACTTTTATTAAGTGAAATTTGTTCTAGTTTTTAGCAAAAATAAGAAATTTTGATAATTGCTATCACTTCAAGACCAAATTGTCCTCAGAAAATCAGAATGTGACCTCTGTACAGCCATACCTCATTTTATTGTGCTTCAGTTCATTGCACTTTGCAGGGCTTTTTTTTCTTCTTAACAAATTGAAGATTTATGACAGCCCTAGGTCAAGCAAGTCTGTTGACATTTTTTCAAACAGTATGCTCACATCATGTTTGTGTGTCATGCTTTTGTAATTCTCTCAACATATCAAACTTTCTCATTATCTGTTTTATATTATATATCTATTCTGGTGATTTGTGATCAGTGATCTTTGATGTTAATATTGTAATTATTTTGAACTGTGCCCACATAAATCAGAGAACTTCACTGAAAAATTTTGGGTATGTTCTGACTTTTCTACCAACTGACTCTTCCATCTCTCACCTTCTTAGACCACCTCATTCCCTGAAGATATAACAATATTGGAATTTGGCCAATTAACCCTGTAATGGTCATGAAGTGTTCAAATAAAAGAAATCAATCCATGTGGCAAACTTCATTGTTGTCTTATTTTAAGAAATTGCCATGCTACCCCAACCTTCAGCAATCACCACCTTTATCTGTCAGTAGCTATCAACATCAAAGCAAGACCCTCTATCAGCAAAAAAGATTACAGTTTGCTGAAGATGATGGTTAGCATTTTTCAGCAATAAAGGGTTTTTTTCTAAATTAAAGTATATACATTGTTTTTTATATGTAGTACTATTACTTACTGAATAGACTACATAATAGTATAAACTTTTATATGCACTTAAAACCCAAAAATTTCATGTTGCTCACTTAGCTGAGATATTTCTTTATTGCAGTGGTCTGGAACTGAACCCCAAATATCTTCAAGATATGACTGTATTCTTTTTTCTCATTCATTGGTATATTATGAGTTTCAATTAAACTCATACAAAAGATAAATGCTAGTGTTCCTCCTCCCAGCATTCAAAACCTCATGTGTTGTGAGTAGGGCTTCATCATATAAATGATCCCATAATCAAAGCAATATGGTATAGCAGAAAGAGTATTAGAATTGGAGTCAGGAAACATAGGTCTTAGACCTGCCTCTGAAAATTATTAATTTAGTGACCATTGATATTTCACCTCACCTTTCTGAACTTCTGTTTCCTCATCTGTAAAATGGAGATAATAATTCATGTACAACTTACCTCATAGCCATTTTGAGGTCTTTGTGAGTATAGACGAAGAGAGTGGCAGCAACTATTAGTGGCTACAGTCTCTATCATCAGACCATAGGGTATAGGCAAGATAAGGTACAGGACAAGTAAAGGAAAAACTCTAACTTTCCATATGTAGAGGTCTCTGTGATATTGATTCCACATGTCATTTGAAACTGGGAATATTTCTCAGGTTAACGGTTTGGGACATAGATATTTTTTTTTCTTTTCTCTGGTGCTTTTCTTGGTGTAAAGGGGTTGTTCAGTTGCTTCATTCATGTCTCCCTCTTTGTGACCCCATTTGGAGTTTTCTGGACAAAGATACTGGAGCAGTTTGCCATCTCCTCCAACTCATTTTATAGATGAGGAAACTGAGGCAAATAGGTTTAGTCACTTGCCCAGGGTCACACCGCTAGTGTGTGAAGCCATATTTGAACTCACAAGGATGAGTCTTCCCGACTCCAGAATCAACACTCTATCCATTGTGCCACCTAGCTGCCTCAAAAGGTTTGGGAAATATTTTAAACGTAATAAGTTTTTTTTAATGACACTCAGAATTTAGGGAACTTTACCACTTATGAGTGAATTAGATATGGACTGGTTTTTTTTTTGTTGTTGTTGTTGTTTTTTTACTTTATAGATCCATCATCTCACATAGTACCGAGCACAGAGTTGATGCTTATTTTAAAAATGCTTGTTGGCTGATTGACTGAGGGCAAGTTGGTGATTAACTAATTGATTCTTATTTAGTAGGTGAAAAATGAGACAAAATAAAAGAACTACTCAGAGTTCTTTTGCTTAGGTTAATTAGGCAATGCTTAGGCTAAAAGGCATGACTTTTGGTGCCCTATATATTTAATCCAAAGAGCACACACACACACACACACACACACACACACCCTTTTCAAATATTTGAGAATTAAACAGAATATTGGAATGGTAGTTTTTCTCGTTTTGAACTTTTTATCAAGGATGCCTATTTAAATGGAGTAATTTATATAATGGATGACAAAAGCATGAGGGAAGGGGAAGAGTCCTTTTTTAGACACTACTACTTTTCCTAAAAGGCTATGTATTATGCCAGTTAATTAGGCATGGTTAGTTATTTTGGAATTTCATTTTAAGTATTTTAATCATCACCATTTAGACTCTATTATGGTCTCCTAGGTACATGGAATAGCACTATTTTATGCAAGAGAACAGATAATTAAAGCAAACAGTCTCAGTCTTCAAAAGATTTTACAATGTATTTGAAGCAGGACAAATAAATCACATGAATCAATGAGATTAAATATATTTAGAGTTACATACTGAAATATAGAGACACAGGCAAACCTTAATGATATGGACTGATGGAGAGAAATCGTAGTCTTTGTGTAAAGCTACTTAGAGGTAAATCTATTTCTTTGAGATAAAGTCATCAGGAGTGTAGGAGAAGACTTATTACAGCAAATATTTTATATTTTCCTATAATAACATAATAATATAACAAGTACAAATAAATATTAATATACATATAACAAATTTTGCCATAATTTCCTCTGTCAATTAAAGTAAGTTTGATTTTCTGATGGATAGCAAAGTAATCCAGAAATGTGCAGATTAAATTAATCATCTATCAGTAGGATCCAGGAGCTTTGATCTGACATTTCCAGTGTACTATAATCTGGACACATCTTGCCTATCAAACCTAGGAACTTAGGTTCTAGGCAAGATCTTAGCAATTATCATTGAGATGAAGTGATTTGGTTAAAATTTCAAAGATAGTAAGCTGCAGAGCTATTATCCCATCTGTCACCTTGTCATTCTATGTCACATTTCTTATTCTGCCATATTGTCATATCTTCTCTTTTCCATCACAAATCTTCCATTCTGGTTGGGGCAGCCTGCTTACCATCCAACCCACATATCATGTTCATTTCACTTCCATTGCTTTGTCCTGATATTTCTTTTATGTGGAATATTTTCTTTCTTTCCTGTATCCAAATACTGCTAAGTAAAATAACGATACATGGCAAGCTGAAGAAAATGCGATGTGTGGGATCAAGGGAGCAAGACAAGGGAAGAAAAGAAATCTGAAGAATGTGAGATAAGAAGGAGAGAAGAATTCAGAAACTTTCAACAAATAGCTTTAGTTTCTTCAGGGATGTATAAGGTGAGCTCCTCAGATGAGATGATGCCATCTGAGGTTTGAGGGGAGACAAAAGAGTTTGAGCTAAGTGGGGCAACAAATTAATTAGGGAAGTATAAAAAGATTGTCTCACTACAGTGAGGGTCCAACTGAAATTATGTGACATAGTGAGATGATAAATTACTTGACTGAAGGGGCCATGTCTCCTGATAACATCCTAGCAATTAGCAAAAGTTTTGACTCTAACTAAATACTTGTTTGTCCATTAATGATTGAGAGACAGTATGGTATAATGGAGTTCTGGCCTTGGCTTCAGAAAGATTTGGATTCAAATTGTAATCACCTGTAAAATGTTGTAAGTACTTACTTTACAGGCATCGTGGTCAGATGTATGTGCATGTGTGTGCATGTGTTTATGTGTATATGCATGTATGTAAGTTTACAAAGTACTTTACATGAAGTACCTTAAATGAAGTACTTTACAAAAGTTCAACATTATATAAATGCCAGCTATTCTTACTTCCATTGTACATTGAGGGAAAAAGCACACTGACTTCCTCTTCAGGCAGTGCTTCTTACAACGCATGGGCTTGGAACTCTACTTAAAATAATGAGAAAGATGAAACTTGGTTGATGAATGATTATTACAGCAGGTGGTTACACCTGTACTTTTTTTCATCCTCATTATGAATAGACCAAAAATAAAAGTTCTAAATCTTCAAATAGTTTATAGGTAGGTTGTACATAGAGTAACCTACTCTGTGAGGGTAATTAAATAGTGGAATAGGTGTATAGACTCCTTGTTTAAATTTTGTTTTGCTTCATTTTGTTGCTTTTGCTTTTTATTTCTATTTTTAAGCTAATTTAAATTTACTTTCATAAGTTTTCAATGTTTCCCCTTCCTTGCTCCCTACATCTCCAAGACAGCCTGAAATCTGATAAAGGCTTTACATATACATTCCTATCAAACACAGTTTCACATTCTTCGTACTGTATAGAAGAATTATAATGAATGGGCGAAACCATGAGGAATAAAAAACAAAATAAACGAACAAACAAAAAGAAAGACAATCGTCTGCTTCGTTCTGCATTCAGACTCTGTCGTTCGTTCTCTGGATGTGGGTGGCATTCTCTGTATTGAATCTTTTGGAAGTGTTTTAGGTCCTTGCAGTTCTGAGAAGGGCTAAGTCTATCAAAGTCAGTCATTACACACTGTTACTGTGACTGTGTACAGTATTCTCCTGGTTCTGCTCACTTCACTTAGCATCAGTTCATGAAAATCGTTCCAGATTTTTCTGAAGTCCACCTGCTCACCATTTCTTATGGAACAATAGTAATCTATTACCTTCATATACCACAACTTGTTCAGCCTTTCCCCAATTGATGGGCATCCCCTCAATTTCCAGTTCTTGGCCACCACAGAAAGAGCTGCTATAAATATTTTTGTATATGTGGTTCCTTTTCCCATTTTTATAATCTCTTTAGGATGTAGTTCAAGAAGTGGTATTATTACTGGGTCAAAGGGTAAAAATCTTTTTTAAAAAAATGAGTCAGGTGTTCATTTGTTAAGTATGAAACTACAAAAGGTTAACGCCCATCTTTCACCATTTTTGTCCCTCTATGACTTTAGACCAGAATGCTCCTACATGCATTTTTTAATTTTGATATCACTTTTTATAAGAGACAGGAGATAATGACAGTTAGTAAGACTGACCTTGAAATCAAGAAGATCAGTGGTCAGGCTCTGCATCTAATAGGTATCAGATTTGTAACTAACTACTTTATCTTTCCAGTGTCCCAAGTGAGTCTGTACCACTGTAAATTGCAGACGAGTTACCTATCTGCTTCAGCGAGGGGATTTTCTATGCTAGGAGTTCTTTAAAATAATAAAATTATAGATTCAGAGCCAAAATGGATCTTAGAGGTCATCTAGTTCCACTCCCTCATTTTACAAATGAAGAGAGTAAGATTCAGAGGGAAGGGGAAGACTTAACCAAAGACCCTGGTGTAAGAAGTGGAAAAGCTGGAGATGGAATTTTCAGTTCCTGACTTTCGATCTGGGGCTATTTTCTGTATACCACAGTACCTACCAAATGTCTAGACCAGACCTGTACAACTTGACGGTAGCTAGGGGTGAAAATTGCTACAGGTAGATTATTAGGGCCTCACTTTCCAAGTAAAGTTATAATTAATGATTAAACTATTTCTCAAAACCCCCCCTTTTTTTTAATTGGGACATAATCCAGAAACTGCAATCAGCAAACATTTCTTTATGAAGTCATCTTCAGTGAAAGACTTGCCAGCAGGAGCAATTTCTTCAAAAATCTGAAAACTAACCTTAGTAACCACCTCATTTTGTGAGTTAACTTTCTTGAAAAACCAGTGTTCCCCATTGAGATTTTTTAACAATTTGGATGCTTTAAATTGTTTTTCATTGGTGATCAATTTGCTTAAGTCAGAATGTTTTGCTTCAAAATGGCAATAAAGATTGTATTCCTTCAAAACAGCTATTCTTGGCAAACGAGGCATAATATTTTGTCTCTCATGTAACTAAACAAGTTCCTATTTATCCACTTCAGATTAAACACTATGTTTTGACTCGATCTTCCATTTCTTTTTATCACCCATTTTCTAAAATCACCCCAAAAACTTTATTTTTAGAACCAAGAAATCTCCACAGCAACTGCTCACATGTAAAGAAATACTGAACTGAGGATCTAACCTTGGAGTGAGCACCAGACACTCACATACCCTGGAGGACCACAGGGGCAGTGAGGGAGGGGAAGAAGCCCTCATGTTGCGTTGTATAGCTGTGTTGGCATGTGGCAGCATTCATGTTGTCCATCTTCAACACCAGTAATGACTGAAAACACAGTGAAATGATAGGACTCTCCCTTCTCTCAGACTAGAGACAGACTGACAATGGTTGGTTGTTACGGGTCACGTGATAAACAGGAAAGCATGCACAGTGACAACCCACTCACCAAGTTACATGACAGGCATAATAGTGACTAGTGGAAAGCAGGTTAAGCTAGGCATGAACAAAGCATTCATTACATCTGTACTTTCATTTACATCCTCTACATTTTTCATGGGCTGCCCAAAATCTTTTGGTAGACTACAAAAGGTCTGAGAACTGTATGTTGTGCAAGTCTGATCTAGACTCTAGAGAACAACCAGCTGACAAAAATCACTTTTATATTCAATCTCTTTTTTTCTTTGAATGCTTGAATATATTTCTTTGCTTTACTTTTTACATATATAAAAGAAATAATGGAGGGGGAAACAGAATCCTATTTGCTACTTAGTGAAAAAATATATAGCAATTACATAAAAACCTACTTAAATCATATATTATTTTACAGAAACAATCATCTTATTTGTTATTTATTCCACACTGACACTTGTCAGTTCATCTTCCATAAAAGCTCCAGATAGAAGCTTTTTTCCATGGGGAAAAGTCACTAAAATATTGTTTTCATTTTTTTAAAAAAAGTTCTATTAAGATGTTTATAATTTTCTTAAAAAATGAAAAAATCATACCTGAGAAAAAGAAATCTCCCATCTTATAGAATTAAAGGATAAGGAAACACATCAATAGATTTTTAAAAGGAACATTTCAGTCTCTGAGAACCCAAATGACTTTTTCAAAACAATTTAATATTTTATTCATACAAATACTAAAATAATATCCAAAAGCACCTAGTGTACCAAATTTAGCAATCTTATAGTAGCTAAGGAAGTTTAATAAAATAGCATATGCCTGCAATGAATTAGAAAATTTTCCAATAAAAAAAGCTAGATCATAGAGTATTTTTAAAAGTGTGAACTCTCAGCTCACTAGAAAATAATGCTGCATATTCACATTTCATGAATTGTTGCTGTACTGGCTTGGCTTTACATTTTCCTCTCCTCTCTATCTCTCCCAAAGAGACCCTTTTGGCAAAGGGAGAAGGAATCGATAGGAAGGGTGACATGGCATATTAATATATTTTTTTAATGACCTGGTGGTACAGTGGATAGAGAGCCAGTGAAAATCAGTTAGGAAAGGCTGAAATATTGAATCTGGGTCCTGGGCAAATCATTTAATTTCTCATTTATCATAATTTCACTTAGTTTAACCCCAAGTAACTCTAGAAAGCATAAACAGAATAACTTGCTGATCTGCAGTATTAGAAGAAGTTTCCTCTCTGGGAGTTTCCTATACAGACTGAAAACATACATCTGATTTTTTTAAAATTAAAAAAAAAAATCAAAAGCAAAGAAAAAAGATAGGAAACACCTTCTAACGAATGTTTACATTCCTCATGTTTCTGCAAATAATAGTTTAGATTTCTAAGGTGCTTCAAGGCTTCCACAGCATTTTCTTACAATACCTCGGTGACAAAAGTAATTAGAAGCAGTGTAGTCTCATTTTTGGCCAAGGTGAGGCACAGAGAGATAAGATAATTTGTCTAAGATAACATAATAAAAAACAGAGTCATAATTGAAATCAGGTTTGTTTTTTTTTTCTGTTTTTGTTTTTGTTAAAGAAATCGAGACTTAGAGATTAACCTTCTGATCCTGGAATGTGATAGTTTCAAAGGATTTCATAGAAGCAAAGACAAAGGTACAGCCACACTGACCTAGCTTTAGCTGACTAGCTTGATGAATATATAAACCAGGTGGGTGAATGTACTTATCCAAGAACGGTGTGTGATATGTGAGCTCCTGTCTCACTGCCATCCCAAGTCCTACCTTGGCCTGTTGGGGGTAAGTCAAGTAAAGATTGCCAAATCCCAATGACCACTGGGAATTGGGGTAGGGATAAAGGAATTACACTGAGGTGGCCAATGACAGCTAGAGGCTCCAGTGTAAGGGCAAGCAAACCCTAGCTTCTTTTGATGACTCCCATGATGAATAGGCCACAAAGGAATGAGCATAGGATGTAATAGAATTCATGAGTATTCATCAACCACTTTTGTTGCTTCTGTCTGCAAATTCCTCCTCCTCTTCCTCCTCCTTCTCCTCTTGGTGATAGAGCTTTTCTAACCAGCTTACATTTCTGTAGAAATAGAGTTCATGGAAATAACATGGTATTTGAACCATAACTCAGGTTTATTGTTGTTTAATGATCTCCGACTCTCCATGACCCCATGTGGGATTTCTTGGCAGATACTGGAGTGGTTTGCCATTTCCTTCTCCATCTCATTTCATAGATGAGAAAACTAGGTGAACAGGGTTAAGTTACATAACTAGTAAGTGTCTGAGGCTAGATTTGAACTCAGAAAGACGAGATATGCCATCTAACAGGTGGTAAGTGTAAATAAATACACTCTGGAGATTCTAGAGATTAGAGTACACTATAACCTGACCCTTTTGCTACTTAGAACAGAGCATGCATCTCTTTCCTATCTCAGATTCTATCTACAAACTGCTTAAGGCAATGCTGCCTATTCAAGTCCACTCTGGGAGGCAGGTTCTAGGCATGGGTAGTATCACATGATTTGTAAGCATTTCAGAAAGATAAAGATAGCTCTGTGATCCTGTGGAACCTAGATTCAATCTACCAATCAAACCCAATGGAAATTTATGCTGAGATCCATTAGATTTGCTGCCATCCATAGTGGAAGGTATGGGGATAGAGGATGTCTCTTGGACGGCTGGTTTATAATATTGGGAGTTAACCAGAATAACTACAGGGTCACATGGTATGGACTAAGGTCCAGGCTGGAATAGTTTCAACTAGTATTCATGTCAGGCTGCAAGAGACAATCCAATGAATTTGGCTTCTTTCCAGAATATACCAGGACAGACAGAAATCAGACAGCTGGATACCTTTGGGGGCCACACATACAGTTGTCAATGACATTCTATACACAAACATCAATGTCCTTTTTCCTTTACCAAATGAGACAAGATTTATAAAGCATTTAACACCTTGCCTGTAACATACTAAGTACATAATAGATGCTTATTGTCCTCCCTAACTCCCATGATTTTCATGAGATAATATAATCCAAGAATTAATTTCACAAATTAAAAGCTGAAAGAGAACTGAGAGGCTACAGAGTCCACTTCCCACCCTTTTAACAGATAAGAAAACATAGGCTAAGAGAGTTTAAGTGATTTCTCCAAATCTGAACCCAGGCCTTCTGACACCAGATTAAGCACTCCTGAGATTGCATTTGTGACACAACTACTTTGAGAAAGAAAAATCTATAACGTTGGTTTTGAATTTGTGGTCAGGCCATTTCCTCCCATCACTTCTAGCACCACCAAGAAAAATGTTATGATCATGTACAACAGAGAAAACTCCTTCCTATTCAGCTGTCTTATGTGACATTTTTAAACATCACATTCAAATTCATACAGAAAAATGTGCGTGTGTGGGGGATGGGGGGGAAGGGATTTACAAGACGTGATTACAATGTCTCCTTCCTGAAGACAAGTTGGTTGTCACTCACCCTGGATTATGTGAGCTCAGCCTCCCAACCTTCAGAGTATAGAATCAGGCTCATTATTCCTTAGTTTCTTTCATTAATCTTGATCTGGATTTGCATAACTCTGTCTGCAAATATTTGCAATGATTCTAGTCATCTCTAAAATGAAATTGTAAAAATGCTCAGTTTATACTAGTAGATCTACTACATCTCATAAAGACATTTAGATTTGTATATCAAGTATGAAGAGTAAGCCAGTTCCCCAAATTACATCTGGACTTTTATGTCACTAGTGAGCCTCTGTTATATTTTAGGGCTTTATCTCACTTCTCTGGCTTAGAAACCCCTACCCAAGGAACTTGGCATAAAATAGCTCTAACATACTGAATCCCTCACTTGTTTAGGGACAGATAGAATACCTCTAATTATCTCTTCCATGTCATAGAAACTTTCATAAGAAAAGAGTTAGAATTATTCAGATCACCTTAAAATGTGATTATCTCCAGATGCTGAAAGCCTTGAACTCTCATATTTCTCCAGTATGCATTTCTTCGGGAGAGAGGAAAGGTGAAAATAAGAATGAAGGACTTGCAAGCTATACCTATGCATATAAACAGATCACCTCAGAGAACCAAATTCAAGGGCAGTGTCCGCTCACCAGCTGTCATGTTTTCTCCTTTCCCCATCTAGGTTCTGCATCTCCACATAATCACAATTCTTCTTCTTGATCACTCCATGGCTCACATCTGATGGTCTGGGCTCACCCATTCACTTT
This sequence comes from Notamacropus eugenii, assembly GCF_028372415.1. Taxonomy (NCBI): domain Eukaryota; kingdom Metazoa; phylum Chordata; class Mammalia; order Diprotodontia; family Macropodidae; genus Notamacropus; species Notamacropus eugenii. The sequence goes on along the minus strand of NC_092877.1, from coordinate 165,663,086 downwards.
CCATCAGCAATTCTGATCTTTTCAAGGTGATTCAGAGATCATTTGGCTCAGTATCAGCTTCACATCCCTCTTATAATTGCTGGTGCCCTGACTTATCTGATTTACCTACCTGAATTCCTGACCTCTTGTTCATGCCTGATTACTACACCTCCCAATCTTGACTATCTTGATTTTTGATACATAGTCTATCTAACTTTGGATACTCAACCCACCATCTTGCTGCTCTAGAAATTGTGTTATTGAGCAGCTGTCCTGACCTCTGTCCTTCCCTAGTGTTCTTGACTGTGTCTAACTCAGATCAAAAGCCTGGTACTTTAGGTTTGCTATTTGAGTGAAATGAGATACTTAGAAATTTTTCAATAACTAACAAAAGGAGATTTATATAACCATAACAGGGAAAAAATATTCAAGGATAAACATGGAGTCCATTGTTTCTCTGCTTTTGAGTTGCTCATGATGGTCTACCAGCCAAGCATCAGTGAGAGTCTCTTTTGTACTCTGGCAACCAGGAAATGAGCTTCAAGGCTGGTTTCTACACCTTTTAACAAAAATCTAACATTAATTACACAAGCGTGGGGATGAAATATTACTGCCACCCCATGTGGGGGACACCTCATGTCCCTAAAATGATGCTTTCCACATTTCCAATGTGACAGATTTCTGATTTGGAAGGGGTAAAAAGTAAAAGAAGAAAATAATGTATTCTAATATACATCTGGGGAGTGGAGTTACCAGTTGCAAAAAATGGAGTGGCTGTAACTGGTTAAGAATGGAAGAACTGTGAATACAAATAGATTCTGAGACAGAGTAAGAGAGGCTTGATAGTAGATTTTGATCCCTTGTAGGATTGCCACTGAATTGTCTCCTCCTTTCACCTGTAACAGATGAAGGCTGCACAAATATAAATGTCTTGAAAGAAGCATTGTTCTCCCATCAGAGTTAATGGTATTGGCAATTGGGGTTGACAAAATATTGTGACAAGAAGTTGAAGAGAGACATATATGTTAATCCAGATTAAATTTAATAAAAGGAATCAAGAAATAATGAGTAATCTACTGAGAGGGTATTAGAATTACATAATCCTAAAAGATTAGATTTGCATAATTCCAGAGAGACAGTGACACTTTAAACAAGTTTATTCAGGAAGAAAAGAACCCCTTCTGTTTTAACCCTTTAAAAAAAAAATCTTTATTGTCATCCTAGCTCTAACCCTATAGGGATCCCAGCACCTAGGGCAAGTACCACAAACTGTCAAGTTGGATAAGTACAGAAAACTGAGGAAAAGCTAAGTCTGGGTTACTGCCATTAATGATGTCATGTTAAGGAATAATTATGGTAACTAGATTTAGCCCAATGAAAATATGCTGTGCACATTGCATTAATGTGTCCAATTCTAAAAATACATTATTCACACTAAAGAGGACTTAGCTATAGCTTCCTATTTGATCTAACAATTCTTTCTAAGTAGGTTGTAAACTAGGGTGTTTTTATACTGCTGAAAAAGTTGCAAGTGTTGTCACAGCCTTCCAAATTTTACCTCCTGGGCAAAAGGTTACCCCTGCCTTAGTTACAGTTCTGGTAGTTGCTAATGAATAAAACTTCCTGTTTCCACATAGAACCTTTTTATGACAAGTCTAACTACGATCATTAATTTCTTTTGTAGTCATAGCATCACTGGGTTAACAGCTGGAAGGAAAGGACATTAGGGATCTTCTGAGATAAGAAACAAAGATCCCTTAAGATGAGGAAAGAAAGCTATAGGAGCGAAGTGATTTGCCTAAACTCACAAAACTCATTAAGCAGCAGATACAAGATTTAAAATCCAGGTTCCTGACTCCAGATCTAGTATGTTTTCTCTTCCACCTCCATGTTTGCATCTTTAATGACTGTTGCTTTAGGGAGGTTTTTTGAACCAGGGTAACCAGCTTTTGGCTTGTGTGCTAACCCCATTGACCAATATGACTTTCCCATGTGGGGAGCATGACATCCTGCTTGGAGAGAGTCATGATGCCTTAAAAGAGAGTGTCTTGGAGAGAGACTCTGGAACATGTGCAGACTTTTGCCATTGGTTCTGACCAGCTCACTGTAAGTTGAAGAGGAGACTGTCTACTCAAACACCTTCATCACCTCTTTTATTAACTACTTAAGCATTTAAAAAGTCCTATAAGTTTCAGCTTCTTTGATATATTCATTTATTTCCTGGGGAGCTCAGTTATTCTTTTGTTCATAGCATATGTTGAGAAACTCTGCTGTAGGGGAAGAGACCTTGATGTCTTCTCTTCTCTAAGACTACAGATGTACCAGAAAAGAATGGTCCTTAGTCTCTGTGTTTTTTTTTTCCTTTCTTTCTAAGTAAAGGTAGTGGAACCTCTAGGATCCTGTGAATTTTGAAAGGTCCAGGGACACCTCATCTTCATGATGTTTCAGAGTGAGAGTTGGTAGACCCTGGCCACCAAGGTTTCTTAGAAAGTCACAACTTAAATAAAATAACTTATATTTTTCAGAGTTCATAAAGCTCTTTCTCTTCCCAGTGAGGGGAAGTGTAGGTAAGTTGTGAAGTAAGGATGTACAAGTATTAATAACCTCAATTTCCAAGTGAGAAAACCAAGACTCAGACTGATAAATTGACTTGTCCAAGGTTACCCAGGTGGTATGTGTCATCCAGGATCAAAGGACCAGGGCTCTTTCTGCTCAACTGAGCTGCCTCTGTTTCACAAATAACAATTCAAGATGGTACCAGTTCAAAGTCTATCCTTTTACTGATAAATTTTTGGACTGTTTAAATATAATATTATTACTTTGCAGATAATGTCGAGTGTTGTATTAGAGGATTGCCCTTAGAGGCAGGTGGACCTCGAGTACTGGGCCTCAAGTAAGGAAGACCTGGGTTTAAATTCAGTCTCAGATTTATTAGTTGTGTGACCATGGGTAAGTCACTTAGCCTATTTAGCTCAGTTTCCTCAACTATAAAATGGGTAAAAACAACATTAATCTTGCAGCATTGTTGTGAGGATGACTATGAGATGATACTTATAAAATCCCTTAGCACAGTGCCTGGAATATAGAAGAAACTGCATAAATGTTTATTGCTTCTCACTCTTCTTTTTTTCTTCCTTCTGTCCTGCCATGAAGGAAAATCAAGGTCTATTTTTTAATTACACGAATTTTGCACAGTTATGCTTATTCTTCTTTCTTATTCTTCTTTCCTTATTCTTTTACCAGTATCAAATATTTTTCTATGGTCAGGGAACAAGCTCCATTTTGTATCATACTCAGTAAGTCCTTTGGTTTCAGTATAAACTCAATGCAACTCAGCAATTATTTTCATATTTTTTTCTTAGCCAAGCAATTATGTTAACAATGAGAATAGTCAAAACAACTGAGCTCATTCATTTTAAGCATCTTATACAGAAAGTTAAAGTTTGTCATTTGATTTTTTTCTATATTTTTTCAATGTTCACATTCTTTGAAGATTTTGTTTAATTTACCAGCTAATACCTCTGATATAAAAGGAATAAATTAAGTTTGCCTCCTAGAACTCAAGCACCTTTGATGACTGTTTTTGGCATCTATTGTGAGATTACCATCTGTGAAGATTTTCAGGAATTAATGGTTCATGGAACACCTATATTTCCAGTTCAGTGCACTTACATTCTGTCATAAAAAAAAAAAAAGCAAGAAAGAAACTGCCAGCTTCAATTAGTTTTTCATCCCTTTAAAAATTAATTTTCTAAACATTTGACCTAATACTACCAATCTATAGTCTTCTCACTCCAAATTGACACCTCACTCTTGGGAAGTTGGGTCTAGAAATTTCTCACAGAAACATACAAAAGTCTTACTTTAAAGCTTTCCATCCCTAGCACAGTAAAGTGGGCACCTTGGATTATTTCGTATTGTATGATTGTTTTTACCAAATCCCATAATTGTCTTTCATTTATTACTTGCATTCAAAGTCTGACCATCATGGCACCCTTGTAGCAAGACTTTGTTCTATGTATAGGCTACCATTCTTATACAATGACATCATAACGGCTTACTAGAAACTTCTAGTTAAAACACCATCAGAATATTCTCCTTCCTTCAAATATCAACTCAGAGCTCACTTTCACCTATAAACATACTTCTTCCCTGCCCCAATTCTTAATGCACTCACCTGTTTTTCTTATATTTTATTTATTTGCACATGCACATGTTTGCTCCTTCCCTAGTTGAATTGTTAGCTTCTTGAAAGCAATGACTGTTTCATTTTGATCCTTGTCTATCCTATATGCTACTCTTTTTCCACCACTTTCAGTTATAATGATGGTTTTTATTTTTACATTTGCATACAGATATAGTTTACTCCCACTTTGTCATAGCTCTTTTATAAACAAAGTAAAACAGTTCAGTAAAACTAATAAGACAATGATCTTATTTTAAAGTTCACTCAGTATTTCCCAACTATAGCAACTTATGCAAACTCTGCCTCACTTAAATCCAATTTCCACACAAGTCAAGACATCACCTTATGATGTCACTGCTCCTCTTTGAAAATGAAGGATAAAACAATCTATAACCTCTTTTAAAAAAAAATCAGTTTTTCTCCTTCAGAATTCTTCAAACCATTAGGGTTATAAAAGGAAAGAAAAAAACAAATTTCTTTGAACAAATATACATAGTTAAGAAAAACAAATTCCAGGGGCGGAGTCAAGATGGAAGAGTAGAAAGAAGCACCTACTCTACCTCTCCTCCCATAGCCCATAAAATGGCTGTAAAAATGACCCTAAACAAATTCTAGAGTAGCAGAAGCCACAGAAGGACAGAGTGAAAGCGATTTCCAGCCCAAGGCAGCCTGGAAGGGGGAAGGAATCTCACCAGGCTCAGAGTGGAGTATAGCCCTCAGGGCACAGTCCAGCCTTGGCTGCGCAGTGTGAGCAGATCTCAGAGGTGGAATCCCCACGGTAGCTGAGGTTCCCAGATTCCTTTTAACCCACAAAGGCCAAAGACAGCTTCAAAGGTCTGTGAGAAAGTACTTTCACAGTGGGGAGAAGGGAACGCAGTCTGGCCCCAGCAGTCCCAGGGCAGCACTGGTAGCCGTAGCATTCACTTTAGAAGACCTCCACCTAAAGCTACTGGGGGAATCAAGCAACTGATCTGGATCTTAGCCCTGGGGTAAGGAGGAGCATGCTGGTGTGGTAGAAATGGAGGTGGTTGTGCAGAGGGAACACCACTCACAAATTCAGAACAGAAAAGCTCTATCACACCAGTCTTGGAGTAAAGGGCAGCCCAACCTTGGCCTCACAACGTGAGCAGGCCTCAGGGGTAGATTCCCTGGCAGTGGAAGCAGCTGTGGTTCCCAAATTGCTCAACCCACAAAAACAAAAAACAGCTTCAAAGATCCTGGGCAAAAAAGCGTGCAGTATCTCCCAGACCAGAGCACAGGGCAGGAGAAGAATAAACTCCTCTCCCTTGATTGTGCCACCTTGGAGGAACTGAAAACTTACAGGTCCCCAGAGTATGCCCTCCTCTTGACAAAGGACTCAAAAGTCAAGTAACTGGCTGAGAAAATGCCCAAAAAGGAGAAAAAATAAGACTATTGAAGGCTACTTTCTTGATGAACAGGTATTTTCTTCTATCTTTTCGGATGAAGAAGAGCAATGCTCACCATCAGAGGAAGACGCAAAAATCAGTGCTTCTGCATCCAAAACCTCCAAAATAAATATGGAATGGTCTCACGTCATAGAAGAGCTCAAAAAGGATTTTTAAAATCAAGTAAAAGAGGTGGAGGAAAAATTGGGAAGTGAAATAATAGTGATGCAAGAAAATCATGAAAAATGAGTCAACAGCTTGCTAAAGGAGACCCCCAAAAAATGCTGAAGAAAATAACATCTTTAAAAATAATCTAACTCAATCAGTAAAAGAGGTCCAAAAATCCAATGAGGAGAATAATGTTTTAAAAAGCAGAATTAGCCAAATGGAAAAGGAGGTTCAAAAGCTCACTGAAGAAAACAGTTCTTTAAAACTTAAAATGGAGCAGATAGAAGCTAATGACTTTATAAGAAACCAAGAAATTACAAAATAAAATCAAAAGAATTTTTAAAAATGGAAGATAATGTGAAATATCTCATTGGAAAAACAGCTGACCTGAAAAATAGATCCAGGAGAGACAATTTAAAAATTATGGGACTTCCTGAAAACCATGATCAAAAAAAGAGCCTAGACATCATCTTTCATGAAATTATCAAGAAAAACTGCCCTTATATTTTAGAACAAGAGGGCAAAATAAGTATTGAAAGAATCCACCAGTCACCTCCCTAAAGAGACCCCAAAAGAGAAACTCCTAGGAATATTGTAGCCAAATTCCAGAGTTCCCAAGTCAAGAAGAAAATACTGCAAGCAGCTAGAAAGAAACAATTCAAGTATTGTGGAAATGCAATCAGGATAACACAAGATCTAGCAGTTTCTACGTTAAGACATAGAAAGGCTTGAAATATAATATCCCAGAAGTCAAAGGAACTAGGATTAAAAGTAAGAATCACCTACCCAGTAAAATTGAGTATAATACTTCAGGGGAAAAAATGGTTATACAATGAAATAAAGGACTTTCAAGCATTCTTGATGAAAAGATCAGAGCTGAATAGAAAATTTGACTTTCAAACACAAGGATCAAGAGAAGCATGAAAAGATAAACAAGAAATGGAAATCATAAGGGACTTACAAAAGTTGAACTGTTTACATTCCTACATGGAAAGATAATATTTGTAATTCTTGAATCTTTTCTCAGTATTTGAGTAGTTGGATAGATTGTACATATGTGTGTGTGTGTGTGTGTGTGTGTATACATACATACACACAGAGAGAGAGAAAGAGAGAGTACACAGGGTGAATTGAATAGGAAGGGATAATACTTAAAAAAATAAAATCAAGGGGTGAGAGAAGAATATATTGAGAGGAGAAAGGGAGAAATGGAAGGGGGCAAATTATCTCTTATAAAAGAAGCAAGAAAAAGCTTTTTCAATGGAGGGGGAAGGGAGGGAGCTGAGGGAGAAAAAATGAAGCTTACTCTCATCACTTTTGGCTTAAGGAGGGAATAACATGCACACTCAATTTGATATGAAAATTACACTATAGGAAAATAGGGGACAAAAGGATAAGTGAGGTGGTGGGTTGATAGAAGGGAGGACAAATGGGAGGAGGGAGTAACTAGAAGTAAACACTTTAAGGGAGAGACAAGGTCAAAAAAGAGAATAGAGTAAATGGGGCCAAGATAAGATGGAGGGAAATATAGTTAGTCTTATACAACATGACTATTATGGAAGTTTTTTGCAAAACTACACATATATAGCCTATATTGAATTACTTGCCTTCTCAGTGGAGATGGGTGGGGAGAGAGGAAAGGAAAGAAGTTAGAACTCAAAGTTTTAGAAATAAATGTTGAGAATTGGTTTTTTGCATGCAAAAACATAATAAATAAAATATACAGGTAATAAGGTATAGAAATCTATCTTGCCCTAGAAGAAAAGAGAGAAGATGCAGATAAGGGAAGGCAGGCATGTGATAGAAGGGAGGGCAGATTGGTGGAAGGGGTAGTCAAAATGCAGACAGTTTTGGAGTGGGGGAGGGGAGAGATGGGGAGAAAATCTGAAACTCAAAATTTTGTGGAAATGAATGTTGAAAACTAAAAATAAATAAATAAATAAATATTTAAAAAGAAATAAAAACAAATGTCCCTGCTGGCTATACACAAAAGTGTGTCTGTAGGTCTCTCTTTGTACACAAAATCCCTTTGACCTGCCATGGATAGCATGTTTCATCAATGATCTTCAGTAATCCTTAATGTTCATTTAATTGGTCATAGTTGTCTCAACTTTCAGAGTTGTTTGTTTTTACAGTGTTATTATGTAAATTATTCTACTAATTCTGTTCATTTTGTACATTAATTTATAAAAGTCCTTAATTTTTTCCATTTTTATATTATTAATGCTATGGTATAAATTGTTCTAGTTTTGACTCTGTATCAGTTTTTACACTATATCAGTTCATAAAAGTCTTTCCATTATGTACAAAACCACTTATAGCAGCACTTTATAACACAAAAAAAGAAAAGAAACTAAAGATGGTTCCCAACAATTGACAAACGGCTAAATAAATTGCAGTATATGAATGTGATGGAGCAACATGGGGCTGTAAACAATAAAGAAGTAGATGATTTCATGTAATAGTCTCTTAATTACTGTTTCTTTAATTGCTCAGTTGAATTCAGTTTTTATTATTGATATAGTGTGTCAACTTCAGGTCTCTGACTTCTTCAGCTTAATGATCCTGTGGCAGTACCACTTCCTGAAGTGCCTTTGATGTCAAAGAAAGCCTATATTTTTTCCATTAAAGTTTTGCTATTATTTATATTTGATAGTATTTAAATTGTTTCACAAAATGGAAGAAAACCAATATGAAGTACGGATAGAAAACTAATTTGTCTAAGGGTCAAGAAGATCTGACTTTAACTCACTTAACCTCTCCATGTCCCAGGTAATATTCTAAGACCCTAAACTGCAGAGAAAGCACTCATTCTGCCTTGACAGAAGTTTCCTCACTGAGAGTTTCCTACTGTCCAGTCATCCTGATAAATATCTGGTCACTGGATCCAGATGGCTCTGGAGGAGAAGTGAGGCTGGTGACCTTGCACAGCCCTCCCTCACTCAAAACAAAGTCAAATGCAAGTCATGTCATCATTTCTCTGATGGCATGATCTTCAGCAACAAAGGGCAAACACAACAACCACCGTAACCTACAACAAATGAAATCACAGTTCTTATTATATTTCAAACCAAACACTAATTAAATTATCAAGACTATGTATATAGATTGTCTCTCTAGTTATATAATTATGTGTTTGAAAGTAGAGATGGAGAGAACGAAGAGAGAGAAGAAAGGAGGAAGAGGAGGAGGAGGAAAGAGAGAGAAAGGGAAGGAAAGAGGGAAGGAGAGGAGGGGAGAAGGGAGAGAGGGAGGGAAAAAGAGAAAGAGGGAGGGAAAGAGAGACAGAGACAGACAGACAAAGAGGATATAGCTTAGTTTTGAATCTACACACGTGCACACACAGATTCCTAGTCTTATCAATTTGAGAGTTCAGTCCAATCATGTAATATCACAAACCATCTGTTGTCGCTGATTCTTTTATGAAATTCTCATCCATGTCCTCTCAAAAGTTCACCATTGAGGCTCTTTCTAACATGCATATAACTTTAGCATATTATATAACCTCCAGTTGGAGGTTATTGATCAAGATTATGTCTGCTATTATGTCTTCTAAAGAATCCTGAATTATCTTCATAGATGGATGAAAGATTCTTTATTGTACAAGAACCTGTAAATCAATAAGTCTTTTGTATTGAGTGTAATGTGTTTTTTGTGATCAGCAAACATTAATCACAATGGGATCTTGTATTCTCTGCATCTTTCAGTTAACTGTAAGAGTGACTATGTGATCCATTGTTGAATACTGCTTTCAGATGCCTGCTTCTTTCCTACTATTATCTTTAAAGCCCTTGGTTTATGCATAGATGACCCTAATAAAGATCATGTATTGATAGGATGGTCAACATATGAGTTGGTGGTTACTGTTGTTTTCTTGGATACCTTTTTAAGGGTGTAAAAACAAGGTTTGATTTCCACCTTCTTATTCCCTGCCCTCCAAACTTAGATACTTATTTTCTCTTCCTTTAGATACAGTACCTATCAGTCTCATTAGGTTACTCACAATTTTATCACATTTAGTCTGGATCTCCTCTATACATATTTTATTCAAAATAGTTGTTTTTTCTATCTTTATTTGCCTTAGCATGATTTCTGTCTCTACTGTAAGCACTTCAGGGACTGTGATGCAGGAATCTAAGACTAGTGGTTCCATAAGTCTTGGAAATGGATTCTCCATATCTTTTTCATTTTTTTTCTGTTTATAGTCTTATTTACATTTTCATTTGGGAATGTCCTTGTGATGACTTTCCTTAATTATCTTTCAATGTTTTCTTTAAACAGTTTTTACACTGTGCTGCTTCTGTGTTTTATGAGAGGATATTGCTCACAATTATCTATCATACTTCTTGATGCAGTTTTATGGACAAGTTTATATGATGACCTAGTGTTGCCTTTGACAGCAATCATTCTCAATTGACAAGTAAGTCAAATGTTTCTTGATTAAGACACACTATAGACTCTTGTGGTCTATTTTAACAGTTAATTTATTTTGATTTAATATCTGGATCAAATTATTATAGTCAGTTTGAATTTCTACTGCCCATTTTGCATTTTTTAAATTTTCAACGGTTTATTTAAATAAATCAGGGTTTAATCATTTTGATTGTATGCCATATCTTCTCCTCATGATTATTTTTTTCTTCTTTATTAAAATTTTTATCTTAGCTCTGATATGTCAAAGATCTGACTGCCCCTCAGTTGACTTACAAAAGTGTTCCGTGTCAATAACAAATATTATCCTTTCTGTTAAAATATAATTAATTTAATTCTTTAAGATACAATTTGAAACTTGTCAAGTCCAGTCCTACTTATTATGTTTAAGAAAATGTTCATGATATAGAGACATGATGCCTCATAAAACTTACATCTTGGACTTCTTATACTTTTATGCTGCATGTTTCTTTCCAATTTCAATTTTCTCCTGTATTGCTATCAATTATCACATTATATATTGACTTGATTTGGAAGTTATTATCGAATTTTTACTACTCCTTGGTAACTGCTGGTAGTACATAAGCTGCAACTTTTTTGTTGGCAGATTCCTTGAAAATATTTATCTTAAGTACTGCAATACATAATGAGCCACAATATATAAATATTCCACAAAGTAATATGTATTATATTTTTGGCATACAATGAAACCAACTCTGCCAACTCTTTGTCTCTCCAAAGAATACCTCTGTACCATCCTATCATGTAACTACAACTACCTTCTTTTTTCTGGTTTTGCTTATAACAAGAATGTCCCATGATTAAGCATTCCTAGGGATATGTTCACTTTAACATGTATAGCACTTTTTAGATGATTGACACTACACTTAAAATTTGTTGATAATCTAAAAAACAATATTATTCTTCCCTGCTCTGATTCCCTCTACTCTCCCATGTCACAAGATCTCTGATACTGAAGTGTTCTCTTCAGAAGTTTCATCTTTTGCACATTTCATTACTCATAAAAAACCACAGAATTCAAAAATACAAGAAAAGAAAATGAAACTTGTATGACATACAATCTAACAATCATCTGACAAAAGTCTAACTAAAGTTCAAGAAACCAGGTCAATGTGGTGTTATATTGTCAAGAGTAGATATTCTTAGCCTAATATCAGTAGAAGCATTCTTGACCATTGCTTTCACAATACAAAACCATATGAAATTATTATTTTTCCCAAGTAATTCACATAGCAATGTAAATGGTAGAGCCTCTGAAATGACTCTTAGAAGGAACCTAACTATGCATACAGGAAAAGCCAAGTGCATGAAGAATGCAGACTGTAATATGCAATCAAATGGAATAAACTATAAATCAGTACAGAGAGAGAGAGAGAGAGAGAGACAGACAGACAGACAGACAGACAGAGAGAGAGAGGTTTCCAGGTACATCTAATATTTGTGATTTCAAGCATTTGTGTGATCTTATTAATAACTTCATTTTCCCTTTCACTTTGGCATCTGCACACATTCTTGGCTATACGCAATAGAGAAGCAAAATGAAATGCTGAATCCACACAAGTTTGTGAAGTGGCTGCTGTCCTACTAAGTGCTTCCCTTGGCCTTGTTCATCTCACCATTAAAGAGCTCCCCATGCCTTCATTGCATATTTCTATTGTTTGTCTTTAAACTCAAGTTTTGTGTTTTGATTACGCCCTCAAAGAATGGTGCAAGTCATTTGGACTCTAAGCCCAAGTGTGTGTAAAGTCAGCAAGCCAGTTGTTAGAAAAAAAAAGATGTTAGATAAACTTTATGCCAGATGGTGTGTAGCCATTGTCTTCCATGAAAGACTGCAATTTTGGGTGGTCACAGCAACCTACCCCCAGTTTCATCTATTTTCCATTTCAATGTATTAATATTTGCACTTTTGACTTTTGGGCCATTTTCTATGAATGTTCCCCCTGTGAAAGCTGAGGATTGTATACACACACACACATCTATATAGATATACATCTATATATGTGTAAGTTGTATGTGAGTGTATGTGTAGCTTTGTGGCATAGTGTATAGAGAGCTTTTTGTACAGAAAGTTATGAAGATTTTAATTTGAGTCCTGAATCAGATGCTCACTAGCAGTATGCTAGAGTAGGAAAAATCGTTTAAATCTCCTCCCTTCAGTTTTCTTATCTGTAAAATGTTGCCAGTATCTATCTCATAATTGTAAAGATGAAATGATATAAGCTATGTGAAGTGCTTTGCAAATTGCTATATAAATGTTTATTTTTAAAATAATATTTATTAATTATAAATCTTATTATTTTATTATGATCTTGGACAGATAATACAAATGAATAATTAAATAGGACTAGAGCTGGATGGATTGCCTTTGAGAAGTTACAAACTTTGTTTAGTGATCCTAGGATTTTTTCCAAAACAAAAGCATATCTTTTTTAATATCAATATTATTTGGGTAATATATGCAGGAGTGAATTATGAAATATTACACTTTGAAAAATTGAAGTTTAGGCTCATCCAAAGAGCAGTGAAGAGTTTCATAGAGGGTGTGAGTAGGTTACAACACATTACAAACAATGAATTACATGGGAAAATTGATATGTCATCAAATATATTAATAAAAAAGGAAATGGGCTATTTCCACAGTAAGAATGAGGGATGAACAGTGGACAGCCTTTTCACTCCATTGGCCACTTCTTTGTGTTGAGAGAAAGCAAGGGAGTTCACATATGAAAACTTTATGGGAGGACAAGAATGAGAGTCACACAGGATGGGTAGGTATGGATAAATGGTGATCTGTATCCTCTAATAAAGTACCATTTTGACAAGAATATAGATATATCAGACAAAGTATACTCTGATCTCCCATCTTATCATTTGATTATTCCTTCTAAATGTTGAGATCACAATTCATCATTATCTGCCCCATCCTGCATGACTCTCATCCATGTCCTTACATATAGTCTCTCCAGGGACTTTTTTTTTTTTATGTATAGAAAAGGTACCTGTAAATGGTGCATCATCATTTAAGATAGACTCATAAAAGGCAACATCATGAGTATACTCAGGAGATTTTATGTCTTTTCTGTGTTCCAGAAAGGTTGTGTGTGAATCAGTTTTCAGTAAATTAAGTCATATTTCAAATTCACTAAAGCAATCCCATGCAGGTAACAGAAAAAAAAATACGTAGTTTGGGTATTGTATACTGGATAATCTTCAAAAATAAGGCAGAGAGATAAAAAAGATTTAAAGTTACACTGAGACTTAAATGTTCGAATTTTCTCATAAATAAGTAGCAACATATATTTAGATTCTTAATAATAGGAGTGATAACTTTTAGCCTGATATTTTTAGGTAGAGCATTGTCTGGCAGAAAATTCTATACATGACAAATAGAAAGATCTATCAATAGAGGAAAAAAATTCTAAACCCTGAATAGTTCAACACACAGACTACACATAAGGAAATTATTTGTGCTTCTTGCTCTCTTGTAAGTTTTTGCATTCTGAAGCATTGCTATATTTGGCATTAAGCGCTAAATAGATGACCCAAAGGACTAAAAAGACACATCAAACAGATATTGCTTGTGTTAACAGGACACCCCATAACTTGTTTTCAGTTTGTGGAAGATGTGTTAGGAATCTTAAAAACAAGTGCTGCTAAGGTGAGAAAATGACATCATATAAGCAATTTATACCACAATGATGTAAAGGAAAGCAACTTTCAAAGACGCAAGAATCTTGGTAAGTGAGTTGACTGATCATAACTCTAAAAGCCTAATACAACCTATTTCCTGACAGAAAGGTGATGAATGAGATCATAATTCTACAGCACAGCCAATGTGTGAATGTGTTTTGTTTTCTTACATTTCTTCATTATAAGAGAGGATTTATCTTGGAAGAAGGAGAAGTTTTATTTGTGTATTTTGGGGGGGTTTGCTTTCAGTGAGGAGTGAGTGTGTAGTGACAGAGAGAGAGAGAGAGAGAGAGAGAGAGAGAGAGAGAGAGAGAGAGAGAGAGAGAGAGAGAGAGAGAGAGAGAGAGAGAAAGAGAGTGTTTTTTAAAATATACAGAAGAGATCCTATTGTCACCTTAAACCATAGTGGTGGGGGTGTGAGGGTGTGGCGGAAGCCAATTTATTTCAGCCAAGAGAGCCAGTTATTACATTTTCAGTATGAGCATTTACTTCTACTCTAAAATAGGCAAATGCTACGTATCACTGCTTGATTTATTGTTTTATTGATTGTTTAAACCACATGTGGCCAATGGACTAAATGTAGCCCATAACACTTCAGAGTGCCACTGAATCAGATGGAAAAAAATGTGATTGTGAAACACAACAAAATAAATAAAAATACTATAAAACATAGATCATATTATATTATATAATAGTCAATGTGTGGCCAGCAGGAATCTTTGTTTAAGGATTAGTGGTCCTTACTTTTATTTGAATTTGGCACCATTGGTTTTGACTTAAGAAAGTGATGGGAGAAAATTATAATAATGCAGATTAAAATTACAAATGGGTTTTGTGTACAAGTTTGTTGGACAGCCAGTTGCTAAATATTTACCAGCACACTCAGGTTAAATTTAATAGAGAAAAAAAATTGTATGTGGTAGGTTCACAGTTTTCTGTTTTTTTGTTCTTTTCATATGGCAGTGTTTATGCCTGTCAGTTTTGATTAAGTTCATAATAGGCAAAGAAATGTGGAGTGTGGGAATGGAAGTGGGGGAAGAAAGGTTTAATTTATAACTGATTAGAAGATTGGAGACCTGAGGATATCAGAGTTTTTCTCACTTACTCTACTTCTAATTTAGCATCTTACTGTTAGAAAAGTAATTTGTTCTACTTTATCTCCCCCTTTTAGTCAAAAAATGGGTAGTGCTTGCCTTCTTGTGCGTGGTAATATATTATATATTTCCTAGAACTTGTTTTGAGCTCTTTGAAAGAAAATATTATTATCTATTATCCATTAGGTTACATTTATATAGAACTCTGAAAATTGTTAAGTGTTATATAAATGTGACCTATGTTATGATGGAGGAGGAAAAGGAGGGATGAGAGAAAAACTTCAGAGTAGGGAATTCTCAGTGCAGAAATTTCTCTCACAGATTAAAATCCGCAAACCATCTACCTGCAACTTATGTGCTGGAGGAACTGAGAGGTTAAATAACTTCCAGAACGTCAGTATGTGTCAGAGGTGGGTTTTCAATTCACAGCTTTTAGAATCCAAAGTCAACTGTTCCCTCCATTATCTTACACTTCCCCTCCATCAATATTTGGACAAAATTTTAAAGGTAACACTGGTACTCAACTTCCTAATTCCATTTTCATTTGTTATTTTAAAACAAATATTGATTAACTCTCTGTGACTGTGTTTTTAAAAAGGTGAATAGTGTTAAGTTCAAAGTCTATTTATTTTAACACTAATTAGTTGGTTAATTTACCATACTGTTTTCTAACAAAGCCTTCTTTGCACAGGTGGCCAAGGAAAAGTTGCATTTACCTTTAGGGTAGCAGATAATAATGGTTGCCATCAGATGGGGCTGTCAATAGAAGTCACATTCCTGAATGAAAAGAATTATTAGAAAATTCTGATGGAATCCCAGGTGCTATTTCTAGGGACCCACAGGGAATATACTTACCAGTTAAAGAAAATAGGAGTTAAAATAGTATGTTGTCAAAATAGTCAAGAGACTGTTTTGTCAACTTGAAGCTTTGTGAGATGTATTGTTCACATGGATTTCTACTCAGTTATTTCTCAAATTTTATCATTTCATTTCTAACAAAATCACTGAGTTCTCCAAACTTGGTAATTAGAAAATATCTATTATTCCGTGCAATGTAACTTCATTGCTTTAAAGTTCTTATTCTTAAGATATATAACTTGCTTTGAAGTGGTAGTATTGTTTCCATTTTTATTAAAAAGTAAAAGAGAAATGGGCAATAATACCCTGTTCAAGCATTTGCAGGGTAGTTATCATTAAAGGAGTATCATTTTCCATGATTTAGACCTTCTAACAACTTTCCTATATGTTTAAGGAAATCATGGGGACAAGGGTATAGTACATGTGTGAGTGGCTATATCACATAATGTCTATAGTCAATTTATTATATCAATTAATAATATTTTAATATCACATAATAATCTGTTATTACTATATTAAATCTGAGATGGTCTCTACGAAGAATGAGAGATACTGGTGGTAGGGCCCACTAATCGAAGTGATGGCTCAAATTGAGACTGTTCCCATAAGACATATGAGACAATTGTTTCATTACTTTATGTCATATTTTATGCTGACAATGACATCTTAGAAGGAACTCCATAACTGTGGCTACACATGGCTTTCAGGTGAGTTATCTTCATCAATTAAATTCCTCAGTTATTTTAACCTTTTATAGACACAGTCCATGGATATACTTAGTTGTATATTAAATATTCGATATAAAGGTCAAGTAAAATCATCAGCTGAAATAATTATCTTTTCATCATAAAAATCTAGCACAAATAGGGAATGAAAGGTATGTACATCAATTTTTAGCTAGCCCTGGGAAAAGAAAAGGAACAAGAGAAGATCACATGGGTCAGATGGTGTGTGTGTGTATGTGTGTGTGTGTGTGTGTGTGTGTGTGTGTGTGTGTGTTGTGTGCAAAATTAATAGATAGACAAGAATAATCCAAACAACTCAAGGAATAACATAGAATAGTGGGTAGAGCACTGTTTTCAAATTTTGCTCTAGGCACTTACTGGTCATATGACCCAAGCAAGTCACTTAACCTCTATGGAAGATATTAAGGATACAAAAACATCAAAAATCAGTTTTTGCCTTTAAAAAGTTTATATTCTACCTGAGGGAGGAGCACGAAACCTGTTTACAGAGAAATGAAAGCAAGAAAAATTGAAGGTGAAGAACACTAGCAATTAGGAAAATGGGGTAAACTTCAGGGAGGGTGGCATCTAAGGAGCATAAAGATTCTGAGAAATGGAGAAGAGAAAGGGTTACATTCTAGACTTGAAAGGTAGCCTAGGCAAAGTAATGGAGGTGGAAAATAGAAAATTAAGTTAAAGAGAGAGCTAATATGCTAATTTGGCCAAAAAGTACTGTTGTTCAGACCTATCTACCTCTTCATGACCCCATCTGGAGTTTTCTTGGCAAAGATCCTGGAGTGGCTTGCTATTTTCCTTATGCGGCTCATTTTACAGAAGAGGAACTGAGGCAAACAGGGTTAAATAACTTGCTCAGGGCCATACAGCTAGTTAGTGTCTGAGGCTAGATTTGAAATATGAAGATGTCTTTTTTAAAATTATTTTATTTGTTTTCAGTTTTCTACAATCACTTCTATATATCTTAGATTTCCTTTCCCCTCCCTCTTTCCTCCCTCCCTGAGACAGTGTGCAATCTTATATAGGTTCTACACATGCATTCTTATTAAATACATTTCCACTTTAGTCATGTTGCATAGAAGAGTTAAAATGAATGGGAGAAACCATAAAACAAAACAAAACATAACACAAGAAAAGTGGTCTGCTTCATTCTG
This sequence comes from Notamacropus eugenii, assembly GCF_028372415.1. Lineage (NCBI taxonomy): Eukaryota > Metazoa > Chordata > Mammalia > Diprotodontia > Macropodidae > Notamacropus > Notamacropus eugenii. The sequence continues at coordinate 165,645,359 of NC_092877.1, read as the reverse complement.
AGATCCAATTCTATAGTTCTTTCTCTGGATGTGGAAGGCATTTTGCCTCAAGACTCCATTGGAAATTTTTTAGGTCCTTTCATTGCTGTTAAGGACTAAGTCTACCAGAAAAATTTCTCACACACTCTGGTTGTTGCTGTGTACAGAGTTCTCCTGGTTCTGCTCCTTTGCTCAGTATCAGACCATGTAAGTCTTTCCAGGTCTCTCTGAAGTCTTCCTGTTCATCGTTTGTCATAGCACAATAGTATTCCATTACATTCATATACCACAAGTTGTTCAGCCATTCCCCAATTGATGGGCATCCCCTTGATTTTCCCACTCCTGGTACAAAGGTTTTTATTCCACCTTTGATAGCTCAGGTGGTAGAGCAGAGGATTGTAGAGGGAAAGGATGAGTCTTCCTGATTCTAAGCCCAGTGCTCTATCTACTTTGCTGCCTAGCTACTCTTGAAGGGAAATAATGCAAAATAAGGTTGGGAGGTAGATTAAAGCTATTTCTTGGAGGGAATATATTTCAGACTAAGGAGTTTGTTGTCTTTTGTCTAGAGGCAATAGGGAACTGTGATGATTTTTAAGCACCAAAATGTCTTAGAACTGAGAGGTAACTCATGGATGCTAAAATCACAGCATACATTAGATTATAAATTCCTTGAGGGTAGGTTCTGTCTTTTGCCTCTTCTTGTATCCCCATTGCTTAGTATAGTGCCTAGGTGTGTAGGTGCTTAATAATTATTTATTGAATCGAACTGAATTTCAGCAAGACATTTAACAATATTATTTCAGTGACATCTGTGAACAAGGAGAAAGAAGCAATGTGTCTTGGATGGTAGTGAATTTAGAGGAATTTTTCACCAGTGGAATGACTTGACAGGAAACATTGATGAATGAAGCATTACTGCTGTAGAGAGAGAGGTCTCTAGTGTTAAACCACAGGGCTCTTTTCTTGATCCTGTTTTATCACTTTTATCAGTAACCTGAATGAATAATCGAATATAACATAACATAATATATATGAATATATGGAATAATACAATATATATAGACTATGTGTTATACCCTACATACAGTCTGTAAAGCTGTACCTTACCTCCAATTTTTTGGCTATTGCCCTGGAATGGAGGGATGAGGGCAGGGGTAGTGGAATTGTTGATCAGATTTCACAGCACTAGTACATATGCAGAACATCCAGAGTGTGGAGAAGAATTAGGGATTAATCTTCTCTGACTGTTAATACACCAGATTGTTACCTTGTTAGGGTTCTTGACTTTCTTAGCTATGAAAACAGCTGCCATTAATTTACCTCTTGTGTATAATTTTTATTTTAGAGAGATCTGAGTGGTCAGGAGTGTCTAGAAAATGTCTAGTGTTTCTTGTTGGTAACTTGACTTAGAAATTCCATCTTGTGCATTCCTTATCTGTGCCTTTCCCTGTATCTTCATAGAGGATCAGTTTCTGGAGGCCTTTCTCCAACTCTTTTAATTACAAAAATACATGAGCCACGCTTAGATTTGTACCTGTTGATTCTTTCTCCCAATTACTTGACTTATCAGTCTCCTTTTCTCCTACCTTGCCTTAGAAAAGCCATGTCACTTCTTGAAACCTTATTCTTCTCATCTGGAAATTGGTGGGAGGGGTTTAAACTGCAGTTGGTAAGCTCTCAATTCCTTTCCACTTCTAAACTCTATTATTTTATGTCTTTTATGTTCAGTTGTTTCAGTCATGTCCAACTCATTGTGACCCCGTTTGGATTTTCTTGGCAGAGATTTTAGAGTAGTTTGCCATTTTGTCCTCCAGTTCATTTTCCAGATGAGAAAACTGAGTCAAACAGAATGTAGTGACTTTTCCAGGGTGATACAGCTAATATGAGTCCAGATTTGAACTTAGGTCTTCCTGACTCCAGGCCCAGTACCCTAGACACAGTGCCACTTAGCTGCCATGTATTGTACACCATTTCCTAAATGGCACTCTTATCCAGTAGGTTGACTTTGATCTGAGTGAGGGAGGACTGTGAAAGGGCACCAGCCTTACTTTCTCCTCCAGAGCCTTCTGTGTCCAATGACCAGATATTCAGGATGACTGAAGATGCCCAAGGATGCAGTGGGAGACCCTGGCCCTTTTAAGCTAAGGTCTTTTCAGGTTCTCATTTTGAGAGAGGCAATACGCATTCAATGAACAGGCCTCTTAAAGCAGTGACTCAAGGGATGGGCCCTTTACACAAAAAAAAAGAAAAGGAAAAAATAAACAAACTGACAGGGGAAGACCCCTTGGGGTTGCTGGCCAAAAGAGAAACAATTATTATTTACCTTCATTCTGAGCCAGGAGGGCCCCCAAAATAACCATTAAGTGGTGCTTGGGCAGGGATCTATTTTTCTCCAATCCATGAGAACCAGAATGAATTGAGTTTAAGGCTTGGTCTTTGAGAAAGAATTCTAGCCAATAAACCCCAAGTTAACTAGGTAGCTTTTAGTCATCAAAATTTACCTTCCTTTGGGCAGAACACCCTCAGGTAAGAAGAGAGGAAAGGAGAAGAGAGAAGGAGAGAGTAGTAGAGAAGAAAGAAGGGGAGGAAAGGGGAAGAGAGGGGAAGAAGACAAGCTGAGTTACCCAATTGGAACTGGCTGGCTGGGTCCCCATACAGGCAGCTCAGACTACTCACAGGTTGTGGCTTATTCTTTGTTCCAGAAGAGGACCAGGAGAGCTGAGAGATGATAACATGACTTGCAGCTGACTTTGATTTGAGTGAGGGAAGGCTGTGCAAAGTCACCAGCCTCACTTTCTCCTCCAGAGCCGTCTAGCTCCTATGGCCAGATATTGATAATATACTCCTGAATCAAGAATTAACTGCTTCAGGGGAAAAAAATGAATCCCTTCAAATTGTTGTCAGGCTCTATTTCAGATTTTGCTCCTGGCAATTTTCAAATGTTTAATCCAGAAAAATCACTTCTCATTGGGACTAAGTTTTCTCATGTATGATGCATGAAGACACTGGATTTTAGATGATTTCTAAATGTCCTGTGCAATACCTGATCTTAAGGATTTGAGAAAGAATGGGAATTTTGAATGACTATTCATTTTTTTCTTACAGAGTCAATGATATAAGAGGGAGACATGCTCCAAGTAGGGGTAATTTTTATTGCCCTGTGCATAGAGATCAATGCAAAGCCATGCAAGCTATTATTCATCTGACACAGTAAGACACATCTACCCAACATGGGATTGCAAGTCTGAAGACCTAAATATTAGTTTTGGGTTTGATTGCTCTGGATCCTTGAGCAAGTCACTTAACTTTCTAGGACCTCAGGCTCCTTATCTGTAAAATGGGTCACCTGTACTAGACTATCTCTACAGCTACCTTTGAATTCTCATTTTTTATTATTGCTGTTGTTACTATTATGTGTTATTATTATTATTGACAACTTGTAATTTCAAAAAGAGATGCTTCATTGGAAATATTAAAGAAAATATTGCATTATTTCAAATTTATATTTAATTTCTGATGAGTAGTTCTTGCTTCTTGGTTCCTTTATTATTAGATGGGAGTGTAAAATAACAGCTTCAAAATGTCGGTAAATTCAATGATATTAAATAATTTCAGAGTCCATGGCATTTAAAAGTATAGATTAAATTTAAAAATCCATATTCATCTTACTATATACTGGCTAATTTTCCCTTTTAGACTCAAATTCAATGTTAATTTAGGATTCTAGAATAAATTCAATTCTATCTATTTTACTATCTATTATGTCTCTCTCTTCTTTCTACCTTACTATCTGTCTATCATCTATTTGTGAATCTTTTTGGTAACAAGGTTTATTCTCTGACTGACAGGTAATCACTAACCATGAAGCAAAATGTGGGTTATATCAAATTAACTATTCTTCCAAAAGAGCTGATGCTTCTGACCAGAATTTTTGTTTTGTTTTATTTTCTGAAAAGGAGTTATTTTTATTTTGATCACTAGGGGAAAAGGTGAGAGATACTTATATTAAAGTTCCTGGGGATAAGCTCTCAAAGAGATCCTTAAGCTGGGTTTGGGAGGGAGAAAGATTAAGGGGATCTTTGAGGGGATGTTAGCTGGGAGAATGTTTTGTAATCTGTAGGGGACAGGAACTGGACCTGTGATTTCCTTCGTTTGGGAGTTCTGGTAAGGTATTTTCTCATAATAAGTCGAAACTTTGTCTGTGAATCAGAGTCTTGGGGAGTTGCCTGGGGGTGCATAGAGGTTTAACAGCTTACCCAGGGTCACACAGACAGCGCTGTGAGAAGCAAAATTTGAATTCAGCTTCAAAGCCATATCTTTTCTATACCTGATGCTTCTTGTACCCTGTAAAAGATGATAGAAATTGAATATACATATAAATATAAATATAAATCTCTTATAGTGGGAGCACTATAACCCCAGCACACAATACAAATGGATTTTGATGGAGGGTGGGGAGTAGTTCAGGACAGAACTATACTTTTTGAGGACGACAGAGTTCTGTCAAGCACCTTCAGACCTTCCTTACTGTTGGCTTTCCTTTTCTTTCTTAAAAAATCAGTTACTTAGTTCAGCCAATATTTTGAATATTGCATTGAATATTAAGGAAAAATTGTTTCTAACAATGAGGTCTTTGTAAATTTCTTTTTATAGAATTTGTCAGTAGGATTAGTCCAGAGGTACTAACCCAAGATACAAAGTGAGACATTTTCTTTTTGGACATGTTCAGTGTAGAAATTTGTTTTGCTGGACTATGAATATTTGTTACAAAAGTTTCCTCTTTGGAGGTGGGAGATGGAATCAGATCAGGGGTACACTGGAGCTGGCTCTGAGCCAAAGATTAAAGTTTCAATGTAAAATTTTCATTTATACCTCAGGAAGTGACACATGCTAAACATAACAAAATTAGATTTGTTATTTTGTTGAATTTGAGACTTAAAGAGATAGAGAAAAAAATAATGCAGGTTAAACTTAAATGTTTATACATTTTTTGAGAGACAGTTGGTAAACATTTTACCAACACAAAACTTGAGGGTAGGGAGAGAAAACAGTTTTTTCTTAAGTATAAAAAAAATTTAAATGGAGTATGATAAGCCTAGAGGCACCAACAGGAGAGTCTAGGGATCTTAGGAAGTAACAAGATCAGAAAGATAATAGTAGCATCCAGGAGGCATCTAAAGTCTTTTGTCCAATAAACAACCAGAGGGTTCCAAAAGTAGAAAAGGAAACATTGCAAATCCAAGGCCAAATTATTGAAGGAATTTATTTGCTTGGAAGGTCTCCTGATTGGCATCTACTTTCTAATATCTATGCTGGCCTACACCTAGGAGCCTGTCTTGTGGCTAGGACTGCTGGATGTGTGTCCTTGTACAGTTAGAAAATAAAACTGTTTGTCTTAGGTTATCAAAATAAATTCCATAAGCCCAGAGCCTGCTCTCAGTGTTTTATTTCAATTGTTGAAGAGGAAAATCAAAACTTCAAATTGGATTTTCTTAATTCCACTGGTAAAGACGAACTAAACCTCTTAGAATGTAGTCACTACACTATTTCCACAAAGCAAATTAATCTCAAACATTGGCTTCTTCTTCCTGATTACTCCTTTTTATGCTACTTAACTTTTTCACACAATTAAATAGAAAGTTTCCTTTTCCTGCAATAGAAGGCCCATCATCTTAATATATAGATAATGTTTCCGCTGGCATTCTTATACTTATAAGCAGGTTATAAGGATGTGGGTGGGGGAGCAGAGAGATACAATGCCTTTGCTTATTTGTCTCTCATTTCAGTGATTGATGTAATAACCATAAAATTTATCCCACCTGAGAGTTAGAGGGCCCAAAAGGTTCAGACATCCCAGGAGCCCTTCTCTTCCCCTCTACTAGTCCCTCATTCACATCCCAATGCACTGAGCTCTTTGCTTAGCACATAATAAGCACTTAATCAAAACAGTTTCATTTATTCATCTGATTGAGATGATTGGCAGTGATAGCAAAAAAAAATGGTGGAAGTGAATGGATTGGCTATGTTATATAATCTGACGTGTTTAGGGTTAGGCTGAAAAAAAAGTAGTTGAATTTAAGATACTACTGCTGAACATAGGTTAGTGCTTAGAGGAATTTTACCTGATCTAGTATCCTGCTTTCTGACAGGAGAATGATTAACACTTCAGTAATTTCCTTCATACTTTGATGGATTAGTCACTTTAACATAACAGATAGAGTACTGGGCTTAGAGTCAATAAGCCCTAGATTCAAATCCTGTGTCCAACATTTATAGTATAAATGAAGTCACTTAATCATTTAGCACCTCAGGCTGACTCCCTAGGACTCATCTCCTCCCAAAATGGCAGTTATTTATACCAAGGACTTCATAGATCTTTTGCATATTTACATACACAAGTTGATAGTTCCATGAATCCATTGTCCTATAAGTGGAGTATATGTATCCATGTCCTCATTAGTGTGAACTCCATGGATGAAGATGTGGATCCACTAACGTCTTCTCCTTCAGAATCATTCTTGCATGTATCTTTCTAAAAAAAATCCACCCAAAATATTTGCAACCTTTCTCCAGCTCTTTTAACATTTTGTGGTTACCAGTGCAGCATTCTAGACTGTTTATTTGGTACTCCTCACTCTTAATACTGACTGGTTCACCACCTATTATAATAATATGGGTCCTTGAAAATATCTTTCATGATGCTTCTCATACGCAGTTTGTTATTGGAAAATACGTGCAGCCACACACCATAGTGAGGAGACCAACTTGATTTCAGTTCTAGCTTATGACCCATCCTGGCTCAGTGACTCTAAAATTATAGCTTACAAATTGAGTTTTTGAGCTGCATTGGTGAAGAAAGTTGCTACATGGAGAATTCACTATATTTATAAAAGTAAAAGTCTTTTGGGGTCACCTGCAGTTGTAATTCTGAGATTTTTTCCTGCAGTATCTAAAAAAAAAACTTTCACCAATACCCAATATACTTAGTTCCTTATAAAGAGGATAAACATGTGTAAATTATTTCCCTTTATCTTATATTTCCCCATGTACTTTTCTCTTTTGTTCAGTCTTTTTGATTCATACTTCAGCTTGTCTGTTGTCCCCTCATAAGATTCTTTGTGTCCAAAGCAATATTTTTTCTTTTTCTTTACTTGGATTTATTGGTACTTTTAAAAACAAAACATGCTTCAATCAATTTTTGATTGAACCCTTCCAAGAAAAAAAAATAAGAAAATTGACCAACATCCAATAGTATATGCAACATTCTACATCTATGATGCCCTCTCCCTCCAAGGGAGATGGTCATATAATTTAGCATATCTTCCCTATCTTCTTCCTTTTCTTTTAAAAAACCCACCTCACAGTTTCTTTATCATCAAAGTATAGCCATTTTCTTCCCCCTTACTGTGGCCAGCTGGCTTCAAAACATCATTCACAGTGGAACAGTCTGAGACCAGCTGAGGGTGAGTTTCCTCCTCTCCATGCATTGCTCAAGCAGTTGGTCTGTCCAATCCCAGGAGTTTGTTACTATAGATAGTTCTTTTGTCAGTTGGTAGTCACCAGTTAACAACTGATACTTAATAGAAAACATGGCAAAAGCTGTGTGTTAACATAACTAATGTGTAAAGATGATTAATATGATTGTACATGTATAACATATCAGATTGCTTGCTCTCTTGGGAGGGAGAAGGGAGAACAATTTGGAACTCAAAATCTTATAAAAGTAAATGTTGAACATTTTCTTTACATGAAATTGAAAAGAATAAAATAATATTAAGTGGGGAAAAAAAGTTATGTGCTTCCTAGTGCCTTGTATTTTTCAATGTTGAGGCTAAAATTGAACAGTTCAACAAGTTGAAATATTTGTACATTCATTCTCCCTCATAACAAAATGTCTTTTTGCTATCCTCCACTTCCCTACTCCCATCCAATCTAGTGTCAATTCCTTTCTACAGTGAGCAAACAAAAACAATTTTAAGTTTAATGATGTGACAGTAATGAACTATATTGTGGTTAACCTTATGGGCTATAAAATAACACTTTTTTTCTTAATAATAGCTAACCTTGATACAAATATAGTTCTGAGGAAGAGTCAAAACAGAGAAAAAAAATTATAGACCAATTTCTCTAATGAATATAGATGTAAAAATTTTAAATAAGATATTAGCAAAAAGAATACAGCAGATTATCACAAGAATAATACATTATGATCAGGAATTATACCAGGAATGCAAGACTGGTTCAATATTAGGAAAACTATTAGTATGATTGATCATATCAGCAGCAAAGCTAACAGAAACCACATGATTATCTCAATAGATGCAGAAATGGCTTTTGACAAAATACAACACCAATGCCTATTGAAAACACTGGAAAGCCTAGGAATAAATGCAACTTTCCATAAAATAATTAGCAGTATCTAACTAAAACCTTCAGCAAGCATTATATGCAATGGGACAAGCTTGATGCATTTCCAGTAAGGTCAGGGGTGAAACAAGAATGTCCATTGTTACCACTATTACTCAATATGGTACTAGAAATGTTAGCTGTAGCAATGAGAAGAAAAAGAAATTGAAGGATTTAGAATAGGCAAAAAAGAAATTAAGTTATCACTCTTTGCATATGATATGATGTATAGAGGGAATCCCAGAGAATCAAATAAAAAACTACTTGAATTAATAAACAACTTTGGCAAAGTTGCATGTTAGAAAATAAACCCACATAAATCATCTATGTTTCTATATATTACTAACAAAGCCTAACAACAAGAGATAGAAAGAGAAATCCCATTTAAAGCTAAGGTAGACACTACAAAATATCTGACAGTCTACCTGCCAAAACAAACCCAGGGACTATATGAACACAATTACAAAACACTTTTTGCACAAATAAAGTCAGATCTAAGTAAGTGGAAAAACATCAGTTGCATGTGGGTAGGCCAAGCCAATATAATAAAAATGATAATTTTAGCTAAATTAGTTTATTTACTCAGTGCCATACCAATCAAACTATCAGATAATTATTTTCTAGAGCTAGAAAAAAATAACATCAATATTCATCTGAAAAAACAAAAGATCCAGAATATCAAGAGAACTAAAGAAAAGAAATTCTAGGGAAGGTGACCTAGCCCTGACAGATCTCAAATTATATTATAAAACAGCAATTAACAAAACCACTTGGTACTGGCTAAGAAACAGAGGGGTAAGTCATTCCCCAATTGATAAATGGTCAAAGGATATGAACAGGCAATTTTCAGAGGAAGAGGTTAAGGCTATCTATAATCATATGAAAAAATGCTCTAAATCACTATTGGTTAGAGAGATGCAAATCAAAACAACTCTGAGGTACCACATCACACCTATAAGATTGGCAAACATGACAGAACAAGAAAATGATAAATGCTGGAGAGGATGTGGGAAAGTTGGAACACTAATTCATTGTTGGTGGAGCTGCGAGCGCATCCAACCATTCTGGAGAGAAATTTGGAACTATGCCCAAAGGGCTACAAAAATGTGCATACCCTTTGACCCAGCAATATCGCTACTAGGACTATATCCCCAAGAGATCATAAAAATGGGAAAGGGTCCCACATGTACAAAAATATTTATAGCAGCACTCTATGTAGTTGCCAAAAACTGGAAGTCAAGGGGATGTCCATCAATTGGGGAATGGCTGAATAAATTATGGTATATGAATGTAATGGAGTACTATTGTGCCATAAGAAATGATGAACAAGAAGACTTCAGAGAGGCCTGGAAGGACTTATATGACCTGATGCTGAGTGAAAGGAGCAGAACCAGGAGAACTTTATGCACAGCAACAACCACAGTGTGTGAGAGTTTTTTCTGGTAGACTTAGATTTTTGTAATAACACAAGAACTTCTTACCAAAAAAAAAAAAAAAATCCCAATGGAGGATCTCAAGGCAAAATGCCTGCCACACTCAGAGAGAGAAATATGGAAGTCACTCACATATTGTAGCAGATCATGTTTGTGTATGTGTATGTGTTTGTGTATCATGTTCTGATTTGTTATACGATTTCTTTCATTTATCTTAGTCTGACTACATAGCATGACTATAGTGAAAATATACTCAATAGGAAAGTATATGTAGAATCTATACAGAATTGTATGCAGTCGTGGGGAGGGAGGGGGGGAGTGAGGGGTAGGTGGGAGGGATAAAATCACAATTGTATGGCAGTGATTGTTAAACATTACAAAATAAAAAAAAAATAAAGCCTTTCTGAGCTACTGTTGTGCTCAGTCACTTCAAAAAAAAAAATAAGACCAGGATACTCAGAATAAAAATAACTGTCATAAAAAAAAAAAAAACAGAGAGGTAGACAAGTAGAATAGGTTAGGTTCTCAAGACACAGTGGTCAATGCATATAGCAATCTCCTGTTTGATAAACCCAAGGACCCCTTTTGGGTCCTTCTTCTGGGATAAGAACTCACTCTTTGACAAAAATTTCTGGTAAAACTGGATAACAGTGTGACATAAACTGGGCATAGACCAGTTTCTGACACCACACACACGAATAAAGTCCAAATGGGTACATGATCTAGGTATAAAGATTGATACTATAAACAAATTAGGGGAGCAAGGAATAGTGTATTTGTCAGATTTATGGAGAATGGAGAAATTTTTGACTAAAGAAGAGACAGAAAACATTATGAAGTACAAAATGGATAACGTTGATTACATTAAATTGAAAAGTTTTTGCACAAACAATTCAGTGCACCCAAGATTAGAAGGGAAGCAGACAACTGGGAAAGTATTTTTGCAACTACCATCTATGATAAAGGCCTCATTTCTAAAATATATAGAGAACTGAGTCAAATGTACAGGAATACAAGCCCCAATTGAGAAATGGTCAAAAGATATGAACAGACAGTTTTCAGAGGAAGAAATTAAAGCTACCAATCATAATATGAAAAATGCTCCAAATCACTATTGATTAGAGAGATGCAAATCAAAACAGCTCTGAGGTACCACATCATACCTGTCAGATTGGCTAATATGACAAAACAGGAAGATGATAAATGTTGGAGAAGATGTGGGAGAATTGGAACACTAATTCATTGTTGGTGGAGCTGTGAGCTGATCCAACCATTCTGGAGAGCAATTTGGAACTATTCCCAAAAGACTACAAAAATATGCATACCCTTTGACTCAGCAATATCACTTCTAGGACTGTATCCCCAAGAGAGCATAAAAATGGGGAAGGGTTCCACATGTACAAAAATATTTATAGCAGCACTCTTTGTGGTGGCCAAAAACTGGAAATCAAGGAGATGTCCATCGATTGGGGAATGGCTGAATAAATTGTGGTATATGAATGTAATGGAATACTATTGCACTATAAGGAATGATGAACAGGAAGCCTTCACAGAGGCCTGGAAAGACTTATATGATCTGATGCTGAGTGAAAGGACCAGAACCAGGAGTACTTTGTGCACAGCAACGACCATAGTGTGCAAGAGTTTTTTCTGGTAGACTTGGAACTTCAGTGCAATGCAAGGACTTAAAAAAACTCCCAATTGTCTTTTAAGGCAAAATGCCTTCCTCATCCAGAGAAAGAAGTATGGAATTTGATTGCAGAATGTAGCAGATCATTTTCTTTTGTATTACATTTTGGTTTGTTATGTGATTTCTCTCATTCATTTTAATGCTTCTATACAGCACAACTATGGTGAAAATGTATTTAATAGGAATGTATGTGTAGAACCTATATAAAATTGTATACTGTCTTGGGGAGGGAGGGGAAAAAATCTAAGTTATATGGCAGTGATTGAAGAACACTGAAAATAAATAAAAAATAATATTAAAAAAAGAAATGATGGAAAGGAAGACTTCAGAGAGGTCTGGAAGGAACTCTATGAACTGATGCTGAATGAAAAGAGAAGAACCAAGAGAACTTTGTACACAGCAACAACCACATTGTGTGAGGAATTTTTTGGTAGACTTAGTACTTTGTTGCAGTGCAAGAACTTAAAAAATTCGCAGTGTTCTCTTAAAGCAAAATGCCTTCCACATCCAGAGAAAGAACTATAGAATTGGATTGCAGAATGAAGCAGACCATTTTTCTTGTGTTATGTTTTATTTGGTTTTATGGTTTCTTCCATTCATTTTAATTCTTTTATGCAACATGACTAAGGTGAAAATGTATTTAATAGAAAGGTATGTGTGGAACCTATATAAAATTGCATGCTGTCTCAGGAAGGAAGTAAAGAGGAAGGGGGAAAAGAGGGGGAAGGAGGGCAAAAAATCTAAGATACATGGAATTGATTGTAGAACACTGAAAACAAAATGGTTTAATTTGAAAAAAACAATAGCTAACAATTATATAGCATTTACTATGTACCAGGCACTCACTGTGCTAAGCACTTTACAACAATAATCTCATTTGATCCTCAGAACAATCATAGGATATAGATGCTGATATTATCCTCGTTTTATAGATGAGGAAACTGAGGCAAAAAACAGTTATGTGACTTTCTCAGGTTCACACCCCTAGTCTTAGATAGAATGAGAACTCAGGTCTTCCTGACTTCAGACACAGACTTCTATATACTGTACCATCTAGCTGCCATCAAGTTTCTCAGTTCCTGAAATAATTTAAATATATCATTTCAAAATTTTCAAAATTGTCTAGTGATTTTTTTTGTTAATGTAATAGAAAAAATATTTCATAAAAAAGAACTACTGTCTTTCACTAGCAGCTTGTCATAGAAAATGTTCCATATGGCATATTTGCATTGCTCTAATTCTCTTAAGTTCTTATAGTAACATTAAAACTTTTAAAATATTATTTTCTTCTAATCCATCAATTTATATTCTATTGGTATTACACTTTCTTTGATATTTCTTTGATTTTACTGTTCTTTTTTTGTTTGTTTCTTAAGGACCTTCGTTCTCCATTCTGATATCAAAGTCTCCCTTAGTGGTCTATTTCAGTGGTTTACTGATATTTATATTTATCTCCTTTTAATCTCTTCGCAAGGTATTGATTTCACTGTCACTGGAGAAGCTCAAGCAGGGACCAGAGAGTTTGTCAGGTAAATCGTAGGCTAGAGTCATGTTTCACACAGTTGCTACAAGAGATAATCCACCTCTGAAGTCTTTTCTGACTGAGATTTGTATCATGGATAGAGTAGCAAAGAGCATCGTTTGAATCCTGCCTCAGACACTTACTAGCTGTATGATTCCAAGCAAGCCACTGAATCTGTCTTTGACTCATCGGCTTCCTCTATAAAATATGGATAATAATAATACATATTTCACAAGATTATTGTGAGGATCAAAAGAGGCAAAGTATAGAAAGCATTTTACAAAATGTAAAGCACCATATAAAAGTTAGCTGCTACTGTCACTGCCACCATCATTACCATGACTATTTCTGCTTCTGATAATACTACTACTACTACTACTACTGCTATTGCCACCACCATTACTGTTACTACAACTGCAACTCCTCCTCTTGTATGTATGACAAGAAATATCCCAGTTAATTTGTCAGTCTTCTTTAGATTATGTTTTATTGTGATTTTTAATATTCTTTTCCTTTTTAAAAAGCTTTAAGAGACTATTTTAAATGTACACATTCACATTCTTCTCTCATGTCTTTCCTGTGAATGCATATGCATGTGTGTATTTTCAGCATGGAAGTGTTTTTCTCTCCATCAAGGTGATATGTGCTTTGAGAGCTGAGATCATGACTATATCTGCATGATGGTAGCAAATGGAACTTAACCAGAAATATAGCCCATTCAATTTGTCATAGCTGGGCAGAAGGCATGGAGAGGAGGGTGGTAATCTGTGAATACCTGTTATACCAAATCAGACCCAATGAGGCTTTGGACGATAATTCATCCTGTTGTGGTGTTGTATCTCTTATCTTTTGTTGTATCTGTATCACTTACTTAGCTTGTTGCCCTCCAAAATTCTGGGACAGGGCTTCAATCACATGACATCATCCTTAGTTCACATGCTCATCATTCTCAGCAGGACTTTTGCAATAACCTCCTAATTGGTTTCCCAGTTTCTAGCCTGTGCCTTCTTCATTCAGCCCTCTACAGAACTGCCAATTATTATTACTAAAGTAAAGATATGATAATGCCTGTCCTTTTAACAAAAAAATCTTCAGTGATTCCTTATTAAGTCTTGGATAAAATATGACATAGTAATATGACCTCCATGCATTTTTTCCAATCTTATTTCTTGTTGATTTGCTTTCTCTTTGTTCCATTCAAACTGGCTAGCTGTTTTCTCAGAAATGCCCCATCTTTAGCCTCTGAGTACTCTCTCCACATCTGCCTTGTAGAAGCCCTGGTTTCCTTCATAGTAGAGGTCATGTGCTATTTTCTGTCAGATATATTGTCTTGATCTTCCTCCCACAGCCATGCCTAGATAGTAAAGCTTCTCTTAAAAATTAAATTTTACTTAAATATACTTCATAATTATAGGATGGCCTAGTGGATAGCTATTCCCTGTAAAGGCATAGCGTGTTGCAGTTCTAGGAAGATCTTGGTTCAGTTTCTGCCTTTGATATTTACTAGCGATTTAACCCTGGGTAAGTTTCTTAATACTCTTGTCAAATCTTGAAACTATATGTTGCTGAGAAGTAATCATCTTGAATTGATGAGAATTTCCTCACCTGGGAGTTCCCTACATCAATGTAGGGACCACAGACCCAGTCCCTATCCTTAATAATTACTTGCATTTGTTTGTGTGGTGTTTCCTCAGTGAAACACAAGCTCCCTGAGGAGAGAGACGGTTTTGTTTTTATTTTTTTACAGGGAGTGCCTTACATAGTACATTTTATGAAGTAAACGCCTAATAAATGTTTATAGAACTGAATATGTGACTATACAAGGGAGGCAATCTGGGCATATTCCATTATGTTGATCAAGCACCATGGGTAGAATCTAGGGAGCTGAATTATTCAGTATGAGGGATGCCATTGACCATCTTCTTAAAACCTTTTGTTTTATCAGAGTACCATTAGGACATGCTCAGTTGTGACTCATGGCTTTGTGCTTGTTTGATGGCCCTAGATGGCTGAATAGGTACAGAAATTCACTCCTGTCCAACAAATAGAGTGAGGTAGACGTAATGCCACTATCAGAACAAGGAAATTTTTGCCCAATTTTTTTCACTTCTGATGAAGTAATGGGACAAGGGAGAGAGCTGTTGCTAAAGTATTTTTCATCAAAATACTTGATGAAAGGAGTCTCATAAATGCAAGTTTATAACATTACTAAAAGTGTTAGGCTGGTATGCATCCTGAGAAAGTGGAGTGTTAAAATACAGAGGGTGCTAAAAGCTTCTTTCATGAAGAATATTTATAGAAACATTAAAAATTAGAGTTCATAGCAATACCCAGTGAGAACTAGGACACACATATAAAGCATGTATGAGTTACTGAAATAATTTTCTTATGTTGTTAAAACATGTTCACTTTTGAAGGCAAAATGGACCAACTTTGGTTTGCGTGCAAAAGCCCCTAGAAAATTAAATGTCCTTTTCCCTCCCTGGAATTCAATTCCAACCCTAAAGTTTAGAATAAAGAAGCACCAATTGAAATAACTCAACCGCATAGAAAGGATTTGTTTGAAATTTAAATCTGATTTTTGATCTCAGAGTAAACAAAGGATATCTTTACATGAGTAATGAGGTAAAGGATTGCAGCAATTATTTAGCTAATTCAAGCTAAAAATCCACCTTTGCTTCCTTCTTATGAATATATCTTGCAGAAGCATTTGAGGGCTGAATTATCTAGATAATTACCTAGTTATGCAGTTAAAGGTGCTGTGTGTAAATATAGTCTCTACATTAATTTTCTAAACATGGTAAGGAGGTGGGGCCAGTACTGCTTTAAATTTTAAGTAATTTTTTTCTCAACATTTAGAACTCACTAGAATGTAAACAGTATTATTTTTAGGCTCCAAGCTCTACTTTAACCTCAGATGAGATAAATTTACTAGGTCTGGATTTTCGAGATTATTGTTTTTGAAGCAAGAAATGACTAGCCTCTCTCTTCAGTGCCAGGCTCTGACCACAGAAGAGGCTTTAGCTTTTAAAATGTATGCATTTGACTACCAAAACTGTTATCCTTCCAAGCTGTGAAATCCACAGATGTTCAGCAGATTTGCAGCTATGATAATAGATTTTCAGGGGATAGCCAATTCTATTTCCTTCAGAAGAAGAAAATTTGCCATTTGCCTCCAAATTTGAACTTATTATTATGTAACTTTAATACATGCAGATATGACTGATTTAGGAGTCATACAATGGTAGGTTAGTTCTACTTGACATGATATTAAAATACAAGTTTTAGCAAATTTTTAAAGATGTTTCAGAAGGCTGGTTGTTTTCTTTACCAGCACTCTAAATTGATCTCATACCCTATCCCTTCTAGCTTTAAATCTTCTGATCCTGTGACTTTTCCCTGCATCTCTAATGTGAGTTTGCAGATTGCAAAACTAATTATAAAGTACCTTACTTGTAATTAGGAATTGGTTTGAATAGTTTTGAGTGGGGTAGGTCTACTTTTTTGGCACTTTCTGAGGAAAAATATCAGAAAATTAGACTTCTAAGCATTTTTGAAATAAAATCACAAAAGAAAATCTCAGAAACATAAATGAATGTATTCTCAAACTGCCGATGATTTCTATCTGAATTTTAATGTTACACATAAGAAATAAAGACAGTAATTTTTAATAAGGTTTTAAAAATCTCAGATAAATATTTTTAAAACTTTGGAGATTTCTTGAAAGACTTTAGAGGGTATACTTCTCTATAGCAGAGATGCTGCAATTGACTAAATAATAAACTCACAAAAAATGTTTCCCAAAGCTGCTACAGCATGGTGGGGGCACTACATCTCTACTCAGACTTATTCCTCTTCCTGTCTCCCTGAAGGGGTGGACCACAAATAGTTAAATTTTTTTTAAAAAAACTCCTAAGACAGAAAGGCACATTTGTGGTTATCTCTGCTTTCCCTTGATCAATCTCTCTCCTTCTCTCTTCTCCCCTCTCTCTTTCTCTCTTCCCTCTTTCTCCCCTATTCTCCCCCCTTTTCCATACAATCACTGATACTTCTCACTTAGAGGTAGCTCCTTTCACCTAAGGAGATTATTGTAGATTCATGAAGGACACAGCAAGCTCTCAATGCTTTTTAAGGAGGGGATTTGGTTCCAAAATAGGTCACTAAGCTTTTCAGCCTCTTGCTTATTTACCTAGTCAGCAGGAGGCTGTGTCTCTGGGTGCTTAGTGGACTCCTGGGGAATCAGGAAGGAAACAAAAGTAAGCAGTGACAGCAACTTCAAATGTGGGAGTCTGTACCATTAAAGAAAGTAGTTGTTAATAAGGGCCTGTGAGACCTAGGTTTCCTTGGTTTCCATGACAGTTATTAGGTACTATAGAAATTGAATTGTCTCCCACAATGCTCTTGGGGGAGAAGGGGTGCTCCTGGTGACAAAGCAATGTAGTTATGGCTAGCAATAAATCATACTTCTGAGGATGCAAAGAAAACAACAACAACAACAAAAAAAAAAAAACCTCCCTGGATTCTTGGGTCTTTACGTTGTTTTCCCCTAATTTGGTACACTTGACTTTTGGGCTAGAAGACCCTGGTTGATGCTGCACAGCGTCTCAAACACTATTTTCCCTTTTTTGTTTAGAACTGAGCTTTGGCAAAGCAAGGATGTGAACAATTACACAGGTGGGCTACTCAGGGGGAGTGAAGAGATCAGGCAGCCAATCAGGGACTGGCAACCTCCAACACTGCCAACATGCCCCTCCAGCAGATTTCTGTAATTCCAGCAAGGGAGACTGCCAGCAATGGGAGAAGTTCATTGGGCAGAAACAAAGAGAAGAACAAGGAAGTGGAGGTAAGAGGAGGTTTGATTTTGATACAAAAGGACAAGTCAAGCCCCAGTAGCCAACCAGTATTCACAGCTCCATGGGATGGATGGCGCCCTTGGTTTAAGAGCAGCTGCACACAAGGCTTCAGCGGGGCGACAATAGATTGAAACAGAATTAGGTGTGACTAATGAGAACATAACTCAAAAGCATCTCAGAGTTCTGGAGGGAGAGAAAAGGAACCAAGACCAGGAGGACATTTGCTAAGAGGACGGGTTGAAATTCCTGCAGGCTGAATAATTTTATTATTTAAACAATAATAATTAAAATTAATCATAATATTTTACTGAGATACTACGATATTTCTCTTGTAAGATATCTCCCCCTCCTCCATCCCACCCTTTACATATTCTGCCCTTGGCTTATGAATGAGGACTATTTCATCGTATTTTCTTTGCTGCTGATACATCCTAACAGTACTTCCTTTTCTTAATCCAGATAGGTTGGAAAATAATTTCCTTATCAGAAATGTGGAGAAGCCAGTATTACTTTAGTTAGTGACATTAAATCCAGTTTATATTCTCTTATTCTCTCTCTCTCTCTCATAGTCTTTTGACTTATCACCCTTCTGATCCCTGCCTGACACAATGTATCTGTTTTGCCTAAATTTGTTTCATTTACATTTTTCTTTTTTATGAGAGAGTCTTAAGTTTGAAACCTACACCACAGAAAGGTAATATGCAAACAACTAAATTTACAGAGTCCTTTCTAATTCTAAGAACAGTTCTCTTTTTTTATTCACTTCAGAGGTGGTAAGATAAGGATGTTAGTTGAGGAAACTATAAAGGGCTTTGTAATGAACAAACCAAAAGGGAGATCCAGAGACTAAATGTCAAAAACCAAACCCTGGAACTTAAATTTCTTTATCCATTTTAAACAGTCTTTGCCTGGTACAAGGGTCTCATAACAGAGACTTTTAAAAGACACAAGTGTGTGTGTGTTTTTCCCCAGTTCAGAACTTGAATCTTTCTTGTTAGAGAAGATTTAGGTATGTGCATAGTGAGGCAAGACACAAATGAAAGCTATGTCAAGGAATGGAGAGTAAGAGGGAATGAGATCTAACGCACTTTCCATAGTTGTTTTCCAATTAGTATAGTATGAACTATACGCCCTACTTCAAAAAAAAATCATTTTGAAAATCAACAGATTATTGATGTGGCTGAGATGGTTAGATGACAGAACATTTCAGATAGCCAGACTGATTTAGATTGAGAGACACTCTTGGTTTAGTAGCTGCCTTGTGACAGTGCAGGAGATAGTAGTTTGAACTTTCACAGATTAAATATCCTTGAGAGGTGAACTTCAACTAGCAGGAGAAGTGTTCTTCCCTCCTTAAGATGTGTTCTGTTCATGTGCTTCAAATTTGTCATGCAGCAAAAGAGATGGCTTTAAGGGGTTTTGGAGAGATGGTGGAGGTGAGGGGAAAGGGAAATAGAACAATTTTGGAGTTAATGTCATAGAGTAGAAAGAATGCTGTCTCTGTAGCCAAAGGATTTGAGATCAAAACTCACCTGTGTGACCCTCAGCGTCTAGCCTTAGTTTCTTCATCCCTAAAACAATGGAATGGGACCTGATAGTATGTGAATTCCGTTCCAGATACACATCCATGGTCCTATAGCCATAGGTCTATACTGAATGAAATGAGCAAAGGTTCATGGTAACCAACATAAAGTCATGATTCTTTGGTCTGTTTTAAGATAAGTTAAATTTTGAGGATAATGCTGAATTATTAAATGGTGTGTTTATTTAGTATCCAAGAAGTGTCAGCATCTCTTCTGGGTGGGGTGTATAAAAACTCTTTTATTCAAGTTTTTTTTTTTTTTCTACTTGACTTTTTTTTTGGAAACCTCTTTGAGAAGGAGTCTGACAAGTCTGAGATGACTTGAAAGTGGAATGTATTCTCTTGATTGCTTTCAGGAAGTTTTATAAAATAATTCCATAATAAAATCAAGAAAAGCTGAAAATTTCCATCAGAATTTAAACTTAATCAGCACTTGTTACAGGCATTTAATGAACATCTTGTCTCTTTAATATCTTGGGTTCGGTTATAGGTATGAACACTATGCTACCTAAAGAGATGAATGCCCTTAGTGGCAGGAGAGCTTGATTATTAGCAACAAAGGAATAAATGCCCTTCATCTCCACTCCTGCTTCAGGCTTGCCCAAGTCTTGTCTGTATAACTTTGGGAAAGTCACTAAACATGTATGGAATGGAGTTGCCTGTACTGTAGCGAATGAAATGATAAATACATAAAATTTTGCAAACTTGAAATTACTATGTCAGTTATTCTTTGTTGCCTTTTTGGGAACTAGGCCTTAGGCTCATGATTTCAATAATATAGTTACTCCCTCCCTGAATGCAGGACCTTCTCTGAAATTTACTGTTTAGAGTAGGCTCGAGTGACTTGCCTTGGGTCATGCAGCCATTATGTATCAGAAACACTACTTCAACCCAAATCTTCCTACTTCAAGAACAGCTCTCTGCTAATATAATCGTTATCATTGTTATTACACATGTGGTGTGTTTAAATAACCAGTAAGTGCCACACAACTCAGAAATGAATCATTTTCTTAGACTTTCAAATCCACTTTGATCCATGTGAGTCGGAGGAGAAACTTAATCCTTATAAAGAAACTGGACATTTTGAAAGAAGAACTATATGAGTTAGGAATGAGAGGAATTTAGAGAAACCTGGTAAAGCCTATAAGATCTGGTGCAGGGTGACATAAGCAGAACCAGGGCAACAACATACAAAGGAACCACAACAACATAAATGCAAACACCATTGAAAGGCTAGTGAGTGCAAATGTAATGAATGACCCTTGTAGCCCCCCTGCCGGGAGGACCAAACTGTGAGCCTTCCTGGATTCTTCTTTATTTCCACTTGGTAGAAAGGAAGGAATCATAGGTAGAGAGCAGCTCATATGTACCAGATATGGTTGTTTCCTTTGTTGGATTTTGTTTGATGTTTACTTCGTTAAAAGGAGGATTTGATGGGTTTCCAGGGGCATATTGTTGATTTTTTGGATTGCTACCAACCTGTGACTGAATCAATGAATTGGAGAGAGCTCTTGGTATGCAAACACTCCCTTCGCCAGTGCAGATCAGCAGCTTAATTGAAACTGCTTGTTACCTTACCCACCTTACATTAGATAATTTATAATTCTAAAGCATTTTCTGGGAATACTAAGAGAATAGATGAGTCACCTAGAGTCATACAGCTAGTATCTGACAAAGGAAGGACCCAACCCACATCTTCCTGATTCCAAAGCCAGCATACCAAGAATTCCTGTCCTGGGATGGATGGATGGATGGATAGATAGATAAATAGATAACTGTATTTCAGTATAATTAGTTTCCTTTGAGAGAGAAATTAAAAAGAAATGAGGGACTTATTGTGGCAAGATAGTATGTTGACTCTGACCAAATAAAACATTATTGTCTTGAAAAACTTAATCTACCTTTCTTATGACCTATAATCGTAGAATCTGGCATTAATGATGACTTTATAACTCTTGAGCTTTCCCTCTTGGATTGGGATGAAGAAAGGCATTCTTAGTAACTAACACTTTGGGATTTCATCTCATAAACTCTTTGGTGTGATAGCTGTTTGGTTTTGTTGTGGTGGTGGTTGTTTTTCTGATGATACATTTTATAATGCTTATCTAAAAACACCTAATGTTGCCTTGAAACCTCTGTTTAGCACGTTTAGACAAAAACATAAATTGCATTTTCTCTAAGTCAGAACTATGATGGAAAAGGTAAAGGGTAAAATGGACATTTTGGATACTGAGTATAAAAAAGAAAAAACATCAATACATTTCCTAGACACAGGAAGAAGGATTGAGCTTGTGATTCCATTGGCACAGCAACTTCCAAAGGGGGAAACTCCCTCTCTCAATGTAGGTCAATACGTTCTCTGCAACTCCAAGCTACCTAGAGCAGAGGTGTTAAACTGGCTCCCACAACCCTCAGGTGCTTCCTAAATCAGATTAAGATGCAATTGGGAAACATTTAGCAGACTGAATAAATGTACAATAGAACTAGATAATGTTAACACCTGGCTTTCTAAGTTTAGTATGTGGCCACAAGGGTCCTTATTGTGTTCCCACTTGTGTCCCTAATTTTTACTTGAGTATGACACCACTGACCTAGAGCCCTAAGAGACTTAATAACTTGCCCAGGATCTCAAAGTTTTATGTATTAGGGCCTTTCTCTTTTCAAGGATAGCTTTCTAACCATTGCATCATCCTGCCTGTCATTCCAAGTTTCATGTTTTTCCTTGAAGTATCATGAGTTTTCATTTGATAATACTACGATTAGCCAAGTTGACTGACATCCCTAGAAATCTAGCACTGTGTTACATTCAATTTATTTCTGAGATGTTAATATCTTTAGAGTGGCCAATATTTAGCAAAAGCATCATGTGTATTTTTCTAAATTATTTCTTGCAATATGTAAACAAATGTGACTTTGGGTCATTTTATGCTAAGCATAATGATATACCACTACAAGATTAGTGATAGCAAAGATAGCAACTGAGTCAGTAACAGCCACAAACCATAGTGTTCATTCAGGTGATAAATCTATGAAAATTGGGGAACTGGAAAGTAATGAGATTGGGCACAGTGAAGGGACAGCATGCAAGAGAAATAAAATAATAAATTTCTTAAAAACCTAATTGTCATGAAAATTTTATCTTTTTTGTACCAATCAAAAAAAGCTACCAAAAGAGAAAATGGGCCAGTGACTTTTCCTTCCCTCTTCCCTGTTTCCTCCTGGCAAAGATATGTAGGTCTTGATAAAAGGACCTGGTTTCATTTTTTTTCTCAACCTTTACTAGTTCTGTGTGTAAATGCAAGGACCCTGACATATCCAAGATGGCCTACTATCACAGGTTCTTTGATCTGCTTTTCTAAAAGAAAAGGCAACTTTTAAGGGGTCAATGATCACTTTAATCAAGCATATATATCATTCACTTCATTCAGGGGAAAAAGTCAGCACCTTAAACTTCAGAGAAAATACAAACAGAGAAATAAAGACCAACAGACAGGGCTTCCAACTGTCTGACCATAAGCAATACATACATGACAGATCAATAGGCAGCTCCAACTGTGTGACCATATTTACCTAATTACCAGAGAGAGAAGCACTAACATCTAGGTTTTCAAAGCCAGGGACTCTTTAGTGGCTGCCCAGAGTCTTGTCTAGCCAAACAAACATTTTCAAAGGGTAAGCCCCAAAATAAAAGCTCACCTTAGAGTATTTATACACTTTTCAGAGCCAGATAGCATCACAACCCTTGAGAACTAGTGCCTCATTAGAAAATTAACAAAAGGCTTCCCTTAATGGGCAGGCCTATTAATGGGTGGGGAAGATCTTTAACTCTCACAGTTACCATTACACTATGAGCTTGGCCAAGTCAACTGATCTCATTGACCTTAATTTTCCTCATGTGTTAAAAGAGGAGGTTGGATTATAGAAAACCTAATTTCCCTTTTAGTGTTTCATTTTAAGAACAGAGATTAATACATTCATGCATCCCTCCAACATTTCTCTAGATTTCTGATATCTGAGTGTCACTATTGTTTTTCACTTTCTGCTGAGTAGAAGCTAAGATCCCCCACCTCTC
The DNA here is from genome assembly GCF_028372415.1 of Notamacropus eugenii. Taxonomy (NCBI): domain Eukaryota; kingdom Metazoa; phylum Chordata; class Mammalia; order Diprotodontia; family Macropodidae; genus Notamacropus; species Notamacropus eugenii. Next base: position 165,621,822 of record NC_092877.1, on the reverse strand, counting down.
ACTGCTTCTGTCTCATCCATAGTCTACATTCCATCTTGCTACAAACTTCAAACTATGGTGACCATTCCAGTGGTCTCTGACTTTACTGAAGGAATTATTAACGTTGAATTTGATTCTTTCATTTTAGATGTTAAAACCAAGTGAAATTCTTGTGGTAATATGGTAACTCATGATCTACTTAGAGTAACTAAGGTACTAAGGTAACTCCTTTAGGCATTCTCAGGTGCCTTTAAGTAAATTACCTCTTCACTGATCTGAATAGCACTGTCAGATGGAGAGCAGATGTGTCCCATAAAGTACATCATTTGATTCTGGTGATTAGAATGTAAAGTCCCTTGAGGGCAAGGACTGTTTTATTGTTGTTGTTGTTGTTTGTCTGTATCAATGGTGCCTGAAGTACAATAGATACTTAAGTAAAGCCTATATATTTTTTTTGCATGAGATATATCCATATTTTATGAATACTGCTCAATATTAGCTTAATAGTAGAAAGTAGCGGGGTTTTTTGATGATGTAAAAAAAATAAGACAGCATGGTACAGTGGACAGATAGCACTGAACTGGCAGTTGGGAGACCTGGATTCTAGCCTCTGCCTACCTGAGTAACCTTCCACAAGCCTCTTCATTTCTTTGAGCCTCAGTTTCTAGTTTCTTCATACATAGAATGAGGGAGTTGTACTCAATTATTTCCTATGTCGCTATAGCATTCCATAATTTTCCTTTCATCCTCACCTTTGAGGGGAGGGAGTTATCACTCAAAACAACACTCAAGGGGAGGGATAGTTCTCAATTCCTCATATCAGACTTGCATTTTAATATGGTATCTGTGTAATAGTTGTAATAGAATGTGAAAATTCAAGCCAAGGTGAGCCATCAAAAGAGTGTTAGGTTCAGGAAGGAAAAGAACTGAAGAAAAAAGGGTGCACAGATTAACAGTCAGGAAGACCTGGGTTTAAAGCCTTCCTCTGATACTTTCTAGTTTTGTGATGAATGAGAAGACACATGGTCAAGACTAGAAGTTGAAGACAAGCAGCTAATTTGTATCATTAGAGGGAGTTTCCACACTAGGAGTTTTCTGAGTACTAGTCCATCTTCCTAACCCACTCCCCCAAAAAGCATTCACTTCACAAGCTGTTGTGAAGCTTAAATGAAATAATGTATTTAAAGTGCTTTGAAGTTTGAAAAATTCTGTATAAATACCTGTTATTTTCACACTACCACTACCACCATTACTACAACCACTAATATTTGGTAAGGGGTAGGGTGGCAGAATAGTACACTAGACAGAGTGATATTTTTTGAATTGAAGGACCTGGTTTCAAATTCCATTTTTTTCTACTTGTTTTCTACTTGCCAGTGTGACCTTTAACAATCACTTAACTTCTATGAACCTCAGTTTCCTTGTCAATAAAAGGAGAGAGTTTTGGACTAAGTGACTTCGTGTTTTGTTTTTTTTTTAAGTGAGCAGTATCTGCCTATATTTATAGTATTAGAAATTAAAATATCCTAGTATTAGTATGAAAATAATTCTGGTGTCAAGGTCCTCAGAGGTCACCAGACTGCACTTGGAGAACCGCTCATCTAGATAAATGAGAGAATTCCTGGAGGCAAAGAAGTTAATCTTTCTCCTTTCTCCTAGAAAGCACTTAAGCACAATCTTGTGTCTAAACAGGAAGCCAGAGACCCATGTACTTAGAATATATTCTACTAAGGATGGTAATACTGTTAACATAATTTATGTAATGAAAAACAAAATATATTTTTCAGCAGAGAAATTATAATCCACATTAATTTTTCTTCCTTAAAACAGATGTTTTAGATAATTATGTTAATAAGTAAAAAAAAATATTTTATTGACTATTAAATGAAATGATTAGTTATGACTGACACACCTGAGTCATTTTTAAATTGGTGTTGCAATTAAGCATATATTGAGAAAAGTCCTGCTTGACATGTTTGGAATTTATTTTTTATTTTTTTTATTTTTTTTAATTAAATTTATTTATTTAACTTTTAACATTCATTTTCACAAAATTTTAGGTTACAAATTTTCTCCCCTTTTATCCCCTCCACCCCCAAACACCAAGCATTCTAATTGCCCCTATGACCCATCTGCTCTCTCTTCTATCATCCCTCTCTGCCCTTGTCTCCGTCTTCTCTTTTGTCCTGTAGGGCCAGATAGCTTTCTATACCCTTTTACCTGTATTTCTTATTTCCTGGTGGCAAGAACATTGCTCCACAGTTGATCCTAACACTTTGAGTTCCAACTTCTTTACCTCCCTCCCTCTCCACCCCTTCCCTTTGGAAGGCAAGCAATTCAATATGGGCCAAATCTGTGTAGTTTTGCAAATGACTTCCATAATAGTTGTGTTGTATAAGACTCACTATATTTCCCTCCATCCTATCCTGTCCCCCATTATTTCTATTCTCTTTTGATCCTATCCCTCCCCATGAGTGTCGACCTCAAATTGCTCCCTCCTCCCCATACCCTCCCTTCTATTATCTCCCCCCCACCGTGCTTATCCCCTTATCCCCCACTTTCCTGTATTGTAAGATAGGTTTTCATACCAAAATGAGTGTGCATTTTATTCCTTCCTTTAGTGGAATGTGATGAGAGTAGACTTCATGTTTTTCTCTCACCTCCCCTCTTTATCCCTCCACTAAAAAGTCTTTTGCTTGCCTCTTTTATGAGAGATAATTTGCCCCATTCAATTTCTCCCTTTCTCCTCCCAATATATTTCTCTCTCACTGCTTGATTTCATTTTTTTAAGATATGATCCCATCCTCTTCAATTCACTCTGTGCACTCTGTCTCTATGTATGTGTGTGTGTGTGCATGTGTGTGTGTGTAATCCCACCCAGTACCCAGATACTGAAATGTTTCAAGAGTTACTAATATTGTCTTTCCATGTAGGAATGTAAACAGTTCAACTTTAGTAAGTCCCTTATGACTTCTCTTTGCTGTTCACCTTTTCATGCTTCTCTTCATTCTTGTGTTTGAAAGTCAAATTTTCTTTTCAGCTCTGGTCTTTTCATCAAGAATACTTGAAAATCCTCTATTTCATTGAAAGACCAATTTTTCTCCTGAAGTATTATACTCAGTTTTGCTGGGTAGGTGATTCTTGGTTTTAGTCCTAGTTCCTTTGACTTCTGGAATATCCTATTCCATGCCCTTCGATCCTTTAATGTAGAGGCTGCTAGATCTTGTGTTATCCTGATTGTATTTCCACAATACTTGAATTGTTTCTTTCTAGCTGCTTGAAATATTTTCTCCTTGACCTGGGAACTCTGGAATTTGGCCACAATGTTCCTAGGAGTTTCTCTTTTTGGATCTCTTTCAGGCGGTATTCTGTGGATTCCTTGAATATTTATTTTGCCCTCTGGTTCTAGAATCTCAGGGCAGTTTTCCTTGATAATTTCATGAAAGATGATGTCTAGGCTCTTCTTTTGATCATGGCTTTCAGGTAGTCCCATAATTTTTAAATTGTCTCTCCTGGATCTATTTTCCAGGTCAGTGGTTTTTCCAATGAGATATTTCACATTATCTTCCATTTTTCCATTCTTCTCTCTTTGTTCTGTGATTTCTTGGTTTTGCATAAAGTCATTAGCCTCCATCTGTGCCATTCTAATTTTGAAAGAACTGTTTTCTTCAGTGAGCTTTTGAATCTCCTTTTCCATTTGGCTAATTCTGCTTTTGAAAGCATTCTTCTCCTCATTGGCTTTTTGAACCTCTTTTGCCAATTGAGTTAGGCTACTTTTCAAGGTGTTAATTTCTTCAACATTTTTTTGGGTCTCCTTTAGCAGGGAGCTGATCTGCTGTTCATGCTTTGACTTCATGTCTCTCATTTCTCTTCCCAGCTTTTCCTCTACCTCTCTAACTTGATTTTCAAAATTCTTTTTGAGCTCTTCCATGGCCTGAGCCCATTGGGTGGGCTGGGACATAGAAGCCTTGATTTCTGTGTCTTTGCCTGATGATAAGCATTGTTCTTCCTCATCAGAAAGGAAGGGAGGAAATGCCTGTTCACCAAGAAAGTAGCCTTCTAAAGTCTTATTTCTTTTCCCTTTTCTGGGCATTTTCCCAGCCAGTGACTTGACCTCTGAATATTCTCCTCACACCCACCTCGCCTCCTGATCCTCCCAGCCAGCACTTGGGGTCTGAGATTCAAATGCTGCTTCCAGCCTCAGGGCTTTTGGCGGGGGCAGGGCTGCTATTCAGTGTGAGATTAAGTTCAGGTGGTCAGGTCTGGGCAGGGCCGCCTCTCAGGCTCAGTTCCCTCAAGGGGTTTATGCACAGACCTTCCACAATGGATCCAGGCTCCTGCCCCCTTGGGGAGCCCCTGTCTGCAGCCGCCTCTCAGCTTCTACCTCCCGGGGGGGGGCTGAGTTATGGGGGCACCCCACTCCCCTCTCAACCCGCCAAAGAGACTCTCTCACCGACCCCCGTCACCTGTAGGTGGAGGGACTTGTGCGGCTGCTGGAGATCCTGTCCCTGAAGCCTGCTCGGATCTGTATCTCTCGGTGCCGCGGCCACGGCAGGTCTGGGCTGGGCTCCGCATCCGCAGCACGATGGACCTTTTGCAAGAGGTTTGCAGGTCTCTCTGGAATAGAAATCTCCCTAGCTCCAATATTCCGTGGCCTCTGGGTGCAGAATTCGCCGTGAGTTACTTCCCTGTAGCCGTTCTATGGGTTGTGGGTTCGGAGCTATGTGTATGTGTGTCTTTCTACTCCGCCATCTTGGCTCCACCCCTGAAATTTATTTTTTAAAAAATCACTGCTAAATTTCAGCTTCAGAAAATCTGTATTCATCACTTTTGCCTTATAATTAGCTGATATGAAGAATAAGAGAAGGAACTGTCATGCATGTATAGTTATCAAGTATCAAGGCTCATTACGTTTGATTAGCAAATATTTGGCTTCCTTGTTCTTGCTTTGTGGAGGAAAATTGCTTGAGTCATCATGGATGTGGAATACCAAAATATGAACTTGGCTGAGATAGAAAACTAAAAGCCTTGACCCCTGGACCAACCAGTCCCCATGACATTTGTTCCTGAGAAAACATGCTTGAAAATACTTGTCTGAAAATATCTGATAACCTGATCATCCTGCCTTTTTCTGCCTCCATTCCTGGAATATGATTCCTCTTCTATCACCACCTATCAAAACTCTTTGCTCAAGGCCCAGCTCCAGTGCCATTTAATGTGTGTAGCTTTCTCTTGTATCTCTACTGAAGATGATTTCTTCTTACTCATATTTTCCAAGATCATCTGGTTTGGCTTTCTCCTTTAACTTTCTCCTTCATGTGTATGCTTATGTCCATACTTGTTTTATTAGTCCAGCAGATTAACAGCTACTTAAAGGCAGAAATGACATGATTCTTCATCTTTTTAATCTCTAGAGATTAAATTTAACAAAAATTTCATTCTGTTTCCTGAATAGTTTCAGGAAAGGAAACTGTATCCCTGGTCTTTTCTTGGGTCTTGTCATCACATGGTTTTTTGATTGAAATAGGAAGAGAACTGGCTATGAGGCTATGCTTTTCAAAAGAATTTGCAGGAGACAATCTTGGCCAGATGATGCATTTAGAAGGAGCACTCGTTTCTTCTTTATTATTTATCTGCACATAGTAAGCACTCTAATAAATTCTTGTTGATTTGAGTTCCCATTGATTAATCCATATCATTTTAGGCTGACTGGAGACTATACATTCTATTGTAGGAAGGAAAGATTGCATTTCCATTATTGCTTGATTTGTTATTTAGATGAAATAGTCCAGAGGCTCTTAATTTTTTTGTATCATGGACCCCTTTGGCAGTCTGGTTAAACTTGTAAACCCCTTATGAGAATAATGTTCATAAATGCACAAATAAAATGTGTAGAATTACAAAGGAAGCAAATTTTACTGACACACTTATTCAGTCTATTTTATAAAAAGTTCATAGACCCCAGGCTAGGAACAATTGAACTAATTAATCAATGGCTAGTTTCCGGTGCATTGGGCACTGAAAACTATATGCTTAAAATAAACTCTAAGGTTTGCTTTCTGGATACTTATTCTAATTTAAATTCCTCTCATTGTCTTAAAAAGCTGCAGCTAGATGACACAATGGATAGCACTGTGGGCCTGGATTCAAGAAGACCTCAGTCCACATCCAGCTTCAAACATACTTACCAGTTGTATGACCCTGGGCAAGTCACTTAATCTCTGTCTACCTCAGTTTCCTCAGTTGTAATGTTAATAACGTGCCTACCTCACAGTATTGTTGCAACAATATTTGTAAAGTGCTTGGCAGAAGTGCCTAGAACATGGTGGTAGGTGCTTAGTAAATACTGATTCCCTTCCCCCTTAAAAATAATTCTATTGAGGACTATAGTTGCTCAGTCCGGTCTGATTCTTGTGATCCCATTTGGGGTTTTCTTGGCAGAGATACTAGAGTGATTTGCCATTGCCTTCTCCAGCTCCTTTTACAGATGAGGAAACTGAAGCAAATAAGGATAAGTGACTTGCCCAGAGTCATACAGCTAGAAAGTGTCTGAGACCAGATTTGAACTCAGGAAGCTAAGTCTTCCTGCTTCCAGGCCATGGCACCACCAGCTGCTCCACTGATTACTATAAACTGTGTAAATATTGACTTCCAAAAATAAGAACGTGACTCAGCCCTGGACAAGCCACATATTAAGTATTATGTTGAGTTTGGGGGGCACTGATAAACTGGGTGGCATCTGGAATGGGGAAAGGTCTTGACCCTTGTGCCATATACAGATCAGATTAAGGTCCTGGAGAAGAGAAGACACCAGAGGGAGCATAACAGCCACCTTCAAATGTCTGAAAGGCTGTCATGTACAAAAGGGATGAAACTCATTCTGTTTGAATCTATGTAGAAGTTATGAGACAATTTTAGGTTCTATTCACACATAGCAGTTTGAGGTGTTTGGAAGCATAATGTGAGCTAATGATTTCCTCTTCACTAGAGTTCTCAAAAGAAAGGGAAGGTGGCCACTTGTCAGCCATGTTGTACTCTTAGGTATACTTTGGACTGGTGAAACTTAGTGAAAAAGGCCTCTTAATTCTTAGTAGCTAAAAAACTCTTCAGTTGTTATTCTATCATGATTATTCATTGGAAGACACTTAACTACATTTCAGTTCACTGAGAGACAGTTGCTATATTTCACTCCACTTGTGGGAGAAACAATGTGTGTATATACTTTGAAAATTAGTGAAGCATTTGGGATCTCTGTGATGCTAGCTCAGGAATATAAATTTGTATCTATAGATTTATTTGTTTGTGAGAGCTATTGTTATCTCTCCTCCACTTGGTTCAGGTTATCAGAAAAATCTCCTTTGTTTATGGAGGAAGTAATATTCTTTTGTTATTAAAGAGTGTGCAATTATTTTGCTACTATCTGTATACTTATGGCAAAGTAATTGACAATACACTTTATATATCTAAAGACACATCTGCATATGTAAACAGATCAGTATATAGGCATGCCTATAAATATAATGATATATAACATATTGTCAATTACTTTGGTGCCAACAGTACACAAAAAGCAGCAAAATTATGTAGATATAGATATATCCCAGTATATCTTAATGTGCTGACGTGAAAACTAGGTCATAGATTTGAAATTTGAAAACATGAAGGTTTGCCTCTTGAGTATTGAGATGCAGCATAATATTGAGGATAGAGTTCTGGACGTTGTCAGGAAGTGCTAAGTCCAAAAACTATCTCTGACACACAACTGTGTGACCATGGTCAAGCAACTTAACCACTCAGAATTTTTTCCTCTCTGAACATCAGTTTCCTGATCTGTAAATTGGAAATAATAATCCTTTTCATACCTGTTTCACAAGATTGTGGTAAGGTTTAAGTGAGATAATGCTTAGAAGCTTTTTGCTCGTTAATGTGCTAAATAAATGTCAATTATTATTTTAATATTCTATATCCTAATATCTTTACCTTTTGTTCTCTTTGCCTTCTTGATTATTAATATCTGCTGAATAAAATACTTATTTTTCTTAAAATGTATTTTGATTTTTTCAGGTGGGAGGTTGATACTTTTTGCTTGTTTAGCTCTGGGTTGTAGAGTTTCTCCCTTTCATGGTTCATCTTTCTTAAGCTTCTTTTAAATGCTTGAGAATGTAGTTAGCAACCACAACTATTTAAAATTTTATTTTTATTCACCCTTGATGTTAGTTATCAACTTAAGTAATATTCTCCCTAATCAGTAATCTACAAATGCCATACCAACCTAAGCAAGGTGAAATCAGTCAACAGAAAACTTTTACATACACAGGGATAATGAACATCTGATTTCATGAGAAAATATTTATTTACCTATTTTCTATCAGAGATTCTTTTCTCATTTAAGATTCTCTTAAAACCTCCCCCACTCCCTCAAAGACTGCTTTAATTTTTTTTGCTGAGCCTGGAATGTGCAAAAACAGAAGGTAAAATGCTTTAAGAAAGTTTATTTCTTTTGGTAATCATAGTGGATATTGACATTTGTATGTGAATGAGAAGACATTTTAGGGAGTTGAACTATATGGAGATAAGTAATTTCTAGTATCAGATAGCTGGCAAAGACCTCAGCATAGTCAGACTTTTATTCAGTCAAGATTTTTGGCTGTATTGTCCCTAATCTATTATAACATACTTGAGCTATGACAAGAGAATGTGAGCACCTGAAAATGCAGAAATAACCTGCAGTGTTTAACTAAATAGATTTATTAAAATTATATTATCAATAGAGACAATATGAATTCACTTTTTAGGCTGTCCTTGTGTCTTGAGATTGTTTTTGTACGATATAGTCTGTGGAAGAAAGGCCACTTCCCTTCTTCAACACAAGTATAGACAAAACTGTATGATGCAAAAGAAACTATAAATACCCAGTTTTCATAGCTTAGAAAGCAGATGGGTCTTGGATGAGGGAGAGATGGGGAATGACTCATACAATGAGCATGAAAGCTGGTTTTTCCCATTCCTGTTAGATGATGTTTACATCCACACAACACATTCTTTTTGAAGTGCGGTTCAGTTTCCCACACAGGTATTCCGTATTCTTGACTGCCCAGATCCTTCCAACCCACCATAGGCTCAGCCCCTTTTCTTCTCTTCCTTGTGATTTATTCACTCTAATTCATTGTTGGTGGAGCTGTGAACTCATGCAACCATTCTGGAGAGCAGTTTGGAACTATGCCCAAAGGGCTACAAAAATGTGCATTACCCTTTGACCCAGCAATATTGCTTCTAGGACAGTATCCCCAAGAGATCATAAAAATGGGAAAGGGTCCCACATGTACAAAAATATTTATAGCAGAACTCTTTGTAGTGGCCAAAAACTGGAAATCAAGGGGATGCCCAGCAACTGGGGAATGGCTGAATAAATTATGGTATATGAATGTAATGGAATACTATTGCACTATAAGAAATGATGAACAAGAAGACTTCAGAGAGGCCTGGAAAGACTTATGTGATCTGATACTGAGCGAAAGGAGAAGAACCAGGAGAACTTTGTGCATAGCAACGACCACAGTGTGTGAGAGTTTCTCCTGGTAGACTTGGATCTTTATAGCAATGCAAGGACATTAAAAAAAAAATTCCTAATGATCTTCTAAGGCAAAATGCCTTCCACATTCAGAGAAAGAACTATGGAATTCAATCGCAGAACATAGCAGATCATTTGTATGTGTGTGTGTGTGTGTGTGTGTGTGTGTGTGTGTGTGTGTGTATTATGTTTTGGTTTGTTATATGACTTCTCCCATTTATTTTAGTTCTTCTACACAGCATGACTATAATGAAAATGTATTCAATAGGAATGTATGTGTAGATCCTATATAGAATTGTATGCCGTCTTAGGGGGGAGGGAATAGGTAGGGGGAAAAGAAAATCTAAGTTTTATGGGAGTGACTGTAGAGCATTAAAAATAAATAAAATGAATATATTAAAAAAAAAAAACTTAAGTTCCTGATATATCCAAGATCTTATAGTGGGTGGAAAGGGGAGTTTGAAGGAAGCAGAGAGAGGGTATACATTGGTGCTTAAGACACAGACCTATCCTGTTGGGCTTACTTCTTCCCCCAATGTCAAGCATTTCTGTAGACGACACACTGTAGTAATTGGTTATTTAGATAAAGTAATCTTTGCTAATGTATCACCTACACCAAGTATAAGAGCCTTGGCCTAAATAAGATATACATTCCTCCTCAAGGAAAGATGCTCCTGCTGGGAAATTTGGGTGTTCTAGAAGGAGAGATATATATTAAGTCAGGTTAGCTTTACATGGACCTTCAGATTTCACTCTGCATGTGCCAGTCTACTCTGACTATATGTAAAGTTGGCTCAGTGTATAGTACTGTATTATTTTCCTCCTGTGAATCTGTAACAGCCAGGTGTGATATCTGATTACAGTAGAGGAAATCCCATACTTGATTGGAAGAGAAAATATAGAAGTGATGAGAATGCTTTTGTTGTTCAGTCCTTTAGGGTTTTCTTGGCAAAGGTATTGGAGTGATTTTCCATTCCCTTCTCTAGTTCATTTTGTCAATGAGGAAACTGAAGCAAACATGGGTGACTTGCCCAGGATCACACAGAGATAGTAGGTGTCTGAGATTGGATTTGAACTCAGGAAGACAAGTCTTCTCAACTCTAGGTCCACACTCTGTCCACTGTGCCAGTTGGAATGTAGTTCTTTTCTAAACACCCAGAAGGCAATTTTACTGATACCCCCTTGATCTTTGCGTAGAGGAGAATGGAGACTTGTATATATATATCATTCTCTATCTTGGGAAATGATTCTGGAAATTTAGTAATGAAATTCAAATATGTTTTTCAAGTATTTGAATGGTGGCTTTCAATAAAACATTTCAGATGGTCCAGACTCCAGAGCATTATTCCACCTACCATATTTGTAGGCAAGTTTCCCTAGAGGATAATGAGTGAGTTAAAATGTATTTATTTCATTCTCACCATCACTATAGCTTAGAAAAGAATAAGAGAAACTATTTTAATACCCCATTTACATTTAGAAATCATCTTTGCCAACGCTAAATGGGTTAATTTAAACTGCTAAATTAACTTTACAGCCATAACAATTATAATGATAGTGACTAAGTCTGCTGCTTCTAAATTGAGCCTTTAGATTTGTGTACCTAATAGATCTCTTAAAACATTTACAATCAAGAGCACTTTTTCAGTAAGATGTTCCTCACTTTCTATGATAAATGTTTTCTTGAAAAGTAGTGTATACTTCAAATCTGAAGTAAATGGAATATTAAGTGAATTAGCTATTGCAAAGAGCCTAGTACAAAAATAGGCCTTTAGAAAATCCTTATATAAAAGGATAAACTCTTTATATTTTTCTTATATGCAGCTCATATATTGAGTTTGCTTACAGCAAGTCATTTGTATATATTATAATTCTTTTAGAGAAATTCTTAATAGAAAAAAATAACAAGTTTCAGAACATTCCTAGTGGGACTTTTTACAAGGTATCCTAACTGGCCTTAGGATTCCCAAGACCTTGGAGAGAATTTCCCTGAGGATTTAAATAGCCTTGTAGGGGATCCAGAATGCTGTCAGAATGACATTTCTAAACCATTTTGACACCAGGTATAATCAGGCAGTGGTTTGCCTCATAAAATGTTTTTCCAAGCATGTCTTGCAATAGCTTGCTAAAAAGTGACCAATCCATCAGCCAGTGTTGCTGAGTGCTTACTGTATGCTTCAGCACTGGGAAAAGATGTCAGGAACAGAACTCCTCTGGGATACCTAACCTTGAAAAGCTGAGGAAATTTCTAGGGCCATATTTCCATTCCATCTGCTTTATGTTATGTTTCATTTTCACTTATTAAGTTTGTCCGAGCCTCTCAAGATACACTCTTCTCTAATGCCTTCACCCCCACAAGTAGAATTAGTTTGGTAGAAATATGTTTCTCTGAGCAGAAATACTGTTTATTTGACAAACAATTTCTTTCCAACTCTCAGGGCTTTTTTATGAGACTTGATTTGTTATTACTCTGCCAAATTATGAGCCCAAACATTTACTACAATCTGAATAATTTCAGAATATTGGACAGCAATCAAATTCCCTGCTTCCTACATTTATTTCTTGGTTTATCTATATGTTTTAAAATAAAAATTACATAAAATGTGTAAATCTCAACTACTCAAGCATTAATATAAGAAATGTTCACCAAAATATTGTTAAATGGCTACATTTGTATTATTTTATAGTATTTGATCGTGGAAATATAGTACATGTCCTTTATTTTGCTCTATAGCCAATCCAGATGGACAATGATTCCTAGAGAAAAGATGAAGTGGGGACTTAAAAAAAAATTCAACTTAATTTTCTATTTTTTTATGCAAGCAAAAAAAATTGTTAAAATAATGTTGTTCTTTCATATAACAAAAATAAAACTTAACATTTAAATGGAGCTTTAATGTTTTCAAAATACTTTAGATATGTTAATTAATTTGGTCCTCACAACAATCCTGGGAGGTAGGTTCTAATATTATCCCCACTTTACAGATGAGGAATATGAGGCAAACAGAGATTTATCTAGGATCACGGAGAAGCTAATAAGTGTCTGAGGCAGGTCTTTCTGACTCCAAGGTATACACTCTATACTCTGTGCCACCTGGCTACTCTGCAGAGCATGCCAACTTTCATTGTATTTAATCAGTATTCTCATTTTGGAAGATACATTATATTATAACCAGATGTTATGGGATGTTGGAATAGGAACAAAAACCTATTTTGAATTTATTTTCAAATTTTAAATTCCAGTACAAAATCTTACATTTTCTTAAAGAAAATGTTGCAAAACTTGTTTACAGGATTGTGTTACTGTTTAAATATTGAATTTATGACAAACACAGAAATACGAAGGTACTTTTCTCACTGTAGATATATTGATGGTAAAAACTTTTAATTTCAATTATTTTCTTGTTTTTTACTTTGGGCAAGTGCTAGTTAAATTTTCTGAAGACTGACTTGAAGAGAGAAGCTTTTTTCAATTATCTGGAGAATCTGGACTAAACCAGCTTTGTGAATTTTGCATATCTCCTCACCTTTGTTTCAGCTCTTAATTATTTCGGTTGGTCTAGAAGTCCAGTATACCCTGAATAACAGAATCAGGAGCCAAAATGGACATATTTTATTTCCCTTCGACATCCATCCATGGACTCATAAGGTACATTAGAGGTTGACTTTCACAAATTTATGCCTAAACAAGAATCACTTCCAAAACATCCCTTACTGTTAGTTATCTTTACTTGCATTAAAGACTTGTGGCAAAGGGGTTTAACCCTTCTCCTCTCCTGCCTCTCCCACCCACACAAATAAGGATAACCCATAATTCAGAAAGACAATAAGGTTTCATTTTTATACAGTATATGTACAAGTCCTACATACAGGTTTTGAAGAAATAAAGGCCAAAGTCAGTCAACAAATACTTAATAAATATTCTAGCACTGGAAGATAAATATAAGTAAACTATTAAATGTTAAATAAATATAAATATTAAAATATTAATGTCTTAAACTAAATTTAAAGAAGTTTACAGGGTTGCTGGGGAAGACATATATATATATATATATATATTTAGTCATGACTGTCTCTAAAGTTGATTCAAGATCAGGGTAATCTTGCTTAGAGAAGAAGAAAAAAATCAAGTTACACAGAAAACTGTTGCCAGGTTTTAAGATAAAGGGACTTGTATTCAAATTTTCATTCAGTTTTTCTCAAGCTCAAAGAGATGAGTGTGACCAATGCAATGAAGCAGTGGAGAAAGCAAAAGCTTTTCTTGATATCCAGCACATATTAAATGTTCACCAGCTGTTTACTGAGACTTTGGTTTATAAGAGCCTGGAATTATACTATGCATATATGGGTGCTAGAAATATTTTAATGGTCCGAGAAAGTGAAAATTTTGACTTTATTTTATGTGTAACATTAAAATACAGTACACAATAGTGGTTTGTAACAATCCTTCACTTCTGGTAGAACTGTGAATTGTTCTATTCTGGAAAGCAGTTTTGTAATTTATGCCTCCCAAAATTACTAACCTATATATCTCCTTTGACCCAGTTGCATCACTGTTCATTCCATACCCCCAAGAAATCAAAGAAAGGAGGAAAGACCTTATATGTCTAAAAATATTTGTAGTAGCAAAAACAGGAAACTTAAAGGAGTACTGATCAATTTAGGAATGATTGGACAAATTGTTAATATTTATTACATGTTGTATATATATACATACATTATATAAATGTAATGGAATACTATTATACAACTTTTTTCATAAAAATGAAAAAAGACAATTTCAGAGAGACATGGGAAAACTTGTATAAATCAACATACTGTGAAGTGGATAGAATCATAAGAAAACCTTCATATTACAACACCAATATGAAAATGATCAGTTTTCAAAAACTTAAGAATCAGAGGATCAACCAAACGATCAACTATTATTCCAGAGGACTCATAAAGAAGAACTCTACTTATCTCATGACAGCAAGATGATGGACTGATATGGAAAATGGGAAATATAATTTTGGATGTGACTAAAGTAGGAATTTGTTGTGCTTGTGTGCTATTAGGGTCTTGTATTTCTGTCTTTATTTATTCTTTTCTTTGTTTCTTTCCAGTAGGTAGGGAGAGTTAGGAGGGAGAACAAAATGAAATTTTGATAATTGAAAAAGAGAAAGTAGCAGAATTTTTTAGTAACAACTTAATTACTAATCTCTACCTTGATATTTTTAAATGTACTTCTTCATCACACTTTTCCCCCCCAGTATAAAAGATTTAGGGTTTTTTTTATTTTAAAAAATCTTCCATGAATAATCTTCCCAGATTCTTAGTTCCTGTAAGACCTGGAAAATAAATGCATTGATACAGACACATACATTCATTTATAGATATAGATTTAGATAGTGATACAAATAGATGCACACGCACACACACATACACACACACTTTTTAATCTACTATTGAGGGAAAGTTTTGCAATTATCTGTTTTGCAAGTTGATGAAATCATGGGCTTCATACAATAGAATAAGGACCTGGAAAGTTATTGTTATTTGGTTCCCGGTAATAGAATCAGAAAGAAAGAAAAATTACACAGTAAACAAACCAAAAAAAAAAAGAAACATTTTGGCTTAGCTTTAATGATTTTAGCAAAACAGATCAAATTCTAGAAGCACTATGCTAGAAGCATAATGACTAGATGATGGGAAAGTGGGTTCACCATTTTTGCTTTACATTTTTTCAGGTTAATAGAAATGGCCTATGACTCCTTACAACATGATATATAACTGATTAGCTGTTTTTCTTTGGTGGGTGAGAATTTTAATAAGCTAATTACAATGAAGTGATACCCTCATGCATGCAAACTATGTGTGCTTATAAAGAAAGTGTGTTAAGAAATTACATAGCAAACTGAAAATAAATAAATTATATTAAGAATGAAAAAAAGAAATTACATGGCAAGTGCAAATCTAAAAATGATACGATTACTTATTTTTCTCTGTAACACAACATAGTCTCTTATAATTGGATATAAAGTTGGATGCTGAGACATTAATCACTTTAGCTGTTAGTAAGAAAAACAGGATCAAGTTCTTTTCCTTAATAGTTCAGAATATATGTATCCTTGGTTTGCCAGCAGGCTGATAGTTCTTGAAGTAAGTAAACTATCTCAAATGCCATATGTATTCAATCTAAATTATCCTTGGTGTTTTTATAGCCTCTATCAGAATTCTTTTTTTCCCCTCAATCTTTGGTGTATTATAAATTTCGATTAAACTCATATTTTTAAAATGGCAATGCTCCCTTCTTCCCCCAATGTTCACAACCTCACACGCTGTGTGCAGGGATCCATCATATAAGTGATTCCGTAAAAGAAGTATTATGGTATAGTAGAAAGAGTACTAGAATTAGTACTGAAAATTATTAATTTAGTAACTAAAATTATTTTGCTTCACCTTTATGACCCTCTGATTCCTCATCTGTAAAACAGAGATAAAAATTCTTGCACCTACCTCATAGTTATTTTGAACCTATGGGATATATAATAGGGAATTATTGTCAAGATGTGCGCTCTATTTGGTAGGGTGCTTTACTGGATGACTCATTCAGTTTTAGCAGCAGCGTTTATGTGGTTTACCAAGAAGACAATCTAGAAAAGGCCAGAGTTTTTGCTGTGGGTCAGGTTAGCTTATCATTTAAGTTATAAAGAAACTTTCACAATGTGGTACTCTAATGAATGGTGCAACTCATCTACAACTCAGTAGATGTTCAACTTGAACTGTTATAACTGAAGAACTCAACCCTCCTATTGACTAATGTGGTTATGAGCCACCCAGATTTTGGCTATTTTTATCTGAGGCCTAACATAACTCTGATCTTTTGATTCACAATTATTTTAATAGTGTGATTTTATTTCCCCATGGCAGAAAAATTGTAGTCTTCATAAATTCACTGTAATTCCAATGGCACTGTACCTTTCTGATTGAAAATGCATTTACCATGGGTGAGAGCTAAAACAGAAGTTACCCTAAATCTCATTTGTCATTTCCATGATGGAGGAAAACATATTAACTTAATTTCTAAATGGATGCATTTATAACCTAAGGGGGGAAATTACTCTTAATTCTATCTTCATTGCCCTTTAAAATGTGTTCTAAGCAAAGCAAACTTCTGAATAAGTAGCGTAGATGAACACCTATTTTATTTGACTTGAAGGAGAGCAGTCCCTGGGTCCATGTCTCCTATTACGACCTTGAAGTTTCACTTTTACGGACTTGTTCCATGAGTTAGTAAATTTCCTGTCTTAAAAGACACAAATTCCAGGAAAGGAAACACATTGATCTAAGTTACCAATCATTCATATTTAAATGCCTGTTTAGGGGGGAAATGGCATTACTGTAAATTATCCAAGTAATATTATATGATCTTGAACCATTGAACACCCCAGGTTCTAAAGAATCAAAATTATGATTCAACCAGAGGTCAAGGGAGCAGAGCTTTATTATTCGATGCCTTTGAATGTAGGCTTAGATAGCATATGCAGATGACACAAGCCTTGTAAGGAGAGCTGACTCACTGGATGACAGGATCCAAAAAGAAGTCTTTGCAAGCCAAAAAAAAAAAATATTGCATTGATGCTAAAAGATGAAATTTAATAAGCATAAATGGAAGACCTCACACGTGGATTCAGAAAGTTAATTTCATGAGTATGTAATGGAAACAACCATGACTAGATAGAAGTTTTTCTGAAAAGTCTCTCAGAATTTTAGTGGACTGAAAATTCAGTAAGAGTGAGCCAAATAGTACTAGTAATATTGAAGCCAAAAAAGTTCATGCCTTCTTAGGATACCTTATGGGAGCTGTAGCTTCCAAGAATAAGGAGAAGATGCTCCTGTTATGTTCTGTCCTGGCCAGGCCACACTGTGAGTGTCATATTCAGTGTTGGCCACCACAGTTTAGTCAAGATGTTGCTAAAATGGAGAGCTTGCTGAGGAGAGCAATGAGGAGAATGGCAGGCCTAGAATCCATGGCATATAGGATCAGTAGAAGGTACTGTGTATGGTTTGCCTAGAGGCTGGAGGGTATGATCATTTAAGTATATTAAAGGAAATCATATGGAAGAGAGATTAAATTCATTTTATTCAGAAGAAAGAACAATGGATAGAAATTTCAAAGGCTTGATTTAATATAAAACTACATGAAAGGAGAACTGTCTCCCTCGGTGGTGTGGGGGGGAGTAGGTTCCCCTCATTGGAGGTCATATATATATATATACGTATACATATATGCAAACATACATATACACACATATGTAAATACATAAGTCCAACATAGACATGGACACCATGGCATGCACTAAATGCCAAATAAGTGGTTTGGACAGACATTGTTTCTGGTGTTCAGCAATGGGATGGTCTAAGGTGAGCAGGTAAGACTTGGTGTCATAGAGAAGGAATGAGACTGCTGGATCTAGGAAGTTAACTATTAAATTAAACACAAGGTACTAATTAATATTCTCATTATTATTAGTTACTTAGAGAGAATATGATTTCAAATCTTCTCAACATTAGATTTATAAGAAATTTCCAGTAGTAGCCTTTAACATGGAAGAACTAAAGAATGTCTTCCTCTGTGAATCTAATCAGTGAGCTCATTATGGGATTGCTTGTGTAGTTTACTTCTTAATCCATTAGTGCGATTATTTCCTTGAGAATATAGTTGCTCTGTTCGACCAGAAATATTTTGATACATGAGCTAAATAACAAAAGCACATTTTAGTTTCATGAACAAATTGGTACCAAGGAATGAAGTACACTGAAGGAAATTTTACCTATTAGGTAAAATATCTTTGTTTTACCCTTGTAATTATTGGATCAGAAAGTAGAGGAAGGACCTTGTAGATCATATAGTTCAACTCTTTGATTTACAAGTGAGGAAACGGAGTCCTGGTGAGGCTAAGTGATTACTCCACACATTATTAATGGTATTACTAAGTTTATATCTCTGTTGAAAGCATCACCTTCTTCTGTGAAAATCAAAAGTCATCTTAAAAACAACAAATTCTGAACCAGAAATTACCAAATTTTGCTAACACAGGGCTCTCTAAGAGTAGGAGAAACTTTAAGATCTGGTTTTGACTTTGCCACAACTAACTCTGTGATCTTGGCTAGGTCACCTGATAGATGTGAGACTCTTGTACTCTAAAATTAAAATAAGAGTATTGGAATAGATAATTTCTGAAGTCCTTTCTAGCTCTAAAACTCTGTTAACTCTGGAAGCTCTGACTTAAGAGGTCCTTTGCCAAGACTTGTGATATGCTGACAAAATTGTGTGGAGGTACATGAATGTACAATTTATATGCATATATAAACCTTATATATCTGTGTGCACACATGCCTGTAGAAAACATGTGAGGAAGTGTAGCAAAATATATAGCTGGCCTCGTAGTCGGAAAAGTCCAAGTTCAATTTCCCTCTGATACATGCTGGCTGTGTGACCCTCAAGGAACCACACAGCTTCTTAGTGCCCCTGGCAGTTCTCTAAGACTGTATATAGACTGTATATAGACTACAGTATAGGATCTGTATATAGACTGTATATAGACTACAGTATAGGATCTGGATTTGTAGGAGATTCCCTCACTAGGAAATATGATTGAAATTATAGATCCAGAATATCTATTTACGTATCTGTTTCTGTAGGTTGATCTTTTAATGTAGTATCTTGAGGATATAAAATTGAAAACAGTGAGGAAATAGATGTTATATAAACATTTGATATTTTCCCTTTATATATCATTCACCTGTGAAAGCCTTAGCTAAGGGTGTAACAGAATATACTCCCCAGAGTTATATTTCTCAGCAACAATAAACTCCCATTGTTCAAGCAGGGATTATCTTCATTGTGAATTGCTTTATTCACAGTTAGGGTGCAATTCCTCACACTAAGTTAGATTGAGGTTATGGTCTCACTTTTTCAGTAAGAAATTATTTTTCCCCTCCCCTGAACAAATAGGACTCTTGAAACTATGCTGATTTCATTTGGGGCATGTGAGTAGACTTCTGTTTTCCCCAAAATATCTGGAGGTATGGGCTGGAATGGTCAGTGGTTTAGCAAGTGAGATGGTGTATACAAGACTTTGTAAATTGTCCAGGTCTATGGAAATGTCAACTGTTGTTATTATTATCCGTATTTTAATGGCCTGCAGTTACTAGGAACTGAAAACTTGGAACTCCTGTGCGGTTGAGAACAAACTGGGTCAGTACATAGTTCTGTGAAAAATTTAAGAAACTTTTAAACAATAAAATCTAGCAGACACTTAAGCTCACTGATGAAAAGGGACTTCTGGGTTTTAAAATGTTCTGTTTTTATGAGCTGGAATAATTCACATTTTAACACCCAAGCTTCTCTGGATTCCAGAGTAAAAAGGAACATTAAATTTCCCTATTTTGCCCCAGAAACCTGACCATTTATATTAAAATGAATGGAGCATAGGAAAATCACTGCAACATAATGAAAGGATGAGTCTTCCCTGCATAGTGATAACACCTTGCATACAGTGAAGACTTGCCAGTGGAGCTCAAAGGGCTATAATGAATATTAGCTCATTTATCTTCCCTCCATTCTAGTAGTAGAGGAAGTACTAAGTGGTTTTGTCCATTTTTAAGGTCATCTGCAGTGACAGGAATAAGGTCAAGGACAGAAAACAAACTTCCTAAATCCTAATTAACTAGTAGGGTCTGAGTCAGAAAATTTCCTAAGTCCAAATTTTTATCATGCTGCTCTCACTAATTGAATATCATGATTGAGGTGAAGAGCTTTGACAGGAAAGGACAGGAAAAGACAACAGGGGAGCAGTTTTACAGGAAATAGGTTTAGACTGTGGGGATTAAAATTGTCCAACCTACAATAAAAGACACTGAGGCAGAGTTCTGAGCCAATGGGTTATTAATGGATTCATGGTCCTCTCTAATAAAGTGAGCCTCAGATCTTCCTCACAATTTGAGATGCCCCCTTCTTCTGAGACCTTATCTTTATAGAGTTTGATATCTGTGCAAGAGAAGCATGGTAAAATAAAGAATCTCATTGGTTGACATATGTCACATAAGCTAAAACAAGCAAAAATGATCTGTTAGCAAGGTCACAAGTTGGTTGAAGCAAGGAATATCTCCACTGACGAGGTGATCATAAGATGAATGGGCACCTTCTTAGGTTAGGCAGTAGGAGATGGTACAAGGTATACATATGCTTCAAGAACATATTGGGGGGACTTTCTGCATGATACTACCACCCATACTTAGTTTAGTCATGGAATTTGAGCAAAACAGGATGAAAATATCTTTGTTAGCATTCTTGTGAGCTCCATAGCTGTTAAACAAGTAATGAACATTACATTAAAGTTTGAGGCCAATTATAGGGCCCTTCTATTAGAATCTATATTCCTATGTGACTTATACATAGTATGGATTAATATATTGCTTATTCTTATATCTATTATTAGGCAATTGGCTAGATTGTACTACCAGATAAATATATTAAAATAATTATTAACAATCATTACACCCTTATAAAATCATATCAAATTGATTGATACTGATTGGAATAGAGTAGCAGTCTAAATGAATTACTTTTCACAAGGTTGTTAGGGGAGAAATATCTCCTCTCTGAGTTCACATGCCAAAATGTTATTTACCACAATGCATAAATTTTAGAGTTTAAAACCTAGTTTTTATTATTATGCTCAGGCATAGGTTCAGGTCTCAGAGAAGACTTAAACATCTATTAGGAGTCTAACAAACCCTTTTATAGGCTGACTAACATCATGATGATAGAAAAATAATTCCTTTACATATTACAATTTTGTATATCGCTCTTCGTCTGTTAAAGGTAAAGAAAACATAAATCCCTAATTCCAGTACTTCCTTCAGTGTCCTAAAAGCTGAACAAATTTACTCAATCACAATCTCATATATCCCCTAAGAAAACACACTTTGTCAAACTCTGAGTCAGATTACAGATTAAACTATATTTAGAGGATTCTCAAATAGGCTAATTGAGGAAGAAGATTTACATATCACCAAAAATCAGAGGCAGTTGAGATTCTCTCTCAGATTTCTTATCCAAGGAATGTTTAAGGTTTTATGTAATTTTTCACAATCCAAGAGACAGGTTTTGGTCAGTCTTTCAAGTAAGAGAAATGACTCTAATCTTCCCTTAACGTTATTATTCCATGAATCAGGTTTTGGTCAAGTGAGATTAATAAGTAAAAAAAAATCCCATTATGGACTGTATGCTATTATCTTTACTTTTCAGTATCTTAGGAAGTGATGACAATCCGTTCAGAGCCCTGAGACACTTCCTTGGAAACCTCCTACCAAAGTGAAATGAAATACCACATGACTAAACTTTCAAGTTAGTCCATTGAAACAGTTCTTATTCTTATTATAATCTCTTTTACCAGAAAAGTTTCTAAATCAGGAACTATGCCTTAAGCCTCTTTGCATACCTACTACCTATCACAGTGCATTGTTGAGAGCATCAGCAGTGTTCAATTAGTTTTTCCCCCAAGCATTACTTCAAAACTCTGATGGCTCTGATTTGATCAGCATGGCATGTCTTTTCATGGTGGACCCATCAAATTGTCTAGTGTAACCCCCTCATTTTGCATTTAAAATTGAGTAAGAAACAGAAAAATAGTGTGTCATGACTGAGAGAATAAACGAAAACAAATAATACCAGTTGGCAGCTGAACTCAAATGTATTTCCCTATTTTCCAAGGAGAAATGGTGGTCCCTGGGTGCTAAATGTTGCATATACTATCACATATAGTCACTTATACAGTTGATTTTAATCAGTTGTTTTTTCTTGAATCTAATAATGATCATATGATCAGTGATCATAGTGAGGAGAGTGTATCAGGATCTCGTTACGTTATAAAAACCTGTGCTGAGTGAAAATATTGACAACAAAAAAGCCTCACAAAAGACAGAGAGAAGTAGAGTAATCAAGCATTTAGTAAGTCATCACTCTGTGCTCAGCACTGGAAACACTAGCTGTGTGACCCTAGGCAAGTCATACGGCTTCTCTTTGCTTTAGTTTCCTCAGCTGGTTTGTTGTGAGAACCCAATGAGATGATAATTGTGAGACACTTGCCACAGTACTTGGTGCATAGTAGGTGCCATATAAATATGTACACACATATATACACACATGCACAATAGATGTAAATATGCGTACACGTATGTATATGTAGAATATGGAACATGTATGTATGTGTATTTATGTATCATATGTACATACAGACATAGATATTCAAATGCATGCTTATATAACGTGGGTCTTAATGTGTGTGCTCATCTCCTTATGAACATTTAGAAGTTTTCTATAAGAAAGCTAATGAAATGCATGCACATATTTGTATATGTTTACACATAACTATATATACATAAGTATATGTATTGTATGTGTTTTATATGTATGTGTGCATATATCTATACATACATATATAATTATGGACATTAATGTCTAAATTGCAAATAGTCTAGGGCTTAATGTGAGAGAATGACTCAATGTCCCAATTTTGACTGTGTGCATGCTGTGGGGGAGAGGGAAAGTGTGATTATAGGGAGTTAAAGACGTTAACTTGGAGGCAGAACCAAGATGGTGGAGTGAAGGCTGGGGACCCCTTGAGCTCTCCCCCAAAGCCTTTTAAAATATGACTTTAAAACAGAGCAATAGAACCCATGAAAAGGTGGAGTGAAATAAATTTCCAACCCAAAACAACTCAGAAGGTAAGCAGGAAAGGTCTATTCCACCAGAGTGGGAGAGGAATGCAGTCCAGTGTAGACTGTGCCAGCGGAGACTGAGATACGAGTAAACCTAGAACAGGCCTCAGTGTGACCGAATTGGTGGCGGCAGTGGCAGTTTGCAACCTCTCAGTCCACAGACACCAAAGGGAAGCTGGAAGGTCAATCACACCTGGGTGAGGAGCACAGGCTGCACCAAAGCAGCATCAGCCACTGCAAACCAAGAGCAGACTTTGGGAATGATTGCTTCCAGAGCTTCAGTCCACAGGCAGTAATGTGGTCAAACAACTAGTCAGAAGGAGATTACAGGAGTCTTTTTGCTAGAACTGAGGCAGAATTCTGCTGCTCTGCCCATTGTAGTAGCAAGCACCCTAGCGCTTATGAGAAATCTAGGAACAACTAAACAAAACCAAACAAATAAAAAGTGGAAGATAATGTGAAATATCTCATTAGAAAAACAACTGACCTGGAAAACAGATCCAGGAGAGAGAGTTTAAAAATTATGGCCCTACTTGATGATCAAAAAAAGAGCCTAAACATTATCTTTCAAGAAACTGTCAAGGAAAACTGCTCCCATATTCTAGAACCAGAAGGTAAAATAGACACTGAAAGAATCCACTGATCACCTCACCAAAGAGGTCCCCAAATGAAAACAACAAGAAGTATTATGTGAGATGTGGCATCTTCTACATTATAGGATCAGAGAGTTTGGAATATGATATTGTGGAGGGCAAAGAAGCTAGGATTAGGGGCAGCTAGGTGGTACAGTGAATAGAGCACCAATGGAGGAGTCAGGAGAACCTGAGTTCAAATTTCACCTCAGACACTTGACACTCTCTAGCTGTGTGACCTTGGGCAAGTCACTTAACCCCAATTGCCTCATCATGGGTCATCTCCAGTCATCCTTATGAATGTCTGGTCACTGGATTCAGACGGCTCTGGAGGAGAAGTGAGGCTGGTGACCTGCACAGCCCTCCCTCACTGTAAACAAAGTCAAGTGCAAGTCATGTCATTATTTCTCTGATGGCATGGTCTTCTTCAGCAACAAAGGACAAATACATTATATGATATGTGATTATGATGGAATACTATTGTACTATAAGAAATGGTGAGCAGGATGCTCTCAAAAAATCCTGGAAAGACTTGCATGGGCTGATGCAAAGTGAAATGTACTACATAACGTACATAGTTATGTACAGCCATATTATAAAATATAAACTGTGAATGACTTAGCTGAGGACTTATGATGAAAACCGCTATCCATCCCCAAAGAAAGAACTTATGGTGTCAGAATACAGATTGAAGCATACCTTTTCTTTTACTTTATTTTTCTTGAGGTTTTTTTTTTTGTTGTTAATTGTCTTTCACAGCATGACTATTATGGATATGTTTTGCATGACAACGCATATATAACCTATACTGAACTGCTTGCCTTCTCAGTATGCATAGGGGTGAAGCGTGTGCAACAAAGGAGAGAATTTAGAACTCAAAGTTTTAAAAGTGAATTTTTAAAATTGTTTCTGCATGTAACTGGGGTAAAATAATTAAAAATAAAGTTAGCTAAAGAAACTGTTACGCAAGTTTGGGATTTCATTAGTAGCAATCAGTCTACCTACTAATCCAAGATGCATTTTCAGAATCTTTAAAATTAAAAACAGAAGGAAAGAAACTTAAGTTGTTAAGCTCTATCACATAGCTCCCAAATGGATATATTCTGAAGACATGAATCTGACCATGTCACTCCCTTACCCAAAACAGGAATGGTGCCCTATTTCCTCTAGGATAAACTACAAAATCCTCAGCCTCTCCCTTCTCCCTTCTGCTTCATTGAAACCTCAAAGCTCAGTTCAGGTGTCACCTCCTACACAAGTCTTTTCCTCATCCTCTAAATTGTTAGTGCTTTCTCCCTCTTGAAATTAATTTATATTACTTGATAATTACTTGTCTATGTAGTGATTATATTCCCCTAGTAAAATGTAAATTCTTTGGAATTAATATTTAAGTGTTTCCTATGTGCTAAGCACTAGCAATATGCTTATATTAAAACAAAATGGAAGATAACTTTAGAAGGCAAGGTAAAGAAAGTTTAATTTTTTCTTTGTACTCGCAGTATCTAGGTATACATCAAATTGTTATAATTTGATATTTTCTCTTTATATACAGTCATAATTGCCTTCTATAAAAGATGAAATAACAGAATAGTAAAACTCCCCTTTATAGATTTTGTGTATGCATGATATGTGTATGTATATATTTATTCAAAAACTGGTCCTGAGATTTCACTGGTCTGTGGAACTCCCTCTATGAATGTAGATCACATAAGAGAAGAGGTAAGGCAGAACAGACCATTCTTCTGCCACCAGACTCTTCAAGTGCAAAAGGGAGTGGGTGAATGAGCAAATTTGGGGTGATGGCCATTCCTGGAGACCCAGACAAGTACTGTCCAAAATAAATCCATTTCTCTATTATGGTAGTTGAAGTTAGGGACATCTGAATTCAAATTCAGTTTCAGATATTTTCCAACAGTGTGACCCTGGGTGCTTAATCTCTATCTGCCCCAGTCTCCTCAGCTATAAAATGAAGATAATAAGAGCACTTCCCTTGCAAGGTAATGATGAAATGAGATATTTGTAAAAGTGCTTAGTACCATGCCTGACACATAGTAGATGCTTTAAAAAATGATTATTCCCTTCCCCTGTATATGTTAATATATCATGATGTGTTTGTGTACTTGTATGTATATACATAAAAACATAATCCATATAGGGTACTTGGTGAAATATTCCCTCTGAAAATGCAGATGAACAGATATCTCATAAGTTAAGTGCTTAGAAAGTTGCCAGGTATGTTGTTTATCCTTCATTCTCAAAGAAGACCAATGATATCACACTATTGTGGTAAAAGAAGTAGATGATGGGTGATTGTAATGAGAGGTAAGCCACCTACCTAGGATCACATGGGCATATGTGTCAAAAGCAGGACTTGAACCCAGGACTTTCTGGCTTGAAATCTAGTTCTCTTTTCTCTACACCCTGTTGCTTCTCAAATATATACATATATCCACACATACATATATTTATATATTCTTTAGTTAAGGCTATGTCTAATATGATTTTTATTTTCTGCAACAGAATTAAAGAGAATGTTCACAATAAGAGAGGGTTGGAATTCAGCCCCTTAATTTATAGCCATCCAAAAGGTTTTGGACCAGAAAATTCTAAAGTGCCAAAACAGAATTTGGAAAGCAGTGGCAGTTCTATTAATAAGCCACCGTTTTCAAAACATGTGCACTAGTTCATCTGCTATATAAACCAAACTGGAGAGAAGCCTTGTGGATCCTTTAAAGATAAATAGTTCTAGTATTTGTCACCATTTAATGACAGAATAAAAACTTCCACATTTTTGATGGCTGCATATATAATGTATGATTTAGAATATGGTGCCCATTTTTAAAAAATGCCCTGATTTAATTATTTGGCTCTGGAGTATTGTCAAATTAAGAGCTAGTCCCAGCTAGTAATTACACAGTCTTTGTTGGCAAATTCCAGGATGGGAGGGGGAGACATATTTAAAACACATACAAATCTCAGGGTTTGCTTTATGAAGTCAGACCATTTGTCAAACACGACACCATATTTGCAGTTGGTGATTAAACTTGAGAGAGACATTTCTTTACATGAGTGGCTGAAAACAGTGATTTAAATAATAAAAGGTATTTACAGACTCTGGATTTGGAAGGGCAATTTTAAATCATTGCCAAAAGAAATTTTCTAATCCAGTTAGTATTTATTCATTCAGAACATGCTCATTAAACTCTTAATATATGTTATGCATGGTTTTAGATTTGGGAGAACACATGAAAACAAATAAGATATGACCTCTGCCCTCTAGCAGTCTATTAGAGATGATACAAAGATAAATAAAAAAATTACAAAAGAAAAAAAAGGAAAAATGCATGAAAGAACCATTAACTCACTACTAGGTAGATAAAGAGACAAAAAGAGGACAAAGACCCTTATGTAGAAAAATATTTTTAGTAGCTATTTTTGTAGTGGCAAAGAATTGGAAATTGAAGGGATGCCCCTTAATTGGGGAATAACTGAACAAGTTGTGGTATATGAATGTGCTGGAATCCGACTGTACCATAGGAAATGATAAAGAAGATGGTTTAAAAGAAATCCTAGAGAGATTTATTTGAACTGATTGTGAAGTTAAATGGGCAGAACCATGAGAACTATTGATGTAATATACAAAGATGAAAATCTTTGAAAGACTTGTTACAAACCATGTGTTTATCATAGGGGTTTTATTTTTATCTTTTTCAGTGGGAGGTGGAATAGTCAAAAGAGAGGAAAGGTGTTTTTTTGTTGACTGAAAAAAATTAATTTTAAAAAGAGTATCAGATTAAATTAGAAGCATTAGAAGCAGACACCTACCTTGAGATGATGAGGTTATCGTTGTGAAGTCAATACCCAGCACCCAACGGTTCTGAACGTGTAGAATGGCACAATATACATTCATATTAGGTGAATGAGAAGATAAGCTCAACTCTAGCTATCAGCTTTCTTGAGTTTGTGCTAGCATCAGTAATCTTGCTCTTAATTGATTTAATAATGAAAATCCTGCTACAAAACATATCTGATTACATGTACATTTCTAAAAGGATTGAGTGAAAAGGCTGTCAGAGGGAGTGAATCATCCTTATTTAATTTTTTTCGATCTATTCTTCGTTAGGCCTTTTAAATGTTTATATTACTGTAAGTGTTAGTCTAAAAGAATGTATACATTTTTGGTAGGAGTTGTAACTTTTAGAACTCAAGGTCTTTTCAATTTGGGGAAAACTCTATAATAAATGAAGTAATAATAGCTTTCATTTATGTAGTACTTCACAGTTATTTTTATAGCATTTTCACTTATATTATTGCATTTGATTATATCACTGCTCTTTTTCAAGTTGAGAATTCCATCATTTCAAGAGAAATTACAGAAGATTTTATATGGAAGCAACTAATATTCTGTCACATAAGTTTTCTAGTGTTCTGAGGCTCACTTCCTTGAAAATAAAGAGTGGGTTATCAATTACAAGGCCCTTGATTTCAAGAGAGCAATTAGATAATATTCCTTGGAGAGCTAGTTCTAAGAAAGAAAGTTTTACTCCTATATTAGGGTTTCCTTGCCCCTGAATTTACACTGGTCCTGTTCTTTTGACCTTGAAACATGCTTCCCTTTGATTCCTAGAACTTAGAGGTGTCATGATCTTCTCTAGGGAGATTTACTTGTATCTCTTCCATAGTATTTAGGAATAGGAAGAAACTTAGAGGTAATCAAACTCAGTTGTTTTGTGTATATTAAAACTGTGATCTGAGAGATTAAGAAACACCTAGAATAACACAGGTAAGCAAAGATGAATTTGTAGTCACATCCTTTGTCTGTAAATCTGGTACCCTTTTCACTATACTGTGGTGGCTCCCTTGAGTGACAGCTAATCTGAGAAGCTGGCTCAGGAATGTGGTCATTAAAGAAGGCTAAGGGACCATTGCAGGTAGTTTTTAACTATAACCTTTCGAAAAGATTTCTCTATTTTTGTTGTCAACTTCATCAATATCTATTGGGAATTTTGGTCATGGTTAGTGGGAATATATGTATGTGGTATGTAATTTCTTAAATTATGAATTGAATATATGTGTAACTGGTAAAATAAGAGGATTTGGGAGGAATCATAGAGATCTAGCTTGCTTCCTACACTTCTGCTCATGAGGAAAATGAGGCTTTTAGAGATTAAATGGACAGCCTAAGGGTGTGCGTGTACTTAGTAGCAGGACTAGGACCCCTACTTCCTCTGATTCTATATGTAGTGTGTGTACTGAGGTACTACATGGTCTCCCATGCTCCTAAGCTGAGATTGAATGAATGACCAGAGATCAGGGATGGGAGCCTGAATTTTAATATTTCAGTTTAAAAATAGAACTCTAGTAAGCCCTGACAGATTTGGGGAATCTTTCTTAAACCATGAGTTCTCTCATTGCTCCTTAAAAAGAATCACTGCTAAGAAGTTACTTTCTTCTAGCCTTTTTAGATGCTTTGTTTGTAATAATACTTAGAGTCTAAGGAATGAGTTTTAATATTGAATGAATCTTTCTAGAATATCACTTTTAGAATTCACCATCTCAAAAGGACTTATCCTAGTTTGATTGAATCTCCTGATTTAATGGGACATCTTATAGTGAGAATGAGAGATAATAGAACCCAAATGTTAAACTGATACCTCTTAAATTGGTTGGTCATTGTCCTTTACTCTCAAAGAGGACCAAAATGACATCATTATGTCAGGTCAAGGTACAGTGGGCTTGACTGTGGCTGATCAGACCAATCTGTGCCTGATTTTTACCCCTTATATCTTTTACCCTTAGATATTTTCTTTTTGTGAGCTTCTTGAGGCAGGGATCATAATTTTGCTTTTTCTTTGTGTATCACTAATGTTTAGCATAATGCTAGAACATAGTAAGCTCTTAATGAGTTACTGTTGACTGACAATGACTTTGTTCTCTAAAGTCCTGTAAAATTGTCCATTGTTTCAAAGAGAAAGTGAAAAAAATGAAAAAACAAAAACCTTGCATCCCATGCCCATAGTCTTGTGTAGTCCTAGAGGCACGCTATTTTAATTTATTTTCTTTGTTTTTCTGCTGCTGTCTCAACCAGTTGATGTTTCTTCCTTTTGAGTTTACATATTAATTGTCCTCTTCATTTCTGGATTCTTTTGAAAGAATAACTTGATATTCTCTTCCAACATCCAACTTTAAAGTTCATGGATATGTTTTTCAGTGAAAATATGATTTTCTTTGTCTTTCAGAATGTCATACTCCAGTTGGTCTTTTAATTATTCGTTAATAAGTAGCAATCACATGCTATTCTGATGAATTTTTCTTGAAAGATGAAAATGTTTTGTGTTTTTTTATTTTTATGTTTGTTTTTTTGGTTTTGGCTACCTGTAACATTTGTTGTTTGGTGTTGTAGTTCTGGAGTTTGAACATCATTTTTGTGTTAAACATGGGTTTGTTTGTTTCCTATTTATGTTCTTTGAGTTCTCTCAGAATGCACTTCCCCATCTACTTCCAATATTTCTTGGCTATTATATATGAAATCCTGAAGCAAAGGTTTTTGGGAGCTGGTCTGAGCTGACTCTTAAATTTTCAGCCTGAACAATTACTCTTCAGAAATCAGCATATAATAGAAATCTGTGCTTGACTTATGTTTTATTGGGTGTCTAGACTTAAGAAAACAGTGGGAAAAATGTTAATAATGCAGATTAAACTTTAAATAATTAAAAAAAAATTATTTTCAGTGTCAAATTCTCTCCTTCCCTCCATCCTTCCCCTACCTATTAAGAAGGCAAGAAATACGATACACATTAATACATATGAAGTCCTGAAAAGATATTTGTCACATTAGCCTTGTTGTGTGGGGAGGAGCAGGGAGAGAGGGAGGGAAGGGGACAAGAAAAGTAAAGACAGAAAATATGCTTCAGTCTGCACTCAGAATCCATCAATTCTCTCTCTGGAGGTAGATAGCAGTTTTCATTCTGAGTCCCTTGGAATTGCCATGGATCATTGAACATGGTATGCAGATTAAACTTCAAAGTGTGTTATGCTTACATCTCCCCAATGCAAACCCTTAGAGCTGGCTGCCAAACATTTGCCAGGCTATTGCTGTCTTGATGTTTATTATTCAGGGTGTTTCCTATCATACTTTGCTGGAAGACCAATAAATCTTACAGTCTCTTCATAGTTTCTCTAAAACTATTATTCTTGTTTTATAGCACTTTAGTATATTTTCCAGTATTATTATTGTTCAATTTTGTTTAATTTTCCTTCTGCCTTTTTTTTTTTTTTTTGACATTCCAATTCTGTCACCACCTTTTCAGAAAATCTACTATATTGGACAGTTTCTCTGGTGTTCTAAATTTCCCTGTTTTCTTATTAAAATGATTGGTCTCTTTATTTACAACTCTAGTTGTTATTTTTATGTCATTAGTTTTACCAATTAACTCTTTTATCCCATACCTAGCACATGGTAGGTACTTTAAAAATGATTGTTAATGATTACTCAAGAAGAATTCAGCAGGTTCTTAAATTTGATTAACTGTCTTTTCTGGGGGTTTCATAGAATTTATTTTCAATATCCTCTCCTTCCTTAAAGGTAATTTTAACTTAGTTTCTTTTTCTTTTCTTGCAAGATACTCGGTTGTCGTAATGACTCTTTTCTTAGGTTGTTTAGTTGTTTTTCTTCATCTATTACTAGTACTGTCTTCCATCTACTGGAATTGGGTAGGATGTGTTACTCTAAAAGGAAAGGATACATAGGGACCACAGGGACCTTTTCCAGTCTCACTCTTATGGGCTAGTTGGTTGGTTGGTTGTTGTCCTTCATCTTTGAAGAGAACCAAAATGATATCACCATGATAAAGTGAAATTTTAATGTCTCCAACCGGCTGATCAGGCCAATACAAGCTTGGAATGCTGTACCACAGGTTGGGCACAGATGGTCCATGTGAATATTTGGAGTGAATATCCCAAATTTGAGCATTCTGCCTTTACTTTGTGCTGTCTCAATTCTGCTTTTCTCAAAGAGTACAGCACCCTTTCTGATGTGAGCATGCCATGCAGAGCAGTCCTGTACCAGTGTCTCCTATGATGCACAGTCAAATCTACAGTTCTTGAGAGAGACCTTGAGAGTGTCCTTGTATCATTTTTCTGGCCACCATGTGATCACCTGCCCCATACAAGTTCTCCATAAAATAGTCTTTTTTGGGAAGCATACATTTTGCATCTGAACAATGTGGCCAGCCCATCTGAGTTGTGCTCTCTGAAG
Source organism: Notamacropus eugenii (assembly GCF_028372415.1). NCBI lineage: Eukaryota > Metazoa > Chordata > Mammalia > Diprotodontia > Macropodidae > Notamacropus > Notamacropus eugenii. Next base: position 165,589,613 of record NC_092877.1, on the reverse strand, counting down.
CATAGTTTGAATACTTGGCAGTTCAGCTTGAGCAAGGACTTAAGTGTCTGGTAACTTATCCTGCCAGGTGATCCTCAGAATCTTCCTAAGACAGTTCAAATGGAAGCTGTTCAGTTTCTTGACATGGCACTGGTAGACTGTCCATGTTTCACAAGCATATAACAACGAGGACAGCACAACGGCTCTGCAGACCTTCAGTTTGGTAGTCACCCTAATACCTCTTCTCTCCCAAACTTTTCTTCAGAGCCTCCCAAACACTGGGTTAGCTCTGGCAATGGGTGCATCAACATCATTGTCAATGTGTACATCCCTGGAAAGTACACTACCAAGGTCAGTGAACTTATCCACAGTATTAAAAAATTTTCCATTTGTTGTAACCCATGGTTCCATGTATGGATGGTGTGGTGGTGGCTGATGGAGCACCTGTGTTTCTTGGTGTTAATTATTAGGCCAAAATTAGCACAGGCAGCAGGGAATTGATCCATACTTTGCTGCATCTCAGCTTCAGAGGCTGCATTGAGGGCACAATCTTCTGCAAAAGGAAAATCATGCACCAACACTCCTCCACTTTGGTCTTGGCTTGTAGCCTTCTCAAATTGAAGAACTTGCCATCAGTACAGTAGTTGACTTTGATGCTGTGTTCATCTTCACTGAAAGCATTTGACAACATAGCTGAAAACATCATGCTAAAAAGCACACAGCCCTGTTTCACTCCATTGGTAACTGGGAAGGCACAAGATCATTGTCCATTATCCAGAACCCAGGCAAATAGACCATCATGAAATTGATGTGCAATATTGATCAACTCCTCTGGGCAACCAAATTTTGACATAATTTTCCATAAGTCCTCACAACTAACAGTGTCAAAGGCCTTGGTTAGATTTACAAACATTGTGTACAGACTTCTGTTCTGCTCCTGACATTTCTTCTGGAGTTGTCGGGTAGCAAACGCCATGTTGACTGTTCATCAGCCCTTTCTGAAGCCACACTGGCTCTCAGGTATATGACAACCTTCCAGGTAAAGGGCCAGCTTACTAAGGAGGACTCTAGCAAGAACTTTGCCAGCAATGACTAAGAGAGATCCCCCTGTGATTGTCACAGGGCAATCTATTCCCTTTGCTCTTATAGAGATGGACAATGGAGGCATCTTTGAACTCCTGGGGAAATAACCTCCTCTTGCCATATGACCTGGAAAATTTCAATCAGCTTTTATATGAGCAATAGTCTCCCTACCTTGTAAATCTCAGCCAAAATGGAATCAGCACCAGGTGCTTTGCCACATGAAAGGAGCCTAATGGCCCTCAAAACCACTTCTTCAGTTGGAAGTTCAGCTAAGGAGGGATTGACTTCAATCTGAGGTGAATGGTCATTGGCCTCAGCATTGATTGATGATGGTCTATTGAGAACACTATGGAAGTGTTCAGTCCGTCTCTCTGGGATTGTATCCTTATCACTAATCAATGTGGCTCCATCAGCACTGAGTAGTTGTGATGCACCATAGGTTTTTGGTCCATAAATAGCTTTCAGGGAATCATAAAAGCACTTTGGATTGTTACTATCAGCATAAAACTGAATTTCATCTGCCTTCTTACTGAGCCAGGAATCCTGCATCTCTCTAAGCTTTGCTTGTACTTTGCTTTTGATGGAATCAAATGTTGCCTTCTTAGAGGTGGATGAGCTATCCTGCTGATAAATCCTGTGGAGTTCTCGTTTTTCATTTAGCAGCTTCTGAATTTCCCCATCAATTTCATCAAACCAGTCTTAGTGTTTGTGAATATTCTGGCTCAGGTGAGCAAATGCAGTGTTGTAGAACAAATCTCTGAAAGCTGCTCACTCCTTTTCTTCTCCTCTGTTGCCAACTGTGTGTTGGCTCCACTTTCCCTCCAAGTCAGCAACAAATTCTTTGTGTTCAGAGAAGAGCTCTACTTTGTTCACATTAATTCTTCTGGTAGTCATTTTGCCTTGGGGGCAGCACTTTTGATGAATGTGAATATTTAGCTTGGAAAGGATAAGTCTATGATCAGTCCAGCACTCTGCCATACATTACCTTTGTCACTCTCACATCTTGTCTGTCTCTTTTTCTTACAATCATATAGTCTATTAGGTGCCAATGTTCACTGAGAGCATACATCCATGAATTTTTATTGCATTTAGGTAAGTGGAAGACAGTGCTTGTGATGGGAAGGTCATGCAGTGCACAAATCTTCAATAATAAATGACCATTGCTCGGAGCCAAGATAGTGGAGTAGAAATACGCACATATGCTACTTCCAAACCCACTGCCCATAAAATACCTGTAACAAAAAGAACCACGGGCAAATTCTGGAACAGCAGAAGCCACAGAACGGAGCAGACAAGATTTCTGCTCCAGAGAGCCTGAAAACCTCTTGCAAAAGGTCCTTCGTGCCACGGACCCGGAGCAGAGCCCAACCCTGCCTCGGTGGCACAGCGCTGAAAGGAGCAGACCTGACCAGGCTTCAGGGACGGAATCTCCAGCAGCCGTGTGGGTCCCTCCACCCACAGGTGACAAGGGTTGGTGAGAGGGTCTCTTTGGCGGGTCGAGAGGGGAGTGGGGTGCCCCCATAACTCAGGGCCCCTCAGAAGGCAACAGTGGAGGCGGGAGCAGACCAGGGCTCCCCAAGCAGGCAGGAGCCTGGATCCATTGTTGAAGGTCTCTGAATAAACTCCCTGAGGGAACGGAGTTCGTGAGGTGGCCCTGCCCTGACTTGAGCACCTTAACTTAATCTCACACTGAACAGCAGCCCTGCCCCTGCCCAAAGCCCTAAGGCTGGGGAGCAGCATTTGAATCTCAGACCCCAAGTGCTGGCTGGGTGGATCTGGAGGTGAGGTGGGGGTGGAGAGGACACTCAGAAGTCAAGTCACTGGCTGGGAAAATGCACAGAAAAGGGAAAAAAAAATAAGACTATAGAAGGTTACTTTCTTGGTGAACAGGCATTTCCTCCCTTCCTTTCTGATGAGGAAGAACAACGCTTACCATCAGGGAAAAATGCAGAAGTCAAGGCTTCTGTATCCCAGCCCACTCAATGGGCTCAGGCCATGGAAGAGCTCAAAAAGGATTTTGAAAATCAAGTTAGAGAGGTGAAGGAAAAACTGGGAAGAGAATTGAGTGACATGCAAGCAAAGCATGAAAAACAAGTAAACACCCTGCTAAAGGAGACCCAAAAAAATGCTGAAGAAAATAACACCTTGAAAAACAGGCTCATTCCATTGGCAAAAGAGGTTCAAAAAGCCAATGAGGAGAAGAATGCTTTCAAAAGCAGAATTAGCCAAATGGAAAAGGAGATTCAAAAGCTCACTGAAGAAAATAGTTCTTTCAAAATTAGAATGGAACAGATGGAGGCTAATGACTTTATGAGAAACCAAGAAATCACAAAACAAAACCAAAAGAATGAAAAAATGGAAGATAATGTGAAATATCTCATGGGAAAAACAACTGACCTGGAGAATAGATCCAGGAGAGACAATTTAAAAATTATGGGACTACCTGAAAGCCATGATTCAAAAAAAGAGCCTAGACATCATCTTTCATGAAATTATCAAGGAAAATTGCCCTGAGATTCTAGAACCAGAGGGCAAAATAAATATTCAAGGAATCCACAGAATACCGCCTGAAAGAGATCCAAAAAGAGAAACTCCTAGGAACATTGTGGCCAAATTCCAGAGTTCCCAGTCAAGGAGAAAATATTGCAAGCAGCTAGAAAGAAACAATTCAAGTACTGTGGAAATACAATCAGGATAACACAAGATCTAGCAGCTTCTACATTAAAGGATCGAAGGGCGTGGAATAGGATATTCCAGAAGTCAAAGGAACTAGGACTAAAACCAAGAATCACCTACCCAGCAAAACTGAGTATAATACTTCAGGGGAAAAATTGGTCTTTCAATGAAATAGAGGACTTTCAAGTATTCTTGATGAAAAGACCAGAGCTGAAAAGAAAATTTGACTTTCAAACACAAGAATGAAGAGAAGCATGAAAAAGTAAATAGCAAAGAGAAGTCACAAGGGACTTACTAAAGTTGAACTGTTTACATTCCTACATGGAAAGACAATATTTGTAACTCTTGAAACTATTCAGTATCTGGGTACTGGGTGGGATTACACACACACACATGCACACACACACACATACATAGAGACAGAGTGCACAGAGTGAATTGAAGAGGATGGGATCATATCTTAAAAAAATGAAATCAAGCAGTGAGAGAGAAATATATTGGGAGGAGAAAGGGAGAAACAGAATGGGGCAAATTATCTCTCATAAAAGAGGCAAGCAAAAGACTTTTTAGTGGAGGGATAAAGAGGGGAGGTGAGAGAAAAACATGAAGTTTACTCTCATCACATTCCACTAAAGGAAGGAATAAAATGCACACTCATTTTGGTATGAAAACCTATCTTACAATACAGGAAAGTGGGGGATAAGAGGATAAGCGGGTGCGGGGGATGATAGAAGGGAGGGCATGGGGAGGAGAGTGCAATTCGAGGTTGACACTCTTGGGGAGGGATAGGATCAAAAGAGAGAAAAGAAGTAATGGGGGACAGGATAGGATGGAGCGAAATATAATTAGTTCTTACACAACACTACTATTATGGAAGTCATTTGCAAAACTACACAGATTTGGTCTATATTGAATTGCTTGCCTTCCAAAGGGAAGGGGTGGGGAGGGAGGGAGGAAGAGAAGTTGGAACTCAAAGTTTTAGGAACAACTGTTGAGTACTGTTCTTGCCACTAGGAAATAAGAAATACAGATAAAGGGGTATAGGATGGAAACAAGGGCAGAGAGGGATGATAGAAGAGAGGGCAGATTGGCAGACAGGGGCAATTAGAATGCTCAGAGTTTTGGGGTGGGGGGGAGGGGACAAAAGGGGAGAAAATTTGGAACCCAAAATTTTGTGAAAATGAATGTTAAAAGTTAAATTTTAAAAAAATAAATAAAAAATAAAAAAATAAATGACTATTGCTGTTGCTGTTTCCAGCTCCATTCCTCCCTAGGACTCCCTGCCAAATCTGGTAGTCTGAGCCTACTGTAGCATTAAATTCACCCAGAATTATAAACTTATCCTCTTTTGGCACATTGATGATAAGGGTTACTATGTCTTCATAAGATTTTTCTTTGACTTTGACTGTCATAGTGGGAACATAGACACTGATGATGGTGGCATAATGATTTCCTGCAACTGGCAATTGCATTGTCATGAGCCTGTCATTTACTCCTTCTGGCAGGCATACCAGCTTGCTGATTTGATTAGTTTTTATTGCAAAACTCACACCAGCTTCATGGCACTTCCCTTCACTGCCTCTACTTCAGAAAAAAGTGTATCCAGCTCCAACTTCAGTAAGCTGGCCTTCATTTGCCAACCTTGTTTCACTCAGGGCAGCCATTTTGGATGAGATACCTGTTGAGTTCTCTTGCAACAAGAGCAATTCTGCTTTCAAGTCTATTGGGTTTTGTGTTGCCTATTAGCATGTGCACAGTCCATGTGCCGATGGTGAGTGGAATTATCTTTGCAGATGTTTTGTATATTTTGTACATTTTTTTGTGTTTCAACTGCATAGTAGGATTTCCTGCCTGCTGCACTAATCAGGCCAGGGTTGGGTAAGCAGACAATGGTTAGGGCACCTTTTCTAGCCCCCTTCCTCATACCAGGAGGGGAGCAGTGAGATCCTTAAAAAACCCAGGGGGCTGCCGAGTCCTGCTGCTGCTTCCAGTGAAAAATGACCCTGTGGCCCAGGCCTCCTGTGTGCAGAGTTGTGACTACAGCTCCCAGTGTATCTGCACCTACTGCTTCATTGCTTGCCTGTTGCCACAGGACTTTGAGTCATAATAGTGAAATGGTATGGCTGATGCCTTTTAATTCATGTATAAATTGGATTTAAGTGAGGCAGAGTTGCACAAAGTCATCAGCCTCACTCTCTCCTCCAGATTCATCATAGCCCAATGGCAGGACCGAGTCAAGATGGCTGGCAATGCTCAGGATGCAGTGGATGACCCTGGCATCTTCATCATCCAAGCTCTAAGTGTTCCACATTGCCTGCTTCATCTGCCTTCATGGAGGTTGGAACAAATTGTTCTCATCCACCCATTTCCCCAGAGGAAGTCTTCACGTGCTTGGGGTAGACACCTCCCTAACTCACCAAAGGGTTTGAGAACCCTTGGTTACCCTCAACCTGGTTCGGCCCATCAGCCAAAAGGGTTTATCAGGGTGTGTCCACTGCACGTGTTGCAGCTTCTTGGAGCCAAAGGTGAGAGTTAAGTGAAACAGGTAGACACCAAAAGTGGAAAGAGCCCTGAAAAGGGCTCAGCAGTCATCACATCAAAGGTACTGGTCCTCACCAAACACACCCTGCACCCCTCTTATGGACTACATCTTCCTTTTACGAACCAGCTTTCCACAATGCTTACCTCAATGGATTTGCTTACCTCCGCACCCTAAGAGGTGGTTGAAAGGTCTAGTGAGAACAATTGCAGGGGACAAACTATGACCTACAGCCTCTGTAGCTGAGCCTCTCTTGTGCTTTCTCTCAATCTTCTGACTGTTTGACTATTGACTTCTCTATTGTACTAAGTAGTGGCAGCTAGGTGGCACAGTGGATAGAATGTTGGACCTGGAGTCAGGAAGACTCAGAAACACCTGAGTTCAAATCTAGACTCAGACACTTATTAGCTGAGAGATCCTGGCCAATTCACTAAACCCTATTTGCCTCAATTCCCTCATCTATAAAATGAGCTGGAATGGGAAATGGTAAACCATTCTAGTATCTTTGCCAAGAGAACCCCAAAAGGGGTCACAAAATGTCAGACACAACTGAAAATTACAACAGTATTTCTGGTCACCTCCTTCCATAGCCAATACCTTTTTCCTTTCTTTCTCTAGGCTTTTCCAAGGGCTAAACAAACTCATGAGGCCTCAAATTCACTGAAGGGCAGAGGAAGTTTTGTTAGTATGCCTACTGGGAAACTAGAGCTAGGTCTCTTACATACATAAGCTTCACCATCTTCTAGAATCCACTTTTTCTTCCTTGTAAATTCCAGGTGGTTGGATTTACAGTTACCAAATCCCCTCTCCTCAGTGGGTTTTGGAATCCTCCAGATACTGCCAATAGAATTACCTCCAAAAATTAATATTTTAGATATCATGGGAGACTCAGGGTTTTTGGCTAAGCAGTTGTCCTTTACTATGTGAGAAGAATACCACCAGTAAAAAAGGATCAGTGAAGTGACCTTAAGTTATTTTTTTACTGTAAGAATTACTTCACGGTGACTTATTTTTTTCCCTCATATGTAATTTTTTCTTTCTTGCATTATTGAGCCATTTAAAAATAATTAAGGTGGCAAGACAGGGAACTGAGTTTAGGAAAATTCTTACTTTTCTATCTCTACCTTCCTATTCCCATACTTCCCTCCCTCTAGTTGCTTAATTCTTTTGAAAAATTTATTTTTTTAAAGATGTGCTTATGAATTGCACAAAATAAGAAGGCAAAAATTGGTAGAAGTTGACAGTGATGGAGAGATTACTCACATTAATTAATTCGTGAACCGTCAGATGGATGGATGAGGATTTGGATACTATGAAAAGCTAAAAGGCTTATTTTGGGTCAAGTTAGACTTTTGGTATCATGGGTTAGTGCCATTTAGATGACTCCCTGTGTCTATTATGTGCAGTGGCTAATACTGGCTACTTTGATAGTGTGATCTGGGTCTGAGATCCTTTGAGTGAGTACTCCATTCAGGAAAGTCATTGGGAGTCATCCTTTCCATTTGACTTGGTTGTTATTTTTGTTCATCTTTAGTTTTTGGTGAAGACCAATGACAGCATGGGGTGATGTCTTGACTTGTGATTTAAGTGAGGCAGAGTTGCACAAAGTTAGCAGCCTCACTCTCTTCCAGAATCAAGTGATGCAACAAAAGTCAAGATGACTGGCAATGACCCAGGATGGAGTGGACAACCTTGGTTTCTTCTATGTCTGACCAAGCTCTAAGCACACCACAGTGGTTGGTTCAGCCTCTTTCATGGATGTTCAAACAAATTGTTTCCATCTGCTCATTTTACTGGGGAAAATCTTCACATTCTTTGGATAGACATCACCTAACTCACCAATGAGGTAGAGGCCTCTTGGTTACTCTCCCCTTGGTTTAGCCTGTCTGCTGGTTACAGTTTCTTAGAACCACAGGTGAGAGTTGGGTAACAAAAGTGGATGAACAGCCCTAAAAAGGGCTTGGCAAGCCTTCATATCAGAGGTGCTAGTCCTTCCTTAACACTCCATGTTGCTCTTGACTAGTATCTCTTTTGTTGTTTGCTATCCTTTCACAGGGGCTATGTAACTCTATAAAATGTTTTTGTATATGTATGTGTGTATGGATGGATGGATGTATTTATTACGTGTTCATTTGGCTTCAATCCTAAAAACTTTCTATCATTTCTAATACATTTTTTCTATCAGGCCTCTCTCAATTAGTTAACAGCCCCAATGAAAATGTCCCTGACATCTAGGCATTCTCTTCAGCATTCACCTATTGTCTATGAATATTAATAGATAGCTAAAATAAAATATCAGAGAAGATGAACAATGTTACCAAAGCCTAGTATTGATTTTATTTGTCCAGAGAAATAAAAAGTTGAATTCTTGAGAGAGAATTACCTTCTCTGAATGTCAAATAAAGGACATCTATAATGTTTCCATGGAGAGTACACAGGGGAAATGATTTTGTTCTGAATTTAGGTGGTAGGTGAGGGACAGAATGACTGTTTTCTCAATAGTCATGATATCTTGAAGCAGCTATACTTACTTAGGGATATTTTTATCATATTTCTCATCTTTCAGTAAAGTATATGAAAACACTGAAGGAATCCAAGGAATCAATTTTTAAACTTGCACACTAGATTTTGATATGGTATATGAGGTGTGGAATCTGTGTTAAAAATCCCTTTTAACAGGAAAGAACTCAGAAGCACATTATAAATAATTTAACATGTGCATTTTATTTTTACCTAAGTACATGAAGAGGACAAATTGGAAAATTGTTTTTAAGTATCTCTAAATGTCACCTCCTTAGATTTCACTCATTCTGATGATGTATTTTTAATGACTAGAAAATAAGCTTATGTCAAAGTTTTCATTATTGTTTTAGGAAAGGAATCTTCAAATGTAACTTCCCCTAATCTAAAGCTAAGGTGTGTATTTGGAACCATGTTAAACTGTTAGGGAATAATTGATACATGGAAGTCCATAGCATCATTTTCCCTGAACCAATTAATATCAACTCCTAAATATTTTTGTATATTTCCAGACCAATGGAAAAACTTTTCAAGATCTTAAGTATCATGATGTTATCCTTTAAATGAAAATTTACCAAATGGAAATGAGAAATACTTTTATTTTTTGTAGGAGTTGTGTGCTCTTTTACATACTTTGAAGGCAGAGCATCTTTTCCCCTTTTATATTTTAAAATGTTTTCTTTGTTTTTAGATTTATTATCTTTATCATATTGGTTTAGATATCATCTTAAGCATTCTTTAAAATTTTTCTTTTTTTTGTTCTTCCCTGACCCTTTAGTCTTTAGTCAAACATCTTTCCTCTGATTTATCCACACATTTTCCTCTATAGGCTTATTAAAGTGCTTCTGTGCAATAATATTCAGCTAAAAATTTGAGGCCATCAAAAAAAAGTTCATAAGAGCTGTCTTTGGTGTTTGTCAAATAAACCACAAGTGTACCTACAATATAACATCTATTCTGGACAGTGTCATATTCAAAGAAAAGGGAGGCAGCCACTGAAGACCATCAGCCTTGTTCTGATTTTAGCATTTTATCTTTTTTTCGCTTGCATGGTAGAACCTCATAAACAGAACTTGTAGAATATTAGAGTTGGAAGGCAACTTGATAAAGCATCTGTCTAGTCCAACCTTCTCCCTGCTGCCATAGTCTTCTCTGTGATTTCCTTAATGGGCAATTGTCCCACTGTTTCTTGAATACTCGTAAGTGACAAGGATCTCACTACAGTAAAATTAGGAGTCAGCTCATTCTGTGGTTAAAAGTGTTTTCTTTATGTTGAGCAGAAATTTTCTTCCTTAAAATTTATTTTTAATGATTTCTTTTTACCAGTCATTTCTTTGTTCCTTGGCAAACCTCATTCTCCCCTCTACATGTTGAAGTCTTCTTTTTAACAAGGTGAAAAATGTAAGCAAGTGTAAGCATAGTGACCTGATCTCCCAGTTAAATGAGATAATCCACATCCAGTTTCTTCCTCCTCTCTATTGAGAAAAGAAAGGTATATTTTCTTATTAGTTCTCTAGCACTGAGATTGTCCATTACAAGTCAACAATGTTCAGTTAATTTTTAGTGTCATTATTATTTATCATGGTTACATACTTTGCCTTCCTAATACTGCTTTCTTCATTCTACATCATTTCATATAACTCTTCGCATGTTTATCTGAAGTCCTCACATCTGCCATATATCTTATGATGCAATAAACATCCATTCCCTTTGCTTCTGAGGACTATTCACCCTGAAACATGCTTGCACCATACCAGCCCCTTCCTCCATTGGTGGGTTCCTTTCAGGGACCCTGTTTTAAACAGGGCAGATAATCTTCATTCTCCCCTTAACCCCAGCTGTTCTTCTTTCTAAATGCGCTACACTACACATATTCTTCCTTGATACTGATTGAGTTATGCTAATGTCATTTGGTAGCAATGCCTTAATGTGAAGGAAATGATGTGTTTTTTTCCTTTCTTCATTCTTGTTAGCCCATTAACAAAATATTTGTCTGGGCTTGTGTGACCATGGCTTCATCATCTTGTGCTCTTGCAATAACCATAGCTGTCTTTAAATGTACTAAAAATTCGTTTGGTTCATTGCCGCTGCCATCCTGTCACTCTCTGGAGCGGACATGAAGTTGCACCATCCTCAAACTTTATAGAGAAATATGTCTGGATTCTTCAGAAGTGAAGTCACTAAAAACAAACAATGGATTTATTCACAAGCTAACAAACAATGGATTTATTCACAAGCTTATTCCCGAGGTAAATTAGATGCCTCCAAAGAAGCAGCGTGAAAAATGATGCAATGAGCTCACCTTCACTTATCAAGTCTCGTTGGTCACCCTCATCCATCACGTCTCTTCCCTTTGACCAGATGTCTGTGAAGCCTGTTCCCTTCTCTTTGGCGATTGCCCCACCCCAGCGCCCCTCACTGCATTCCCTGCCTATGACACTGACTTTCCATTTCTCTTCCAGCCTTCATACTGTTGCCAATAGGGTTCCAGAAATGAAAATGGAAATAAAAATCCATAAAGCATGATGTATACACAACAGCAGAATCACCATTGGTGCCACAATAATCTTCTCCATGCTAACCTAAGTTCTCTCCAACCAGTACCCCTAAGCCTCAACTGGTGTTATGTATTGCTTAGATGACAACAAAACACAGATCTGGTCACAGATCCTTGTTATTTGAAGCTTTCCATAATATGGAACCTATCCCAATTCAGCAGTATTTCCTACTACTCAAGAAAACAAGTTATTTAATCACCAGTCATTTGTTAATCACCTGTTACATTCCAGGCACTCTGCTAGGTACTGAGATTACAAAGACAAAGACAGTGCCTGCCCTCTAGGTGCTTACATTCTGTTTCTATTGAGGAAGTTCTCACAGGCACCCATACACTCCCATAATAAATAGAAGGAAATTTTTTCTTCTTTTGGTTGTGTAGAAGGCACCAGTATAGCTCAGGAGACTGTGAAAGACTTTATGTAGAAAGTGGTACTTGCATAAGCCCTCCCCACCTCCACCACAGCCAAGCCATTTTCCCCCTATTTTGACCTTGAACATGCACATGCTTTAGCTATTCTGCTTCTCTTTGTTTCTATAAAGGTGATATACTTGGTGTATCATTTCTTCCACTTTTCTTCCTCATTCATTTATATCCCACAGATCAAGACCCAGTTCAAAAATAATATCTAATAATATCTAACATTTAAATAGTGTTTTGAGGTTTTCAAAGCATTTATGCAGGAGCAGGTATGTTTGCAAATATACATACATGCATATATATGTAAAATCTCACTTGATTCCCTCTTTATAAAAAACAGGCTTGAAAGAGTTTAAGTAATTTGCATACATGCATCTACCAAGTGTCTGTGCCAGGATTCAAATTCAGGTCTTCTTGATTCCAAGTGCAGTTATTTATTCACTATTTATTCACTATGTCACCATAGCATGCCCCAAACTCAAATTTGTCCATGAAGCCTTATCTCAGTATTTTAGTCTAAGTTAACTTTTCCCCCTCACTAGCTCACTTTTCACTTATCATATGACCTATACATTTTAGCACTTCCTAATTTGGGTGTGGATAGATTTACATACATGTAGAATGTTCTGCTGTGATGAATGGAAATGATTAAAAACAAAACAAAACATATGTCTTCTTCAGAACCTACAATAATTTGCTGTCTCTTGCAGAATCATATCCAAAATTCTGTATTACCTCTTGCCTATTCACATGTAACTTACTCTTCCCTTCATCTAATTGGGTGATTATCCCTTTTAGTTTCCTGCCCACAAGCTATACTGTTAGAAGGGTTTTCCTAGCTATGACATGATTTCTCCATGTCAAACTCTTCCCATTATCTAAAAAGCCATGTCCCATTCCCTGCATGATCCAAATTCTAACCACCTGACCTTCCTTGTAAAGCTGTCCCCAGCTGTTCCCCTTTGGACAGTTTGATCTTTTGTTTCAATTCACTTCTACATTTAGGCATTCTCTGATTCATGCATGCCACACTTGTCTCCTAAGCTAATTAGTAAGTTCCTTGAATGTCCCGGGTCTGTCCCCGGGACCTTCGAGTGAGAATCTCCCTTCAGTGGGCACCGCTTCGGACGTCTCCGGACCTACCCCGGGGGACACGGCGGCAGGCAATAATCAGGCAATGCGCAGGAGGTTCATAGCTTTATTGCATGGAGGAGTCCCCCGAGCAGTTCAGGGCGTTGTCTTATATAGGGAGGTTCTTCCGGGCTGCCATCCTAACCCGCCCCGAGGGCGAGGCCTACCACCCGATTGGATCCAGCCCACCCGACCAATCCCGTGGGGTCACAACTCCTCTATGGGAGCCGTGTCTCCCTCGGATTGGTGGGCTGCCACTCCCGGGGAGGCCCCTATCCGCCCAGGCGCCTAGGACCGACCCCCGTCACTTGAAGACAGGATCTTGTGCTTATTTTCACATGCACACAGATACACACAGCATTTCACATTTGTTGTCAAAATGATGAAATGGTAATACTTACCTATGTGTCTGGCCTTAGTCTCAGAACCTAAATGGTATATTTCCTTTTTTTAAAAAAATGTGGAATTGGGAAATGTAGAACTATACATATACCAGGTGTGTTCACTTTGGGTTCAGTTTTGCTTAACTGTTCTTATTACAAGGAAAAGTTAAATCGTAGGGGAGGGGATGCCTGTCGTTGACTATCGTGTTTTCAAAAAAACTAAACAATAAAGGAAATGCTACTGGGTATTAATATTTAAAAACTCATCCCAATTAAATACTTAGTACCTGTTAGTCCCCATAAGGACTAACAATGAGTGGACAAACAGGTTTATTCTTAGATTTCTTGTTCCATATATGATATCTACCAACCCCTCTGTGTTATGTATAATGGATGAAGCCTGAAGTTAAGAAGACCTGAGTTCACATCCAGCCACAGGCACTAGCTGTTTGCCCCTGGAAAAGTCATTTAACCATGTTTGCCTCAGTTCCTTCATCTGTTAAATTAGTTAGAGAAAGAAATGACAAACCATTTCAGTATCTTTGCCAGGAAAACCCCATATGGAGTCATGAAGAGTCAGACATGGCTGAAACGATTAAACAGCATGTAATATCCACTCAAATGGTTAGCTATGTTCCTTCCGAGTAGTTTGTTGCTCCACTGGGCTCTATAATGTGACTTGCTCAGTCATGAAAAACTTATTGAAAACATGAAAACCCTTATTACGCCACATTTCTTAATTTTTAAATCAGAGATTAGGATCATACAAACTTTATTTCTCATCTATAGAGGTTGGAAAACTTAACTCTTCTCATTCCTTCATCTCTCTTAAAAATCATAAATAACACCCCCCCACACACACACACACACAGTTTATTTTCAGGGGGCATGTTGTTACAGTCTATAGAGCTAAAGTAAAAATTGTGAGTTGAAATAATCAATTCAAATTTTAAAAGTCGGTACATGATTTCTAGGAAGGTAAACTGAGTCACTAAAACACTCTTGCCTCTTCCTCAATAAGAAATGAATTCTTTGGGGGGGCAGAGTCAAGATGGCAGAGTAGAAGGACAGACCTGTAGAAGTTCCCCACCATAGCCCATAAAATACCTGTAAAAAATGACTTTATACAAATTCTAGAGCAGCAGAAGCCACAAAACAACAGAGCAAAAGAGATTTCCAGGCCAAAGCAGCCTGGAAGGCCTACAGGAAAGGTCTATCACACCAGATGCAGAGCGAAGCTCAGCCTGGCCTTGGCTGTGTGGCAGGGACAGGACCAGAACAGGCTGAGGTGCGGCATCCCCAGCAACAGTGATTCCCAGATCCCTCAACCCATGAAAGCCAAAGGAAGCTTCAAAGGTCAGTGAGAAAGCTCTTTCACCTACATAACAAGGGAACGTGTTCTGGCCCCGGCCATAGGGCTGCAGTGAGGCACAGTGTCCATTTTAGGAACCCTCAACCTAAAATCCCTGGGGGAAGTGCATGGCTGATCTGAATCTCAGCCCTGAGTGGTAAACCTGGGATTAGGAGGAGTGCTGGCTGGCCAAGGGGAGCTGGTGGAGGCTCTGGAGAGGGAACCCTGTTGGCAGATACAGGGCAGAACAGAGTGCTTGTGATTATACACCAGAGTGCAGGCCAGGAGAGGGATAAACTTTTCTGCTTTGATTCTGCCATCTTGGAGGAACTGAGAGTTCACAGGTCCCCAGAGTATACCCTCCTCTTGACAAAGAACTCAAAAGTCAAGTAACTGGCTAAAAATATGCCCAAAATGGGGGAAAAAAATAACACTATAGAAGGCTACTTTGTTGGTGAACAGGTACTTTCTTCCATCCTTTCAGATGAGGAAGAAGAATTTATACCATCAAAGGAAGACCTAAAAGTCAAGGCTTCTGCATCCAAAACCTCCAAAATAAATATGCAATGGTCTCAGGCCATGGAAAAGCTCAGAAAGGACTTTGAAAATCAGGTAAGAGAGGTAGAGGAAAAATTGTGAAGAAAAATGAGAGCAATGCAAGAAAATCATGAAAAGTGAGTCAACAGCTTGTTCAAGGAGACCCAAAAAATGCTGAAGAAAATAACACCTTTAAAAATAGGCTAACTCAATTGGCAAAAGAGGTCCAAAAAGCAAGTGAGGAGAAAAATGCTTTAAAAAGCAGAATTAGTCAAATGGAAAAGGAGGTTCAAAAGCTCACTGAAGAAAATAGTTCTTTCAAAATTAGAATGGAGCAGATGGAAGCTAATGAGAAACCAAGAAATTACAAAACAAAACCAAAAGAATGAAAAATTAGGAGACAATGTGAAATATCTCATTAGAAAAGCAGCTGATTTGCAAAATAGATCCAGGAGAGACAATTTAAAAAATTATGGGACTACCTGAAAGCCATGATCAAAAAAAGAGCCTAGACATCATCTTTCATGAAATTATCAAGGAAAATTGCCCTGAGATTCTAGAACAAAAGAGTAAAATAAATATTGAAAGAATCTACCTCCTGAAAGAGATCCATAAAGAGAAACTCCTAGGAATATTGTAGCCAAATTCCAGAGTTCCCAGGTCAAGGAGAAAATATTGCAAGAAGCTAGAAAGAAAAACTTCAAATGTTGTGGAAATACAATCAGGATAACACAAGACTAGCAGCTTCTATATTAAGGGATCAAATGACTTAGAATATGATATTCCAGAAGTCAAAGGAACTAGGATTAAAACCAAGAATCACCTACCCAGCAAAGTTGAGTATAATAATTCAAGGGAAAAAATGGTCATTTAATGAAATAGAGGACTTTCAAGCATTCTTGATGAAAAGACCAAAGCTGAATAGAAAATTTGACTTTCAAACACAAGAATCAGGAGAAGCATAAAAAGGTAAACAAGAAAGAGAAATCATAAGGGACTTACTAAAATTGAGCTGTTTACATTTCTTCTTTCTTTCTTTCTTTATTTAACTTTTAACATTCATTTTAACAAAATTTTGGATTCCCAATTTTCTCCCCTTTTGTCCCCTCCCCCCACCCCAAAACACCGAGCATTCTAATTGCCCCTATCACCAATCTGCTCTCTCTTCTATCATCCCTCTCTGCCCTTGTCTCCATCTTCTCTTTTGTCCTGTAGGGCCAGATAACTTTCTATACCCCTTTATCTATATTTCTTATTTCCTAGTGGCAAGAACAGTACTTGACAGATGTTCCTAAAACTTTGAGTTCCAACTTCTTTACCTCCCTCCCTCCCCTGCCCCCTTCCCTTTGGAAGGCAAGCTATTCAATATAGACCAAATCTGTGTGGTTTTGCAAATGACTTCCATAATAGTCGTGTTGTATAAGACTAACTATATTTCCCTCCATCCTATCCTGTCCCCCATTACTTCTATTCTCTCTTTGATCTTGTCCCTCCCCATGAGTGTCGATCTCAAATTGCTCCATCCTCCCCATGCCCTCTCTTTCATCATCCCTCCCACCCTGTTTATCCCCTTATCCCCCACTTTCCTGTATTGTAAGATAGGTTTTCATACCAAAATGAGTGTGCATTTTATTCCTTCCTTTAGTGGAATGTGATGAGAGTAATCTTCATGTTTTTCTCTCACCTCCCCTCTTTATCCCTCCACTAATAAGTCTTTTTCTTGCCTCTTTTATGAGAGATAATTTGCCCCATTCAATTTCTCCCTTTCTCCTCCCAATATATTTCTCTCTCACTGCTGGATTTCATTTTTTAAAGATATGATCCCATCCTCTTCAAATCATTCTGTGCACTCTTTGTTTATGTGTGTGTGCATGTGCGTGTGCATGTGTGCATGTGTAATCCCACCCAGTACCCAGATACTGAAAAGTTTCAAGAGTTACAAATATTGTCTTTGCATGTAGGAATGTAAACAGTTCTACTTTAATAAGTCCCTTATGACTTCTCTTTGCTGTTCACCTTTTCATGCATCTAATCATTCTTGTGTTTGAAAGTCAAATTTTCTATTCAGCTCTGGTCTTTTCATCAAGAATGCTTGAAAGTCCTCTATTTCATTGAAAGACCAATTTTTCCCCTGAAGTATTATACTCAGTTTTGCTGGGTAGGTGATTCTTGGTTTTAGTCCTAGTTCCTTTGACTTCTGGAATATCCTATTCCATGCCCTTTGATCCCTTAATGTAGAAGCTGTTAGATCTTGTGTTATCCTAATTGTATTTCCACAATACTTCAATTGTTTCTTTCTAGCTGCTTGCAATATTTTCTCTTTGACCTGGGAACTCTGGAATTTGGCCACAATATTCCTAGGAGTTTCTCTTTTTGGATCTCTTTCAGGAGGTAGATTCTTTCAATATTTATTTTACTCTTTGGTTCTAGAATCTCAGGGTAGTTTTCCTTGATAATTTCATGAAAGATCATGTCTAGGCTCTTTTTTGGATCATGGCTTTCAGGTAGTCCCATAACTTTTAAATTATCTCTCCTGGATCTATTTTCCAGGTCAGTTGTTTTTCCCATGAGATATTTCACATTATCTTCCATTT
The DNA here is from genome assembly GCF_028372415.1 of Notamacropus eugenii. NCBI lineage: Eukaryota > Metazoa > Chordata > Mammalia > Diprotodontia > Macropodidae > Notamacropus > Notamacropus eugenii. The sequence continues at coordinate 165,571,843 of NC_092877.1, read as the reverse complement.
TTTCATTCTTTTCGTTTTGTTTTGTGATTTCTTGGTTTCTCATAAAGTCATTAGCCTCCATCTGTTCCATTCTAATTTTGAAAGAACTATTTTCTTCACTGAGCTTTTGAGTATCCCTTTCCATTTGGCTAATTCTGCTTTTGAAAGCATTCTTCTCCTCATTGGCTTTTTAAACCTCTTTTGCCAATTGGGTTAGCCTATTTTTCAAGGTGTTATCTTCTTCAGCATTTTTTGGGGTCTCCTTTAGCAAGGTGCTGACCTGCTGTTCATACTTCGCTTGCATGTCTCTCATTACTCTTCCCAGCTTTTCCTCCACCTCTCTAACTTGATTTTCAAAATCCTTTTTGAGCTCTTCCATGGCCTGAGCCCATTGAGTGGGCTGGGATACAGAAGCCTTGACTTCTGTGTCTTTCCCTGATCATAAGCATTGTTCTTCCTCATCAGAAAGGAAAGGAGGAAATGCCTGTTCACCAAGAAAGTAACCTTCTATAGTCTTATTTCTTTTCCCTTTTCTGGGCATTTTCCCAGCCAGTGACTTGACTTCTGAATATTCTCTTCACACCCACTTCACCTCCAGATCCTCCCAGCCAGCACCTGGGGTCTGAGATTCAAATGCTGCTTCCCAGCCTCAGGGCTTTGGGCGGGGTGGGGCTGTTATTCAGTGTGAGATTAAGTTCAAGTGCTCAGGTGGGGGCAGGGCCACCTCTTGGGCTTAGTTCCCTCAGGGGGTTTATGCAGAGACCTTCAACAATGGATCCCAGCTCCTGCCTGCTTGGGGAGCTCAGGTGTGCTCCCTCCTCCACTGCTGCCTCCCGAGGGTGCCTGAGTTACGGGGGCACCCCACTCCCCTCTCGACCTGCCAAAGAGACCCTCTCACCGACCCTTGTCACCTGTGGGTGGAGGGACCCACGCGGCCACTGGAGATTCTGTCCCTGAAGCCCACTTGTATCTGCTCCTCTTGGTGCCGCATGGCTGAGGTAGGGCTGGGCTCGATTTCACATCCACAGCATGATGGACCTTTTGTGAGAGATTTGCAGGGCTCTCTGGGACAGAAATCTCCTCTGCTCCACCATTCTGTGGCTTCTGCTGCTCCAGAATTCTCCGGGACTTCTTTTTTACAGATATTCTATGGTTTGTGGGTTTGAAGCTATGTGTATGTGCATCTTTCTACTCTGCCATCTTGGCTCCGCCCCCCTGTTTACATTTCTATATAGAAATATAATATAATATATATAATATAATAACTCTTGAAACTTTTCTCAGTATTTGGGTAGATGGAGGGATTATACACACACACACACATATAGGCAGAGGGCACAGGGTGAGTTCAGTAGGAAGGAATGCAATCTAAATAAATAAAAATAAGGGATGAGAGAGGAATATATTGGGAGAAGAAAGGGAGAAATAGAATGGGGCAAATTGTCTCTCATAAAAGAGGCAAGCAAAACTTTTTCAGTGGAGGGGAAAAGGGGGGAGGTGAGAGAGAAAAAGTGACACTCTCATCACTTTTGGCTTAAGGAGGGAATAACATGCACACTCAATCTGATATGAAAATCTATTTTACACTACAGGAGAGTAGGGGAGAAAGGGGATAAGTGGGGTGATAGGGATGATAGAAGGGAGGGCAAATGGGATGAGGTAGTAATTAGAAGTAAATACTTTTGAGGATGGACAAGGTCAAAAGAGAAAATAGAATAAATGGGGAGGCAGGATAGAATGGAGGGAAATATAGTTAGTCTTACACAACATGACCATTATGGAAGTCATTTGCAAAACTAGACATATATAGCCTATACTGAGATGCTTGCCTTCTCAGTAGGGATGGGTGGGGAGAGAGGAAGGGAGAGAAGTTGGAACTCAAAGTTTTAGGAAGGAATGTTGAGAATTGCTTTGTCATGCAATTGGGAAATAAGTACAGGTAATGGGGTATAGAAATCTATCTTGCCCTACAAGCAAAGAGAGACGAAGGTGATAATGGAAGGGAGGGGTGTGATAGAAGGGAGGGCAGATTGGGGTAAAGGGTAATCAAAATGTGTGGTGTTTTGGGGTGGTGGAGGGGAGAAATGGGGAGAAAATTTGGAAGTCAAAAATTTTGTGGAATTGAATGTTGAAAACTAAAAATAAATAAATAAACATTAAAAAAGAAGGCCTATAACTAGTTTGTCATTCATGCTGACCATCCCTCTCCTACAAGTATACATTTTTTAAAAAGAACTATGTAATAAAAGCTAGTATTTTCAGGTCATATTTCACAGCACCAAAGTTATAATATAAAGGGAAGACATGCCTCAAAACAAATTTATAGCTGAGAATTTCCACAAATAAGTCACAATTTCTTGAGTTATTATTCCTATACTGACACACTGCTTTTGAGCCTATGCAGAGACATAATTTATGTCACTACAGGTGTGAGCTTTAAATGTATGTACACCTTTGTATTCATCATCTGCTGAATTTGATGCTTTTTTCCCCCCTGTACTTTCCTCTTGTTCTTCCAAAACTCAATAGAGCTGCTTAAATTAAAGACATCTTAAAACTCATATATACTTTTTATTCAGTTACTGGGAAAAGATAAGTGGTTGCTATTTGTATAACTTGATGACTTTGTGTATAGAGAAAACATATTTTCCTCTCTCTGCAGAGGGGACATCTCAACCCACCACAAAGTGGTCTTTTTATGATGAGCATGCACTTTGTTCAGCCCCAGGTGGCCGAACTAGGGGCAATCGATGGATGTTGTGAAGGGGTAATTTTAGGTTTGTTGTAAGAAAAAGCTTTCTAAAATTTAGATTCAAAAGTTAAAAGGAAGGTAGTGGGTTCTCCTTGACTAGAGGTATACATACAAAGGCTAAGTCACTCTTTGTGGAGTGTGTTGTAGAGAGAATCCTTAAAGGTAGAGACTATTTGTTTGCTTTTCTTTGCATCTCTAACACTTAGCATAGTGCCTAGTACATAGTAAGCACTTAACACATTTTTGTTGATGACTGACTGAGTAGAGGGCCTTTAAGTCCCTCTAAATGCTGAGATTTTACCTTTCTCCAAAAGTAAAATTTCAGTAGTCCCTTGTTTAAAAAAAAAAAAAAAAAGAAAGGATTTTACTATCTATAGTTGGTCCAAGTGGTGTATTTATGGGAGAATATCAATAAGATTTCCATAGACTGGTCAGAAATGGGTAGGCTATGATGGGAGCCATTGGAAGGAAGCCTCATATTGATGGGATCTTAGGTCCTATGGTATTGGAGAATTGAAGTGATTGCAATATCTGAAATTCAGTGAAGATTTTCTTGTTGATAGACTAATTTACGTTCAATATGGTTCTGTCTTGTTGGGCTATACAAATAATAAGATTCAGTCTCTGCTATCTGTAGCACCAATGCATTTTTCACAGCACCTATGGTGGCCATGAATATCCCAGTGCAATTCTGAATTGTAAAATGCAACAGACACTCCACATGGAAGATAGAACCAAAACATTTATTCAGATACCAGAAAGCCAAATCCATCACAGCAACAAAGAAATCCATACACAATAACAATGCAAATGGCAACACCGTCCCCAAGCCCTCCCTCTGTTGGGCTTCCCATAAACCAGCTCCCTTAAACAAATCACAAACAAGCTTTCCTTACACAAATCACAAATAGGCTCCCTTAAACAAAATGCCCTTCTCACACTCACAGCCAGCTTCCTGCCTTCCTGTGTCCTTCAGTTCTGACTCCTCTGTCACAAATTTCCCCTCAGCTCTGCTCTAGTTCTGCCTCTTCCTGTTCCACCCTTCCTGCTCCACCCATTCAGCAAGCTCCTCCAACCACAGGCTCCATAGGACTCAGACTTCAATATGACCCAGGCATGTTACATGGATAATTAATGAATGGGAAAGATCTTCCTATTTGTTATCATTACATGTAGCCCCAAGATCTTTTGTACTCATTACATAGTTCAATGGGGCAATTGATGTCAACAGAACTTTATAACAATAACAGGGATCCCACAAAATAATCACATAAAACAATATCTCAGAGTGGGGCTTGAGCACAAGCACCTCATCACTTCCCCCTCCAACAAATGGGGCACAAAATCTTGGGGTAAGGAGTGAAGATCTCTTCTTCCATAGCCACTTCCTGCTGAAATTGGACATAGAGCTGTCCTGGCCCCAAGAGGTCCCATTCAAGGGGTCAGTTCTTTAACTGGCACCCAAACTTGGTCAACACCAGGTCCAGGGGTGACACATTATAGTCAGGGGCAGAGGGTGACATCCCCCTTAAGTAATCAGGCATCTGCTGGTGGAGGATATTAAACCTGCAGAAAACAAATCTGACAAACAAGGTGAATAGACAAAAAAAAAAAAAAGAAAGAAAGAAAGAAAGAAAGAAAGAAAGAAAGAAAGAAAGAAAGAAAGAAAGAAAGAAAGAAAGAAAGAAAGAAAGAAAGAAAGAAAGAAAGAAAGAAAGAAAGAAAGAAACAAGGAGACAATAACCAGAAGCAGGATCGATATGGTCAGCCATGCTTCTAGAGTCCATGAACCCACTATCATAGCCTTATTCACTGTTATTTACTTTTGGAGTCATCATTCTGCCTAGAGGTGTACTTTCTTTAATCTGAGCTGGGGCCCGACTAATTCCGCATTCTCATAGAAGGTGTGATGAACTTAAATACAATGTTTCAGGAGGATCTGTAGGGGCAGTTCCTACCTCCCTGCTCAGTCCAATATCAAGCCGCTTTCCTTGATACATTTTATATAGTTCATTAGTTGAAATGCCATCTGTTCTTCCAAAATCTACCCCTGCTTTCGATAGAGCAGTAAACAATTCTTTTTTTTTTTTTTTTTTTTTTTGGCAATCTATTCTGACTTTGAATCTGTTGGCTATTTACTCTTCTCTCTCAAGGAAATTTATCTTTTTCACTGATTCTCACCATCCAAGACACCAATGATTCTCCCATCCTTTGGGTGAACCAACTCAAAATATCTGCGACCTCCTGCTGAGTATAATCCTTAATTACCTCCTCAAACACTGTAGAGGACACCTGATCTTAGTACTGGCTGAACCTTAGTCTCTTTATTTATTTCATTCTCCTCCCACACATCCTCTGGGCCTGTGTTTGGGCCCGAATCAAGCACAGACCATGCAAGACTGCATTTACTTTCCTTTGTTAACTTTTCACCTCCTGTGAGCCAAATCAACAAGTTTTTTTGTTTTTTCTTTTTTTTTTCTGCCACAGGCTTCCATGGACTTATTAATGAATGGGAAAGACCCTCCCATTTAAATTACCATTACACTATCTCAAGGCTAAGAACCTTTTTGGAAAGACAAAGCTAAAAATACATGAAACAAGTGCTATGTAGTATGTGTCATAACCCAAAAAAGGAACCATCAAGTGATTACATCCTGAACTGAATGTCTGGTGGACATCTTAAACTCAGCATCTCCAAAACAGAACTTGTTATCTTTCCTCCCAAAACTTACCCTTTTCTGTCTTCCCTATTACTGTAGAGGGCAAAACCATCCCACCAATCCCTCCATCTAAAAGTGATTCTGAATTCCTCACTGTCTCTCACTATCTCATATCTATTCTGTCCATTTCACCTTTGCAATATCTCTTGAATATGCCCCCTTCTCTCCTCTGACACACTGCTACCACCTTGGTACAGGTTCTCATCACGTCATGTCTTAAATATTGAAAAAGCCTGCTGATGGGTTTGCCTCTCTCAAGTCTCTCCTCACTCTGATCCATTCCCCATTCAGCTATTAAAGTGATTTTCCTAACATCCAGGTCTATCCATGTCACTGCCTTACTCAATAAGCTCCAGTGGCTCTGTATTGCTTGTAGGATCATATAAAAAATGCTCTGTTTGGCATTCAGGGCACTTCATAACCCAAACCCCTCCAACCTTTCCTGTCTTTTTACATTTTACTTCTTACCACATCCTTTTAGATCCAATGACATTGGTTTCCATGCTTTTCCACAAACACAGTGCTCCATATCTCAGCTCTGAGCATTTTCTCTGGCTATGCCCCAAGCCTGGAATGTTTTTCCTCCTCATCTCTACCTACTGACCTCCCTGGCTTCCTCTAAGTCCTAACTGAAATTCCATCTTCTGTAGGAAGCCTTCATTCTAGTGCCTTTCCTCTCTTCATTATTTCCTATTTAAACATGTGTTTAAGCATGCGTGTGTGTGTTTGCATGCTGTCTGTTCCATTAAATTGTGAGTTCCTTGAAGGCTGAAACTGTCTTTTGCGTCTTTTTTGTGGGGTGGAGGGGTAGAAGATTAATCCCAGGAGTTATTAAAGTGTCTGGCACGTAAAAACATTTATTGATTGATTGTTGTAGCAATTTAAAATGTTTTTATAGGAGGTGGGACTTGAGCTGGGCTTTGAAGGTTGTATAACACTTGAATGTAAGGTGAAAAAGAATTACCATGATTTATAATGAGAGAAAATGAGGAGAGGAGCTGAAATGTAATAAGGAATGAAACACAACTGATTTCAGAGTAAGAAGCCTTGGGTTACTGATTCTATCCATTAAGAGCTGTGTGGGAAGTCATTTAGCCTCTTTTTTCCCCATCTGTAAAATGGAGATAACATTATTAGTATTGTAAATGGGAGAGACCTTAGAGATCATTTATTCCAACTCCCTGCCTAACAGGTGAAGTAACTGAAACACAGAGGCTAGAAGATTTTTCCAGAGTCAAACAGGTAGGATTTGAACCAAATTTTTAGTTTTCTTTTTTCATTACTCCAGTGTTTCATTACTCCAAATGTTTTTTTTTTCATCACTCCAATCTACCTTACTCTTGAGGATATTATGAGGATTAATTGGATGATATGCAAAGCACTGTATAACTTACAGTAGAGAATAAATGAGTTCTTTTGTCATTTTTTATATTGTAAGGTCCTTGAGAACAAGGATCATTGTTTTTTCAACTTGTAGATGTAACACCTAGCACAACTTCTTCTATGTAGTAGGTATTCAATCCTTATTTGCTCAATTGAATAGAATTAGATTGAGGGATAACTTAGGTAGGAGTGAGCAAAGAAAATGAGTACGTCAGGCGGGATTAGGTTATGAAGACCTTTTCAAATAAGGCACAATATTTTATAAAATCTATTACTTGAAAGATTGGCATGGAATGTTGCATCTCTTGAATTTTGTAACAGTTCAATTTTTTAAAGGTCTTATTTACCCCAAAATATTTATTAGTACTTTTTAATAGATGCAAAGGACTGGAAACAAAGTAGATGTCCATCAGTTGTGGAATGGATAAATTTCTTTGGTACATGAATGTAATGGAACGTAATGTGTTTTAGAAAAGAATGAATGTGACGGACACAGAAAATCATAGAATAACTTACATGAACTAATACAAAGAGAAGTAGATCCAAGAAAATGATTTATACAATAAAAATAAGGCAAACAATATAACAACAACAACAAAAGAAAGTGAAAGCTGTAGAATTATAATGGCCAAGCTTGGCATGAAGAAAAAAGCTGAGTAAATGCTTTTCCCTTCTTTGCAGAGGTAGAGGGACTCTAGGTGTGAATCACTGTTTCTATGCCTCTCCTGTCAGATTCAGAAGTTCTACTGATAAATTTTGATGAGCAACACTGCTTTAAAAAAAAAACAGTTATAACTAATGACTTTTGGAGTTGGGGGGACTGGAGGGATATATTTGGAAATGAAAATTATATAAAACGAAAGATGTCAATATTATTTTTTTTACAATAAGGAGTATATCCTTTTCATATAAGCAACAGGGAAAAGCATGGGCTCTAGAGGAAGAAGATTTGTGGTCTAGTCCTGAATGGGCCACTTATTTGGGTGCATTGGCACCTTTAAATCTCAGCTTCCTCAACTGTAAAATACATATATTTTGATGTTCTATAATCTACTTCACGGAGTTGTGGAAATGAGATAAGATAAAATGATGTTTGTAAAGTGCCATTGAATATGAACTTCAATCTTGAGAAAGAGATGGTACTGTCTGTGATCAGGGTTTTCCCAAGATATACCAAAATATACATGTTGATGGACGGGAGTTTGTGCATTTTTTATCACTTTAAATGATACTCAGAGAAGTGAGATTGTATGTTGGGACGCTTTTTCTCAACATAAGGCAGGGGGCTCTTTTTCATCATTATTCCATACCTAATATCTTCCAAGGACTCTCAGAGACAGACAAATAACCTTTTCTGAAATGAAAGCCAGTTCTTTTAACTGACTAGGGAACAGAGAGTTCTGAAAATCTCTCTTGGCACATCTGCGAATTCATCCTTTTCATTCTTACAGTATTTTCCCTTTTGAAATGTCATGATGACTCAGTGGGTGTTAGAGGTGGAAGGAAAAATGCATTTTTTCCCAATGAATTAATTTGCAAAAATGTTCAGTTGCCAATGAGCAAACTAATAAGAAAGATCTTTCAGCTAAATGGGAAGATCTGGAATTGTGGCTGATGGGGGAAGAAATCTAGGGAGCAAATTCAATAATCCAACAATTTTTTGCCACTTTATCTCACCTTGGAATGGAAGCCAATTTAGAAATTTTATAAATGATGATATTAAATATTATTTCATTATTTCCATGTGCAACTTCAAAACTAACCCTGCAGAGATTAACAGCCTCAAGTTCAGTCATCTTTTAGAAATTCAGGCTAGGACTATTCCCCTTTCTTTTGCCTACAACTGCAGAATATAATAATTTACTAGTTTAAACCATAACAAATCCCTGAGAGAAAATGGCATTCCAGAATATTTGTGTGCTGTGCTCCTGATTGCAGTAGAATCTCTAAATTGCAGTAGAATCTCTAAATTGCAGTAGAATCTCTGGGTCTTCCAAGAGTGACCTGGAAAATATGGATCTAGGCTGTTGATCTTGGCTCTAAGGACATCTTAGTGGTACAGCCGGGAGTCATATTGTGGATTTTGTGACTTGTATTCAAAGGCTTTTCTGATTGCTCTTTATCCTAAATTTTGGGAAGCTCCAAGCCTATCAAAGTATCCATAATCTCTTCTGAATGAGAGTGTGGTATAGCAAAGAGAGAGCTGGAGTGGAAATTGGAAGATGTGGGTTCCAGTTCCATTCTGGAACTACCTTCTATAGGAAGCTTTTCCTTACCTTCCCTAATTGTTAAGGAAGTCTTTCTCCCTTTACCCAACTACCTTATATTTTTCTACCTTTTATTTGTTGTGTATTCTGCATATATTTAATCTGCATATCTTAATATGTACTTGTCTCCCTCTGTAGTTTAAGCTCCATGAGAGAAGAGATAGTTTCCTTTTTTTGTTTTTGTCTTTATATCATGGCACCCAGAAGTGGGTGAGGAAGGAAGAGAAATAAGGTTTATTCAATAATTATGTGCCAGGCCCTGTTTGAATTGCTTTACACATATTATCTCATGCAATCTTGTTTAATTTGATCTGTAACAGTGATCAACATGTACTAGGTGCTTACTAATTTTTTGTTGATTGTTTGGTACTGGGAGCCTAATTTTTTTATTCTGTGGAGAGAGTATGTTAAAGGAGGAGCTATGGTATCCACCATATAGGACCTTTAAAGTCAATTCAATTCATTGTTACAAAGAAGAATGAATTAAGATGAAAGAGGCATCTGAGCAAAGTAATATTTGAAATTTGAAAAGAGAGAGGTCACTTTTATCTGGGGAGAAAAGGGAGAGGACAAAGTTAGGAAAGGCTTCAGATAACACCTGAGCTCTATCCTGAAATAAGGGAAGGATTTCTATCTTTGTTTATTTCAGGACTGGAGGATAGATTGAACAGAGGCATGGAGATGAGAATGAAGAATAGAAAATAGTCCAGTTTGGTGTAAAGTTCCATAAAATTCAGTAAATCAAAAAAGGAAGGTTGGAGTCACATGGTAGAGGGCTTTGAATGCTAGGATCAGACATTTATACTTTATTGTATAATCCAAAGGTGGTGAGAAGTCACTGAAGGTCATAGAATCCTAGATCTATTGATGCAAGAGGTAAAGGAACTAAATAATCATTTGATGCTAGATTAAAGTTGGAAGGGATCTAAGAGACCACAGAGTTGCCTAGAGAGATTAAATGACTTTTCCAAAGTCACACAGATGGCAAGTGGCAGAGCCAAGATTAGAACCCAAACCTGGCATTCTTTCTTTGGTACAGTGCCACTGCCAGTATTTTTAATAGAGAAGAAACATCATTAGACTAATTATATGACTTTGGCATCACTGTGAAGTCTGTATTGGAAAGAAGATCGAGTAGAAAACAGCAAGCTCAGTTAGGAGATTATATAATGAAGTATAATGAACAAAATAAAATTAGGATTGATGGGGAATGGCTGAACAAGTTGTAGAATATGATTGTGATGAAATACTACTGTGCTTTAAGAAATCATGAGCTAAACGATCTTAGAAAAACACAAAAAGACTTGCACAAAATAGTGAGGAGTGACATGAACAGAACCAGTAGAACATTCCATATAATAACAGCAATAAAATAACTCTATGCATTATAACTACAATATACAATATTGTATATATACAATAACAGCAATTAAAAAAACTTTGAGTGACAAAGTAATTTTGACTACTATAAATACCCAAATTAACTGTAAAGGACATATGAAGAAAGAAGCCATCTGCATCCAGAAAGAGTTGAAAGATGTATAGAACAATTATGCACACACAATACACATGCACACACATACATACACATATCTATTTGTGTCTGATGGTAGCCATCTGTAGGACAGGGTGATGGGAGGGAAGGAAAAAAAGAGAAAGCAAGAAATAAACATGATAACTTTATTATATATTTAGAAGGAGTAGCAAGTTGTACATAATAGATTTGCAATTTCATGTGTAATCATCTTTTTTTATTATGCTATGTTATGGAAATACTGGTTTTATTCTGTAAATTAAAAATAAAATAAACAAAATAAGATTGAGTAAGGTGTCTTTTCAGAAAGAGAGGAAAGGAAGGGGTAGATATGAGCAAGATTGCAAGAGTGGAATCAGAAGGATTTGTCAGCTATTTGGATGTGTGAGGAAAATGACAGAGAAAAGAAAATGGGAGGATGGTGGTACTAGCACTATAAACAGTGGTATTTCAGTTTTGGAGGTGATACAGTTGAGGTACCAGAAATACCTAGTACCTCTAGTTGTCAGTATCTTTTGGAAAGTTGAAAATACAATATTGTTGAGGCTTAAAAAGTTGGGAAAATGGGTGAAGAGTGGACAGAGGCTACTCTTTTTAGGAGTCTGGCATTAAAAAGGAAAGTTAAAGGAGACTAGCTTCAAAGGAAAGCTTTTTTTTTTTAAGGGAGTGGATTGTGTCTGCAGGTTGAGGGGAGGAGTCAAGGAGATAGAAGTTACTGATTTATAAAGGAGGCAGGGATGATTGATGGAGCCAGGTCACAGAGGAGGCAGGAGTATTATCTATATTTATATTTTTATATATAATTAAATATATAGTTATATATAATTTTTATATAAAATTTACATAATTTTATATAAATTTATAAATTATATAATTTTATATAAAATTATATATAAATATAATATATAATAAAAAATATAAAAGTATTCATGGATGGGTTAGGTTTAGTAAGGAACATTTACCAGTCAACAACATTTATTAAATACCTACTATATGCCACACTCTGTACTGAGCATTGATCACAGAAAAGCAAGAAAACTTTCTGTTCTCAGGAAGCTCACATTAAGGAGAAAAGCAATATGTAAAAAATTATGTACAAACAAAATATATACAGGAGAACTTTTTTATTTTTATCTTCTGCTAGACTTCCCATTTCCATCCTAAATGTTTACATTTCCTTTAATTTCTAAATGACATGGTTTTTAGACTCCTTACCTTCCTGAATAATCTAATTAAATTAACAAACATTTTGTTTTGATATCTACCATGTGCCAGGCACTATACTTAATGCTGAAGATATTTAGAAAGGCAAAAGACAGTCCTTGCTCTCAAGGCTGTTATAGTCTAATAGGCGAAACAATATGCAAGCACCTTGCCCACAATTAAGATATATTCCGGATAAACTGGAGATAATAGAGGGAGAGCCTGGAAAGGCTAAGGAGAGGAGTCTAGGAAGTCAGAACGGTGAGGGGGAGGGACACAATGGAGAGTGGAGAACAAGAGGCAGGGAGGGAAGGTGAGAGGGAGTTGGAGATGTTGAGAGATAAAAGTGTTTTTTGGCTGCCAGGAGTTGCAAGAGGATCTATTGAATCTCAACATATATGAAGAGAAGTAATGTTTAAGAAGAAAAAAGGTAGGAAGGGGGAAGGTTACAAAGGGTTTTTAAATTCCAGACAGAGCATTGTATGAAGGTACTAGGAAGCCACTAGTGGAGAGGAGAGACTTCCTTCCATTGCAAAACTATGGATAAGTATGTAAATGTGAGGAATAGTATTTGTGCTATAAGCAATGAAGACATGAATGATTTCAAAGAGACATGAAAAGACCTGCATGAACTCATTCAGAGTGAAGTAAGCCAAACTAGAACAATTTATGCTGTAACATCAATATTATAAATACAAAATTTAAGAAAAAATTTAAAAACTGTTTACAATTCATTCAAAAATGTAATGAACAGGACAAAGAGAATAATTCATATGGCAACAGCACTGCAAAAGCAAAGAACATAGAAACTGTAAGAACTATGATGAATACAATGATTGTGTAAGAACTACGATAATATAGAGCAAGACATGATTCCACTGGATCAATAATGAAGCATGCTGTCTACCTCCTGACAGAAGATAGTTTCAGGCAGAGAATTTGGTTTGATTGACTACACATATTTGTGACAAGAAATTTATTTTTTCTTTTCTTTTTACTAATGGTATGGGCCTGGGAGGAAGTGAAAGTATATTTCTGTTAATTTTTTAAAGAATATTAATTTTTTTAAAATGTCATGGGAGAAGGTTATTGCATTCTGTGCCCACACTGACATATTGCTAGAGTATTCCTCAGTGCCTTTCAGAGGATTGAGACTCATGGGTAATTTCCTTCTAGAATGAGTTCCAAATAGTTGGTGGTGTATTTGACCACTTTTCTGGGGAAATAGTAATATGTAACTTCTATATCTTTAGGTTTTATAGAGTCAACTTATAATTTATGAAAAATGTAATAAAAACTAATAGAAAACAAAAGGATTCCAGTAGGCTATTTCTGTGCTCCTGGTGCCAAACACTAGAGTTTTATCATTAAGAAAATGTTTCTAGTTTAACCACCTCTTTAAACCTAACATGAATTAGATTTGTTTTTGTATTTTAACCAGATAAAACTGAATGCTGAGAAGGAAGTTTCTTATTTGGTTGTTATCACAAAAAGTAAAGAAATACAAAGATTTAACTGATTTTCTGTAGTTGAGGCATTTTTTTTTCTCAGGAATCATGTTATAAAAGTGTATCTACCTTCCTACTAGATATTACCCCCTACCACCCACATATGTAATTGACATCTCAAATTCAACATATCTGAAACAGAGCTCATCAATTTCTCTAAAAAATACAAGAAAGATTACCATTTAACTTTAACTGTTTCCTCCATGTAGACACATCCACCAAATGTACAATGTTCGTTCCTGACTGCATATGTTTGAAGTTTCTGTCTTATGTAACATTCTTGTTACTCCCCTCCAACTATCCCAATCTGACCCCTCCTTTAAGGCTTAGTTCAAGTGCTACTTCTCTATGAAATTTCTGCCAGGTATTACACTTCACACTGATCTCCCTTTTGTTGGAACTCTTATAGCACTATTTACTGCATCTCAAAATTTATAAAGAATTGTGTAGTTTCGAATTATTTTCTGATCAACTAATAGTGTTAGTTTTGTTCAACTATGTAATAGGCTCCTTTCAGAGATTTTCTCCTATGTTTCCGTATCCTTGGAAGTCAATCCCCAAGCATTTATTAGCCACCTATTAGATAACAAATACAATTAGGTATTGGAAATACAGAGAGAGAGCAATAAAATAATCCCTGTCCTCAAGGAGAATACCTTATATCAGAGGAAACAACATGGACATATGTACAAAAATAAATACAAAGTGATTTTGAAGAGGGAAATTGGGAGTGGTGATCAGGAAAATCTTGATATAAAAGCTGTTTCTATGAATGGGCAACGGTGTGTTCAAAGGAATGGAAATGGGAGGTAGAATGATCTATGTGAAGAACAAAAAGACGACTAGTTTGTTTGAGGCATACACGATCAAAAAGGGAGTAACATAACTAGAAATCTAGACCAGGACCAGGCTGAAAAGGGCTGTAGATACCAAATGGAAATTTTTATTTGATAGTAGAGATGATTTGGAGTTTTTGGAGCTCCCTTAGCAAATGAGTGACATCATCTTGGTAGCTGTGGAGGACCGCCTGGAGTGGAGACAGACCAGATCAATAGAGAAGCTATGGTAAGACACCAGGTGAAAGGTGTTAAGGTATGGCCTAGTGCAGTGGGCCTGTAAACAGAAGAGAAGTATTGGATGTGAGGGTTAGTGTGAAGGCAGAAATAATCCTGTTTGACAATCATTGAAAACAGGAAGGGCCTCAGAAGAATGAGGGTTTGAGGATGTGAATCTGGGTAACTAGAATGCTTAATAAACAGTTGTTCATCTTTAAAGTAGCCTGTGGCATCCTTTTGTGATGCAAATAACTATGATCTAGTTTCTCTGAATTTTGAGTTTGGGTTTTTGTATGTCGATTTTGGGGGAAATACACTAATATACACGTAGTGATTTCTGGTTTCCAAAATGCTTTATAGAGGTAGGCAGTGCGAAAGGTATTTTCATTTCACGGAAGAGGAAAACAAGCTCCCAAAGGTAAGTGATTTGACCATAATCACGCAGCCTGAAGTGTCTGAGTTGGGACTTGACTGTAGCACTCCTAACTTCAACATTGATGCCTCAAGGGGGCACATATCTGACAAATGAATGCCAACAAACGTTTTGTTTAGAGCTCTCTGTAAACTGTGTTTTATCTTATAGAGAGGCAGTAGCGATTAGATTATGGCAGGCCTGAAATATCAAGCTCAAGTATTCGTTAGTTCAGTATGGAAGGTGAAGATTGGTCATCAAAAGACACAAGTTCTAATCTTGACTTTGTCACTGATCAGCTTTGTGACCTTAGAAAAGTTCCTTCAACTTCCTAGGTTTTGGTTTTCTTATGTGTAACATTGTTTTGACCATATAGCCATCTTTGTGTCTGTATCTGATCTTTTTGTCCAGTCTCTCGCCTTTCCAAATCAATCCTCCCAGAGCTACCAAAGTGATATCTGTAAAAACCTTTCCCACTCAGGAAGCTTCAAGTATCTCTTATTACCTGTAAGGTAAAATACAAACTCCTTTGCTTGGCATTTAAAACCTTTTACAACCTGACCCTAGGGCACTAATCCTTTTTTACCTTCTCTCTGCTCCAGACAAACTGGCTTACCGGCCCTTCTCCCTCATCCACAAGACATTCTGGGTCTTCCCTCCCTGCTTGTTGCACAGTCTGCCCCTCATGCTGAGAATGTCTTCTGTTCTCATGTCTACATCATGCATTAACTATGCTTCCTAAACTGTGGATGTTGACCCCGTAAAAAAATTTGACAACTGTAAAAAGTTTCTGAACATGCAAATGCAATCTTAATTATGTTCATGGGAGTTAAAGATCTTCCCCACCCATGAATAGGTTCACCCATTAAAGGAAACTTGGTTAGGGGAGATTTGTTTTGTAAGAAGGCCCACACCTTTGATTAATTTCTAGTGATATACTGATTCTCAACAGTTATGATGTCCTCTGGCTCAGAAAAGTGTATGTATACTCTGAGGTGAGGTTTTGTTTTGGGGCGTACTCATTGGAAGTGTTTGTTTGGCCAAACAAAACTCTGGGTAGCCACTAAGAAACCCCCCACACACATACCAGTTTTGAAAACCTGGATGTTGGTGCTTCTCTCTCTAGTAACTGTGTATGTATGTAATGGTCAGACAGTTGGATCTGTCTGTTGGTCTTTATTTCTCTGTTTTTATTTTCTCTGAAGTTTAGGGTGCTGACTTTTCCCCCTAAACTAAGTGAATGATATATGTGTTTGATTAAAATAGATTGTTAACCTCTCAAAAGTTACTTTCCTTTTAGAAAACCATATCTAAGAACTTGTACAGCTGGTCCTCATGTATATGCTGGGGGTCTTGCTGATAAATCAGTGACCAAAACTTAATTAAAAAATCAAATGCATAATGAATCTGAGGTGTTTTTGGCAATGCTTGTCTGTGTTGCACCCCACAACTTCACTGCTGCCTTGGGTCTGAACACACTTGCACCATGCATGCCCTCAGGTCATACAATGCCAACTACACTGACAAAACTGAAAAGGGGTCAATAGTGGAAAATATGTAAGAAGACCTGCGAAGCCTCAGCTCAGGTATTCCTTCCTACACTGGCCTTGTTCAGATTCCCCAATAGCTATTCTCCTTCTTCCACCTTATAAATTACTTTATATTTACTTTGAATACATTACATATTGACTTATCTATGGGCAAATTGTTTAACCCCCAACCATTAACCTGATCAATAAATTGGATGGTCCTTGAGACCCACAGCTGTTCAGTTTTGTCTTTGTATAACCCAGTGCCTGGTGCAAAGCTTACAAAATGAAGGAATATTCAGAGGTCTTCACCTAACATGAAGTGTCTCACCATAATTTTCTTTTTGTTGTTGTTGTTTTACTTTTTAAAAAAAAATCATTATTTAATTTTTTAGCTTTGATTTTTTAAAAAAAAATTTTGGGTTCCAAAATCTTTCCCTCCCACCCCTTTCCCACCCATTGATAAGGTAAACAATATGATACCCATTATACATGTGTAATCATGTGAAACATCTCTATATTAGCCATATTACCAAAAAAAGCAAGAAAAATTAAGAAAATGAGAAAATTATACTTCAATCTGTACTCAACATTCATCCGCTCTTTCTCTCTCTGGAGATGGATAGCATTTTTTATCATGAGTCCTTCAGAATTATCTTGGATCCTTGTATTGATCAGAGTAGCCAAGTCTTTCACAGTCTCAATACATTCAGAGATTTCCTACTTCTCTGGCTCATTGCTCTTACCCAAATAATTTAGAAACTTCACTGTCTGACAGCCTCTTTGCAGTACTTTTACCACCTTCCCTTGCAAGTACACAGGTTCACAAATGAAGTCAGGAATTATTTTTTAGTCTATCTTTGAATCCAAAATCCAAAGCTCAGTGCTTAAAACAGAGAGTTGATGTTGGATTGTATTGACACAAACATTTCTGGATTTAAGGGAAAATAGACCCATTTTTTTGTTTTTGTTTTTTACCTGCAGCATAACGTATTTGAAAATAGTGCTGGAAGATGCATTAAAAAAAGTTATGAGAAGTCTCCTGTACCACTTTCAAACCTTACTTTAGTGCCTAAAATCTAATAAACTGGCAGCTTGAGTCAGTCAACAGGCATTTATTAAGCACCTACTATATATTCTAAGCACTGGAAATATAAAAAAAGGCAAAAGATACTCTCTTCCTTTGAGGGGGAGACTAGGTGAACTAGGATGTCCAAATAAAATATATACTGGATAAATTAGAGGTAACCATTAAGGGAGATAAGGGAAGACCTTTTGTAGAAGGTGGAATTTGGATTGGGAGAGAGAGAATTCCAATTATCAGGATCAGCCAATGAAAATGCCTGGAGTCAGGCAACTGACTGTTTTGCATGGAGAACACAAAGAGATTACCCACTTTCTCTGTTATCCACTACATGACTTTTCAGTTTCTCTGGCTGTTTGCTGGAGCTGGACACTTACACTTATTTGTTTCTGTCACTTCTTTTCAGACACAGTGTCTTGTTTCTTCATTAGACAGTAGATTTGCTGAGGGATTACATCCATTTTTTTGAGTATCATTGCATTAAAAAAGATGTGTAACATTTAAGTTTTTCCTGAGAATTCTGAAAACCAAAACATGCCTGTATTTTTATTAATAGATTAAATAGAGCCCTGTGTCAGAATCAGATACAAAGAAACAAGTCCTTTGCAAAACAAAAAGAACTCCAGCAAGAATTGCCATCTCTGAGGGAAAGCTTCACCTTATATACATCTGACTGGAATACTATTAGCGGAATCATCACTACATGATGCTTAAGGGAGGGAGGACAACAGGGAACAGAGACACACAGGAAGGATAGCATAGCAAAAGTGGATTGATGCTGTCCACCAGGAGCTAAGAACAAGAAAACACTGCCTGAGGAGAGATGGAAAAGAGCAGCAAAAGCAAACATATTTCAAAGAGCTGCATAAAGAGTCTTCTTCTCCTAAATGATCAGGGATATATTAGGTCTCTGTAGAATTACTTTCCACTAGGAAGACAATATTATTTCTATGACTTTTAATGGGGTTTTATTTATTTTCATTAACCTGTAAACCAACCCTTTCTTCTTCATTTGGTGGCTTTATTCCATGCTGTAATATGCAACTGGAGTATATATTGTAGAATATATAAGATAGGGCCAAAGAAAAGACCAATGTCCCTGGAGTCAGAGGACCTGAGTTCAAATATTGCCTCTGGAGTTTATCCTTGTGACTTTGGGCAAGTCAGATGACAGCTCCCTGGCTCTTAGTTTCCTCATCTACAAAGTTCAGTGGGTGGACTCAATATGTCCTCAGAGAACCTTTTCAGCTCCATAGCTTTGATCCTGTGATCTTCAGTCAAACCCATCATCCTAAAGTTCTAGATGTTATTTCAATAATTCCCTGAGAATTAAAATCCATTCTAGAAGAAATTTAAAAGTTTACTTGTTATCTCAGAGAAGATTAGAAATCAAGAGGTGGCTCTAGGATGGTTCAGACCCTTGGAGCTCTCTGAAGTCCAGTGTTGGCTTTGTCAGGTATATTTTGGATCTCCCCATCATTTGCTGGGCTAGGCCTAAACTATACTGGATCAAAGAAGAAAGGGAAGGAACTTGAATTGAGACAACTATCTAATTTGGTACATTCTCATGCTTCCTTTACTAGAGAATATATGGGAACATGAGAATTTTATGTAAATTGCATATTATCCTTTTATCACTTGGACTATCTTGTCACTGTGTTTGATTTTGGGAATAGCCTCTCCCTATCCCTCTACCTCCCATCTCTTAAAAAAAATACTGGAATGCATCAGGACTTTTTTTAAGTTTATTTTCTCTTGAAGAAATTTTAAGGATATCCCTTGAATTTTTTTTTAAATAATCGTAGTACTAATAACCACTAGCATCTGTATAGTGCTTTAATGTTTGCAAAACGCTTCACATGTATTATTTCACTTGTGCCTCATAACAATTCCAGGAGGTAGGTACTATTATTATTCCTATATTTAAAATTCAGAAACTAGGGTTGAGAATTTGTGACTTGACAAGGGACACACAACTATTAAATGTCTGAGGCAGGATTCAAACTCATGTCTTACTAATAGTTCCATAACCAGTGCTGTAACCATTATACCATCTTGATATCTCTCAACCATGGGGATTATTTAGGCATCACAGTTTGAAACAAAGTTAAATATTGGGGGTTTATTCCAATTTGATATTTTAAAAGAAATCTGTCTTGAGAAACATGAGTATTTTCTATCTATCTTTCATAGCTTTAAAGTTCCTAAACCAAGGTTTAAGGTATTGTGAATCAACTTTAAACCAGCACAATGCACAAAGCAAATGGGGATAAAATGAGTTTGGGATTTAGGGAGAGATGGGTGGAAACAATGAATGATAAATATCTTTAGGATCTTTAGAAGAGTAAGTTTATAAAGCAATTTATTTAACAAGAGTGCACATAAAGAGGCTGTTTGAATGAATGCTTTGTTGATTTGAAGGGAAGGAATTTATCATTTCAAAAAAAACCCAATTAGGAGTGATTTTAATTGGTCTGTAGAAATATATTTCTAAGGGATTAGATGAGGTGTAATCATCTTGGGAGATTAAGCAACCCTATATCCAATTACTGTACTCTTATAATACTTATTTTAATACTTGTTTCTCAGTAGGACTTGCTTTAAGCACTATGAGATATGCATACCCCTAGTCCTCTGCTTCTGCGCATCCCTGTAGCTGATATCTCAGAGAGCAGATGCAGGAGCCTTCATGAGTGTCCCTCTCTGAGTTGCTTTTCATAGACAATAATTTTCTACTGATTGGTTTTGTTGAGTTTAATGTAATCTACAGATGAACACTTTCCTCTAAAGTTAGCTGCTAAAGGAAAGGACTGTTTTAAAGCGAATCGACCAATCCGTAACAACCTGCAGTGAGAGAATGGAAGCAAGGGAGCTGTTAGTTTACTGATATAAACCTATTGAGGAGATACATCGGCATTAAAGGGAAAATTAATTAAAATGAATATAGTTCCTTACTTTTTAAAATAAAGTATACATACATATGTAAATACGTATGCAAACATAACATAGTAAAGGAAATCCAGTAGGGGAATGAACACATTGGAATTTCAATTGATATAAAACCAACTTCAGCTAGCTGAACCTCTCTGTCATAGGTTGCTTACAGAATTTTAAATGATAATAGCCATGTGAGCAGGAGATGAGTCGATGAAATATGTTCATCATTTTCCTCATTCCATACTGGAAGGACTATTGTGAAACACATAAGAGGTAACTCTGGACACTGTGTAGGAAAACACAAGATAAACATTATTACTTGGTTAATTGAAAATCAAGTTTGGTTTGGAAGATGGTTCTAAAATGACAAAGCTATAGATTTCTTGTGTCTTTCTGACTACTTATATGGTAGAATGTTAAGTGTTTAAATTTTAGCGAGTTGTTCTTCTCACACCTAAGATAAATTAGTTGGGGAGGCGGAGAGAGGGGAAACTGGGAAGTAAAGGCACAAACACTGGCTTCTCTCTAAAAATTTAATCTAGTATTTCTCTAGAATGAAACTTCCTGATTTCATCTAAATTGAATTTTTCTGCTCTCCCTTTTCTGCTGTTGACTGCTGTATACCTTGGGGCCAAGAAGGGACATGGAGAAGTAGGCAGAGAATGGGTATGAATTAGTTATTCTTTGTCTTATTTCTAAAATGTCACATTATCGAGTTTTGCTCTCTGACACAGTCCCCAGTGTATCACATGAACTGGTTCAAACAACATTTGAAAGGAGTACATGCTTAGGAACCTATACAATGGTCTTTCTTTAGGTAAATTTCTACCAAGCTCACCTTTTACTTGGAGGGAAGCAAAACGGACAAGGTAATCACACAGATCTGTTTCGCTGACTTGTATTCAATTCACAATTTGCTTTGACCTTAATTGAAGCTCAAAAATAAGTGAGAGGACCTTTAATTTTGCCCTTTACTCTTGCACAACGTCACATTTAGTAGAATCTCCTACAGATGAGAGTCCATCCTGATCAAAAGACCCCTTAGAAAGAACATTCTGCAGTTCCATGTTATCTCTTTTTTAAGGATCTTTAGAGCCAGAATGTGCCACCATATGTGCTCATTTAAAACCATTTCTTGTTAGACTTCTTTCTGTAGTTCAGAGATGGAGACCTAGTACATTTTCATCCTATGAGCAATAACACAGCCTGATCCTTTACGTGTTCATCATGATTGCATTTATAAAACCAAAGCGAGTGTCATTTTCACTAAATCATATCTTGGAAAGGTATTTATTGCATGGTATTTCTCAAGAGAGGGAAAATCAACCTATAGATAAGGAATAATCTGGATCATGTTTGAGGGGCTATTAATAAGCCTTTTAAATTGAATTTTTCTTAAGTTTTGTTATCAATTCTTTTCCAAATGGAAAAATATCCTTCTCCCCACCTCTGATTCCCCAGCCTGTCCAAATTACATGCTGAGTAATTGTGATTGTCCTTCATTTTTGAAGAGGGCCATGATGTTAGAGAAATGATGATGTGGCTTGCTCTTGGCTTTGAGTGAAGGAGGGCTGTGCAAGGTCACCAGCCTCACTTTCTCCTCCTGAGCCATCTGGGTCCAGTGGCCAGATATTCATTGGCATGACTGGACATGGCCCAGGATATAGAGGGGGACCTTGGCCTTTTCAGTTATTCACTTAGAGGGAGGTAACACCCATTGAGTGAAAAGGCCTCTTTGAGAAGTAGTCAGGGAATGGCCCTTTTAATGAGAAAAAGGAAAAAAATAACTAAATCAAGTTGGGAGGCAAAGAGAAACTGTTACTATTGATAATCACTCTAAGTCAGCCAGTAGGTGGAACTTGGGTATTGAAATACTTATGTACTTATTATTTTGTTTCTTTATTTTATTTATTATTTATACTCTGGAAGAGCATGAATTTTTTATTTATTTCATATATAGATATATATACACACACATATATGTGTGTGTATATATGTATATATATATATATACTGTAGAAGAGTATAAAAGTCTTCTAAATTTTAAAAGAGAAATAAAACTCTAAGGATAGAGGGGGGAAGAGGATAAAAGAGGGATCTTTAGAGGGAAGAGTGAAGGAAGAGGTTAAAAGGGGGATAGAAGGGCGTTTAGATTTAGGGGAATGGGAGGATAAGGGATTGCTGGAGTGAGGATAGGTTAAGTAATAGGGTGGTAAAGTAGCAGGTAGAAGTAAAGTAGAGGAGTTAGAGGAGATAGGAAAAAAGATATTCACAAACATAAAAACAAGATTGAGAGTAGACTATCTTATGGAAAGTGCATGTTTACATATGCACGTATTTATTTATGTGTATATATATATGTATATATGTATGTATGTGTGTATACATGTGTGTATATATCAATACTTATATATAAATATATCCATGCTCAGTTGTAGCCTTGGGATGCCAGATAGGGAGGATGAAGGGAGAAAAAAAAAGTAAAAAGTGTACTTTTTACTACCTGCAAAAGAAAGCCTACAAGGAAGCAAAGAAAAGATGGACAGCTTTCAACTTGATGCACAGTTATTTAATATATAGACTTTCTTAAAATGACAAGTTATTGCTATATATTTTGAAACTTTTCCTGTGTTCTACTGTGCATATGATGTCATTTTCCTTTCATATTTTATATTTAAGTTTGTAATGTTTCTTTTTCTCATTGTGTATTCAAGTTTTAGTATTTGTCTAGAAAAAAATTTAAAGACAACTATAGGACTTGACAGTTATTTATGTGTCCACTGTATACATGATAATGTGCTAGGTAATGGATAAAATTTCAAGTAGTATTAGAGGGATTATAGGATTCAGAGTTAGAAGAAGCCTTAGAGGCCAAGTCAAACCCCTAATTTTACAGATGATGGGGAACTGAGGCTGAGAGAGATTAGGTGATTGGCCAAAGGTCACACAAGCTGTTGAGTGGCTGAGGCAAGGTATGAACTCAGATGTTCATGATGCCAGGCCTAGGGCTCTATCCACTGCAGCACTTATATAGAGTCCTTGATTGCCTGAAGCTTATAGCAGTTGAGTATGTCACATATGCAGATAATCCAGTTCAACATATATTTTGTAGGTAAAGAGAAATATTAACTAGGTTTATAGACAGCATTCAGCTTGGGATAAAAATGTCTACCATTTACTTCAACAAATTAATTCACACACACACACACACATACACACGTACATGTCTTGAAGAATGAAAAAATTAATTTCCCATGTCTTCCAAGGAAGTTATCATTGCAAGTCTCAAAGTATATTCAATTCAATAAACCTTTTTTTTAAGCACCTCCTTTTTGTGGTCAGAGCTAAGGAAACAGTGATTAAAACAGAAGACACTTCTTTAACAACAAACAGATAAATCAATACAAAATCATTTGAGTAGAGTGAGAGAACCTTAGCAACTAGAAAGAATAGGAAGGATTCTGATAGCATAGGATATCTGGGCAGAGTCTTAAAGAAAGCTAAACTTTCTAAGAAACAGAGGTGAAATGAAGTGCATCCAGGTGTGGAGTGGGGGACATTACATACAAAAACATTGGAGATGAGAGATGAAATCTGGAATGTTGAGTTTGGGAAATAACTAATAGATCAATTTGTTTGGAATAGAGAGTTATGCGAGATGATAGAAAAAAAACTGTAAGACTGTGAAGGATTTAAATAGCAAAATAAGGAGTTTGTATTTTATCCTAAGAGAAGTAGGGGGTCCTTGAAGATTATTGAACAGACGAGTGCAATGATCATAGCTGTTGCTTTCAGAAAATTATTTGGCAGCTATGGATGTGGAGATCGGCGTGGAGAATGAACAGACCAAACACAGGAAAACCAATTTGCAGGCTATTGTATTAGTCTGGACAAGAGAAGATGAGGCTCTGAAAAGTGAATAGATGAAGGTGGTGGCCTTGTGAGTGGAGAGAAGAGGATGGGTACAAAATGTTGTGAGAAAGAGTCAGTAAAACTTGTCAACTAATTAAATGAGTAGGAGTAAAAATGAGTGATTGTGCGGAAGTTAACTAGGGCAGCACTAAATGATGATGGTGCTTCATCAGAAAGAGAAAAACTTGAAAGAGACACAAGTTTAGGCTAGGCTGATTGTGAGATGCCCATGAAAAATCCAGACAGATGCCAAATGTGTGATAGAGAGCAGACCTGCACATGCAGATGTAGTGGTTATTTGCATGGAAATAGTAATGGAATCTTTATGAACTGATGAATCCCCCCCCCCCCCAAAAAGGCCGTAGAGAAAGAAGAAGGTCCAGGACAGTTCTTCAGCAGACATCTATGATGAGGAAGTAAGCAGTGGAGGATGATCCAGCAAGGGACACTGAGAAGAAGTCAGACAAGTAAAGAGAAGACCAGGATCACAAATCAAAAGTTGAAAGGGACCTCATAGTATCTGTTTCTAAGCCACCTGTTTTACAAATGAGGAAGAGTAATGCCAAACAAGGGCGGTTAGGTGGTGCAGGGGATAGAGTACCTGCTCTTGGAGTCAGGAAGAGCCATCTTCCTAAGTTCAGATCTGTCCTCAGACACATAGTAGCTGTGTGACCCTAGGCAAATCACTGAATCCTGTTTGCCTTGGCATCCTTAGCCATAAAATGAATGGAGAAGGAAATGGTAAACCACTTCAGTATCTCTGCCAAGAAAACCCCAAATAGGGTCATGAAGAGTCAGAAATGATTAATCAGTGTAAAAAGGCAATTGAGGAAAGAGTAACTTTGGGAAAAAAAAAGATATTCAGTAAAAGTAGGCAAGTAAGTTTTGGTATTCTTATTGAACATTATTAGCCTTCTAAATTAATATGAAACATCCTGTTGTTCAGGGTAGTGTGTCCTGTCTGACAAAAAACTCCAGACCATCTAAAGCCATTATTGTAAACTGCAAACAAGTAGAACAAACCTCTCTGAGGGGATGCTGCACCTTCAGACTTGTCTCCATTTTTAAAAAAAATTATCAGGACCAAATTCCCCATCTGCATTGCTCATGAGTCCCTCCTAATAAACTGCAACCTGCTCTTTTATACATGAAGAAAAATGAGTCCCAGAGGTTTAAGTGACTTAAATCCCCGTAGATAGTTAATAGAAATAGAACTTTATTTTTGGCATTGCTTTTTCAAAGCTGGTTTATGTTTCATCAAGTTTTGAATGACCCTTGACTATGGTGGTTTTTTTCCTTTCTTGGAAGAGTGTCATTAACCTATTTCCATACCTCATTACAAGATGGCTTAATTCACATGAAGTACTCTTGTAAGGCCCTCTGGACAACTAAAGGCAATCTAGTAAAATTCTTAATTGGCTTTCATGGTGACATAATAAAGTATTGTAATGTATAAAGCTTTGGACTTGGAGTAAGGAAGGCCTGAGTTCGAATCCAGTCTCAGACACTAATTAACTATACGACTCTGGGTGGGTCATTTAACTTCTTTCTGCCTCAGTCTCCTCATCTGCAAAATGTGAATACTAATATCACCTACTTTCTAGGGTTGTGGCAAGAAAAAGAAATACCATTTGTAAAGCATTTGGCAAACCTTGAGGAGTACTATATGATTGTGAGCTATATACTTAATAATAATAACAATAATAAAGATGGGGTAAGGTGTCTAGAATTGTACATTAGAAATGCACTATCCTCTTCAAACTAACAGAAGACCTATTCCCATACTACAGATATATACCCCAAATATCTTTAAGAATTCAACAAATAAACTCTACTGGAACCACAGCAGGGAAGCTAGGTGGTACCCCTCTCCCTATGCAGTCAAGTCCTATAACCTCTGGAAGCCATGCAGTGGCCCAGTAGACAGAGCACTAGACCTGGAATCAAGAAAACGATTCAAGTTCAAATCTAGCTTCAGACACTTACTGGCTGGACAAGTGACCCTGAGCAAATGGTGTTATAGTTTCAGTTTCCTCATCTGTAAAATGGACATAATAGCCCACAGGGATGTTATGAGGATCAAATGAGACGAGATTTGTAAATCGTTTTGCAAACTTTAAAGTGCTATATAAATATTCTTGTTAGTAATGTAGTTAGTATTAGTATTTCAGACACACTTGACGACATGACAGAACTGTGGACCACAAGCACCTGGACCTGGGACAGTTTAAAATTTTCATAGCTACTTTTTTCTTTTTGTAGTAAAGATCTGGAAAACTAAGGTGGTGTCAATAAACTGCAGAATAGTCTAATTCTTTTTTTAAATGATAATTCCTTATCTTCTTTCCTCTGTCTCTGCCCATTCATCCTGAACACTGAACCCCTCTATCCTATTCTTTTGCATATAAGTAGTGATGAAAATGTCTCTTTTTCCTTAACTTCCACTTCTCCTACTTGTAGCAGTATTTTTGTACCTTTTCCCTTTAACTCCAAACAGTCCAAAAATTCACAACTTTTCCTCTGCTAAGAAGATGGGCAAAATCTCTTAGACCACTTTTCCCTTTCACCCCACCAGCACCACTTTGTAGCCACCTGATATTTTTGAGATATTTTGATAATTTGCATCGATGTTCTCCACAGTATACTCATTTCGTACAGCACTGCTCATTGAATAATATGGGTATAGCAATTTACTACTGTTTTTAACTACCCACCTTCTGAACTTAGGCTAGTCATTTTTTCTCTATGACTCTTAATTCTCATAAAAAGCAGATAGAAACATATGTACTATCAGCTTCAAGGGGCTATTGTGAGAATCAGATGAGGGGGAAGAAAGATGTAAAGAGAATTTAAATCTTATTGAAACTCTACGCAGATATAAACTAATATCATTGCAGTCCATGAAGCTTTTCAGTCTCCCCTGATTGTCAGTGCCTTCCCTCTCAGACTAATAAGTCAACAAATATTCATTAAGCCCCCAACTGTGCCATGTGCTGGGGTTACAAAGAAAAGCCGCAAAAAATAGCCTGTCCTCAAGAAGCTCACAGTCTCATTAGCAAGATGACATGTAAACAGTAGTTTATAAACAAGATATATGCTGAATAAATTAAAGATAATCAACAGAGGGGAAGGAATAAGGAGAATTAGAAAAAAGCTCCTCAGGGAAGCCTGAAGGTGGAGATGAAAAGGAAGACAAGTTCCAAAACTACTTTGCCTGTATCTGTGTTAACTTTCTGCTTGTGTTGTGTATATGTGTGAATATACTTGTTTTCTCTGGAATGTGACCTACTTGAGGTCAGGTGCTGTTTCATTGTTTGTACTTGTATAGCCTATGCCTAATACAATGACTAGCAAATACTTGCTTACCAATTAATTGTTGGTATTAATGTTATTGTCATCACTATTTTTAATCACTGGGCAGTTAGATAGGGTGGTGGATAGACTGCCTGGTCTAGAGTCACAAAGACTCATCTTCTTGAGTTCAAATCCAGCCTCAGACACTTACTAGCTATGTGACCCTGGATAAGTCCCTTAACTCTGTTTGCTTCAGTTTCCTCATCTGTAAAACTAGCTGGGAAAGGAAATGGTAAACAACTTCAGTATCTTTGCCAAGAAAACCCCAAATGGGGGTCATGAATAATTGAACAAAACTGAAAAAACACCCGAACAACAATTTTTTTATATTTTTATTCTTTATCATTAGCTACTCATATACTTTCTTGGAGTATAAAAATTTCCATTTCAAATGCTCTGCTAATGTCTCTGGATGGGAGTGGAAAGGAAAAAGCACATAGAAATTTGAAATCTTGCCACGATTGCCTCTTTGTAATATGTGATCAGGTCTTGGAAGCATATTATATACTTCAAAGAAACAGAGAACATACATCTGATTCATATTAGGGATCTCTAAATTTCTACACAGATTGAAAAATTGGCCCAAAACAGGAGCAATGTTTTGCTCTTTCTTAGAAACTGTAGTTCTTGAGTGAGTGGCAATCTGGTAAAAGAGAACTGATTTCATTAACTGTCTTACCACTGTACCTTTTCATAAGGAGCATGGGCTGGTAACTTTTAAAAACTAATTTACCATTTTAGATGGTGACATCATTTTTCTCACACTGTGTTAAAGTTTCCATTCTGGGTAGTTATTCATAGACAAGTCCTTGTTTCATTAATTTAAAATGCAGCCTTTCTTTCTGCTAGAGCCAAAACAATTCCCAAAAGATAGCATTCTTTTAAGTACATCCCTGCAAAGTGCCTATTCCTCTCACAGCAGCAAGCAAAAAAAAAATCTTTGAAGTAATTTAATCCGAATTATGCAAGCTTATTTCATATATTGTTAAAAGGCTTTAATTTTTCAAAAGCTGTTGAGATGAATCGGTTGTGTTATTAATTGCAGAAAAAAGCTTTTATAACTGCTTATCATTTGTATTATTAATAATGATAATAATAAATATCACATCTAAATTCATTTGCTGATAAACTATTTTTCTCAATAGGCAGAAAAATGAGAGGCAGTGGTATATAACAAATTTTGCTTCTCAAACCAATACTTTGTAGAACACAATTATATTCAGAGAAATTAAATTCTTCCTGTCCCCTGAAAATATTTTTCAGTGTTTTAAGATATTTGTATTATGAATAAAGATTAAACTCAATAATTAAGGCCATTTATATTAGCCACAGTAGGATACAGTTTAGGAGGTTATCTCAATGTCTGAGCACATGAGGGAGAGAGTTAAACTTTCCAATCCAAAATTGCAGAGTATTATGTTTATTATCTCTAACTTAAATACTCGATGTCAATTTGGCATAGTATCTACTACCTGAAAATGTGATTAAATCATGTAGAGGTATTTGAATTACTGAATCACAGATTCCAATACATGGAAGGTGCCTTAGCAGCCACCTTATCCAACCCAAAGAAGCTATTGATCAACTAATTCATTTTCATTCATTCCCATTTTGTATAGCTCTATTTCTTAGGAAGGGTGTTTTTTGTTGTTTTTCCCCCCTGTAATCCGTATCTATTTTGTTTCTTTGCAACTTCCACCCCATTACTGCTACTTCTGTCCCCAAAGGCTGAGCAAAGCCAGTTTAATCTAATGGAATACTTGTTCAGGTACTTGCATGTACCTAAATCTGAATGTCCTCAGGACTTATGAGCGAGAGTCCCTCTTCCTCTTAGTCACTCTCATAGAGATGCTCTCCAGCTTAATCAAATTCCTTCTTAAAATGTGTCACTGAGTCACTGAGAACTGAACACAATATTTCAAATGGACACTGATCAGGGCTTCTCTTTAGTGAATTTCAACTCATTGGATTTGGCCCAGCATCTATCCTGGCACAATCTTTTTGGACCCTAATTTTCATGTAACATGATTTCTTCTAGTTGTGCTGCTTTGATTTGATATATATGCTATATATAGATTATTGTGTCTAAGTCATTGATTAAAATGTTCAAAAAACAATGCCAATTCTGTGACCCTACACTAGAGACTTCCTTCCAAGGTAAGAGTAAAATATCAGTGATTAATTTTAGGATGTAGCCATTCAGCATGTTCTGAATCTACTTGGCTGTCCTATCATCTGGCTCATATTTTTCCTTCTCATTCAAAAGATAAACATGAGATGCTTTATCAAGTGCTTATTCCTCTGATTTATTAATCTAGTAACTATCAAAAAAAAAGGAAGCAAAGTTGGTCAGTCTTCGCTTTATTAATGAAGTCATGCCAGTCCTTTCTTATCATGGCTTCTTTTTCTAAATGTTTAGTGACCATCCCTTTAATAATATGTTATGTATTCCAAGGAATTAGAGCTGATTTCACTGGTCTGTAGTTTGCAGTCTACCTTTGTTTCCATTCTTTAAGAAATGGTATGGTAGTGCCAAATCTCCATTCTTATGGCACATCTCTTAATCACCAGAATATTTCAGAGATTCCTGAAAGTTACTTAACAATTATATGCATAAGTTCTTTCAGGACCCTTGAATCTGGTTTATTTGGAATTGGTGATTTTTACTTACCAAGAGAACCTCAGTGTTACCTTGGCATCTATCCTTACATTGCTTTAAATCTTTATTAGCCAGTTCTATTCTTTCCTTTCTAATCTCAAGATCATTCTTCTTGGCAGAGAAAACAGAAGCAAAATACAAGTTGAATAGCTTCCTTCCACTGTCCCATCTATCCAGAACCATTGTCCCAACTCTTCCTTTTTTCTCTAATATAGCTAAAAATAAAAACCAAATTTTTTCATTGTTGTTGTATTTTATTTAACGTTCTTTGCCAGGCTGAACTCTTTCTGATCTTGAATGGAAAACTAAATGAATGAAACATTCATTAAACACTTATTCTCTGCAAAGTGCTGGGGATACAAATAGAAAAGTAAGATAGATCTTGTGCTCAGAGAGCTATGTTCTAATGGGAGAGACAATACATATGAAAGGTTTCAACTGCTGGTCAGATGAGATGGAAGGGTGCCATGGTCCTTAAGGTGAAGCAGCAAAGCAGGTATTAGTACCTCTTCTTTAATGTCATTCATTGTCATTTACTGATGTTTAATGTTATGGTTCAACTTCAGAAGCTAATAGGATTTGATTATCCTATTAGTTTCTGAGGTTGAACTGTTTAACAGTGACAAAGACTAGAAGCAGAACCAGTGGTCCTGAAGGTGCTGCCACCCTCACAGCTTCTGCTCATTCATGGCAGATTTTGGACAAGGGTTGTTATTATTGTGGTAGCAATGATGAAGATGGACCAGCTCTCTGTGGTGATTTCTCCCTTCAGTGATGCCTGAGGTGGAAGCAAGTGTTTATTCTGTAGCCCTTGCCTCCTCCCTCAATGATGCCTGGGGTGGAATCGAGTATTTATTCTATAGTCTTTGCCTTCTACCTCTGTACAGAATTTTTAAAAATCTAAATTGATTGATTAATTCTGTTTTTATCCTCATTGATTTCTCTAGACAACTCCCTCTTTTCTTCCTCATTGGAATTGTTTCTGCTGAAAGTTTTAGAATTTTACTCATGAGAGTTACCTTACACATTTTTAGTCCATAAGAGCCTACCTATTCTTTTTCTGAATCCTTTGTAACCTCCTAAAATCTAAGCTTTATAAGAGACAACACTGAACTTTCTTCAGTTACGTCACAAATTCTAAGATGAATAGGTTGCTTCCCTTGGAGCCTCCTATGATTGCCACTCCAGCCACGAGTTTCTTTGTTGATGAGCATCAAATCAAGAATTGGCATTTACATGATTAGAGAACCTTGAAGAAGATTAGATCACTAAGACAAACCAGCAAAATAATAGCTGTTCTGCTTTTAGCAAAGTGAACTCTATTCGGGCAGATGTTCTAATGATTGTCACCTTGCATCTCAACCACATCAAACTTCCATGTGGTTTTCCCATGTAATTTTCTTTTCAGACAGGTCTCAGAAGGATTTCTCTGCATGACATAAAAGTTCAGGTCCTCATAAGAGATTCTGGTATTTGCAGTGCTCTATGCCCAGGAAGGGATTTGGTTAGTTTGGATTTTGAGTTGGAGCAAAAATTTAGCATCTGAGAGGAGTTTTTTAATCATTGTGCAAGAAATTCCAAAAGAGGCATGCAAACACCAACCAGCCACAGAAATCTGTGGCAGCAATGATAACAGTAATCATGGGAGACACTTTTTATGGGATTTGAAGATAGATGTTGAGTGAATGGAGGTTTTCTGCTTGTTACCCTACTTGTTGAAAGAATGTAGCAGAAGATAGTCTTTTGCCACATATTTGTATGTATTCTCTTTAAAATGTTTCCATTTTATTTTGTTTCGCATTAAAGTGCAAGGTTGTGAATGATATGTACTTCATTATCTATGTATTGCATGAAGCCAGTAAGAAAGTTTAAACCCAGTAGCTGGACTAAATACATAGAAATTAGGTCAGATTTTAAACTCTTGCTGTTATGAATTTCTTCTAACTGGAAATTCAAGAAATAGGGTGATTTTTGTTACTAAATTGTGTAATTTTTTTAAAATAAAATTCCCCCCAAACAGATTTTAAACTAGATTCATGGACTTCCTTTTGTCTTAGTCTACTATATCAGGAATTGTTCATAGAGACAGTCAGGACATTGGAAGATGGAACCCCAGGAAAACTCCTCTGACACAGAAAGGAGACATGGGGATAGAGTTGGAGAGCAGAGGGAACATCATACCCAAAGCCAGACCAGTGGAAAAAGACAAATAGGGTGTGAGAACATTCACTTCTTGAATTTCATCAAAATGATCATTTTATCATACCAGAGTCTTTTTGATTCTAAGTTTTTCCTCTATCCATGTGCTGCTTCTTTTCATTATTTTATGTTAAATCCCAAATGGGCTACCTATATACCTATGTACATAGATACATATATATAATATTTCCTCATCATAGCCTTGATTTAAAGTAAAATTAAGTGCCAGAATTATATATTACATTGTTTTTATTATAGATAAAGTAGCAAAGTGAAAGGAGAAAAAATGAAGACTTTCTCTAAACTCTATATTTGTGGTTGTTATTCAGTCATGTCCAATTCTTTGTGACCCCATTTGGAGTTTTCTTGGCAAAGATACAGGAAGGATTTGCTATTTCCTTCTCCAGTTTACTTTATAGATGAGGAAACTGAAGCAAACAAA
The DNA here is from genome assembly GCF_028372415.1 of Notamacropus eugenii. Lineage (NCBI taxonomy): Eukaryota > Metazoa > Chordata > Mammalia > Diprotodontia > Macropodidae > Notamacropus > Notamacropus eugenii. The sequence continues at coordinate 165,538,914 of NC_092877.1, read as the reverse complement.
GTTAACTGATTTGCCCAGGACCACACAGTTAGTAAGTGAATAAGGCCAGATTTGAACTCAGGAAGAAGAGTCTTCCTGACTCCAGGTCCAGCGCTAGCCACTATGCCACAGAGCTGCCCAAACATTTAGTCAGTACAAATTAAACTTTATTGTTACATTTATTAACTCAGAGACAACCGTTTTCTGCAGAGCATAATTATAATTTATGTTGTTACTGGTCATTTCACCATCTTCTAGAATTTATGGTCACTCAGTGCGGTCATCTCTTTATTCGCTCATAAGGTGATGCTGAGGAGGCATGTGATAGTCAATAGAGTTTGGGGCTAGAATTCAGAAAATCTGGGTTCAATTCTTGGTTCTAACTTACAGCTATTTGATATTGAACAAGTTACTTAAATCTTCCTGATTCAATCTCTTCATCTATAAAATGGGGATATCCAGTCATAAGAAAAAGGTTTTGTAAAGGTTAAAATGACATAAAAATGTAAGAGAATCTGATGTTCGTATATAGCTGAACAAAAAAAAAATGAATTGTACTGACTGCACTGAATGAAGACTTTCTTTTGATTTCCTTCTCACTTTGTTACAAACTATCATTTTTTTCTATCCTTTAAAACAACAACAAAAAATGTACACCTCATTCAGGATTATTTGTGTGGTGGAGAGGAAGGGTGCAATAAGCTATGGAAAGGGAGGAGAGCTGAATTGAGGGGAGAAAAGCCTCAAAGATACTGTATAATTTACACCTAATATCATATATGAGGAGTCTAAGGTTATTCATATTCTTGAGATGAATTACAATCTCCAATAAAATGGAACCTAGCCTGTTTACCAGACTAGAAGTTTCCTATAAATCCCAACCTAGGTCATCTCATTTGACACTACAGTTTATTCCTTGGATGCTTTTACTGAATTGTTTTCTAATGATATTTGTCTAATTTCAGTTTTTCATACTCTAATTACATACACAGTATCTTCCTGACTTCAAGACCAGCTCTTCAGTGACTTTCCCAGGCTGCCTCTTGAGATTATTGTTACTACATGTGTAAAGTAAAGATCTGTGATTTTGTCTACAAGAGAAATTCCTTCCACCAACAAAGATAGACTTTTGACCTAGCATTTTAGTCCCAAGAGTTGTCTAAGACAGAGAGTGGTCAAATAAGTAATAATAATGATAAATAAATAATAAATAATAATGATGATGATGCTGATGATGGTAATAATAGCTAACATGCCCAGGATCAGACAGCTAGTAAGGGTCTGAGGACAGATTTGAACAGAGGTCTTCCTGACTCTAGGTCACAGCACCACCCAGCTACATATTAGTTGACAAGGGTCAACTAATTATAAAGTGAGATTTGAACTTTAGTTTTCATTATTCCCAAACTAGCATTCTACCCATAATTCTACATGCCATATCTTGGAGTTTAAAATTTTAATTGTTGTTTATGATTAATATTCTTAAAATTATATATGTTATCTTTTTTTCCTCTAAAAGTGTTCATCAGGGCTTTTGTATGCATGGAATCTCTAGCTGGATTGTCACCTGCTAGGGATCAGGGATATTATCTTTTATGTTTCTTTTTCTTTTTTAAAAATTTCTTTTTTGTTTAATATTTTATTTTTCCCCAGCTACATGCAAAAACAATTTTTAACATTTGTTTTTAAAACCCTGAGTTCCAAATTCTCTCCCTTCTTCCCTCCTCACCCCTCCAGCCCCCATCACTGAGAAGGCAAGCAATTAAATTTAAGGTATACATGTGTAGTCTTACAAAACATATTTCCATATCAGTCGTGTTGTGAAAAAAAAAAAAACAGATAAAAACACTAGGAAAATAGAGTTAAAAAAAGTATGGTTCAATCTGTATTTAGATACTATCAGTTTTTTCTCTAGGGATAGATAGCATTTTTTCATCGTAAATCCTTCAGAGAATAGCTAAGTCATTCACAGCTTACAATCTTACAATATTGCTTCTACTTTGTATACAGTGTATTTCACTTTGCATCAGCTCATGTAAGTCTTTCCAGGTTTGTTAGAATACAATAGTATTTCATCATAATCACACACCACAATTTGTTTAGCCATTCCCCAATTGATGGGCATTCCCTCAGTTTCTAATTCTTTGCCACCAGAAAAGAACTGCTCTAATGGTTTGTTGTTTTTTTTGTTTTTGTTTTTGTTTTGTTTTTTTTCTTGTCACATAAGACATTTTTCTCTTTTTTAAAAATCCCTTTTGGGAAATAAACCTAGTAGTGGTATTGCTAAGTCAAAGAATTTTATAGCCCTTTGGTAATAGTTGCAAATTGCTCTGTGGAATGCCTGAATCAGTTCACAACTCTACCAACAGTGCATTAATGCCTATGTCTCCTCCAACATTTGTCATTTGCCTTTTCTATCCTATTAGCTAATCTAATAGGTATGGAGTAGTACCTCAGAATTGTTTAAATTAGCATTTTTTCCAATCAATGGTGAGTTACACCATTTTTTAATATAACTATAGATAGCTTTGGTTATTTCATCTTAAAACTGTTAATATATTTTGATCACTGTCATTTGAGGAATGGCTCTTACTTTAATAAATTTGACTCAACTCTCTACATGTTTGAGAAACAAGGCTTTTATCAGAGAAACTTGCTTCAATTCTTTTTTCACAGCTACTATTGCAAGCTACATTTCCCTCTATCCTATCCACTTCCATTTCTTCTATTCTCTCTCTTCCCTTTCACCCTGTCTCTCCTCAAGTGTTTTGCTTCTTACTATCCCCTCTCCCAATATGTACTCCCTTCTATCACCCCCCATCAATTTCTCTTATCCCCTTCCCCTCTTACAAGGTGAAATAGATTTCTGTACCCAAATGAGTGTGTATGCTATTCCCTCTTTGAACCAATTCTGATGAGAGTAAGGCTCATTCATTCCCCCTTACCTCCTCTCCTCTTCCCCTTCACTATAAAAACTTTTTCTTTCCTCTTTTATATGAGATAATTTACCACCAATCTACCTTTCCCTTTCTTTTCCTCAATGCATTCCTCTTTCTCACAACTTAATTTCATTTTTTAGATAGTATCCCTTCATATTCAACTCACTCTTGTGACCTCTGTCTATATATATTCCTTCTAACTACTCTAACAGTGAGAAAGTTTTTATGAGTTACAAGTGTCATCTTACCTTATAGGAATGTAAAGAGTTTAATCTTATTAAGTCCCTTATGATTTCCCTTTCCTGTTTACCCTTTTAGGCTTCTCTTGACTTTTATATTTGAAAATCAAATGTTTTGTACTGCTCTGGTATTTTCATAAGGAATTCTTGAAAGTCCTCTATCTCATTCAATGTCTATTTTCCCCTTGAAGGATTATACTCAGTTTTGCTGGGTAGGTGATTCTTGGTTTTAATCCTAGTTCCTTTGATTTCTGGAATATCATATTCCAAGCCCTCTGATACTTTAATGTGGAAGTTGCTAAATCCTGTGTTAACCTGACTATGGTTCCATCATACTTGAATTGTTTCTTTCTGGGTACTTGCAAGATTTGCTGCTTGACCTAGGAACTCTGGAATTTGACTATAATATTTCTGGCAGTTTTCATTTTGAGACCTGTTTCAGGTGGTGATCAGTGGATTCTTTCCATTTCTATTTTACCCTCTGGCTCTAGAAGGTGGGAGCAGTTTTCCTTGATAATTTCTTGAAAGATTAAATCTAGGTCCTTCTTTTGATCACGGCTTTCAGGAAGTCTAATAATTTTTAAACTATTGCTCCTGGATCCATTTTCCAGTTCAGTTGTTTTTCTAATGAGATATTTTACATTGTCTTCTATTTTTTTCATTCTTTTAATTTTATTTATTTATTTGTGTTTTGATTTCTCATGAAATCACTAGCTTCCATTTGCTTAATTCTAATTTTTAAGGAATTATTTTCTTCAGAGAGATTTTTGTACCTCCTTTTCCAAATTTTGACAGGAGTACGTTTTAAGGAATTTTTTTCTCAGTCAATTTTTGTGCTTCTTTTTTTCCTTTTTTCCAATTCTGCTTTTTTTAAAAAAAAAATATTCATTTTATTTATTTTTAATGTTCTACAGTGACTACCATAAAACTTAGGTTTTTGCCCCCTACCTACTTCCCCCCTCCCGCTTCCCTCCCTAAGTTGGCATACAATTCTGTATAGGATCTGCACATACATTCCTGTTGAATACATTTTCATTATAGTCATGCTGTGCAGAAAAACTAAAATAAATAGGAAATCATATAACAAACCAAAACATAATACACACACACACACACACACACACACACACACACAAATGCTCTGCTACATTCTGCCATTGAATTCCATAGTTCTTTCTCTGAATGTGGAATGCATTATGCCTTAGAGGACCATTGGGATTTTTTTTTTTTATGTTCTTGCATTGCTACGAAGATCCAAGTCTACCAGAAAAACTCTCACACACTGTGGTCATTGCTGTGCACAAAGTTCTCCTGGTTCTGCTCCTTTCACTCAGCATCAGATCTTATAAGTCTTTCCAGGCCTCTCTGAAGTCTTCTTGTTCACCATTTCTCATACCGCAATTGTATTCCATTACAGTCATATACCACAATTTATTCAGCCATTCCCCAATTGATGGGCATCCCCTTGGTTTCTAGTTTTTGGCCACTACAAAAAGTGCTGCTATAAATATTCTTGTACATGTGGGACCCTTTCCCATTTTTATGATCTCTTGGAAATACAGTCCTAGAAGCAATATTGCTGGGTCAAAAGGCATGCACATTTTCGTAGCCCTTTGGGCATAGTTCCAAACTGCTCTCCAGAATGGTTGGATGAGCTCACAGCTCCACCAACAATGAATTAGTGTTCCAACTCTCCTACGTCCTCTCCAACATTATCCTTTCCCTGTTCTGTCACGTTTGCCAATATAATAGTTGTGATGTGATACCTCAGAGCTATTTTGATTTGCATCTCTCTAATCAAAAGTGATTTGGAGCATTTTTTCATATGATTATAGATATCTTTAATTTCTTCCTCTGAAAATTGCCTGTTCATATCCTTTGACCACTTATCAGTTGGGGAATGACTTGTATTGTTGTATATTTGACTGAGTTCTCTATATATTCTAGAAATGATGCCTTTATCCCCAAGATTAGCTGTAAAAATTCTTTCCCAATATACTACATCCCTCTGAATTTTGGTTGCATTGGGTTTGGTTGTGCAAAACATTTTCTGTTTAATGTAATCAAAATTATTCATCTTGTACTTCCTAATGCTTTCTATCTCTTCTTTAATCAAAAATTCTTCCCTTTTCCATAAATCTGATAAAAATACTATTCCTTGCTCCTTCATATCAATCTTTATACCTAGATTGTGTACCCATTTGGACTTTATTCTTGTGTAGGGTGTCAGGCATGGGTCTATGCCTAGTTTCTGTCACACTGTTATCCAGTTTTCCCAACAATTTTTGTCGAACAGTGAATTCTTATCCCAGAAGCTGGGGTCCTCGGGTTTATCAAACAGGAGATTGCTATATTCATTGCCTACTGTGTCTTGAGTACCTAGCCTATTCCACTTGTCTACCCTTCTGTTTGTTAGCCAGTACCAAGTGGTTTTGATAATTGCTGCTTTAATAATATACTTTGAGATCTGACAGGGCTAGGCCACCTTCCCCAGCATTTCTTTTCATTAGTCCCTTTGATATTTTGGACCTTTTGTTCTTCCAGATGAATTTTGATGTTATTTTATCCAACTCTAAAAAGTAATTATCTGATAGTTTAATTGGTATGGCACTAAAAAAGTAAATTAATTTAGGTAGAATTGTCATTTTTATTATATTGTCTCAGCCTAGCCATGAGCAACAGATGTTTTTCCACTTCCCTGCATCTGACTTTATTTGTGCAAAAAGTGTCTTGTAATTGTGTTCATATAGTCCTTGGGTTTTTTTGGCAGGAAACTCCCAAATATTTTATAGTGTCTACCCTAGAATTAAATGGGATTTCTTTTTCTATCTCTTGCTGTTGGACTTTGTTATTAATATATAGGAATGCAGAAGATTTGTGAGAGTTTATTTTGTAACCTGCAAGTTGTTTATTATTTCAAGTAGTTTTTTACTTGAATCTCTGGAATTCTCTAAGTATATCATGATATCATCTGCAAAGAGTGATAACTTAGTTTCTTCTTTGCCTGTTCTTATTCCTTCAATTTCTTTATCTTGTCTAATTGCTACAGCTAACATTTCTAGTACCATATTGAATAATAGTGGTGATAATGGACATGCTTGTTTCACCCCTGATCTTATTGGAAATGCATCTAGCTTATCTCCATTGCATATAATGCTTGCTGAAGGTTTTAGGTAGATACTGCTTATTGTTTTATGAAAAGTTCCCTCTATTCCTATGTTCTGCAGTGTTTTTAATAGCACTGGGTGTTGTATTTTGTCGAAAGCTTTTTCTGCATCTATTGAGATAATCATGTGGTTTTTGTTAGTTTTGTTGTTGATATGATTGATAATGTTAATCGTTTTCCTAATATTGAACCAGCCCTGAATTCCTGGTATGAAACCTACCTGATCATAATGTATTGTTCTCGTAATAAGATGCTGTATTCGTTTTGCTAAAATCTTATTTAAAATTTTTGCATCTATATTCATTAGAGAAATTGGTCTATAATTTTCTTTCTCTGTTTTGTCTCTTCCTGGTTTAGGTATCAAAATCATATTTGTTTCATAAAGAGAATTTGGGAGCACTCCTTCTTCCCCAATTTTCAAAAATAGTCTATATAGTATTGGAATTAACTGTTCTTTAAATGTTTGATAGAATTCATTTGTAAATCCATCTGGGCCTGCACATTTTTCCTAGGGAGTTCATTGATGGCTTGTTCAATTTCTTTTTCTGAGATGGAGTTGTTTAAGTATTCAACTTCCTCTTCTGTTAATCTGGGAAATTTGTATTTTTTAAAATATTCATCCATCTCATTTAGATTGTTGAATTTGTGGGCATAAAGTTAGGCAAAGTAGTTTCTAATTGTTGTTTTAATTTCCTCCTCATTGGAGGTGAGTTCACCCCTTTCATTTTTGATATTAGTAATTTGATTTTCTTCTTTCTTTTTTTTAATCAAGTTGACCAAAGGTTTATCAATTTTATTACTTTTTTCATAAAACCAACTATTCGTTTTATTTATCAATTCAATAACTTCCTTAATTTTAATTTTATTAATCTCTCTTTAGGTTTTCAGTATTTCTGATTTGGTATTTACTTGGGGATTTGCAATTTGTTGTTTTTTTTTTCCTAGCTTGCCCAAGTCATTGATCTCCTCTTTCTCTCTTTTATTTATGTAGGCATTCAAAGATATAAAACTTCCCCTAAGAATTGCTTTTGCAGTATCCTATGAGGTTTGTTAGGTTGTCTCATTATTGTCCTTCCCTTGAATGAAGTTGTTGATTGCTTCTATGATTTGTTGTTTAACCCACTCTTTCTTTAGGATTAGATTATTTCATTTCCAATTGATTTTTTATCTTTCCATGGCCTTTTATTACATATAGTTTTTATTACATTATGATATGAGAAGGATGCATTGATTATCTCTGCCTTTCTGCATTGGATTGTGAGGTTTTTATGTCCTAGTACATGGTCAATTTTTGTATATGTGCCATGTACTGCTGAGAGAAAGGTATATTCCTTTCTATTCCCATTCAGTTTTCTCCAGAGATCTATCATATCTACCTTATCCAGATTTTATTTACCTCCTTAACCTCTATCTTGTTTATATTGAGGTTAGATTTATCGAGTTCAGAGAGGGGGAAGTTGAGGTCCCCCACTAGTATAGTTTTGCTGTCAATTTCTTCCTTCAGCTCCCCCAACCTCTCCTCTAAGAATGTGGATGCTATACCACTTGGAGCATACATGTTTAGTAATGATATTGCTTCATTGTCTATGGTGCCTTTTAGCAGGATATAGTTTCTTTCCTTATCTCTTGATTAGATCTATTTCTGCTTTCGCTTTGTCTCAGATTAGGATTGCTACTCCTCCTTTTCTTACATCAGCTGAAGCACAATATATTCTATTCCAACCTTTGACCTTTACCCTGTGTGTATCCCCCCCATTTCAAATGTGTTTCTTGTAAACAACATATTGTTGGATTATGGCTTTTAATCCATTCTGCTATCCATCTCCATTTTATGGGAGAGTTAGTTCCATTCACATTCACAGTTATGATTACAATCTGTATATTTCCCTCCATCTTCTTTCCTACTCTTTGTACTTTTAGCTCTCCCATCTCCCTTCCCCTACTCAATAGTTTTCACTTTTCACCACCACCTCCTGGAGACTTTCCTTCCCTCTTTTAGCCCCCCCCCTCTCTTTTACTCCACTTTATCCTTACTGCTTCTTCCTTCCCTTTTAGCTTCCCCTCTCCTTTCTTCCCCCTTCTCCTCCTACTCCCTGTAGAGCTAGTTAGAATTATATACTTAAGTTTATTGTGCCCTCCTTGAACCAATCAGATGACAGTACCTCTCAAAGAGTGCTCATCTCCCTCCCCTCTTTTCCTCTACTATAATTTTGTACTTCTTCCTGTGATGTAATTTACCATTTTCTGCTTCCTCCTTTTCACACCTCCTGTGACAATCCCTTCTCATGCTTAAATCATATTTTTAACGTGATATCATTTACCTTATACCTGTTCCCTCTATGTATATCTCTTTTATATTTCATAATAGATGTACAATTCTCAAGATTAACAGGTATCATCTTGCCTTATAGAGAGGTAAACAATTTACCCAAGTTGAGTAACAAATTTTTCCCCCTTGTTTACCTTTTTATGCCTCTCTTGAGACCTGCGTTTGAAGATTGAATTTTCTATGAAGTTCTGGCGTTTTTATCAGGAAGGTCTGGAAATCCCTTACTTTGGTGAATGACCATCTCCTTTCCTGAAATGTTATGCTAAACTTTGCTGGGTAGTTTATCCTTGCTTGTAGTCCCAGCTCCTTTCCCTTATGGAATATCAGATTCCAATTCCTTCGATCTTTTAATGTAGAAGCTGCAAGGTCCTGTGTGATCCTGGCTGTAGCTCCTTGATATTTAAATGGTTTCTTTCTGGTTGCATGTAGTATTTTCTCCTTCACTTGATAGTTCTGGAATTTGGCAATGATATTTCTTGGGGTTTTGAGTTTGGGATCCCTTTCAGGAGGTGAATGGTGGATTCTTTTGATGACTCTTTTGCCCTCTGGATCTAGCACTTCTGGGCAGTTTTCCTTGATGATTTCCTGGAAGATATTGTCCACACTCTTTTTTTCATCGTGGCTTTCTGGCAGGCCAATAATTCTTAAATTTTCTCTCTTGGATCTATTTTCTATGTCAGTTGTTTTTCCAATTAGATATTTTACATTTTCTTCTATCTTTTCATTCTTTAGATTTTGTTTGACTGATTCTTGCTGTCTCATAGAGTCATTAGTTTCTACTTGCTCAATTCTAATTTTTATCAAATTGTTTTTTTTCAGTTAACTTTTGCATCTCCTTTTCCATCTGTCCAATTGTTCTTTTTAGGGAGTTATTTTCTCCAGTTAATTTTTGTACTTCCTTTTCCATTTGTTCAATTTTCTCAGTTAGGTTTCATGTTTCCTTTTCCATTTGTTCAATTTTCTTTTTTAAAGAGATGGTCTCATCCGTGAATTCTTTTTTCATACTTTTAAAATCATAGGCCCATTTTTCTTCTATTTCCTTCTTCAGCTTTTCCAGAAGAGCTTTTTGTGCATTCTAGAAGTTCATAGTCCCTTCTGAAGTTTCAGATGGAAGTACAGTGTCACTACTGACCTCTTTGGTATTTTTGTTTTGGTCTTTGTTCCCATAGAATGATTCTATGCTTTTTTTGCCCTTATTTTGCTTTTTCCTGCTCATGACAGTGATTGTGTGTTGTGGCTTCTGTTCTTTCAGTTAGAAGCTGAAGAATTTGGTGTTGAGCTGACTTGTGTGAAAAAACTAAGAACAAGTGTCTTTTTATTTTTTTGTTTTGTGTTTCCTGATCAGCTTGTTAAGTGTGGGGCAAGGGTAGTCTGGTCATGGGAGATCTCCTCACCTGAGCTGAGGCAAAGGCAAGCTCAGAGATTGGTGATCCCAGCTGCCCTGTTGTCTTCCCGTTTCCCCTGGAGTTTCTGAGGCACTCCTGGATCCTAGTTAGAGTTTCCACCCCTCCTGGGACTGCTCTCCTAGTGCTGAGGCTTGCCTGCATCCTAGAGCGAGTTTCCACTGCCCTGGGGCCCCTCTCCATGCAGTTTGCCTCTGCCACAATAGGAGGAATCCCCCTTAGCTATTTTCCTATCCTTAGGTGTTATGAGACTATTTGCCCCCTCTGTTGTTCCCACTGATCCAGGATTTTTCTGGGCAAATATTTTATGGTTCTTTCAAGGTCATAAAGGGAAGAGGAGAGAGCATTTACTGATCACTCCTCCATCCTGGCTCCTGGAAGTTCAAGTAGGTGACTTACCTATGTTTAATCTGTGGGCTGAAAGTCTCAGGAGCTGCTGTAGCTGATATCTGGGGTTCAGCGGCTGTCACTCGCTTGGCTGTGTTGGTCTCTCACCCTGGGCTGCTGCTCAGCCAGTTCCACTTGCTGCTGTCTCAGGTTTCCCTGGGGCCCTCCCACTCTGCTGTGCTGCACGTGCTGTGCTGTGCACTGTGGGCTCACCCTCATGGAACAGATCCTTCTGGTGGACCTTCCAGTCTGTCCTGGGCTGTGAATCAGCCACAGTCTGTCTCCTATTAGATTCTCCACCTCCAAAATTTGGTCAGATTCTCTTTTTAGAGGTATCTGAAGGAGTTTGTCTAAGAGCTTAGGTGAGTCATTGCTCTCACTCCACCATCTTGGCTCTGCCCTCCCAATTCTGCTTTTTAAGCATTCTTTTCCTTCTTGTGTTCTTGTACCTATTTTACCATTTGGCCTAGTCTGTTTTTCTAAGGTGTTTTTCAGTATATTTTCTTCAGTATATTTGTGTATCTCCTTTACCAAGCAATTGACTTGTTTTTCATGATTTTTTTGCATCACTCTCCCTTCTCTTCCAAATTTTTCCTCTACCTCTCTTACTTGATTTTCAAAATACATTTTGAGCTCTTCCATGGCCTGAGATCAATTCCTATTTTTCTTGGAAACTTTGAATGTAGGAACTTTGACGTTGTTATTTTCTTCTGAGTCTGTGTTTTTATTTTTGTCATCACATTGACTTTCTGTGGTCAGAATTATTTTTCTGTTGTTTACTCATATTCCTAAGCTACTACTTGACTTTCAACTCTTTGTTAAAGTAAGGCTCTGCTTCTGGGGTGGAGAGAGCACTGTCCTAAAGTTTTGAGGTTTTATGCAGAGATACTCCTAGGGACCTTTAAGTTTTAAGTTCTTTCAACAAGATATGATCTAAGGAGAGGTGTTTACTGCTCTCATGGCCTGTGTTCTGGTCTGTGAATGACCACAAGCACTCTTTTCTACCCTGGAACTGTGAGGAATATCCCCACTCCATTGTGACTATAAGCTCTAGTGTATTAGTGTTCTTCCTTGTGTTGGGCCTGCCATCCAGGACTTTGAGCCAGATCCAAATATTGGCAAAGCAACAAAGTCCTGCTTTAGTGCTACCAAAGAGCTCCCTATAATCTGCTACTGACCAGTTGTTTGACCCCCTTACTGTCTGTAGGCTGAGAACTCTGGGAGTAGCTGATGCAACTATTGATTCAGTGTCTGCTTGTTTCTTTTTAAGTGCCTGCTTGTGATTTGCTGGGGTAGGGGTTGTGCTGGTGCAGCCTGTGCTGGACTGTGCTCCACTCTCACCTGAGTGGGACAGAGCTTTCCTGATGAACTTTTAAGTTGTCTTGGGTTGGAAAATTATTTCAGTCCATCTTTTTGTGGATTCTGCTGCTGCATAATTTGTTTAGAATCATCATTTAAAGGTATTTGGAGAGGTTTGGGGGAGAGCTCAGGAGAATCCTTGCATTTACTCTGCCATCTTGTCTCCACCTCTATATCTCTTTTTCTTTATTCTCCTACAGTCTCCAGTGCAATGTTCTTCTAATGATAACCATTTGATTAATATAGTTAGCTAAGAAAAATAAGGACTTTATGTTAAGTTCCAGATCTCATAGACAACTATGTAGTGTTCAGTAATAGCCTTTTCATTGTTTTGTTCTATTTTACTGATAAACATCTTTATCTGTGCATCCCAATCTAATACTGTGGTATTGGAATTTAGTAATCACTTTGCAGAAGAATTAGGATAGACATTTGATGCTGAAAACAGTTGGCCTTTTATTTGATGCTTCTTTAGCTTATACAAGGGATGTCCAATGGCTTAATGACACATTGAAGGCTGGGAGTACTGAAGGAAAACTTGTGGCAGCAGCAAGGGAAATCATAGGGGTAACAACCTGCATTGCTAAAATTAGAGCGATATCCATGTCCCAAACCACAATAGGAACAAATAGCACAAATATGTAAGGGGAAAGATAGGAAACAGAAACAACCGGGATGTCACCAGAGCTTCAAATACAACGATCTTCGTCATGGCAGGAGGGGGGCGGTGGATTGTGATGTTCCTTTAAAAGGCTGCCTCCTGGGTTCAGTACATCATTATTCTAAGTTCTCATGATGGTTAAAACTCCTGGTCCCTCCATATGTCAAGCCATCTGAAAATTATTTCTAAATAAAATAATGTATATTTTCTATTTATTTTCAGGACAGAATGAGAATACTTTTGGACTAGGAATTTTATATAGAAACAGGATCTCATATAGTAGTGTGCGGGTAAATATTTAACAACTAAAAAACACACACACATAAAATATTTTTAGTTCAATCTGCATTATAAACATTTTCTCCGTCACTCTTGTAAGTCAAAACAACAATAAATCAAGACTTGATTTGTAACATTTGCCCTTTCTGAGATGTAAATGCTCAAAATTCCCTGAAAACTTAAATTAGCTCTCAAATCATCCTGTTTTAGCATACCTTTGCCATGCTCCTTTAGTTGACTTCCCACTTCTGTCTTGAGCACAGATGGGCAATTTCATGAATCAGAGAAATTTGGTGCAAAGTATATTTCAGAAAAACAAAATAGTAACAAGCAGGTGAAGGGAACATGTCTAGGGCATAGGCAAACCCCAAAAGAAAGGCTGAAACTAGAAAGCCAGAAGACGCCAGAAATTTTGTGTTTCATTTGTTTTGTTGGAAGGCAGGTATCTTTGAGTACTATCATCCTACAGGGCTAAAATAGTTTCATAAAAGGACATATATAACCTTACGCATCTTCTCATATCAAGGACCCTCTTCAGGAAACACAAGCTGATTGAAAGGAATTGGCACTTGAATTCTGTTTGATCCAGTCACCTTGAATAGGGAAATATATAGCCATTGGCTGGATTGCATGGTCTCTGATTCTTTCCGTTTCTAAATTTCTATGGCTTATTAAGCAACTTTGCACAATTATGTTTTTTGTCAGCTGTTTAATATGTATATAAGATGAACAAAATTTTATGTTTAAATAATACTTTAGAGGCTCATGTCTTAAAGATTCAGATACTAGATTTGGGGATGGATCATTAAGTAAGCCTACCAAGATTGTGTTAGCTTCAATGATCAGGTTAAATGGGCCACTGTATCCAAAATGGATGGATTAAAAATTGAATAACTCATAAATTGTTATTGGTCTTTCTATTTTTTAAGAGTTTTCTCTAGATACCATTTTGTATCAACTATGTATCTTCATTCACTATGATCTTATACATGGCATGTTTTTTTCTTAAAGTAATTCCTAAGGGTTAGAAAATGTTTTTCAAACTCTTAAATTGGCTAATTCTTTAACAGAATTTTGTTTTGGTTTGGTTTTTGCCACTTACTTTAATAAAAGTACTCACTTGTTTGGGGAAACAAGAATATTTAATTTCTATGATATATAATGGTGGATTAGCTCATATTCTCACAGTGTGGTTATGAAGATCAAATGGGATAATACATGTAAAATGCTTTGCAAGCCTTAAAGCATTAATAAGTGGTAAATGTTATTATAAAGTAATCTGGAAATATTTTTGTCTAAATATAATGTTTTAAAGTTTAGAAAATTGTGTTATTTGAAACAAAATGGAAACAACTAATTCTTATTGCCAGAAGTCTTTGTTTAGTAATTGATCTTACTTCAGCCATAAAAAACACAAAAGAAAAAACTGCATGTAATTATTTGCTCTAAGAACGTAGAGTAAGACCTATACATACCATACCATGCACACTCTTATCAAGTAGAGGAATTAGCAACATCAAAACTTGCAATGGAAATTAAAACAGAGAACTGAGTATGAAGTGTGGGTTATAATAGTCTTTAGACCAACACTTAAGCCTATGCAGAGAGCCAGGGAGTTTTCCATAAATTAGAATCAAAGGTTTTACTCTTAGGGCTTATATTCTACTCTATAAGAGGATTCTTGGACAAGATTGATATGTGTTTCCTTTTAGCCACATTATTCTGAGCTTGAGGCAATTCCTTTTGCATTTCTGGTGGCAGACATATGAAGATATCTAAAATATAAACTGCATTTAAGCCTCCAAAGGGAAGGCTAGTGAAACTTCTGATTTTTCCTTAATATCAAAGAGCAATTTAAATCAAATATACTTTACAGATAATTTCATTTTTATTTTCATTTTTTTTGTTCTGAAAATGTGATTTTACTGATGTCAGGAACTCCCCAGTTGAAATGCCTTCTCCTATGCTAATCAGCAATTCCTGGAGGTACCTAGATGTGGTAGTAGGTAGAACGCTGTATTTGGAGTACCTAGCTCACTGATCTGGACAAGTCAACTAACTTTTCTTAGTCTCACTTTCCCAATCTGTAAAATGGGGATAGTAGAATACACTCTATGGGGTTATTATGAAGATCAAATCACTTACATAAACTCCTTTATAAAACTGAATTGCTATATAAAACTGAAGGGCTAGCTGTTATTACTTTATAACTTTGGAGATTTGTCTCAGGCATAAAGAAGTTAAATGACTCACCCATGATGACACAGCTAGGAATGCAATAGAAGTAGAACTGGAATCTCAGACTTCCAGACTCTAAGACCATCACAATTTCCATTATGTAACATCCACTTGACACAGAATGGCACACAACTGAATAATCATCCAAGGTAGTTATACCTAAAGTTGTACTGGTTTTCCAATAAAAGTAGCAATAATTATCAGAACTTTTTGACATGTATGATTTGAATTTGGAAAAATAAGTGTTTTCCCTAATTTGGATAAGTTCATTGATGTCTGAATCTCTTAATGAAGTCTTCTTCCACTGTTACCATTGAGTATAGATGTAATGGGAAGGAGGAGAAAAGGGGGAGGGTAGGTAGAGTTAATGTGGCAGAGAAGGGCAGGGACTTGCCTGAGTGCTCCAAAATTCCCTTCAAACAATTTTAAATAATTCCTCAAAACAAGTTCTCAAGCAATAGAACCTAATAAAGGATAGGGTGAAACAATTTTCAAGTTCAAGACAACTTAGAAGGCTGGCAAGAAAAGTCTACTGGGGGAGCTAAGCCAAGATGGTGGAGTAGAAGGACACACCTCTAGGAACTTTCCCCCCAAATCCCATAAAATACCTGTAAAAATGACTCTAAACAAATTCTAGAGCAGCAGAAGCCACAAAATGACAGAGTAAAAGAGATTTCCACCCCAAGGCAGCCTGGAAGGGTCACAGGAAATGTCTATTGCACCAGGCATAGAGTGGAGCACAGCCCAGCCTTGGCCGCACAGCAGTAGGGACAGGACTGGAGAGGGATTCAAGGTGCCACCAGCAGCAGCTGCGATTCCCAGATTCTCCAACCACAAATGCCAAAGGCAGCTTCAAAGGTCAGTGAGAAAGCTCTTTCACCTGTGTGAGAAGGGAAGACAGTGGTCTAGCCCTGGCCCCAGGAAGCAGCAACTTCCATTGTTGGAACCATGGCCTAAAGACCCTGGGGGAATTGAGCAGCTGATTTAGATTATAGAAGGTTACTTTCTTAGTGAGCAGGTATTTTCACAATGCTTATCATCAGAGGAAGACCTAAAAGTCAAGGCTTCTGCATGCAAAACCTATAAAATAAATACACAATGATTTCAGGACATGGAAGAGCTCAGAAAGGATTTTGAAAATGAAGTAACAGAGGTGGAGGAAAAGTTGTGAAGAGAAATGAGAGCGATGAGAGAAAATAATGAAAAATGAGTCAACGGCTTGCTAAAGGAGACCTAAAAAATGCTGAAGAAATTAATATCTTTAAAAATAGACTAACTCAAATGGCAAAAGAGGCCCAAAAAGCTAATGAGGAGAAGAATGCTTTAAAGAGCAGAATTAGCCAAATGGAAAAGGAGGCTCAAAAGCTCACTGAAGAAAATAGTTCTTTAAAAATTAGAATGGAGCAAATGGAAGCTAATGTCTTTATGACAAATCAAGAAATTACAAAACAAAACTAAAAGAATGAAAAAATGGAAGACAATGTAAAATATCTCATTGGAAAAACAACTAACCTGGAAAATAGATCCACAATTAAAAAACTATGGAACTACCTGAAAGCCATGATCAAAAAAGAGCCTAGACATCATCTTTCATGAAATTATCAAGGAAACCTTCCCTGATATTCTGGAACCAGAGGGTAAAATAAATATTGAAAGAACTCACCTATCACTTCCTGAAAGAAATCCAAAAAGAAAAACTCCTAGGAATTTTGTAGCCAAATTCCAGGGTTCCCAGGTCAAGGAGAAAATATAGCAAGCAGCCAGAAAAAAACAATTTGAGCATTGTGGAAATACAATCAGGATAACACAGGATCTGGCAGCTTCTACATTAAGGGATCAAAGGGCTTGGAATATGATATTCCAGAAGTCAAAGGAACTAGGATTAAAACCAAGAATCACCTACTCAACAAAGCTGAGTATAATATTTCAGGGGGAAAAGTGGTCATTCAATGAAATAAAGGGCTTTCAAGCATTCTTGATGAAAAGACCAGAGCTGAATAGAAAATTTGACTTCCAAACACAAGAATCAAGAGAAGCATGAAAAGGCAAACAGGAAAGAAAAATCATAAGGTAAGTCCCTAACCCCTAAAGTTGAACTGTTTACATTCCTACATGGAAAGATAATATTTTTAACTCTTGATACTTTTCTCAGTATTTGGGTAGTTGGTGGGATTATACATACATGCATACATAAATACATACATGCATATGTATGTATATATATGCATATACAGAGAGAGGGTGCACATTGTGAGTGAATAGGAAGGAATGTTATGCCAAAAATAAAGTTAAGGGGTGAGAGAGAAATATATTGGGAAGAGAAAGGGAGAAATGGAATGGGGCAAATTATCTCTCATAAGAAGGCAAGAAAAAGATTTTTCAATGGAGGGGAAAAGAAGGAGGTGAGATGGAAAAAGTGAAGCTTACATTCATCACATTTGGCTTGAGGAGGGAATAATATGCACACTCAATTTGATATGAAAATCTATCTTACACTACAGGGGAGAAGGGGAGAAGTAGGGTGTGGGGATATGATAGAAAGAAAGGCAAATGAGAGTAGGGGATAATTAGGAAGAAGCACTTTTGTGGAGGCATAAGGTCAAAAGAGAGAATAGAATAAATGGGGGGACAGGATAGGATGGAGGGAAATATAGTTAGTCTTACACAACATGACTATTATGGAAGTCTTTAGCAAAGCTGCACATATATAGTCTGTATTGAATTGCTTGCCTTCTCAGTGGGGATGGGTGGGAAGGGAGGAAAGGAGAGGAGCTGGAACTCAAAGTTTTAGGAAAAAATATTGAGAATTGTTTTTGCATGCAACTGGGAAATAAGAAATACAGTTAATGGGGTATGGAAATCTACCTTGCCCTACAAGAAAAGAAAGAAGATGGGGATAAGGGAAAGGAGGGGTGTGATAGAAGGGAGGGTAGATTGGGGGAAGGGGCAATCAGAATGCATGATGTTTTTGAGTGGGGGAGGGGAAGGATGGCGAGAAAATTTGAAACTCTAAATCTTGTGTAAATGAATGTTGAAAACAAAAAATAAATAAATAAATCAGAAAAAATAAATGAAAAATAAAAAAAGAAAGGTCTATCACACTAGGATGAGAGTGGAGCATCCTCAGCAAACTAGGAGCAGACCCTGTGAACAACAGAATCAGCAGCAGCAATGGCTGACACAGAGCTTTCAGCCCACAGAAGATAAAGAGATCAGACAACTGATCAAAAAGAGATTACAAGAGAACTTTTTCTGGTACTGGGTGCAGGACTCTGTTTCATTGCCTATACTCAGATCCAAGATGCAGTCCCAGGGTAAGGAAGAGCATTAGCACACCAGAGCTGTGGCCACAGAGGAGCGGGAATCCTGGTCACAATTCCAGGGCAGAAAAGAGAACTTGTGGTCTCTCACAGACTAGAACCCAGACTATGAGAGTAGTAAAAACACCTCTCCTTACCTTGAAAACACTAAAAGCTTATGGATTCCCAGAACTAGCTCTGATAACAGTTGCAAGAGACTAACAAAGGCAACAGCTGGAAAAGCCATAGCCCTCACCCTCTCCCCACTCACCCTCCACTCACCCTAGGGTCACTCTCCCCTTTTCCTCCTCCACCTCTCCCTTCCTCCTCTGCTGGCCTATGGGTGACCCCTCACCTTTCTGCCCACCCCTATTCCATCCTAGCCTCTTGCCCTTCCCTTTCCTGCCCACTCCCCCTTTTCCCTTCACTTGCCTCATGCCCAAAGTTTATGGCTTGTACTCCCATCAGTGACTAAAGACTTGGTCACTTTTAAAAAGTCCAAATCTCTAGAACACTGCTCGACATGGACACCCATGTGATTGGATTCAATGGCACTCTTACCATCTGGCTACTAATGCATGGAAAGGAAGTTGGAAACATTATTGGATAGAAAGGAGAATTGGTCAAGAAGATTCATGAAGAGTGTGGTGCACACATCTACATCTCAGAAGGAAATTATCCTGAGAGAATAATTACTCTGGCTGGACCCACCAATGCCATCTTTAAAGCCTTTACAATGATTATTGACAAACTGGAAGAGGACATTAGCAGCTCTATGACCAATGGTATACCTATCAGTAGATCCCTAGTCATCCTGAAACTTGTGGTTCCTGCTAGTCAGTATGGCTGTCTCATTGGAAAAGAAGGATGCAAGATTGAGGAAATAGAGAGTACAGGGGCTCAGGTCCAGGTGGCAGGGGATATACTATCAAACTCAACTGAGTGGCTTATCATTATGCTGGCATCCTGCAATCTGTCACTGAGTGTCAAACACATCTGCATAGTCATGTTGGAGTCTTTCCTAAAGGGTGAGACCACCTCATACTGGTCCAAGCTGTCCAGCTCTTCAGTCATCTTTCCGGGTCAGGCCAGCAGTTTCACTTTCCCATGACCCACGGCAACACTGGATTCAGTGCAGGTTTGGATACATCTGCTCAGACGACTTCTCATGAACTCACCATTCCCAATGACTTATTTGACTGATAATCTGGCATTAAGGAACTAAAATAAATGAGTTTGTCAGGTGTCTGGGGCTCAGAACAAAACTGTCAATCCAGTGGAAGGATCTACTGATGGGCAGGTTTACTATCACTGGATCTGCTACCAGCATTAACCTGGCCCAGTATTTAATCAATATCAGGCTTTTGTTGGAGATGGGTGGCATGGGGAGAAGGTAAAACAATGCAGACTCACCCATAACCCCTTTCTCCTGTTTATCACCCATGATGCATCTGTGTACATTCTGAATAGTCAGCAATTCCAGGCTTTAAATAGTTTGTAAATTTTCAGTGACTACACAACTTTATCATCCACTAGTGATTTTTTAATTAGAGTGTTCTAATTCCTTTCTCTTTTCAGCCACTAATGCTAAGAATCATATTTAGTTTTACAAGATTTTTTGCTTTGTTTTGGTTTTTTTTGGGGGGGGGGGATTATGAATTTTCATGCTGTTTTTGTCATTGAAATGTAAGAGTAAAATACTGATACATTTCGATTTAGTTCTGTAATGGGAATTTTAAAAATAAATAAGTAAATGAATGAATGAATAAATAAATAAATAAATAAAAGCTGCAAAAAATACCCTAAAGATTGGTATAGTACCCTGGGAAAATGATCAAATAACAAAAGAAAAGGAATCTGACTACAGAAAGTTTCTCTGGTGACAGGAAAAATCAAAACAGAAACTCAGAAAAAGACAACAAAGTCAAAACTGCTACATTAAAAGCCTCAAAGAAAAATTTAAATTAGTTTCAGGACATGGAAGATCACAACAGATATTTTAAAGATCAAGTAAAAGAGTTCAAAGAAAAATTGGGGGATGGGGAATAAGTGTAATGCCAGAAAATCATGAGAAAAAAAGAGTCAACAGTTTGGTAAAGGAGGCACAAAAAAATACTGAATGATACCTCATAAAAAACCAGAATAGACCAAATGGTAGAAGAAGCACAAAAATCCAATGGAGTGAAGAACTTCTCTGAAAGAAGTAGAATTTTCCAAAAGGAAAAGAAGATACAAAAGCTCAGTGAAGAAAATAATCCTTAAAAATCAGAATTGGATAAATGGAACCTGATGATTCCATGAAACAAGAAGAAGCAATAAAACAAAATCAAAAGAATAAAAAAAATAAAATAAAATGTGAAAAATCTCATGGGAAAAATAACTGATGTAGAAAGTAGATCCAGGAGAGATAATTTAAGATTTGACCACCTGAAATCCATGATCCAAAAAAGAACCTAGACATCATCTTTCAAGAAATTATCAAGGGAAACTGCCCTGATATCCTAGAATCAAAGGGTAAAATAGAGATTAAAAGAATCCACTGATCACTTCCCGAAAGAGATCCCAAAGAACTCCCTAGAATATTATAACCAAATCCCAGAGCTCCCATGTGAATGGGAAAATACCATAATCAACTAGAAAAAATATCTTTCTTTCAATTCAAATATCATTAATCTATCCAGCAAACTTGAGTATAAAACTTTGCAGGGGAAAAAAATGATCATTCAATGAAATACAGGAATTTCAAACACTTTTGATGAAAAGACCACAGCTGAATAGAAAATTTGGCTTTCAAATACAAGACAAGCATAAAAAATTAAAAAGGAAAGATAAACCATAAAGGATTCAATAAAGTTAAGCTATACACATTTCTATAAGGGAAGATAATACTTAAGAATTTTTCATTATTAAGACAGTGATGTGAATTGAATATGATAGGATAATATCTAAAAAAAATAAAGAGATAAAAAGGAGGAATGGACTGGGAGAAGGGAAAAGGGAGAGGTAGAATGGGATAAATTGTGTTACATAAAAGGCAAGAAACAGCTTTTACGGTAGAGGAAAAGATGGGGATGTTTGTGGAGGGGGGCTACAGAATGCTGAAACCACACTTTTCTCAGAATTGGCTCAAATATGTAATAACATACAGACTCAGTTGGTTATAAGAATCTATCTTACCCTACTTTGAGTGAGATACACTCATTCAATGAATAGGCTTCTTTAAGTAGTTACTCAAGGGATGGTCCCTTTAATCAAAAAAAAAAAAAAATTAAGCTCCAAATGAGGATGCTATAAGACCTGAAATGGTCTCACATTGCATCCTGGGCCATCTCCAGCCATCTTGATGAATATCAGGCCACTGGACCCAGATGGCTCAGAAGAAGAGAGTGAGTTTGGTGACCTTGCACAGCCCTGCCTCATTCAAATCAAAGTGAGTTGCAAGTCATGTCTTTATCTTGATGTCATGATCCTCTTTGAGAACAAAGGAAAAACTAACAACAAGAGAAATGCAAATTAAAACAACTCTAAGGTACAGCCTCACACCTATCAGATTAGTTAATATGGTAGAAAATGAAAATTACAAATGTTGGAGGGGATATAGAAAAATTGAGACACTAATGATCTGCTGGTGGGCTTGTAGACAGACTGATTCAATCATTCCATAGTACAATACATAGTACATAGTACAACTACGCCCAAAGAGTTATAAAACCATGTCTACACTTTGACTCAGCAATACCCCACTATGAGGCCTTTATCCCAAAGAGATAAAATACAAAAGAGGAAAAGGACTTATATGTACAAAAATATTTACAGAAGCACTTTTCTGATGGCAAAGAATTAGAAATTGAGGGGAAACTGGGGAATGACTGAGCAAGTTGTGATTAGAAAGGATGAGAATAATCTCAGAAAAACCTGACATATGAACTTATACGAACTGATACAAAGGGAAATGAGCAGAAACAGGAGACTGTTGTATACAGTAACAGTGATATTATATGATGATCACTTGTGAATGATTTAGCTATTCTCAGCAATACAATGATTCAAGACAGTTCTGAACAACTTAGAATGAAAAATGTTATTGGTCCTCAGAGAAAGAACTGATAAAGTCTGAATGCAGAGCAAAACATACTGTTTATCTTAACCTTCTTAAATTTTTTTGGGGGGGTGTCTGTGTTTTCTTTCATATCACACCTAATATGGAAATAAGTTTTACATGACTGCATATGTATAACCTATATCAAATTGCTTGCCTTCTTAATGAGGCATAAGAAGAGAGAATTTGGAGCTAAGATTTTAAAAACAAGTGTTAATCATTTTTATATCTAATTGGGGAAATATAAAATACTTTTTTCCTTAATAATATTCTATTTTTCCAAATACATATAAAGTTAGTTTTCAACATTCACTTTTATAAAATTGAGTTCCAAATTTTTTTCTCTCTCCTTCCCCTTCCTCCTCCTTAAGGCAATCTGATATAAGCTATTCAAGTATAATCATATTGAACATATTTCCATATTACTCATGTTGTGAAAGAAGAATCTGAAGAAAAGGGAAAAACGTGAAAGAAAAAAAAAAGAAAATAGTGGCCTCTATCTGCATTCAGACTCTATAGTTCTTTCTCTGGATGTGAATAGCATATTCCATCTTTAGTGTTTTGGAATTTTCTTAGATCATTGTGCTGTTGAGAAGAGCTAATTCTATCAGAGTTGGTCCTCACATAGTATTGCTGTTACTATGTATAATGTTCTACTGGTTCTCCTCAGTTTGCTCAACATCAGTTCATACACATCTTTCCAGGTTTTTCTGAAATCTGCCTGCTCATCATTTCTTATAAAACAATAATAATCTATTGCATTCAGGTACCACAATTTGTTCAGCTATTTCTCAATTGATGGACATCTCCTCATTTTCCAAATCTTTGCTACCACAAAGAGAGCTGCTATAAATATTTTTGTACATGTGGATTCTTCTTCCTTTTTTATGATCTCTTTGTGATACAGATCTAGTAAGGGTATTGCTGGAACAGTGGGTATGCACAATTTGGTTGCCCTTCAGGCATAGTTCCAAATTGCTTTCCAGAATGGTTGGATCAGTTTACAACTCCATCAACAGTGCATTAGTATTTCAATTTTCCCACATTTCTCCAACATTTATCATTTTCTTTTTTCTCATATTTTCTGGTAGGTTTGTATCTCAGAGATATTTAAATTTGCATTTCTCTAATCAGTAGTGATTTAGAGCATTTTTTCATATGACTATAAAGAGCTTTAATTACTTCATTTGAAAACTGCCTATTCATATCCTTTGAACATTTATCTATCTATTACCTGCAGTCTTATAAATTTGACTCAGTTCTCTGTATATTTGAGAAATGACGAAGCCATTGACAAAGACACTGGCTGTAAAAATAATTTTCCAGCTTTCTGCTTCCCTTCTATTCTTGTTGCACTGGCTTTGTTCATGCAAAACATTTTTAAGTTAATATAATCAAAATTATTCATTTTGCATTTTATAATATTCTCTATCTCCTTTTTTTTCATAAATTATTCCTTTCCCTGTAGATTTGACAGGTAAACTTATTCCTTGCTCTCCTAATTTGCTTATGGTATCACCCTTTATAACTATCTAAATCATGTACTCGTTTTCACCTTATCTTGGTAGTCAGAGTAAGATGTTGGTCTACGCCTAGTTTCTGCCATACTATTTTACAATTTACCCAGCATTTTTTGTCAGATGGTGACTTCTTATCCCAGAAGCTAGAGTCTTTGGGTTTGTCAGATTCTTTTACTATAGTAATTGACTACTGTATCTTGTGTACGTAAAGTATTCCACAGATCCACTATTTTATTTCTTAGCCAATACCAAATAGTTTTGATCATTGCTGCTTTATAATACAATTATAGGTTTTGTATGGATAGACCACCTTCGCTTGCCTTTTTACTAATTCCCTTGATATTCTTAACCTTTTGTTCTTCCACATGAATTGTTATTAATTTTTGTAACTCTATAAAATAATTTTTGGTACTTTAATTGGTATGGCATTGGATAAGCAAATTAATTTAGGTAGAATTGTCACTTTTATTATATTAGCTCAGCCTACCCATGAGCAACTGATATTTTCCCAATTATTTAGATCTGACTTTATTTGTGTGAAAAGTGTTTTGTAACTGTGTTCATATAGTTCCTGGATTTGTCTTGGCAGGTAGAGTCCCAAATATTTTATATTGTCTATAGGTAGAAAAAATGAAATATGATAATTTTTGATACGATAAATGATTTTTAAAGTGACCTTAGTTCCTTTAAGTCTTTGTAAGCAAAGCACAGCTAGGCAGGTAGTGTAGTGAATAGAGAACTGTACCTGGAATGAGGGGAGGCTGAGTTCAAATCCAACTTCAAGTATTTACTAGCCATGTGACCCAGGGCTAGGGACTTAACATTTCTCAGTCTCAGTTTCCTCATCTACAAAGTGGATGCAACAATTGCAAATACCTCCCATGGTTGTCTAGAGGATAAAATGAGGTAATATTTGAAAAATATTTTGTAAAAATTTAAGTGCTAATAGATATTATTGTTATTGTTGTTTTCACTTCCACACTAAAGAAATCTCAGATCTTTTGCAGTATTGAAGTTGGATATTCATTAAATGCATGTGGAAGAAATGATTCTGTAGCAACCACCAATATATCAAAAATTCAGTCTTGGAATCAGAATAAAAGAAAATAATTATGAAATGGCTGAAACTTCAGAAAAGATATGATGAACCCTGTTTTCAGTTAATTTGCAATCTGTGATTGGCTTGGGTTTGAAGGTTCCCATTAACTTGGAACCGAATCTCTGGTTTCTAATTTCTGCGAACTGGTGATTTGTAGCAATGTCAGTTTACGTCATTCAGAAGATCTTCATACCTAAGCTGCTCAAATTTTCATGCATTTTTTCTGGAGAACTGGGAAAGATTAGAAGGTACATAGCATTTTTAATTTGATTACAAAGTTAAGCATCACTGAGGCACTGAATAAAGGGACAAAGATAAAAAGTTTTCTTTTTGATGTACAGTTTCCTCACAGATATGCAATACCACCTACTGATATTGGCATGAGCTTAGTCATTAATGAGATACGGTCAACTTGAGGATAGGATTCTACTGGTGTACTCTAGGGAATCTTCCTATATGGTTGGATGACTCAGACAGGATTCAAACAAAATCTCAATAGACTAGAATTATTTGATGAAACAAATAAGATGAAATGTGTTAGAGATCAGTGCAAAATTATGTGCTTTAAAAAAGTTTATTTTTTGAGCCCAAATGTAAGATGGGAAATGTGTTAATAGCTTTCCTTGTATGGATATGGAGGAAATATATTTCATGTACATTAATTATGATTAACCTTACAACAAACCTATTAGGTGACTGGAACAGAGTATAATTATTATTCCTATTTTACATATAAGGAGAGTAAGGCATAAACATTTTAATGCCTACCCAAGATCATATAGATAATTGATGACCAAGCCCATCATGGGATCCAGCTTTTTTGTTCATGAATGAAGTCCTCTTTTTCCTCAACCACACTGTGATGTGCTCCTGGTTACTTTAGTAATTGCAGGGATCATCTGTGAAGTCTTAATGGAGAGTTTCAATTTTGAATTTTGATGGAGTTAGGCCCAGTGAGATGGGATGTAGATAGAAAGACATTGGTAGGATGTTCCAGAAGGGGAGAATAGTGTTGCTTTGAACAAAAGGCAGAATAGGGTCTATTTATTTGGCATGAGGAACAAATAGACTGGGGATAAAACAGGATGTATTAGCTTTTACACATGAATTTGCTGCTTCTCAACTGTTCATTTCAAAAAGAAGGTTTTTTTTTAAAGTAATTGATAAGGTACCTTTTGCAAATATATGCAAATTACTTTATAACAGAAATGAGGTTTCCAGCTTTAGTCTATGCATATGTATAAGTGTGCAATATATATATACATATATATGTATGTATGTATGTATGTATGTATGTATGTATGTATGTATGTCTGACATGTGCCTGTACCATATCCTGTGAGCTTCTTTGGTGTGACCCTAATTATGCTATGAAATTAATATAGAAAAGATGTGTGGTGTCTTTTAAATATTTAACGAGTTAGAAATTAGCATTCTTCTAGTCTAATGTAAGCATATTGCATCTTCTAATGGGAAGATCCCTGTTGTCTATGAAGGTGTGAGAGATTAGGGCTGTTGGTCTTTAGTCAAAGATCTCTTGGTCTAGTATATTTTCTAAAGCTTCCTATCATGATTTAGACATGTTACTATCAACATCCAAAGAATCTGCTCTTTACAAGGGATATGAGCTGTTGAAAGAAATACTAATGAGTAGGATTTATTCCCCGAATGGTCACATTATTCTGCTCTTCTAGCAGGTTTATAACACAGTTTCTCTTGGCAGTAATCAAGCATGATTCAGGTTACAATTTATTTGAACTTGTTTTTTAAAGGGCTAGATGCGACTACATAAATAAAAGCAACCTTTGTTCAGTTATGTAGAGCCACATTACCATAGTGGCTCCTAGTCCTTGTGTTTCAGTGGATGCAAAGAGGAAGAATTACAAAAACCCTAGTTGTTCCTGTAAATTTTGTTAATACTTCAGAAAATCTGGAATAGAATGCAACAATTGCTCTACTGGGAACAGAAACACCACTGTAAATCTTTACTATTGGTGTCTTCTCAATCTACTTGTCAGTCTGCTTTTCTGGAACAACTTTAACTCAGAAAATATTCCTGCAGACCCAGATATTTTAAGCATTTGCAGCATGTTGCATGTGTTCTAGGTACAGTGTGTTCTTAAGGAAGTACACCTTAAGGAAGTATGCCCCCTATGAACAACTAGTGTAATTGGGACAATAGGTAATCATAATAATCTGTATGTATGAATTAGAGTTCTAACTAGAGTATGGCAAGCAACAGGGGCTTAATATACACACATATGTATATATGCATGCATGCATATGTGTATGGATGCATGTATATGGTCAGTTAAAGCAACAAGAAAAATTTATGTTTTTCCTGCCAAACCATTTCATTTTATTATTATTTATTTATACTTATTTATTCTTATGGAATAAAACAAGCATTTCTACAACACAGTATAATTAAAAAAGATCACACATGAAACTGCAAATCTATTATGTACAACTTGCTATTCCATTAAAATATATAATAAAGTTATCATGTAGATTTCTTTTTTTTCTTCCCTGCTCTGTCCTCCAAAGATGGCTACCTTTATATGCTATCTGCATCCAGAGAGCAAAGATTTCTGTGCGTATGCATTTGTGTGTACATATAAGTACACATACATGTCTGTGTGTACATGTATATGTATTTATGAGACCCATTGTTGCTAAAAAGAATTATATATGTAAGTTATGTTTAATATTAGTAATCATAAAATTATAGAATAGTAGCTACAGTAGGGCTACCCTACATAGGGTAGGGCATTTGAGTTGGGAAAAGTTGCTTTCAGAGAATTATCCATGGGTAAATGTCAGAGTCTAAATTAAAAACCCAGTCACTTGCTAGATATATGAGGTGGTTCCAAATAATTCTTTTTTTAAAAACTTTTTTTAAATTTATTTTCAGTGTTCTATAATCACTACCATATAACTTAGATTTTTTTCCCGCCCTCCCCTTCCTTTTCTCCTACCTCCCCCTTCCCTCCCCGAAGGAGCATATAATTTTATATAGGTTCTACACATACATTCCTATTAAATACATATTCACCATAGTTATGTTGTATAGAAGAATTAAAGTGAATGGGAGAAATCATATAACAAACCAAAATGTAATGCACAAGAAAATGATCTGCTACATTCTGTGACTGAATTTCATAGTTCTTTCTCTGGATGTGGAAGGCATTTTGCCTTAAAAGATCATTGGGAATTTAAGTCCTTGCATTGTTATGAAGATCCAAGTCTACCAGAAAAAAAATCCTCACATACTGTGGTTGTTGCTGTGTACAGAGTTCTCCTAGTTCTGCTCCTTTCACTCAGCATCAGACCATATAAGTCTTTCCAGACCTCTCTGAAGGCTTCCTATTCATCATTTCTTATAGTGCAATAGTATTCCATTACATTCATATACCATAATTTATTCAGCCATTCCCCAATTGATGGACATCCCCTTGATTTCCAGTTTTTGGCCACCACAAAGAGTGCTACTATAAATATTTTTGTACATGTGGGACCTTTTCCCATTCTTATGATCTCTTGGGGATATAGTCCTAGAGGCAGTATTGCTGGGTCAAAGGATATGCACATTTTTGTAGCCTTTTGGGCATAGTTCCAAATTGCTCTCCAGAATGGCTGGATCAACTCACAGCTCCACCAAAAATGAATTAGTGCTCCAACTCTCACACATCTTGTTTAACATTTATCATCTTCATGTTTTGTCATGTTAGCCAATCTGATAGGTGTGATGTGATATCTCAGAGTTGTTTTGATTTGCATCTCTCTAATCAACAGTGATTTAAAGCACTTTTTCATTTGACTATAGATATCCTTAATTTCTTCCTCTGAAAAGTGCCTGTTCATATCCTTTGACCATTTATCAACTGAGGAATGACTTGTATTCTTGTACATTTGACTCAGTTCTCTATATGTTTGAGAAATGAGGCCTTTATCATAGACGGTAGTTACAAAAATTCTTTCCCAGTTTTCTGCTTCCCTCCTAATCTTGGTTGCATTGGGTTTGGTTGTGCAAAAACTTTTCAGTTTAATGTAAACAACAATATCCATTTTGCACTTCATAATGCTTTCTATCTCTTGTTTAGTCAAAAATTCTTCCCTTTTCCATAAATCTGATAAATACACTATTCCTTGCTCCACAAATTTGTTTATAGTATCACTCTTCATACCTAGATCACGCACCCATTTGAACTTAATCTTGTGTGTGGTGTCAGGCATCGGTCTAGGAACAATTTCTGTTGTACTCCAGTAATTTTCATTGAACGGTGAGTTCTTATCCCAGAAGCTGGGGTCCTTGGGTTTATCAAACAGTAGATTGCTCTATTCATTGTCAACCGTGTCTTGAGTACCTAGCCTATTCCACTTGTCTACCCTTCTGTTTCTTAGCCAGTACCAATTGCTTTTGATAATTGCTGCTTTATAATACAAATTAAGATCTGGTAGAGCTAGGCCACCTTCCCTAGCATTTATTTTCATTAGTTCCCTTTATATTCTGGACCTTTTGTTCTTCAGTTGAATTTTGATATTATTTTTTCCAGCTCTACAAAATAATTATCTCATAGTTTGATTGGTATGGCGCTAAATAAGTAAATTAATTTAGGTAGAATTGTCATTTTTATTATATTGGCTCAGCCTATCCATGAGCAACTGATGTTTCTCCACTTACTTAGATCTGACTTAATTGTGGGAAAAGTGTCTTGTAATTGTGTTCATATAGTCTCTGGGTTTGTTTTGGCAAGTAGACTCCCAAATATTTTATAGTGTCTACCCTAGCTTTAAATGGGATTTTTCTTTCTATCTCTTGCTGTTGGGTTTTGTTAGTAATATATAGAAATGCAGATTTGAGTGGGTTTATTTTGTAACCTGCAACTTTTCCAAAGTTGTTTATTATTTCAAGTAGTTTTTTACTTGAATCTCTGAGATTCTCTAAGTATATCATGATATCATCTGCAAAGAGTGATAACTTAGTTTCTTCTTTGCCTGTTCTTATTCCTTCAGTTTCTTTTTCTTCTCTTACTGCTACAGCTAACATTTCTAGAACCATATTGAATAATAGTGGTGATAATGGACATGCTTGTTTCACCCCTGATCTTATTGGAAATGCATCTTAATTCTTCTTCATTTATAGATTTGTGAACTTAGAAACCTAAGGGACTAAAACAGACTAAACTTCATGGCCCCATAAAACTAAGAGTTCTTTTTGACCTTAGAGGGTGCTTCCTACCCTGCAACATGAATATCAAACCACGAATATACATTCCTCAAATCCAATTTATGAGAACAGTCCCCTCCACCCCTGTACTCATCCTCAGTTCAATCAGAAAAGAAAATATTATGAACACAGCGTGCAAGAGACTAGGTTAGGCATAAACTTTGGGGTACAAATCTGAAGGTAGAATCAAGGCCTTGCAGTGAGAATGCTTTGGGTTTAAGTCGGTCTTCTGATAAACACCAACTCTATGATCTCAGGCAAGACACATATCATCTCAGTACCCCAGACAGGTCTCTTAGATTGCAAATTTCTGATTATTTTCATTGATCAAGGAATTTCTTTAACAGATGTTATCCATACAACAATGAAGTCATACACACAAAAATAAATAAATAAAAATAAAGCAGAATAGCCCTATCCTAAAAGTAGGCTACAATCCAGTCACAGAATGAGTTATCTGGTCACCTACAGGTTAGCATATGATTAATTGTATAGGAGAGAATAATGACACAAGGTGGGATATCTACTTAATGGGAAAGATGTGGCTTTCCTTCGGAGCCTGTCCCAAGAGCTTTGACTCTTCTTAGAGTTACATCCTCTTTAAGAGACATTCCTTAATGAAGAGAGGAAGGCCCCTATCATCACGGTCAATCAGCAAGAATAGAAACAAAGGAAATGTCGGTTCGTTTCTATGTGGAGAGAGATGGTGACTTGTTACAGAACACTTGAGGACCAAAGACTCCATGTTATTCCCAGGATTTGGTCTGAGTCAAGGAGGGAGTGATGAAATTTGGAACTCAGGATTTTTTAAAAAAAAGTTTAAAAGTCACTATAACATGTAATTGGGGAAAATATTATTAAAAATTGGTAGAATAAAGAGTTAAGATATCACCAATAATATCAATCACAGAGGAACCTGGAAGGAGAAGGATCATAAAATCATAGATGGAGAGCTAAAAAAAACTGTAGGCATCATTTAATCTGATTAACTCACTTTACAGATGAGGAAACTAGGTGGCGCAGTGATGCTTGAGTTAAGAAAACCTAATTTAACATCCAACTGTATGATTCTGAGCAAGTATGTTTACCCTTTGTCTCAATTTCCTCATTTAAAAAGTGTGGATAATAATAGTATCTACCTCCCAGGGTGGTTGTGAGAATAAAATGATATAATACTTTATAATTGCTTTGCAGACCTAAAACCTTGTTGTTGTTATATTTTGTTAATTACTTGCTTGGCCAAAGTCACATAAATAGTAAACGTCAGTCAGAATTTATGTCCAAATCTTCTGACTTCAAACCGAGATCTCTTTCTACTGTATCCCACTGCCTCTCCAAGTAACAATTCAGCTTTCAAGTTTGGGTTGCTGGCTTTCCTTTGTGATAACAAGGCAGAGTGAACATCATGTTTATTTTATAATAATAGACTTTATTTTATTTACCTTATATTTATATTTATTTATATTATTTTGTAATAATAAACTCGTAGCTTTGGTCAGTGAATTAAGCACCAAGTAAGTGTAGCCATTTCATGACAGTAAATTGTTCCAAAGTGGGTAGCTCTGCTGGGGGAAAAGTCATCATTAACATTTCAAAGAGGGAGAGAAAGAAATAATAAAACTAAATGGTTCTAAACGACTGGTGGTATGATTGCCTGGGTTAGAACCCTCCCTGTTGGTATTGCTATCTCCATTGTGCCTCTCCATTTTCTGAGCAATTACTCTTTCTTGGACTCCTTTGGCTTAACTGTCCCATCCCCATGGTGGATGCCCATGGTGAAGCTTATCCCTGACAGGGAATAATACTGTCATGTATTGGGGATTTTACATGGCCTTGTAATTCCAAATTACTATGATATATTACTGTCATTTCCCAGAACTTTATGAGGGAAAGAGAGAAGATGGATGAAATGAATTACATCAATGGTCAGAGGCGGAGAGGGAGCCCAAGTTGGTTGGAAGCATAGTAATCTTTCATACGTGTCCCTTTGCCATCACATCAGGAGACTCATTTTTGAAGGGTTCTTGTTTCTGCTAAGCAGGTTGTCTGAACTGTGCCCAGTTCTACACTTTGTGTATAGGTGCTGTAGGCTCTCCATTTTACAGCTTGCATCTATCAGACTGTAGATTAAATAGCAGGTTTTTCATGACCCTTTCCTCCGAGAAATACTGAATGTTTCTTCTTGTCATCTATATTGAAGGGAATATCTGGTGCTTCCACTTTACACCTTTTTCTCCCATAGGTTAAATTTGAAGGACATAGGCTGGGGATTCAGCAAGCATTTGTTGAATAAGGTGTTAGATTTGTAGTAATAACAGAAATAAAAGCATAAATAAAAGATAATAACAACTGGCATTTATATAACAATTCATAGTTTACTAAGTACTTTTATATTTGTTTATCTTATTTTATCCTCATAATAACCCTGAGGAACAGATGTTTTACTTTTCCCCTTTAGTCTCAATGGAAACTGAGGCTGAGGAAGATTTTGTCCAGGGTCACATAGCTAGCAAGTGTCTGAGGCTCAATTTGAACTCAGTTCATCTTGCCTCCAAGTGTGGCATTTATCCATTGTGCCATTTAAACGCCTATGAAGGCAAACAAAATACTTTCTTTACAAACTATTTATACAGGTCAGAGGGAAGGCATGAGGTAGACTCCTTGGGCAGTGATAAAACTTTGTTCATACTTCCTTTTTGTTTATTTGTGGACATATGGTGCGAGGACCTGGTTTTAAATATTTCCTCTGCTGTTTGATGCCCATAGATGGGCAAGTCATAACTCATCTTGGCTTCTACTTCCTCATCTATAAAATGGGAGCTTGGATAAGAAAATCTCCATTCCTTCCAGTTCTAAATCTATAACCCTATGAGCTTAGGTGTGCATGGGATCTGTATCTATAAGCCTTTATTAAGGTCCCTCCCAAGTAGAACATAGGCTCCCTGAATTAAGATACTGCTCCATTTTTGTATTTGTCTCCTCAGTGGTTTGCACAGACATAAACAGGATTGAATCCCCAACAGTGTTATTTCCTACTTGTGGTTTCATTTTACAGAGCATAGTCACTTCCAAATGCAGCTATTTAACAGTTAAAGTAGAGCACACCAAGGGTTTCATTAGCTATCTATAGGGAGATCAGAGTCCTATCCTTTGTTTAGAGGTGGGGAGGATGGCATAGGGAAAGAGTCTAGGTAAATCATAAGATCTTACTCTGCTGCTTATAGCAATAACATGTTGTGGCTATCTTTGGATGTGTCCTTGGGTAATAAAAGGAATCGATAGTCCACTAATTTACAGTGTGCAGCCAGTCCAGGAAAGAAAAGGTCAAGATCCTTAGGGGAATAGCAAAATGTATTAGGGGAATTCATTGAAAAGCTTTGCTGACTGCTGTGTGCAGGATGATGGCTTTTTCTAACCCTTTGTTGACTTCCTCTTACTTATCTGAAGTTGGAGTAGTTCTAAAATTCCTTAGGCATAGATGCAACTACCAAAAGTTTAGGCAGTATGTGCTTGAATTTCATAGCCACTAACTATTTTAACTAGATTTTTTTTCTTTTTAATTAAAGAAAATCAATCACAATTAAAAAGGAAATTATGAAAAAGCAACCTAGAACATTGATTTTTTTTGTTCTCCAGCCAACATCTTTATTCCCCATTTCCTCCCTACATATTTCAGGTGTTAATATTGCTCACTGTATGAACTGGTAAATCATTTATCTCCATAGAGCCCCCAATATAAAATCAGAATGAGAATTACCCACCTTGGACAGGTTTCTGTGAAAATTCAATTATTGTTGCCAGGCTGTCAAGTTAAAAGACCCAAAATAATTCTTTTTCAAACATACATAACATTGTTCTCAAAACTCTGAATAAACAAAGATTTGGGGTAACCTTTCCCATCTTTGCCCACTTCCTTCTTTGGCACTCCATGGTTTCCTTTTTTGGAATGGGAGTAGTGGGTCAATTGTAATGTATATGCTTCCAAAAAAGAGAAGAGAAAAAAGCCACTAAATTATCACCCTGAGTGTACCAAGAATAAGGTTTTTATTTAAAAAGTGCTTAATGAAATATGCTGCATCATTATCTAGAACATTCATAAAACACTGTTATGTGTGATACTCTATACACTAGTAATCTTTATTTTAAAAAAAAGCAAAATTAAAGCTACAATTCAAACCTTCCTGTAAAGAATTTATATTCAATCTTTACTGAAAACAATTCAATAAGCATTGATTAACTTCATAGTATGTACAAAACATTTTACTACTCTTTGGGGATATAAAAATTAAAAAACAGTCCCAGGCTTTAAGGAGTTTATATTGTATTGGGCATTTCTAAAGCTTTTTTGATTGTCTTGCCTATTTCATATACCTGGGTGTGATCTATGGTAAAATATGGACAGAAATCTTCAGTACAGTGACTTTAAAGATACAACACATTTAAAGGTACACATTTAGAGTAGCTGATAATATTATCCAAATCTACAAGGCCCCCCATTATTCTAGAATGCTATCATAACGCTGAATTGCTAAGGGCATGGGATTACCAAAGTATCATTTCATGATTTGGGTATTAGTGATGCAATTCTCAAAATAGTATATTCACCCTTTTTCATACTTTCCTTGTAGTTTGGGCATGCTGCTAAAACATAGTCATAGCGTGCCAGGAGGCTTAGACAGTAAAGTGCATGTACTTCCAAAGGTCTGAGGTGGTAGTTTTCTGTTCAATTTTACCAGTTTAGCCTCATTTTTTCTATTTGTAACTTACTAAAAGAAATTTCTTGATTAAAATATGAAAATTTAAGCAAATATTAGCAAACTTCAAAGTAGGTGATGATTCCAGCCTTTAAAATTACTAAGTTGAATATGAAAGAATGAAAAGGCATTTATTAAGTGATTATTTTGTGTCAAGCACTGTACTAAGTGCAAGAAATACAAATAAAAAGCAAAAACTGCCTCCAAGGAACTTACATTCTAAGGGAATTAACAGTCCACACAAGAGACTGGTGGCCAGGAAGACTCACTTTGGTCTATAAAGCTACAAAGATGTGGAATGACTTTACAAATTCATTCCTGACTTTCCTTTGTCCCTTTGTTTCTTCACTCTTAGTTGTGTGGGTTTTTTTTGTAACACGTATAGTTGAAGCCATGTCCTTGTAAAGCCATATAGTAGCCATGTCCAAAAACATATGTCTCTTTCTGAACCTTGAGTCCACCAGTCCTCTGTGAGAATCTTCCTATATTCTCTGGAGACGTATTGGATTATTGCATTGATCAGAGTTCTTATGCCTTAAACAGTTGATTTTCTTTACAATTTTGTCTTGCTTGTATAATTTGTTCTTGTTCTTCTCCAGTCTGCATCAGTTCATACTATCTAGTATTATCTGAAATAATCTTCCATATATATATTTCTGTATTCCATTACCTTTGCATATCAAAATGGATGGGCACCACTTTAGATTCTAAGTTTTTGCTTTTCTTCCCCCCTCCCCCTTTCACTCCGCACTTCAAACCAAGTTTATTTTACACATGGATATTCCTTACCCATAATAATATGGTACTATATTCCACACTGCTTATCTCCCCCAAACCTCTTTGTTTCCCTATTGAGTCTGATACATTTCTACATTAAAATATATGTACATATGTGTTCAACACTTTTTTAGTGAGTTTAATCTGATGCTCATTCCCCTCACCACATCCTCTGTGCTGGTGTACACTTCTTACTTATCCCAATTATAAGAAATATCAACTTCTACCCCCATTTATTCTACTTTTTATAATCCTTTCTTTTTCCTCCCTGAAAACCCTCAGAACAGAGTTGATGCACCCCTGAAGTTTTATGTGTTTTTTTTTAACTCCCTCAATACCCTTTCAATACATTAGGTTCTAAAGTGATAATTGTTACTTTTCTACCTACCATTCTAGTCTTTTTATATCTTATCCATCTTCAAGTACCATTTGATCCAGAGAAATTGGCCTCCTTGTTCTTCATACATGACATTCCATCTCCCAAATCCAGGTATTTTTATGGGTTGTCCCCCATTCCTGAAACTCTCTCATTTCTCACC
This sequence comes from Notamacropus eugenii, assembly GCF_028372415.1. NCBI lineage: Eukaryota > Metazoa > Chordata > Mammalia > Diprotodontia > Macropodidae > Notamacropus > Notamacropus eugenii. Next base: position 165,502,618 of record NC_092877.1, on the reverse strand, counting down.
TCTACCTCATGGTTTCTCTGGCCCCTTCTAGTCTCAGCTGAAGTCTGCCTTTTGCAAGAAGCCTTTCCCAGTACCCCCTAACTGGTAATACCTTCCCTCTGTTGGTTATCTCCAATTTATCACATATGTATACAAATATATACATTATATATGTGTATAAATGTATACACATATATTATGTATACACATTCATATGTGTATACATAGATAAACATATGTGTTTATACATATATAAAATGTTTATATGTAGCTGTTTGCATGTTGATTTTTCTCATTGGATCAAAGGGTTACCTTTCTTCATATCCCTAATACTTAGCACAGTGCCTGACACACAGAGGAGCTTAATTAATGAAAGTTAATTGACTACATCATCGTACAAAACCTTCCACATTTCCAAATGAATTTAGCTTTCTAGTTTTCTCTAGACTCTTGTGTGTGTGTGTTTTAGAGTTTGTATTCAGCTTTAATCTTTTCATCAGAAAGGCCTGAAAGTTCTCTATTTCATTAAAGTTCCATTTCCCCCTGTAGGATTACTCACCATTCTACAAGGTCAGTTTTTCTTGTTATATAAGCCTACATATTTTGCTTTTTGGAATATTGTATTCCTGGTTCTCTTCTGGCTTTTCAGAAACTGACAAATCTTGTGTGATCCTTACTTGAACTGCTTCTTTTGGAATGCTTTCAATATTTTTAATTTGATATAAGAACTCGATTTTGGCAAGGACTTTTTTGGGCTTTTTCCTGTGAGGATTTTTTATACTGGAAGAGTCAGACCAATGCTTTCTATCATGGCTCTGCTTCCAAATTCTAATAAAGCTGGCAGTTTTCACTTATGATTTCTTGAAATGTAGTGTTAAGGCCTTTTTATGGTCATAGTTTTCAGGTAGTCCAGAAATTCTTCAATTACCTCCTCTTGCCTGGTTTTCCAGGTCAGTTGTTTTTGATATAAAAGATTCTACATTTTTTCTTTTTCTTTTAATCTTTTGATTTTATTCTATTTTTTTTTTTTTTTTTTTTTTTTGGTAATCTCATGTAGTCATTCATTTCTGTTTGTCTATCCTACTTTTCCAGGAGTCCATTGATTGGGTAAAACTAACCAATTTGTTTCTAAGCTACTTTTTCTCCTTTTAATTCTTTTTGTTTTTATTTTTTTACAGTCTTTTATTTGATTTTTATCTCCTGCTTCCTTTCTTCTAGGTATTCATGTAAACTTTGTGGAAAATACATTTTTTCTTCAAAACTATTGACAAAGTTATTCCCTTTTTTAATATCTCTAGCTCTATAATAATTTTTTTATACTGGTTGATGTTTATTTGATTTAATTGCCTTGGAGGTTTTATCCTCAACTGGGACTTTGTACCTGGGCCAGAATCTACCTTAGCCACTCTTTTGGATGGGATGTGGGTCTGCCTGGTCTCACCTTGCATTCCCTGGGACCTTGTGCTTACTTCTACTTCCTGGGAATATTGCCCACCTCTCCTTTTAGGGCCTCAACGACCTTGTTCTAAATGCCATTCTGCTACTCTAGACTCTGCCATTCCCTAGAATTTCCAGGATCTCCCTTTTGGGGGGTGGAGGGGGAAGCTTTCTGGTGTTTCTACCTTCAAAGCAGAACCTTTCAAGCTCTGATGTCTCTGGTCTGTCTTTACCTGTCCTGGAGGCTACTACTATTGGTTTTGGTGGTGGTCTACTTTTCTATAGCCAGTGAACTTCAGGCTGATATTTTGTGATATTATGGAGTAGAATAAGTCATTTGCTCTAGTTTCTTATTAAATTTCTTGATTGTTATTCTACCTCATGTGAATTCAAGCTTTTGCTAAAATGGATAGGTGGGAGGGAAGGAGGAGGTCAGCCTCTGGTCATAACCTGCTGCTGCCTTTGTAAAACTAATCCTTCCCCTCACATGGATTCAGTAGTCAGGTATAGCACTCAGAATTACTATTATTATAAGCTCAATATATTTTTCATGAATTTTTAAGAAGCAGTTTGCTAATATTCTGGCCTTGTTAGTGAGTTGCTGATTTATCATTAATACTCTCTAGCATAAATCTCTTCTGGTTTAATGAATCTGTGTGTCAGGTGCCAGATATAACATGGTATTCACCATAAGTCTACCTTGTGTAAGTTCCAGAAAGGCCCAGGTATTATCCAATATACATTCAAATTTCAAAACAACTGAAAGATCACCTAAGCTTAAATGCTTACAATACCGTAACGAGTATAGAAATAGTTTGTCACACAAAGGGAAACATGAAACATGAAATAGTATCTTACATTGTCTGAAAACTACATAGTTTACAAAACTCTGGTGAGCATTTACTACACATAGCGTGGACCCAGACAGACCCGCAAATCCTTCCCTCCTCTCATCCTCACCCCTGCTTTCCTACTCTTTTGGGTCAGTTCTTAATAAATGCTTATTGACTGTATCTACTAATATGTCTAGCACTGTGGAGAATTCAGTGATGAATAGGACATAGCCCTTCCTCTCAGGTAACTTACAAACTAACAATCAATCAAGAAATATTTATGAAATTCCTACTCTGTGCCAGGCACTGTGCTAGTCATGGAGAATAAAATGATCCCTGCTAACAATGAACTTACATTCCAATGGAGATAAGTACATTTAAAAATACGTTGAGCGTAAATATAAATGCATATATAAATGTAAACAAAGTAGTTAAATACACTTCTAGTAATGATGCTAAGACCTATAAGCAGAAAACATTGATACAAGGTCCAAAGAACATAGACTTAGAACTAAAAGAGACCTTAGTGTCCACTGAGTCTTAGTCACTGAGAGCGCTTAAGTAGCCTGCCCAGAGACACGGAGCTGGAATTTGAACTCAGATTTTCCTGACTTCAAGTTCAATGCACTATACATTACACAACTGCCTTTTGGGTAAACTGGTAGATACAATAAGAGAAATAGAGATAGTCCTGTGGGTGTTCTGGGCACAGAGAGTTCACTTCTAGCTAGAAAGGTAAGGAAAGGCTTCTTCAATAAAGCACTAGTTGAACTGGACTTTGAAAAATGGGTACAATTTTGACATTCAGAATGATAGAGGGAAAACATTCATAGGATCCCAGAATTTAGAGGTAGAACTAGGAGTATGCTGGATTCAGTTCTTACTGATAAGGGTTGAAAACATACAGGAACCCCATGGCTGGAGTTCCCTGAGTGGGCCGTCCTGAAAGAATTCATAGACTTAAGCATTCTTGAAGTGAAGGTAGTAAAGATTTCTTACACTTTTTAGCTGGCAAGAGTTCTTAGAGAACCTGCAAACTTAGAGGGGTACAATTAAAGTTTATATAGGATATTGTATAGTAAAACATGTGCCAAACCGGCTAACTAGGTGATTCAGGTTGGGATTAGGGAGTGGTTAAGAAGTGCTTAGTTCTTAAAGGAACATGTCCATTTAGTGTCTACTGAAGAGTTTTACCCAGAGTTCATTGGAAAATAGCCCAAGGGGGCTACATGGAGGTGCTTTTAGGCCTGAAATGTCACTAAGTCAACTAATGGTCAGAGCTGACTGAGAAATACTCAGGCTACTGCCATCAATGTCTGGTTAAACAAGATAAATGCAAGGGAGTATACACATGTCTATGACTGGTCAGTGAGTGGTAAATGCCTTTATGACCCAGCACAGCTAATTCAGTGATACACAGCAGGTTCAAACTAATAAATTCTATAGGTGCAGCTGGCTACTGCATTAGGAAGAGAGATCTAGGGCAAGCTGTCCTTGGGCTGGGGAGAAACTGCCTAGGATAGTGTTCTAAGGCTAGGGAGAAATGTGATTTTAGAATTGGGGTCCATGCACAGGTACCCAAGCACTCCATGATTACCACTTGAGAGGTCTGATGTTAAGTTTTCAGTATAAGCATTTACACCTTGGAAATCAACACATGCTGCAAAGCAAGGTTTGATTTTTGTCTTGTTGACTATCTAGACTTAACATGGAGAAAATGTCAATAACACAGATTAAACTAAAAGTTATGTTATGCATGTTTTTTAAAAAATTTTTTGAGAGCATTTGTCAGCACACTACCCAGTAGAAGGGACCATAAGAATGAATGATCCAGCCAATCCCTTCCCAGCTACTATTTCACAAAGGGAGAAATTGAAGCCATGGATAGTCACAGGCAGAGGGAAGGATGCCACCAGAAATACAGAGTAGAAAAAGGAATGCTGATTAGATAGAGCATATGGTGTCTTAGGAATGATGAAAAATAGGGGTAGAGAAGACTATTGGGGTTTGATTGTCTTTATGCTCCCTGAATGACAGGCTACATAACATAGACAATAGTGACTCATCAAAGATTTTTTAACAGAACAGTGACATGATTAGAGCTGTGCTTTAGAATGATCAATCTGCCAATTATATGAGGTCGATTTCCAGTGGAGAGAGACTACAAGCAGGGCAACTGATTAGCAGACTATTCAGGTAAGAGGTAATTAGGTAGTTAGGACACTGGTAATGGAAAGGTAATAAATTTAAGATGTGGGAGGGGTAGGATTGACAGGATCTTGTGACTAATTGGATGTGGAGAGAAAATAAGGTGGAACAATCAGATAGCATGCTAAGGTTCAGATCTGCAGGATTGGAGAAGCTGGTGATGCCACAAAAAGAAATAAAGAGACACTGTAGTGGGCAAAGGACTGAAGCAGATGTCAAGATAAAAAAAATTCTAGTACTGATTCTGCCCCTAACTTGGTCTAGTTATTTAACCCTTTGGGCTTCAGTATTCTCATCTATAAAATAGGAGGTTTGGACTAAATGGTCCCTTCCATTGTTAATGTGATATGGTTCCTGTGGTTCTAAGGAAGGTAGTAGGAAATGATTTTGGCAAGAGCTTGGTGGGTTTAGTATTAGGCAGGAGGAAGTTTTTGTGTTGAGTGGAGCATTCAGGTAAAAAATGTTCACTGTGGAAGTAGCAGTACAGAGCTTAGGAGGGAGTTCATAGATAGACAGTAGTTAAATAGATAGACAATAGGTATACACACCATATATACATGAATACTTTTAAAATTCTCCGCAGAGAAGTGACCATTAAAGTCATAGTGGTAAGAGCAGATAAGAACACCAAAGAAAAGAAAAGAAGAGGTCTAAAGAAAGATACCTTAAGTATCCAGCTAAACTTCTCATCCTTTTCTCTGTTACCTTTTTGTATCCCCACCTTAGCTTTAAAGAGATGTACCTTGTGTGTGTTCGTCCATTGTTGCCAAAGAAGACCATGTCGTCAGAGTAATGATAACATGACTTGCACTTGACTTTGTTTTGAGTGAAGGAGGGCTGTGCAGGTCACCAGCCTCACTTCTTCTCCAGAGCCATCTGAATCCAGTGACCAGATATTCATCAGGATGACTGGCGATGACCCAGGATGAAGTGGGAGACCTTGGCCCCTTTAGGCTAAGGTCTTTGCAGGTATTCATTTAGTGTGAGGCAATGCCCATTCCTTGAATAGGACTGTTTAAGATGTAGCCAGGGCATGTCCCCTTTAAGGAGGTCAAGAAAAAGAAAAGACATCAGCCTGGGAGGGAAGCAGCAACAGCTGCTATTGATAATGACTCTAAAGCCAGGAGCCTCCAGAACAGCCCTTAGGCAGGGGCCCATTGGTGTCCCAGAGAGTGCAATAGGTTTAAAGTTTGGGGAAGAGGAGAAGACGGGAGGGGAAGGAAGGAAAAGAACTAACCAGTGGGCATCTTTTGGTCATCCAAATTTACCTTCCTTTGGACAGGGAAAGGAAGGGGAAGGGGAGGCAGACAGGAGAGGAGGAGCTGAGTTACCTAGCTAGCTGTACCAAATACATCTCCAACACTAAATATGTGCCAGAAATTCATTCTCAACACCTGCTTCTAGCCTGCTTGGTATCCAGACCCTTGCTTCTCCCCAAAACTTTTCCTTTTCCAGTGTTGTGTTTTCTCAGTAAGCTCTAATGATGTTTCCTCATAGGAAGTTTGGTTTCTCCCCTACCCTGTACTTCTTTAGTTTTACTTTTTTAAAGAAACAGCTCTATACTTTCTGTCTTCTCAGGAAACTGTTTTACGTGGCCTAAAGCTTATAAAAGTAAAACTACTTGGTTTTGGCTGAATGATTTCCTTTAGTCACTTCCCTAGCAACTAACTCAGAAAGGGTAAAGGGGTCAGTATCCCTCTGGGCAGAAGAGTCATCTCCAGCCATACTGCTATCCTTGCTTATCACTGACACTGATATTTTTACCAATGTGGGTATGCTCTCCAACAGGAAACATTACAAGCAGTGGCGTTCTGATAAATGTCCAAAAGCTGGCTGTCCCTTCAATGGACACATGACTCATTTTTAAGTACAATATTCATTATTAACATGTTTCCATCATTTTTTTTAAATCTTAGACAATTAACAAGTCAAGCCTTGATCTGTAGAATTGACTGATTTCTGAGGTACAAGTGCTCATACTAAAAATTTAACATTTGGTCTTGGTTTGACCTGGCTCCAGCACACCTGTAATTACAGTATCCCTGAATCTTCTCTTCTAGTGCAACCCATGTCTCAGTCCTGTGTGTTCCCCAGAAGAAGTCATCAGAAATTCTAGAAGTCCTCAGTCTTTTGATCTCTTGATAGTCTTTTTTCCATTTGTTATCCCTAATTTTCATTGCAGGTTTGGCCTACCTTCTTTTCCAATTATCTTTTCCTTTCTCTGTGATAGTTCCTAAGTTACTTTTAGCTTGCCATTTTCTCTGGTAAAGTGCCATAGTCTGTCTGTGTCCATAATGTATCTCTACATTAATGTAAGGTGGCCTATTTTTTTTACTCCTCAGAGCTTATGGTATTCAAGATGCACATTCACATAGAATTTTCCCTCCTCATACCTAGCAAATTGACAAAGATGACAACATATCGAAATAGTTAATGTTAGAACTGCTAGGGAAAAATAGGCATGCTAATATGCTGTTGGTGGAGCTGTAATTAATCCAAGGAATGATGGGGGGAAAGTAGCTAAAATTGGTTTTGAACTCCCACAGAAATTGGTTCATATTTACTTATCTGTGAACATGTTTTTCCCTCTGCCCAGTAGAGGGTGTTTTGTTTTTTGTCGTTATATCCTTTGAAGGATGCTTTGCATTTAATAGACGCTTAGTAAATGTTTGTTAAATATACATAGAGCACTATAGACTGTCCATATTGCTAACTTCCATATTCTAGACAACAGGCATTCTTCATCTACATCACCATGTTTAGCTACAGTCCCCCCATCATTCCTTGGATTAATCACAGCTTCACCAACAGCATATTAGCATGCCTATTTTTCCCTAGCAGCTCTAACATTAACTATTTCCATATGTTATCATCTTTGTGAATTTGCTAGGTGTGAGGAGGGAAAATCCTATGTGAATGTGCATCTTGAGATTTCATCAGGAGGCCCTGCAAGGTTACGTGGGCATGCGTGATACTTTCTGGGCAGGGATGAACATCATTCTAGAGAGCCTTACTGTAGGCAATCCATTTTCCACTTTCTTCTTTCCTATCTATTCTTCATAACATGGCAAATAACTTTGTCAAGCATGTGTTTGATATTAATAATCAGAGGATAGTGGATCAAAGTTATCTTTGTGATTGTCTCTTTGAAGGATGACATTCCCCACCTCCATGCGGCTGCTGGGGATTCCCCAAGCCAGAGAACACAACTGATTCAAGTTGTTAATCAAAGGTGTGGAATTTCCTCCCACACTGCTGCAGTGCTATAAATAATGAGTGAACAACTTCCATGGGGTTAGCTAACATTTCCAGGATAGCTTACTTATCAGAACACTGAATTGTTTCTAGTGTACTAAGGATCAAGCTGTCTTGAGCCATGGGAATTCTTTACACAGACCCTCAGTCAGGCTGCCTTCTTTCTACCAGCTGTTAAGTACTCTACCTAAATATCCCCAACAATCGTTTGTATGCCCTACTTTTGTGTGTCCTTCAGGCATTGACGATTCTATCAGGTTCCACATCCCCTAGGCAACCCAGATTTCATAAAGAAGACCCACAAGTCTGTGTGTGTCCTATAAAAAGTGATAATTCACATTCTTGTTCTGTCTTGTCAGTGGAGCCAAGTAGCACTTGCAGGGGGAGGGGAAGGGAATTATAATAATGTAAAGAATGCTAGATTTTCTTACTCTTAAGGCCTGAGTTCAAATCCTGACTCCAGGATTTCCTGATATAAGTTCAGACAAGTTAAACTTTTGGGGTTTATTAGCTTAACAAAATATCAAAAAAGGAAAACTCTACATTAAAGGGGAATAGGAATATTTTTATTTAATAATTTAAGTGAATCAGCCTTGATATGGATAGATAACCTGATATATTTATATAGATATATAATTTATATCATAGATGTATATTTCATTTATATATCACATATATATATATATATATGAGAGGTAGATATAAATACAAATGCAAAGTAGGTCTTGCATTTGGAAAGACATGCTCTTTCTCTGACACATATTGGTTGCATGACTTTGACAAGTACCTTGACCTCTTGGAGTAAGTGCCAGTTGGCACTGGGGTAGCGCAGGAGTTCCATGGACATCTGAAGGTCAGAGATTCATAAACGTGGATTGGGAAAATGACTACTTTGTTTTGACAAATATTTGGTTTCCTTTGTAATCCTATGTATCTTATGAATTTAAATTTTTCAACTGAATATAAAAACCATGAATTTAAAATTTTTGGAAAGAGGTTTATCCTGAGAATAGGTTTTTTGCACACTATTAAAAGGATCCATGACATAAAAGAAGTTTAAAAATTCCTGATATAGAAGAAATTTCCTCACTTTTCATTCTCTATACTAAAGAAATCACAGGTTCAATTAACTTTAAATAAACAGCACACACACACACACACACATACACATACACACACACACATACACACACACCAATGCAACACTTTAAGTTTATTTAAATATCAATAGCACCCTCTTCTCTTTTCCTCAATGTTTTTTCAATTTATTTATTTTTAGTTTATAGCATTCAGTTCCACAAGCTTTTGCATTCCAAATTTTCTCCCCCTTCCTCCTCTCCCTGTAGCCCCTCCCCAAGACAGCATGCAATCCTATATAGACTCTACATGTACATTTACACTAAGCATATTTTCACATTAGTCATATTGCAAAGAAGAATTAGAACCAGTAGAATGAACTATGTGAAAGAAGAAACAAAACAAAAAAGAAAGAAAGCAAATAGTATGCTTTGATCTGCATTCAGAATTTGTAATTCTTTCTCTGGATGTGGATAACATTTTCCATCATGAGTCTTTTGGAGTTGTCTTAGAACCTTGCAAATAATGATGTTTTAAGATGAGTTTTGCCTCCCACATCAGGATTCCCTCCTTAGGCTGGGGAATCCTTGTGAATATTTCACACCGAGTCAACCTTGGGAGTATCTCAGTCTGGACACACTCTATAAACGATAATCTCACCCTGGGCCTTTCCTAGAGTGACCTACCCAAAGCTGTCAGTCAGCCAGCAAATCCATTTACGCAGAAATCAGTTGTCAGAAACTATTTACCAAAGCTGGCTTTCAGATCATAAAATCCATGAAGAGGTGTGTCTTCCTCCCTCTGTGGTAATCTCCAGAAGGAAAATTCAGCAGTTATTAAAGGCTCAAAGACACTTTGGGTCTTATGTTTTTATCTATAAACTACTGGTCTGTTGAACATATCAGTTTCATGCATCTATGACTGATTTTCTTCAGATTCCCTGGACAGTCCAGACTTAGGCACAGGTCAGGGCAAATAGCCCACAGTGTTACTGTATCCTTAATCAATTCCATCTACCACTGCTCTACAAAATTTAGTGACAGGGAATCTCACCACTACTTCCACTCAAAGTAAACTGCTATAAACTCTCAATTATTCTTGAATGGATTTGTCATGTATTTTTAAAGAGCAAATCTTTAGGCTCATTCATTCAGACTTTCTAGGGCTTTTTCCTCCTTCAACTTAGTTGAACTTAGAGAGTCATCTCTTTCCCAGAAGCAGTGAAAAGTAAAGGGGTGTTAAAATCTGCTTGCCCTCTTTCCTGTGCTTGTCCAGCCATTAGAAAAAGATCTTTAAAAAAAAAATCAGCGAAGAAAAATCAATAAAGTACTCTTAAAATGTTTCTCTTAGAACATGTGAGAAAAGCAGAGGGGTGAAGCAAATAGGGTATTAATTACTCAGTATGCATTTCTTAAACACCTCCTAAGGGCTGATCACTACACAAAGGTAAAAGTGAAAAGGTCCCTCCTGTTGAAGAATTCACAGTTTAGAAAGACTGAGATGGAGGGGAAGAGGTAAATAGAAACTCCCAGATCATATCAAGAGGATCGCAGACCGAGGCCAAATGTTATGTGGATTAGGCAATATATGCCATATCTAGAGCCAGAAAGGGTAGGACTTCAAAAAAGAGCTTAGTGCAAGTCTGCTCAAGAAAGAACAAGGGCCTTAGGTGTTAGGCCTGATATGGTGCTGAGTGTATGGCATGCACATGAAATTACATCTAGGTGTAGCTCATCTCCCATAATTTTGGAATGTTGCTATTGAGCAGGTGCCATATATATGTTTACTCCCTGGATATACAGGTATGTTTCTCTAGCCTCAACTCTTTGCCATCACTACCCTCCATCTTCACCACTCCTTGGAAGGTAGAGGCCCCAACCAACTGCCATCTACAAGTAGGACAATTTCCATTTTTGTTTCCCTCATCCAAGAGATTCAGAGGTAAGATTTCTGGCTTTGCAGGTTCTTTTTCCTGCTACCCTTTCCCATAATCTCATTCTGATGCAATCTAATTTCTACCACTCTTTCTTTGTCCCTTTCTTCATCTTTTTTCCTTTCTATTATGTCTCCTAGAATCTCTGCTTAATCATTTACAAGATTCTCTTCCTTCTTGTTCTTTTCATACTCTTTCCCTATCAGCAGCCCATTAGAAGATCCTTACTGTAGGTGTATTCCTAGGTTTCATTGTGGAGCTTCTTCTCTTCTTGGTAACTCAATATTATCCATGGATTTAAACATCTGCCTCTAGGACATTTTGAAGTGGATATTCAAAACATCTGAAACTCATATGTTCAAGGAAGAACTCGTTATCACCCACTCTTTCTCCAAATCCATCATTCTCCCAAGTTGCCTTTTTATTGTTTAGGGAAAAACCGTTCTTCCAGTCAATGAAGTTCATAACCTCAGTATCATTCTTGAAAAAAAAAATACTTTTACTCACTCCACATATCCAGTCACTTACTAAGTTTTGTTGTCTTTACCTTTCCATCTCTCACATCTGTCTCTTTTTTTTTCTCTACATACAATCACTGCTCCATTTTGGACCACCATGACCTCTCACCTGGAATATTGTAATAATCCTATTGAGTCCTTTGGTCTCAAGTATCACCCCACACTAATCTATCCTCTACAAAGCTGCCCCAGTGGTTTTCTGAAAGCAGAGAGTGGTTCCCTATGTCCCTATTGGAAAATGTTAAGTATTCTCTTTGGTACGTAAAGCCCTTCACATCATGACCTCAACTTCTTCTTCCAAAATTATTATGTATTTTTCTCCTTTGTATACTCTGGGGCCTTACTCTGCCTCGCACATACCACTCCATGTCCTCTCTTCAGGTCTTTATACTGACTGTCTTCAATTCCTAGAATTCACTCCTCCCTCTCCTACACCTTGTAGATTCCTTGGCATCCTTATAGACTCAGATAAGATTCCACCTTCTGCAGGAGACCTATCGCAGTCTCCCAGTTGCGAGTGCCTCGCCCTTCTCTAAGGCTACCTTCCAAAGACTGTATGTATATTTTGTATATATTGATTTATGAACATTCATTCTTTTCCACAGGGACAGCTAAGTGGCACAGTCTTCCTGGAGTCAGGAAGACTTCAATTCTTGAATTCAAATCTAGCCTCAGACACTTAGTAGCTGTGTGACCCTGGGCAAGTCACTTAACTCTGTTTGCCTCAGTTCCTCATCTGTAAAATGAACTTGAAAAGGGAATGGTAAATCACTCCAGTATCTTTGCCAGGAAAACCCCAAATAGAGTCATGAAGGGTTGGACACAACTGTAAAACTAAACAACAGGAAGTCTTTCCCATTCAACGATGTACTTCTTAGGAGCAAGGACTATTTTGTTTTGATCTTTTTATCCTCAGTGGCTAACAGAGTGCCTAGCATAAAGTAAGAGCTTAATACAGGTTTGTTAATTGATTTTTTGTATAGTCACATTCATCAGACTCTCTCTGAAGCATCTTCCTCTCCTTATTGTTCCTTCTATCATGACCTCCCACATACTGACACAACAGGAGCCATCATAATTCTTCACAAAATATATATTTTACTATAACTAGTTACTTTTTAAACATGACTTGGCCATCATCACTATGGAACAGCATTGGGGAAAAAAAGCACACAAATATTAAAGAACTAAAAGTATTGATTAAAGACATAGTTGATGAGCTGTTAAGGTATCAAGACTGAAGGAATTCTCAGCTTTTGGTTATACATTTGGGTTTCAGAATTTTGAGAGAAAGTTATGAAGGATATTATTAATAAGAAAATTTTCTTTCAGCGTGTCATCTTATCTTCAAAGTACACTTAATAAGTTATTAGAGATTAGAAGACCGTAAAATCCTAAGAGGGTTTGTACAAGAAGCGTGAAGATTAGGAGAAGATTGGAAATTAGAACCAATGAAGAAAGGGAGATGAGGTAAAATGAACTTACTGTTGGCTTCCATAACCAGAAAGTCTACCACATGGGATGAGAGTGTTCTAGATCCCAAAGACTAAGAGATAGGGGAAGAGCTCTGTCTCAAAGCAATAGAATGACTTAGATGATGTCTAATAGTACTCTATCTATGTGGCCGTGAAGATTTTAATAGAAGTTCTCTGTAACATAAGTTGACATTTTTATGCCTATTTTGCTCTGGTTCAAAGGCACTGCCCTTAACATGACTCAGAATCGTGCTTAACTCAGTGCATAATCCTTGCTGTAAATGTGAACTCTGGAAAATTCCAGAATCAAGCCTTCAACAAGTACACTATTTCATCTGTGGTTGTGTTATGAAGTACCATTATGTAATGCAAATTAAAATGAAAAACATCTTTTCTGCCATGTAGAAAAATAAAAGTCAATAAACAGAAGCTAATGGTACAACCAGAGCCTATGACTCACTATTTATGAAGTTTTCCTCATAAAGTAACAAAGAATTTAATTTTCTTTATAAATGTTTTCACTGTGGTGCACTCATGGGATTGGCATTTCACTTTCTTTGAGATCCCTTGGGCACCAGTTAAGAAACACTGAGTTACCATGCTTTATCGTATACAGTGGTTATGGTACAGTTTTCTCCAATCAGTGGCACTGAGGAGCCTTGTCGCAGCTTCTGTCTCTTTGCAATAGACACAGATACAGTGCTGAGATGGCTGTCCAAAAGTAATTCTCTCATTTTTTCTTTCAATATTTCTTTTGTATGTCTCTTACCTCTATGCACTTATATTCCCTAGTGTAGGCTTCTGACTGTTGTTACTTCAGCTGACTAACTGGCTTCTCCATTGCATTCATTAAGATATTTTGATAAAATAGTTTCACCTGCGGGTGGCGCAGCAGCCTGAGAGAGGGAGCATTAAGGAGGGAGAGCCCAGGCCGCTAGTGTCGCCAGCGCCGCAGCAGGAGCCCAAGTGGATAAAACCCTTCAGATTGGAGATAACAGTAATTCAGAAGATGTTCCTTCAGAGTTCGTTGAAACTGCTAAACCTAACACAGAAAAACTCACGGACCTGGTGATGCAGAACCCCCAAGTGCTGGCGGCTCTCCAGGAGCAACTTGAGAAGGTGCCCCATACACCTTCCAGCTACACTGAAGCGTTACCTAAAGCCATCAAAAGGCGGATAGACGCTTGGAAGCAGCTTCAGATGCAATGCCCTCACACTGAGGCCAGGTTCTATGAGGAAGTTCATGATTTGACAAGAGGAGGGATTTTGTCACTGTTGATGCTGAACCTACAGATGCAATCAGAATGGCCCAGTGAGAATGAAGAGGAGGACAAACTGACTGGAGGCTTGAAGAGCAAAGTGGTGATATCTGAGAATGAAGCCTCTGGGGATGAGCTGAATCCCAACCGGATCCCGGAATTCTGGTTTACGATCTTTAGAAATGTGGATATGCTGAGCGAGTTAGTCCAGGAATATGATGAACCAATTTTGAAATACTTGCAGGATATCAAAGTAAAGTTTTCAGATCCTGGACAGCTCATGTCTTTTTCCTTGGAGTTCCACTTTGAGCCCAATGACTACTTTTATCAAGTCTGTCCGGACAAAGGCTTAGAAGATGAAATCAGAGCCGGATACCACAGCCCCTTTTTCCTTCGAAGGGCCTGAAATAGTCGACTGTGAAGGGTGCACTATGCAATGGAAGAAGGGCAAGAACGTGACGGTGAAAACGATCAAGAAACACAAGGGCGGAGGCACTGTGAGGACGGTCACCAAGCAAGTCCCCAACGATTCGTGCTTTGACTTCTTCAGCCCCATCAAAGTATCTGGGGATGGAGAGTCACCGTATGATGATTTCGAATTCTCATTAGCCTCAGGTTTAGAAATTGGGCATTTCTTCCGCGAAAGGATAGTTCCACATGCAGTCCTTTATTTTACCGGGGAAGCCATAGAAGATGATGACAATTTTTAAGAAGGGGAGGAAGGCGAAGAAGAGGATTTGGAGGGGGAAGAAGAGGGAGAGGAAGATGATGATGCAGAGAATGATCCTAAGAAAGAATGCAGCCAGCCTGCGGAGTGCAAGCAGGAGTTGATTGAGGCGCACCCCCTTGGGAGAGGCTGGGTCACCTCCCATGGACAAATGCTTTGGGATCCCTGGCCGGGGACTCGGGGTGTTAACTTGCTGCCCCGCAGTCTCACTAACAACCCTTAGGATTAACTTGTTTTCAAGTGCGTGGTTTTCACTTACACTTTTTTTTTTCTCTTTGCCTAATTTGTTAAGTGTAACTTTGCTGTATTTCACAAATAGGGTGTCAGTAAATCTCTGTCTGCCTGCCGTTGCCTGCCTGTGAGCTGGGCAGGTGCACACACGGGTGCCAGAGTGCATTTGTAACTTGGTCAAGACAAAGAGGAGGTACGACACAGACACACACAGACACACACAGACACACACACGCACGCACACCTGCCCATACCCGCTTTAGCGGCCTCTTTATCCCAGTCATCTCAGAGCTGTCAAGTAGAGAAAAGCCTTGTTTGCTCAACAGTTACTACTTAAAATGGTTCGTTCCTTCTCCAGTTGTCATCTCTATCAAGTCTTACCTTTTCTTTCATCTTTACCAACCTTTAACAATCCTCCTCTCTTCTCTCCCCTCCCCCCACATGTTGATGTTTATCTAAAATGGGTAACTTTTTAAGGGACACTTGTTGAATGTGAACCAATTGCAAATGCTTAAGTTTCTTTTCAATTATCTTTTACCCCTAGAGCTAAAGGTACTTCTGGTTTTCAAGTGGAAAGGTCTAGGTCAAGATGGAAAGATAATTAATAAGAGAAGGGAAAGGGAATAAGCATTTTATAATGCCTGCTGAATACCAGGCACTGTGCTAAGCACTTTACCAATATTACTTCATTTGATTTGATTTATTTTATTTTATTTATAACCTTACAGTTACTCAGAAAATTCCCTTCGAATTTTTTCGATTTTCTTGAACTGGACTGATTTAATGCCTTAGACTAGACATTTTCACAGAGTGGTCTGGGGGTCTTAGGAGTCCCTAAGATGATTTCAGCAGATCTTTGAGGTCAAAACTATTTTCATAATAATATTGAGATATTTTAATTCTATGAGTAGATTAACCCACATTTTTAAAAAGAGTTCTTTAGGGTCCTTAATAATTTTTAAGAGTATCAAAGAGTGCTGAGACCACAAAGTTTGAGAACCACTGCCTTAGAAACTCGTTTCTCGTTGAGGGACTCAGTTCTTTCATAGGGGCTTTTGTTCCATGTCCTTCTGATACAGTTCAGCAAATATTTATTACACACTTATTTAATTGATGCATAGAAACTACAGGGCACTGTGTCAGGTTTGGTGGATACGGTGATAAAAGTGAAAGTCTCTGCCCTCAAGGAGCTTACGTGCTGTCTAATGAATGGACACTTGTCCAAGAAGAAAGCACATTCCACTTTTACAACTCAACTTCCAACAACTTCAGCTGGCTATCATTATGTCCTGACATATCAACAAATTGGGTTATGAGTCTTGTTAATGAGAGTATGTAGTGGGGACATATTGATCAAGAAAGCTCTGATCACTTTTTGTCCTCCCACCCTTCCAACCCAACACCCAACCTCCCCACCCCATATGGCCCTGCCCACTTCATGAAATCATTGAAAGTAAGGGAAATATATAACAGAAATAGATTATAAATGAAATACAAAGAAGTGATAAAACTTTGTTATTCCTTTATGGAGGATGAAAAAAAAGTTCTTCAGTTAAGTTTGATGATGTTAGAAAGAAGGTAGCTATTTGTTGGCTGAAGGATTAAATCATAAGTTAATCACACATACTTTTGGTGGTCTTTTGAAAAGCAAGACTTTTTCTTCAGAGTCTCCCAAACACTGAGGTAGCTCTGGCAAAGCGTGCATCAAACTCATTGTCAATGTGTACGTCCCTGGAAAGTATACTACCAAGGTAAGTGAATTTATCCACAGCATTCAAAACTTCTCCATTTGTTGTAATTGATGGCTCTATATATGGATGGTGTGGTGGTGGCTGATGGAGCACCTGTGTTTTCTTGGTATTAATTATTAGGTCAAAATTAGCACAGGCAGCAGAGAATTGATCCATACTTTGTTGTATCTCAGCTTCAGAGGCTGCATTGAGTGCATAATCATCTGCAAACAGAAAATCATGCACCAACACTCCCTCCACTTTGGTCTTGGTTTGCAGCCTTTTCAAAGTGAAGAACTTACCATCAATATGGTAAGTTGACCTTGATGCCATGTTCATCCTCATTGAAAGTATTTAAAGAGGTATTAGACTGATTACCAAACTGAAGGTCTACAGAGCCGTTGTGTTGACCTCATTGTTGTATGCCTGTGAAACATGGACAGCCTACCAGCATCATGCCAGGAAACTGAATCGCTTCCATTTGAATTGTCTTAAGAAGATTCTGAGGATCACTTGGCAGGATAAGGTACCAGACAATGAAGTCCTTGCTTGAGCTGAACTGCCAAGGATTCAAACTGTGCTTCAGAGAGCACAACTCCAACGGGCTGACCATGTTGCTCGAATGCAAAATGTACACTTACCAAAAAGACTATTTTATGGAGAACTCACATGGGGCAGGCAATCACATGATGGTCAGTAGAAGCGATACAAGGACACTCCCAAGGTCTCTCTCAAGAACTTTGGATTTGACTGTGCAACATGGGAGACACTGGCACAGGACTGCTCAGCATAGTGTGCCTACATCAGAAAAGGTGCTGTGTTCTCTGAGCAAAGCAGAATTGAGACAGCACAAAGTAAATGTAGGATGTGAAACTTTGGAGTACCAACCCAAAAATTTCATATGGACTATCTGGGCCCAGTCTGTGGTAGAGCATTCTGAGCTCATATTGGTCTGATCAGCCACAGTTGGACTGTGCAAAAGAGTGAAATTTCACTTTATCATAGTGATGTCATTTTGGTCCTCTTCGAAAACAAAGGACAACAACCAACCAAAAAACAAGACATGATCTTAGGGAGAAGTCAAGGCAAAAGATTTTTCTGAGGGATGTGCACTGAAAGGACATGGCATACTGTAGTCACAAAGCTAGTATGTGACAAAGACAGGATTTGAAGCCAAGTTTTCCTGACTTCAAAAATTGGTCTCTAACCACTATCAAATGACAAAAGGTTGATCAAAAGGACCTCTTTTCAAATGAGTCCCCCAACCTACCTGACAAAATATAGTTTAAACCTTTGTCATTCTGGGGCACCTTCGTTACAACTGGACAGGCATTCTGTTGAGGGATGTGTACTTTGGTGAAATAACACAGCAGTTCACAAATAATCCCTGAAAGTCCCTATTATTAAGGGGATTGTGTTGAAGATAACTGGAGAATCAGTCAAGAAATGATATGTAACCCATGGTCCTTCAGAAGACCTGTGGAAAACAAGAGGAACCTTCCTTTTCAGTCCTTGTCTGCCAGATCTTCCTTTCCCTTGTACTCCTGTAGGGGAGGATAAGGAAGGATAGTTTGTGTTTCTTTTTTCTGTATCTCTTCGTAGCTCAAAATACATGGGAAAAGAAACATGTGCTTGCTTAAGTAAGACTGAATGCCTAGTTGTCTTTTTGTTTTCTTTTCTGAGCACAGGCCAGCAGCTAGTGATCCTGAAAAATGCCTATTTCCAGCCTTGTCTGCTATCTTATGAGTCTGAGAGTTCTTGAGTTAGGGGCCTCATATTTAGAGGAGGATCATTGACCTAAGAGCATACTTCTCAGAGAACAAGAGAACCCAAGTTAGGGGCATCTTAAACAAAAGCCTGTCCTGGCTAGGCAGGAGATAAGGGCCTCATGTGATGTATCTGTTCAGCAGTTCTACAAGGGTCCTTTCCTGCTTGTCCTCCAATGCTGAAGAAGACCAATGCCATCAGAGAAATGATGCCATGACTTGCACTTGACTTTGTTTTGAGTGAAGGAGGGCTGTAAAGGTCACCAGCCTCACTTCTCCTCTAGAGCCATCTAAATCCAGTGACCTGATATTCCTCAGGATGACTGGAGACCACCCAGGATGCACTGGGAGACCTTGGGTCCTTTAGGCCAAGGTCTTTGCAGGTACTCACTTAGGGTACAGCAACACCCATTCGTTTAATAGGCCTGTTTAAGAAGTAACCAGCGCATGGCCCCTTTAATGAGGTCAAGAAAAACAAAGACATCAGGCTGGGTGGAAAACAGCAACAGTAACTATTGATAATCATTGTAAAGCTAGGAGGGTCCAGGAGCTCTTGGCAGGGGCCCATTGGAGTCCCAGTTTCAGAGTGTAGTAGGTTTAAAGTTTTGGGAGAGGACAGGGGACAGGGGACAAGGCAGGAGAAAGGGAAGGAAAAGGAAGGGAAGGGAAGGGAAGGGAAGGGAAGGGAAGGGAAGGGAAAGAGGCAGTAAAAGTCCTTTCCCTTTCATAGGGAGAATAATGAGTATAGTGGACCATTTGAGATCGTTTATATTTCTATTTTTTTCATAAATGTATTTATTTATTTTTAGTTTTCAACATTCACTACCATAAGTTTTAGATTTTCTCTACCTGCCTTCCTCCCTCCCTCCCCAAGACAGCATGCAATTCTATTTCTATATTTTTAATGTACAATTATGAGAATTTTTTTACCTTAAGTCATTTCTGTGTTGGAGGACATAGCTTTTGTCATTTACTCATGTATATTTTTCCATATAGTCCAAGGGTACACTATGTAACAACCGTCTATTCTCATTTTGAGGAGACTCTAGGTATGAGCTGTGCCTAAGCTCCATTTTAAGATTTCTAAAATTACTCTAGGATGAGAACAATGAGCCAGATAGTGAAAGGAATTTGATCTCCTCTTTGGAGTCAAGTTCCTAAGGATGAAGGTGAGTTTGCCTGAGCTCTGGTTGTAGCCCATTATGGAAAGGTAGCATTTGTGAATAGTATATGTATCAGGTTGTTTAACTTAATCTCATTAAAAATCTCTTCTGAATGTAAACACCTACTTTCTTATCAGACTTGCTTAGACTAAAGTTGTATATAAACTGATATTATGTGAATTAGATGCAACTCAGCTCATTTGATGTGAAATTCAGATAAGGCTTTTCTTTCACCCTTCAGCTTTTTTGCTTGTTTTCCCAGTGTTATTTTGTTATTTGGTATTTGAACCAATATTCAGTGTTTGTTTACAAGGAAAAGTCTTATAAAATTTAACGATTCACTCGCTACCTCACCCTTTCCTTCCACAAAAGGTGTCAGCCAGTCAGCAAACTTAAAAATAGAAAGGCCCTTTCTCCTTGGGGGGCTATGTTTCATCACTGTATGAAATGGTACTCTTTACATCTCTGGCGTGAAGTATAGAATGAGAAAGAGCTAAACCAAATGGCAAGTAGAGGAAGGTGAGGAACTTTCTGGCTTCTAATAAATCAGTTCCATTACTTTGTTGAAATCCTGTGAATTTGTGGAATATTGGGTTGTTATCTATAGATAAATCAGCAGCAGACTTTTTCTCAAAGGAAAATATAAATTAAGTTTGAATAAAAAATCCCAAACAGAAAATGATAAAAGTATTGTCTATTAGCGCAGATAATGTAGATTTGATTCTTTTGGTTTTTTTTAGTCTTTCACTTAGAATTATTTTCAGTATCTTATCTCCACCCTAGCACTCATCTTCCAAAACAGAAACTCCAGAGAGTTGTTCAATCAAAACCTGTACATAATAGGATCATGAATCACAGGGCAATAGGTTTAGAGTTAAAAGCAACATTAGAGGTTAGTTTGTTGTATATTCTCATTTTATAGATAAAATCAGGTTCATGGAGCTTAAGTGATTCACCACAGTTACACAGGAAGGGTGTTTGATTTCATATCACAATATTTAATTTCATAACACTCATTAACCTTGGCCCATGCGTTGAAAGGAGGAAGGTGTATTGTACATTATTAGTTGTATACCAACATATAGTAAGGGGATAGAGAACAATTTTCTTATTAAGAGATATGAAACAAATGTGCTATGATCCCCATATCCTAGCTCCATTTTCTATTTTGATAAAATTTGTTTATCTTTTATTTTGTAACCACTTACATTTTCCAGTAGTGAATGGCAGAGCAAGATTCTAATTAAGTCCTATGAATCTTTTTTTTTTTTCTTTCAGTACAGTAATAACTAGGTGGCACAGTTCTGAGCAAGGAACCTGGAAAAACTGATTTCAGTTCAAGACTGAGACACTTCCTAGCTGTGTGGCCTTGGGCAAGTCATTTAACCTGTCTGCCTCAGTTTTTTCAACTGTAAAACAGGGATGTATTATGCACCTGCCTTCCATAATTCTTAGGAGGATCAAGTGAGATAATATTTGTAAAGGGCTCAGCATAATACCTGGCATTTATTAAGTCATTAATAAGTTTTTGTTCCCTTCCCTTTCCTCCTTTCTGTTGTACTTCCCTGATCTTACAATGTGTTGTTTTTCCTTACTATGTACTGGTATGTGCTATATAAAGAGTTTTACTTACTGAGTCTCAAACATTGCCCTCATGGACATTGGAAGATGCTCATAGAGCGGAAGGAATGCTTTGGCAAGCCCTGCACTGCTTTAACTCTTATATACACTCCTCACCCTTCAGTTTGTCAAGCCATACCCAGAAAACACCAAGAGTGTTCCAGCACTGCCTTGTCCTGTTATGCTATATTGCCACAGGGGCATTCCAGTTTGGAGTTCAGATACCTCTCCTTCCACACTCCTCTACTTGTGACAGTCACCCCCAAAGCCATGTTTATAATTTCTAGCCTCATTCTTCTTCCATGGATCTCTGATCTACCACCAATTACAGTCACTTGGTCTCCTATTCAGATAGCCACAAGGTGAGAGATGGGGAGGGAACATTTTCTTTGTCCTCCCTTCTTAGCCCTAGTGCAGCTAGGTGGCACAGAAAAGGCCTGGAGTCAGGAAGACACATCTTCCTGAGTTCAGATGTGAGCCTAGAGGTGTGACCCTGGGCAAGTTAGTTAACACTGTTGGCCTCAGTTTCCTCACTTGTGAAATGAGCTGGAGAAGGAAATGGATAAACATTCCAGTATCTTTGCCAAGAAAACCAAAGATGGAATCATCACAAAGAGTCAGACTGAAAAATGACTGAACGATAACAACGAAAGCCAGAGCTCCCCATGATCGACTCAGGGACCTGCACTGAAGTGAAATAATGGTTTTACAAAGTAATAGGCATGAAAATCAAATAGATCTGCTTCTTATCCTTAATCTAGATGATTTTTCTTTACTTTCAAGGTGGATTAAGAACTGCTACTCTCAGCTGAATGGTTGTCTGGTGCTTGAACCATTGAAGGAATACAAGATTGATTCCTATTCCCTTTTCAAATACATACAAATCTCTCTGAACCTCAAGTTTAAGTGCTAGTACTCTAAATAAGTCCTGCTTCTCATAGAGTTTTTTTTTTTTTTTTTTACATTTTAGAGAGTACACTTGGTATATAAATGACAAGTTAAGCATCCTTTGGCATTTCTACTCTAATCAAGTATTGTCTCCAAATATCCTTTGTGTGAGAAATCTACTTAGCTTCACTTCAAGGAGATATTATTGTTGAAAAAGGTGCCAGAACACTTCACTTTACATGTGATAAAAAGATAGCTCAAAGAAAAGCAGTGGCACCCAAAGTTACTTTGAACCAGAATTATATGTCACTTTATGCTGACTTATTTGGAATTTAGTTTCAATAATTGTGCCTGGTACTGGATTCCATCCCGTCTGACACCTGATTTCATATGGTTACCTTCCTTCATTTTTCCTTTCCAGCATCGTCATTTTAAATTAGTTTTTTTTTTTTAAGTTACTGCTTGGTTAAACTCATTAATAACAAATCCCAGTATCACATGCCTTCCTTTCAGCTAATGAAATGCAGTTATTCTGGATGTCTACAAGTCTCTGAGTTAATGGTTTTAATCAACTGTCTAAAATAACCCTGTCCTTCCTTATATTTGATTTCATATCACTCATTGCCTAGGTAATCCTTTGGTGTGTGTGTGTGTGTGTGTGTGTGTGTGTGTGTGTGTGTGTGTGTGTGTGTGTGTATGTCAAAGTACAAAGATGTACTATACATTATTAGCTATAAATGCAAACATACAGTAAAGTGATAAAGGACAATTTTCATATCAAGTAGATATTGAACAAATGTATTATGATTCCCATCTCCTTGTTCCATTTTCTATTTTAACAAATTTTTTGATTTTTTTTCTTTTTGTACCCATTCATATTTTCCAATTTGGCATCTCGTATCTTCCTCAGAGAGTCATCCTTTACAACAACAACAAAAAAGTAAAACCATCCATTACATCAGTAAAAGGCTGACATTATACTAAGACTCCCACACCATGATCTCCTACCTGTACAAAGAATGGAAAGAGATTCCTTCTCATCTTTATTCTTTGTGGGCAACCTTCATCACCATAATTTGAAAGAATTTACATTTATTTATTTAGTTGTATTTAATCTTTCCATTTTGTTGCTGTAAGAATGTGTGTGCTCTTTTCCTGGTTCTTATTATTTCTTTTGAATCAGTTCATCTGCTCTTTGTTATGGAGAATGATATTCTTTTATTTTTATATATGAATTACATTTTATTATTTTACATTTTATTTATACTTATATTATACTTTAGGCTATTATATGTAATTTATATTTATATAATTATCATATATGTTATATAATTACATATAGCATATTATAGAATATATTATATATTTATAATATATCAATAATACAGTAATTGTTATATTATAGATATCAATATATCAATATTATATATTATTTATATTTGTATAAATAATATATAATGTTGATATATCTATAATATATAGCATATATAATATGTTACACATTACAGATATTATTTATATATTTACATGTACATATAAATGAAAATATTATATAATTATTGCATAATATATTATTATATAGCATATAATATAGTATATAATTATGTATTAATGATAGTACATTAATTAATAATAACTAATATAATGTCAATATAATATATTAATATAAATATAAAATATATTTATATATTATATTTTATATATCAAAACTTGCTCAGATGTCCATCCAGTAGGCATCTAGTCTTTTATTAGATCTGTATTCAAAGAATAATGCATACAAAGTACAACTGAAGAGATTAAAACCTCACTTAATCACAGACATATTCTTTTTAAGTTATTTTGTCATCTTATTTTCTTGTATCTTTCGTTGTTTATGATTACTTTTTTTCTATTTTACCTTGTGTAAGTTCTCTCTTCCAATGTGTCTCTAGAGGTCCAGGGTTTCTAGGGGTCTCCAAGGCTTGCGGTTAATGGACTCGGTAAAATACTTGGCAGAGTTTTATGAATGAGAGGATAATTAATAACCTCTATTGTGTGCAATCGTCACTCTTGAAGGCTACACTAGGACTAGATAAGCAATTATTCTTCTGCTCTGCAGACTCTATACATGTGGGTGTGGGTATGTATGGGTATGGCAGCACATATGTGACACACTAGGATTTTTTTCATCTTTTTTTCCCATCTTGGATTCTTCTATGACAAGCAGTTTTAACTTAGTTATGTTGCTGACTGCCATTATGGACAAATGCGTGATATGATTTCTAATGAGAAATCATAGGAAAGGAGAAAAAAGTAATTGAATCATTTACATATAGAGCTTCACAAGTTTGTGTTTTACTTTTGTTTGTTTTAAGGCCAATTTAGTATCTCTCTGAGGACCAAAGTAAAAGAGTATCTCTTTCTCTTGAATGAGTCCATTTTTCTTCCGTGAACATAGGCAAATATTGCTACAATCTTGAAGGAAAAGGGCAGGTCTTGAATTCAGATTAGACAGATATTAACATTGGTACCTCCAGATTCCATTTCCTGTAAACTAATTAGTTCTTAGTAATATATCTCTCTTGGGGTATGTAAAACACCACTTAGATTTCCTCAAATCACCTGGGAAGCCGGGAGCAGACAGATTAGTGTTATAATGCTCCTTTATTTAGTTTGAGCCAAAATTGCTTCTGACAGTGGCAAGAGAAATAGAGACCACAAAGCCTGATTGTCCTGTGGGAATGAAACTTCTGTGACTGAATTAATTTTTTTTTAATTTAATTTTCCTGATGGAAAAACACATCTCTTGTTAAGTCTCTTGAAAATGTACCTGAAACTTGTTTTCTGACCTATTGGAAATGGCAAAAGCAAGAAACCCTTACTATTTTGAACACCTTGATACTTGGATTAGCATAGGTATTTTTTAAGTTGTCATACAATGTTCCCCTTCCCCATTTTCTTATGATGCATAAAAAGTCATCTTTTTTTTTTCTTAAGCTGAGAGGAAATATTACAATGATTTGAGGGCCTTCTTTGAAAGGCCTTTTGACTGACTTACAGAGTGGATAAGAGCACTGGGAGTTGAAGTGATTTTCCCTGGGTCATGTGGTTAATACACCCTAATGGTGGTTTAAACACAGGTTCATGACTTTAAGACTGCACTCTATTCATCTTGTCACCTGGCTGCCTCCCAGTAAAGGAAAACATGTCATGCAAAGTAAGCAATTAGAGGCAATGTAGCTTAGTAGATTCAAGATCTGGGTTGAGACCCTGCATCACAGCCTGCAAAAATCAATTCCTTAAGTTATAACTACTAAGTTACAGAGAACTTGGGAGTTCCTACTCCAGAAGTGTCCCTTACAGATGCAAATTACAAGTCCTTCCTGTGCATTCATAGATGGAAAGAAGACTTAGGGAATGGCAAAACTTGACATGAAGTGCTGGTCCTGTGAATTACTCAGGTCCAGTCAGGAGTGATGAACAATACATAATGTTTATTGTAAAGGCAGATGTAAATGCGTAGGGTCAGAGATGGTATTGGGCAAGACTAGTGCAAGCTGTCCACCAGGAGTTGTCCATGCTTACAGGGGTATATAATCAACCCATTAAGGCTTCTGATCATGGCTTCCCTTAGGCAGAGTCAGCTGGGCACCCCCATCTTACTAGTATATCAACTTCAGTCACCAAGCTGGTTGTCTGGCTAAGACTGGCAAGTGGACAAAACCATGAATTTTTAATACAATGTTTAGAAGGGTATAGCTATGTGTAAGGAGAGGGGTTGGATTTTTCTGGGGTATACATACAGTGTGAGTTCAGATAATGTGTTGGGTCCCTGAAGCTTGTCTATATGAAGCTTATGCCTAGAAGGTATAGCCACTAGGTATGACTGTGAAACTGATATGCTTCTTTATATTAAGAAAGGAGTTATTTTGCTAAAGGGGAAGGAAAGGTGAGAAATATGCTTTGCAATTGCATTCACACATACTATGAGGGCTTTGGAAATTTAATTAGCTCTTTTTGTGAGAGGAGATCATAGGCTTAACCAGAAGGAAGAAATTGTGGTTCCTTCTCTATCCCCTACCTGGAATCTCTCTCTGCTGAACTTGACTGAATGTTCCTAGATGTTGACAAAGTACATCAACAGACAGTAATGTCATTGAATGGGACTGATTCACGGTAACTCTGGATATGCAGCTGTATTATGGCTGTGTACAATGTTATTATAACCTCCCCCAAAGTCAGACAAATGTAGTCAACTAATTCATGAGAATAGTTCCTAATTTTTTATAAGGTACTTTGTTAAATGTTGCTTAATCACAATTGAGACTCCTTGTCTATGTGAAGGCTCTTTTGATGATGAACCTCTTAGAGGCCAGCTACTTTCAAAGGCCCTGTTATCATGTCTGTCTTGCTCTTCAGGGACTCTTGGACAGAGCCCAGTTTGCAAGTTGCCACATGTGTGTGATTATGTGTTTCTCTTCTGGTGGAATCTGGGGTTGAAGAAAGAAGTGATAGACTGAATACCCTAAACTAGACTTGGCCAGTACTTGTTAGCTCCTAGGCCAATGCTTTATTTTTGTAGCTTTCTTCTTTTGCAGCAGTGTGCCTGTTCCCTCTTCCCTTTGTGCAGTGGCTCATTAATGCTTTTGTTACTTCTGTTTTAACTTGCCCCTTTGTCAAAATACCTTCTGTAAAGGGTTATTTTCTGGGGCTCTTAGGCAATCCTGGTAACACTATGGGGTGGTCAAGTTAGGGTCATATTATCAGATTGCAAAGAATTTTATTTTTGCTGAGGAATTAAAACATGAGAGTCCTCATTCTACATATAGCTTTCATTCATATTTTCCCTCTGTCCATCAGGAGACATATCTCTAGCAATGTTAATTTTGATTCCTGTTCTTTACTATTTAACTTCCCAAAAGTGATCAATGTCACCTAATTACATATTAAATTTTAATAAGTTCTGTTGGTTAGCACCTTAAGGCTAATAAATGTTCATGGTGGTAATGTTGGCAGACCTGAATCTTTCAGGAGAGGAAGATGAAGTCTACTCCATCCTTGTGAACACTTGCTTTCATATGCTTATTATGGTCAAATATCCTCCAATCTTTAACTCCTAGTCATTATTGTCTTCTTTCTTCTCATTATGTAGAGATTTTCTGGAGAGATTTGTGTAAAGCTCTTATCTGCAAAGTATTTTCCCTTTGGTTTGGTAAACAGGAAAAAAAATGTCTTTGGAGCATTCCCAATTTTGTTTTCTCCCCCTCAATAAAAACAAAGATGAACTTTAAAATTTAATGATGTCTTAAGATGAGTCTCAAGAACCTGGGTAACATTAAAAAAAATACTTTTATTGATATATTATTTTTATACCATCTTTATTTTTTAATTCAATTTTAAAAATTCAATTCTAAATTCTTTCTCTTCTCCCTTTCCCATTTCCTAGTCATGAAAAGCAAAATCTGTCATAAATACATATAGTCATGCAAAAGAAATTCCCAAATTAGCTATGTTTTTAAGATGGAAAAAGAAAGAAAAAAGAAAATATGCTTGAATTTGTACTCTGAGTCTATAAGTTTTCTATCTGGAGTTGGGTAGCATGTTTCATGGTTCTTTGAATTGTGGTTAGTCATTTTGTTGATCGATATTACTAAGTCTTTTTAAAGTTCATTCTCTTTATTGATGCGATTGTATCAGCTGTTCCAGTTTTGCTCACCTTACTTTGCATCAGTTCATATAAATCTTTCCAGGTTTTTCTGAAACCATTTCCTTCTTTATTTCTTAAAGCACAAAATTATTCCATCATATGCACATACCATAACTTATTCACCTAAACAATGCTACATATTTTAATTTACTCATCTAGGTCCATACCAATTGAACTACCAAAAATTACTTTATAGAGCTAGAAGGAAAAAAGTCTTAAGGAACAAGAGGTCAAAAATATCAAGAGAATAGGCGAAAAAATGGCAAGACAGGGAGCCTAGAATTGCCAGATCTCAAACTATACCATAAAATTGTAATCACCAAGACAATTAGATAGGAAAGAAAGAAGCTGCTTGATCAGTGGAACAGATTAAGCACACTCTATATTGAAGCACATGAGCACGGTAACCTAATGTTTAATAAACCCCAAGATCCCAGCTATTAGATCAAGAACTCGCTATTCAACAGAACCTGTTGGAAAATTGAAAGTAGCTTGGCAACAATTAGGTATAAACTAACATTTCACATCATGTGCTAAGATGAACTCAAAATGAATATATAATTTAGACATAAAGGCTTATATTATAAGCAAATTAGTAGAGTGTGAAACTACCTTTGAGATCTGTAGATAGGGAAAGAGTTCATTACCAAACATGAGATAGAGTTTTATAGGAGGTAAAATGCATAATTTTGGTTACATAAAATCAAAAAGAACATGCACAAACAGAATCAATACAACTAAAATTAGAAGAAATGCAGAAAACAGGAAAAAATCTGCAGCAAGTTCCTTTAATAAAGGTCTCATTTCTCTAATGTATAAGGAACTGAGCCAAATTCATAAGGCTAAGATATATTCCCCAAATAATAATTGACCAAGTGATATGAATAGGCAGTTTTCAGAAAAAGAAATCAGAGCTATCAATAGTAATATTTTTAAAATGCTCTAAATCTCTAATAATTTGAGGAATGTGCATTAAAAATAGCTCTAAAGTACCAACTCACACCTGTCAGATTGGCTAAGATGACAAATAAAGGAAAGAAGAATGCTGGAGGGAATGTGGAAAAACAGATACCCTAATGCACTGTTGCTAAAGCTGGGAACTGGTTCCATTATTCTGGAAAACAATTTCAAACTACTCTCAAAAAGCTATTCAACTGTGCATACTCTTTGATCCAGCCATATTGTTATTAGATTTATACCACAAAGATCAATCAAAGAGGAAAAGAATCTATATGAACAAAAATATTTGCAGCAGTTCTTGTTTTGGTGGAATAGAATTGGAAACTGAAGGGATGTTCATGACTTCTACTTATGAATATATTCTTCTCCTCTACTACCCAGCAAGCCTTCTTTTATAGCAAAAATCAAAAAGGAAAGAAAAAATTCAATAAAACCCACACATCATTTTTACAGTACCTGTAGAATTTCATATCCATTGGTCTAACACCTCAGAGAAGAAGAAAGGGAGATTTAGTTTCTAAGCTCTTGGTCATTGTAGTTACAGAGAATTTAGTTGTTTTTTTTTATCTTATTGTTTTTCATTTACAATTTTGTGGTAATTGTATACATTATTTTCTTGGCTATGTATAATTTATTTTTTATCAGTTCAGATAAGTAAATTCTCTAAATTCTTCATATCTGTCATTTTTAATAGTGGAATTTGTTTAGTCATTCTCACTTCACTGGTCATCTATTTTGCTTCCAATTCTTTGCTGGAATCCTGTGATTTTTAAAATCCTTACCACATATAATTTTATGTATGTTTTGATCTAAACAGTCCAAACCTTCCCACGTATTTATCAATCATTCTTGGGAGACAGTGAGACATAGCAGATAGGGAGCCATATTTAGAGTTACAAAGTCCTACAATCTGACCCACACCAGTTTGGTGACTATGACAGTTCTCTGCAACACTAAGTTATTAAGAAGTTGTCTATCTGCATAGGTAGAGGGAATTCCCATACCAGAAATGCCACTACACTGGTAAAAGTGATATCACCACTGTAATTTTTGCTTAGCCAGAACCAACTTTTCTAGACAATGTTTGCATGACATTCTTCTGTGCCATGTTTTCTTTTGTCACTGAAATTCTACTCAGCATTAACGCAGTCTTTGCTGGTTTGTCATTTTGCAATTCCAATGCTCTTGTCTTTGTATTAATTTCTTTATTTACATGTGTCTTTTATGATGCACTTCACATTTTGAAATAAATTCTTCTATGAAGTGCACAAATGTTTTTGCCTTTAAAAAAAATCTACTTATCTTGTATGCTTTTTAAATATGAAAAAATAATACGTATAATTGTATGCATTTGCTTTGATGATTTTTGTGTTTTGTACAGTAGTGGCTTCTTAAATTTGGTGCTTTTTGTTATGCACACAAGATGTAGGGTTATAAAGAATACTAGATATAAGTGAATGGAACCGTCAACTATTTGGGAGTACGGGGCTCAGGCAGAGAGGAGAATTCTAAAAGTGGTAAATTTGAAATCATGCCATATGAATATTATGCATAAAGGTTTGCATAGCAAATGTCCTAATAATTCCATTTGTCCAATATACCAGTGTCAAGAACTGCTCAGACACCCTGTGGTTTGCATGCTGTGTATACTTCAGGCTTTTGAGTGTAGCCATCATTCTTCAAATTAAGCCCTTCACATTGTGACTGAATTTAAGTAACTCTTTTCTGCTTTGATGTGTGTCTTTTTAACTTCAGAAGAGGAGGAAATTGAAGTGTCCCCTTTACAAGAAGATACATTAGATTTCATTTTTTTAAACTAGAATTTCTTATTTAATTGGCTGTTCATGGAACTGTATTAGTTGTAGGTGGGTGAATATAGGCATTAATTGCCTTACTTGGTATTATGGGCAAGATTAAAAAAAAAATAATGGAGCAGAGGGGAGGAGGTGTTACAACCCAGCATAGCCAAAATTGGTACAACATTGGAAGTATAAAGTTTTCATGCATCTAACTTTATGGACCCTACAGAAAGACTTATGTTAAGTTAATACTAACTTTAAAAATCCATAAGTAAAGGAAATTCAAAACATTGAGCAATGTAAACTTATTCACTAATGGTTGTATTTTTCATTAATGCTAATTGTGTACCAGTTCATTGAATAGCTGTGTTTCTTTGGTTTTGAATTGGGCAAGAGAGGGAATGACATGTATCTCATCTAAAGGATGCTCCTACCATCATCCCTTTCCATCATGATCCATGTATCTCTGCAGACATAAGGTGACCTGACTGTTTTCAGGGACCATTTTCTGTAAGTACAGGCTTCACACTAGTGTTTTGAGATCTAATTTCCTGAACAAGTAATGTCTTATAAAACACACAAAAAAAACCCAAACTTTTCCAGTAGACCAGTTGATTGTGAAGGCTTTTTTTTTCAGGCTGAGTATGTTGTATTCACATTATTTTCTTATAGTGCCTTCTACTCCAATACTCCTTTGCAAAAGATGTGAGTGATTTCCTTTAACAGTTTTCATAAAATGATTCTCTTAAGACCCTACCTGCCTACATTTTCTTTGTCTTTCTCACTTGCACAAGCTTTTAGGTCCATAGCAGGTGGACTCTTGAGGAAATATGTATTACCAATTTACTGTTCTTGGGAGCAAACTCCACCTTGTAAAGGTATTTCCATTATACCCTAAAGACTCCATTCACTCAGCAAATTCTCTTTGTGAAGAACAAAGGGAAATACCCATGAAACCTGATTTAGATTTAGCCCAGAGGTGATTATTTTGTTGGAGAGTTTGAGCAAAATCAGTTTTGTCATTTTTTTGAGTCACAAAACCCAGAGAAAAATATATTGTTGCCATTCTGCCACAGGTATTTATTTATTTATCAAAATAAGAAAAAAAAAGCTTGGAAACTTAGAATATAATGCATTGGTATTTTCTTCTAAAATCAAAGTCGTGAATGTGTGTGTGTGTGTGTGTGTGTGTGTGTGTTTGTGTGTGTGTGTTCAGGAGCAATTTTTTTTCATTACTGATTTTAAAAAAATATTTGCCTTTGTGGGAGGCAGAATCAAGATGGTGGAGCACAAAAATGGATCTGTAGAAGCTCCCCCACATAACCCATACAATACCTGTAAAAAATGACTCTAAATGAATTATAGAGCAGCAGAAGCCACAAAACAACAGAGTAAAAGAGTTTCCCAGCCCAAGACAACCTGGAAAGCTGACAGGAAAGGTCTGTGACACTGGGCATGGAGTGGAGCATGGCAGAGACAGGACCCAGAACAGTCTTCAGGGAGCTACCAGCAGCAGCTGTGGTCCCCGGATTGCTCAACCCACAAACTCCACAGACAGCTTCAAAGGTCAGTGGGAGGGCTCCTTCACCCAGGAGAAGAGAACATAGTCTGGACCTCTGGGAGCAGCCACTGCAGTAGAAGCATCCATTTTTGGAACCCTCCACCTAAAGCCCCTGGGGGAATTGAGCAACTGATCTAAATCTCAGACCTGAGCATGGCCCTGGGGTGAGGAGAAGAAGCACTGGCATGGTAGAGATGGAAGTGGTTGTGGAGAGGGAATTCTACTCACAGATTCTGGGCAGTAAAGTTTTTGGTTGCTCCCAGACCAGTGCACAGACCAGGAGAAGAGTAAAATTCTCTCCCTTGATTGTGCCACTTTGGAGGAACTGAGAATGTACAGGTCCCTACAGTATACCCTCCTCTTGAGAAAGGACACAAAAGTCAAGTAACTGCTGGGAAAATGCCCCAAAAAGGAAAAACAATAAGACTATAGAAGGTTACTTTCTGGGTGAACAGGTATTTTCTTCCATCCTCTCAGATGAGGAAGAACAAAGCATAACATCAGAGGAAGTCAAGGATTCTGCATCCAAAACATCCAATATAAATATCCAGTGGTCTCAGGTCATGGAAGATCTCAAAAAGGATTTTGAAAATCAAGTAAGAGAGGTGGAGGAAAAATGGGAAGAGAAATGAGAGCAACAGAAGAAAATCATGAAAAGCAAGTCAACAGCTTGCTAAAAGAGACCCCAAAAAAATGCCATAATCAAAAACAACCTAGACATCATCTTTCATGAAATTATCAAAGAAAACTGCTTTGATATTCTAGAACCATAGAGCAAAATAAATATTGAAAGAATCCACCAATCACCTCCTGAAAGAGATCTAAAAAGAGAAACTCCTACGACTATTGTAGCCAAATTCCAGAGTTCCCAGGTCAAGGAGAAAATATTGCAAGTAGCTAGAAAGAAACAATTTGAATATTGTGTAAATACAATCAGAATAACACAAGATCTGGCAGCTTCTATATTAAGAGATTGAAGGGCTTGGAATATGATATTCCAGAAGTCAAAGAAACTAGGACTAAAACCAAGAATCACCTACCCAACAAAACTGAGTATAGTACTTCAGGGTAAAAAATGCTCATTCAATGAAATAGAGGACTTTCAAGCATTCTTTAATGCTTGAATGAAAGTCCAGAGCTGAATAGAAAATTTGATTTTCAAACACAAGAATCAAGAGAAGACTAAAAAGGTAAACAGGAAAGAGAAATCATAAGGGACTTTCTAAAGTTGAACTGTTTACATTCCTACATGGAAAGATAATATCTATAATTCTTGAGACTTTTCTCAACATTTGGGTAGTTGGAAGGATTACACACAGAGAGCCACAAGGTGAGTTGAATAAGAAGGGATGATATTTAAAAAAATAAAATTAAGGGGTGAGAGAGGAATATATTGGGAGGAGAAAGGGAGAAATGGAATGGGGCAAATTATCTCTCATAAAAGAGGCAAGAAAAACTTTTCCAATGGAGGAGAAAAGGGAAGAGGTGAGAGGGAAAAAGTGAAGCTTACTTTCTTCTCATTTAGCTTAAGGAAGGAATAACATGCTCACTCAATTCGGTATGAAAATCTATCTTACACTATAGGAAAGAAGGAGAGGAGGGGATGAGTGGGGTGGGAGGGATAATAGAAGGGAGGGCAAATGGGAGGAGGGAGTAATGAGAAGTAAACACTTTAGGGGAGGGACAAGGTCAAAAGAAAGGACAGAATAAATAGGGGGCAAGATAGGATGGAGGGAAATATAGTCTTACACACCATGACTATTATGGAAGTCTTTTGCAAAACTACACATATATAGCCTATTTTGAATTGCTTGCCTTCTCAGTGAGGATGGGTGGGGAAGGGGGAAGGGAGAAAAGTTGGAAATCAAAGTTTTAGGAACGAATGTTGAGAATTGTTTTTGCATACAGCTGGGAAATAAGAAATACAGGTAATGGGGTATAGAAATCAATCTTGACCTACAAGAGAAGAGAGAAGATGAGGATAAGCGAAGGGAGGGGTGTGATAGAAAGGAGAGCATATTCAGGGAAGGGGTAATGAGATTGCAAGGTGTTATGGGGTAGGGGGAGAGGAGAGATGGGGACAAAATTCAGAACCCAAAATTTTGTATAAATGAATGTTGAAAACTAAAAATATACAAACATAAAAAGAAAGAAGAAAAGAAATGATAGAAAAAGCAAAATAAAAAAAAAATTATGCCTTTCAGTGTCACACATTTTGCTCATTTGTCATTGGTCCAGACTGGGCCTTATGACATCAACCTGCATCCATATAGGCTAAGGAAGATTAGAAAGTAGTCCCAATTTTTGTATTTTGGGAGCCTCAGGGAATAATATGCAAGGCATGTTCTAAGAATTTGGCATAACAAAGATAGTCAGATGGAACTCACCATTGTTTTTCCCCATATTCATTACTACCTTCCATTCCAGCCATGCCTTCATGTACACAGTATCCACAGTGGAGAATGATGATTACATTCCTTCCTAGAATTGATAAGATATAGATCAACTGAAATTAGGAAAGCTGCGGTAAGAGGAGATGCAGAATAAAAATAGACTTATTTTAAATAGCAACTTTTGTTTTTATTATTATTTGATTTAAAGAATGCTAGTCTATCTATATCTATGTATCTCTATACATTGATATAGATATATAGTTATCTCTGTATCTGTATCTATCTATCTATCTAAACTTATTTGTGAACATGATTTTCCCCAATAGAATATAAGCACTTTGAGTACAGGAATTATTTTATTTCTTACCTTTCAATCGCCAGATATTAGCTTGGTGCCCAGCATGTACTAGCTACTTAATAAATATTAGTAAAATTGAATCAAATATGTCTAAATCCATGTGATAAGTGCTACAGAGAATCAAAAAATGAGTTCAATCCTTAGAGAAGATTAAGTGAACAAAGGCTAGCACAGTGATTGTCATTTGCATAATTCTTACTTCTGGTATATTTCAATTTTCAGATTTCATGGGGTATGATTTAGAATTTCATTTTATCCCCTATGAAAGAGATATCCTTTACTTTTTTCCTAATTTTAAAATACTGTTGGTTTGGAGCCCTGAGAATATGTTGCATTTCTGTTTATTAAATTAGACAGCTGCTTCGGGTAGCATATTAAAAATTAAGTTTAGTTAAATCTCAGTTTCCTGTAATCACTGTGTAAGATACTGATTACTACCTCTCAACACTCTATATTGGTTTGGTTCAATGGTTAGATAGTAATTAACATTAATATTTAAAGACCATTTTCCTACCCTGATAAATTACAAATGATACTGACAATTTTATATTCCTTAGGGTTAATTACAAATGTTCATAATTTATCTACCCTCCTGACTATTGCAAATGACTATGTCCAAGACTATGATGAGAAAAACTGTGAGACCTTTGAAAAGGGGGCTACTCCACAGAGGCTTAGTGATATAAATTAGAGATGCTGTTCAATCCTTTCTGATCAACCACGCTATCTCTCTCCCTTACCTCTCTTGTAGTGGAAAATAATTCCACTGGGAAGAAAGAATTCTTCTTTGACATGGCCTAAAGTCAGGGTGTTATATGAGAGTGGACAAGAGACTTGAGGAACTCAATAACTATGATGGAAAGCCCAAGAACAAGACAAGTACTACCAATAGGAGTTCAAAGAGTGAAGTGACAATCTCACCTTCTTTTTCTCCCTTCTCTGTCTATACTGCTCTTACTCTGTTCCGACAATGCTATATTAAAATTTTCCAAGGAAAGTCATCTCAGGATTGAGGGGAAACTTTCAGGAATAAAATTCTGAGGACACAAAATTAAGCCTAATAAAGAGAATAGACAAGTGTGTTTTCTGAAAAAAACCAATATGGAAGAACAGGAGGCTCACTCAGTAACTTAGTTTTTTAAATGGCATGGGTAGAAGATGGAAGCAAAGGCAAGTAATGAATGATGCATATGAAAGTGTGATCTAGTATTGTTTAAGAATTATGTCAGGAAAGCTAAAGCTTAAAATGAATTGAGACTAATAAGGAAAATGAAGGATGACAAAAAGAGATTTTCTTAGTTACATTGGGGGAAAATTGAGCAGAGCAAAATAAAATAGGACCATTGTCCAAGGTAAATTGGATAACAGTAAAGGCTGATTGAGAGATGATTGAATAATTAATTCTTATTATGATTCTATTTACTTTCTGCTATGAATAATTGTCTTTGAATGATAGAAAAGCTTACAACTGAAAAATAGTTAATTTTAAGTTGAAACTCATATAGAATGACAGTAAGACAAGATCTAACTAATTTTGTTTAGCTCATCACTATGCACAGATGTGATGGGCCTGCTATCACAGATTCTTAGATCTGCACTCATAAAAGGAAAGCAACTTTCAAGGGATTAATAATCACTTTGGTCAAACACATGTATCATTTTTTTAACCAAGTATATATATTATTCAGTTAGTTCAAGGAGTCAGAACCCTGAATTTCAAAGAAAATACATAGAAATCAAAAAAAGCAATAGACATGGCTTCCTCTTCCTGAATTCAACAGACAGTTCCAACTGTCTGACCATAGTTACCAAAGCGGGAAGGACAGTATCTGGGTTTTCAAAGCCCAGAGGCTCCTTTAGCAGCTTCTCAGAGTCCTCATCTGGCCAAACAAATACTCTTACAAAAACTAAATCCCAAATAAAACCTCAACTCAGAGTATTTATACCTTTTATAGAGCCAGAGGGTATCACAACCCTTTGACCCAGTGCCTCAATAGAAAGAACAAAAGGTATTTGGGACCCTCCTACAAAATAACACCCCTAATCAAACTTCCAACAATGAGCAGGCCCATCAATGGTTGTATCAATGGATGGTGCTCTTTAAGCACCTTAAAATAATTAACAATATAAATACATACACTCTTTCTAGTTAAAGAAGCTCTTGTTTTTGTACTTTACTCCTTGTAAGGACTCTTGATTGATAAGGCATGATTCAATCACAGGCACTTGATTATACTAAAATAAAAACAGCAAAAGATCCTATTTTGATTGCCATCTTGCCAGACAAACTCTATTATACTAAACTACAGTAGTAGCTTAATTGTCTAAAAACTGATAGTTACTACAAGGGACTAAAACAATTACAGATGCAATAACTGAGTCACTCACTGTCAGTGTATTCTGAAAGATCGTAGAGACCAAAGGGATACTCTAGGATGAGAAAAAGACAAATGTTCTGATTTTTAAAGGATGGAAGAAAATGTAATAGTTTGTAAAATATAAGTTAATGAATTTTATTTTGATCCCTGACAAAATTCTATTAAAAGAATTGTTAATGGAAGTCTAGAAAAAGCAAATGATCATCAAAAGGTGTGACTTCATCAAAAAGAGGCTATGACAGAATAGCCAATTTAGTGCCACAAGGAGACATTGCTACCAGTATAATTGAAATAGTTTGTAGCAAAGTGTGTGACAGATACTTTGATATACTTTTGTTGTGTACAGAATGGTGAGATGTAGGCTTAGACAAAAAGAAGTCAGAACTGGTGAATGACCAGGCCCAAAGAGTAGCCATTAATATGTCAGTCTTGGTCACGGGAAGGTCTTTCAAGGCAAGTAAGCTTTTTCATATAGTGGCAACAAAGTACCAAGGCCTGAAGTTTGACCTTTGCTCTTTTAATATTTTATCAATAGCCTAGGAAGAGGGATAGCTGAGATGATTATGTTTTAAAATAGTCCATAGCTAGGAAAGAGAGAAAAAATATTGAATGACAAGATATAAATACACCTTGATGTATGCACATGCAAGATGGGATTTTTTGGGTGTTATTTTTTGGAGTTCCGTTTCCCAGGCTCACGCTAAATTGTAAACATCTGAAGGATTAATTTCCTTTGAACCCTGGTAACTCACAGTTGTAACACATCAGGTGCCGAGTCACATAGGTTTTTATATCCTTTGGCTCTGCACCAATCAAGTACTGAGTCGTAGGTTTTGTTGCCTTCTGGCTCCAAACCTATTAGTTGAAAGTGTGCATATATTCTCAGGTGAGATATCGCCTCAGGGCTCACTCATGGGAAGAATGTTTCACCTGAGGTCTTTTTGATTTCCTGGACAAGACTCTGTGTAGCCATTGTTAAGGAGGCCCCTGGCTTTGTGAACCCAGATATCACTGCTCTTTCAGTCTGGTGATGTATGTCTATTACTCTTTTTAGACAGTTGGAACCCTGTCTGTTGGAGGTCACTTCTTTACCTCAGAAGAGCCTACACTGGAGCAGTCCCTACCCATGTAAGGCTAGGGGAGGATGAGCTGCCCCAGAGTTGGCATGGTACAGGCCAGAGACAGAAGCTGGGGGCAGGAGTCCCTGGAGCCTGCTGTGCCTGGACCCAGGCAGGAGCAGGAAGAACTTAGAGCAGTACCTTCCCCCATGAGATGAGACATGGAGCAGGAGAAGAGAGCTGCCTGTGTATGAACCCAGGCAGGAACCAGGAGCAGTCAACCCCTGAATGTGCAGGAGGAGGAACCCTTGAGCTCAGGACTCTGCCCTGAGCTGAGATGGAGGCTTTGCAGCAGGGCAGGAGCAGTGAGCATGCTTTCTGACATCATCCCACTTTCTGAAAAAAGTAGTATCCAGAAATGAGCACAATACTCTAGATGTAGTGTCACCACTACAGACACAGTGGTGGAATGGGGGCAGTGTAATGGCTACCAGAGACCCAACCCAGTTGGCTACGTTATCCAGCTGCACCTCAGGACTTGAAAGTGGGGGCTGGAACAGTGTTGGGACTTGGACTCTTTGGCTCATTAGGGCAGGTGTACACCTGACAGAGTCAGATGGGAGCCTGCAGTAGCAGTGTGGGGAGAAGGACACACCCTCAGGAGGATTTTACTTGGACACTCTGTTTGGATTGAAGGAATTGTAACCAACTGTGACCTAGGAGAGGAGTGTATTGTGTTCTCTGCCACCCCTGGGGATGTGCTGTGCTAGGGAAGACTCTGGCCTGGGACCCCCAATTGTATAAAAAAGTATTTTGAGACAGTACCTGAGTGAGCAGGAGCTTGTTGCTCATTTCCCAAAGATTTTGACCCCCAAAGAATGTATAAGGTGGGGTGTATGCTATGCTATGTTATGTTATACACTTTCATTTCTTTTTAAGGCTTTGTGGCCACTATGATCAAAAGTTGTAATGTTTTGAATTGTGAATGCTTAAGTTTCTTGGCTCAAGGTTTAGTTTTGAATAGAGTAATTCTTATACTGTGTGATTCGACCCTAAATATGCATGCATATATGTGCATGTATATGTATATAACTCCATTGAGGGGATTTATTTTAAAGCAATGCTGTCAAATTCAAATTGAAGCAGATCTCTGCAGATCTCACATTGATTTAGAAAGCAACAAATGAATATTATTTATGTTATGTTGTATTTTTATTTATTTTGTTAAACATTTCCCAATTACATTTTAATGGCTATAATGGGGAGTTTTGCTGGCCCCTTGTGTTGGCCTCAACTTTGATACCTCAGGTAAAGGATGAAGGAGGTAATAGTCCCATATCCCCACTATATCTGGAGTGGTCCCACTATATGTAGAGTACTGTGCTCATTTCTAGATACTGCTTTTTGCAGAAAGACATTGATTTACTGGAGTGTCCAAAAAATGATGAGCAATAAGTACATACAAAGCATATACAAAGGTTGCTGTCCATGCTTCCTGAGGTAAATGACATATTCTCATAATGTTCATTATAGATTATTTGTCCTCAGTCTTGCTCAGGAAAGAAATGAAAGTTATCACCTCTACATTCCCAAGAGAAGAAATCATATCACAAATTAGTATCTAGAGCAAAAAACTCTTCTTATTGGTAATCTCATATAGACCTCAGAGACAGAATATGAGATAATTGATGACAGGATAGTCTGAGGTAGTCTTTACTGCTTCTGAAAATGCTTTCTTTTCGTTCATTTTGACAAACATGTACTTAGTACCTACTATGCGCAAGGCACTAGAGAAACAGAGAGAAATATGACACAGATCCTTCTTTAAGGATGTTTATGATTGAATCTAATTTAATCTAATCTAAGGACTATTACCTTGTCCATTTTACGTGACAGGAATCATAATGAAATCTTTCTTTAGTATAAGACTCCCAAATCTCAAAAGGAGAAAGGAACTTACCAGCTAAAAGTTATTTATTGATGTTCAATTGGTCTATTTGGATCACATGCCTCATTTTACTCCTTGGTTTTTAATAAAGATATTTATTTTCATTTATTCTGAGTATACTTCAGGAAACATAATTAAAAGCTGATGAGTAACTCAGATACTCTGCTCAGAGAATGCTGAAATATTTACTTTCTACAGTATAAATGAGTGGAGTGTGCTTATTTTATATTACTTAGATAAGAATTTTGCATGAAATCTTAAGCAACATCTTTCTGGGAAGATATGCTTATTATGAAATGGATGTGAAAATGACTTATTCTCATAACTAGTTGTTCAGATTTCCTCCCTTGTACCCCCACCCCTGCCATGACTATCACCCATATT
This sequence comes from Notamacropus eugenii, assembly GCF_028372415.1. Lineage (NCBI taxonomy): Eukaryota > Metazoa > Chordata > Mammalia > Diprotodontia > Macropodidae > Notamacropus > Notamacropus eugenii. The sequence goes on along the minus strand of NC_092877.1, from coordinate 165,461,994 downwards.
TGTCTGTCTGACCTCGTAAGTAATCTATCTATAAAATTCCTTTGAGCATCTCAGGTTTGTTTCTCATGAAAGATTTTTATCACTTTCCTATTTATGTTGTTCAGATCATTTAACTAGACGTTTTGTCATTTAGTGTAATAACTCATCAATCTGTTAGCACAGCCTTTCTTTATGTTACCTTTCATAATGCTATGAAATGGGCTATTTTGAATCCCTCAAATGTCATAAACCTCCAGATTGCTAATTGCTTTGGATGCTGTGAAAAATAATTACTCCACATTATTTTTGATATTTAATTGGCAGTGTAATGCAGTTAACTAAAGACCTGCAATATACCATTTCAAATTACTGGATGTGCTGAAATAGAAAAGTCAGTTGTAAAACTTTATAAGCAAGAGAATGTTTCCTATATTACATTAGCAATCACTATAGAGGGTTGGGTTTTGGATTTTTTTTTGAGAATATGAGAAAATCCAAGCAGTGAGAACTTACATAAAGCTGAAAGCTGTATTTCATGCAAATGTCATATTAGGAGGCAAATATCCGTTATTCCATTGTGATAATGGACATTGCATGCCAGTTTGGCTCTATGATGCCCTGTTCTCATCTGACAGGTCTTTATAAAGGTGCATGGTGATTTCATTGCTGGAAGGATTAATCTCTATTACTTCCCTGTGTTCAGTTTGCTCTGCATCTGTAGGACGTATAATAGAAATAGTGTTCCAGATTGGAGACATCACGGAAGTATGTAAGCATTTCAGCAACTCTATCCTTACCTCTTAAAAAAAATGCCACTTCCTGTTATATACTAATCCTTGAAAAATTACTCTTAAAAGTTTAGTGCAATGATTTTTTTCTAAGCCAGAATATCACCGGGGACAGTTTAAAATAAAATTGTTAACTAGCCAATTCTTCTCTCCTGTTTTTCTGTTTGATATTATCCCAGACTTTGCTTGAATTATATAATATATGGTCTGTTTCCAAGATATGCATTTGAAAACATGCCACCAAAATAAATTAAACTGATTAAGGAAATGTAAATTATTTTCAGAATTTCAGAAATTGAAAAGGGATAAGTGGAAGGAGAAAATGTTGGGCTGGTGTGAAGCAATAGCCCGTAACCCTCACAGAATCCCAAACAGCACAAGGACACCTGAGGTCTCAGGGGATCTGGCTGATGCATCACAAAACTCAACATTGGTGAGTGAAAAGTTATGTTTTCTGAAAGTAGCACTTATTGTAAATGAAGAAAATAGCTAATTTTCATGTAAACTCTTTTAATTGTTAACATATTGGCTTCCTCCTATAGAGTTCACATTTACATAACTGTGTTGGACATTAGTTATAGGAATCTGAGTATCAACAATTAGGTCTTGCCGCTATTTTCACAACTTATAAAACTCTTCTCTCCTTTAGCAGCTATAAAGAAATCTTAAAATAGGGAAAGCAGCTCCCTTGAATAATGGTCTTAATTAATGCAATCGGTAAAAAATTTTTCATCAAACACTCCAAAGACTATGAAAAAATCAACTATATTTTTGGTTTATTTTTCTCTTTTAGTAAAATATTGAATATCAGAAAAATAAAAAAAATTAAATTGACTCATCTTTTGTTAATAGAATTTGGTCCAAGAGGCCTCATTGTTATTCATTAAATTATCATGTTATTCCATAAAAAGCAAAGGCCAAAGGAAAGAAATTAGTAAGGGTTGGAGTGGCAGTGTGTGTGATAGTCTCAGAGTCAAAAGACCTTGGTTTGAATCTGGACTTTGATATTTTCTACCTTATAGTGAAGCTAGTATGGAGCAAGGGCAAAGATCTTCACTTCTTTCTCATCTCCCATTATTGAGCCTAACGATGTTAGTGGTCACTTCTGCCTCTCCATCCCATGCTTCTTTATCCTCTCATTTTGAGATCTTTGGCTTTTCTACCTCCAATCAGCATTTTCAGTGATTAAGAAAAATTACTGCTTCAATGAAAGAAGTTTCAGCGTTCTCTCTATGGCCTTTGTCTAACATGCTTCTCAGCGGTCCTGTAGGGTAGCCATGAATTAGCCTTGGCAAAAGGGAAAGTCAGTCTAAGTTTTAAATGAATCTACAAGGTGGAATCCCATCATTGTCTCTTTTTCAGTAAAAATATTTATTTTCCTTTGGGACTTCTTGTTTTTTTCTCTGTTGAAGTGATCAAGGTTTTATTGATTTCATATGAACTAGGATCTCTTGCATTTTCTAGCTTCACTTTTCCATTTTCAGGAGTATTTAACATTTTTCCCTGTTGTCCATGAAGTAGTCACAGTCAAGAACCAGCATTAGAACCAGGAACCACAAGAAGAGAACAGCCTTTTAATTACTGAAACGTGGAAATGACACAAAAATCAAAGCATGAATGTTGCTTAAACTTTACCACATCTGTCAGAGATGGTGTGGACATGGAAAGGGGTTTAAGAAAATGAAGAATGACAAGAGGGCACTGGACATTTGTAGCTCTTTTGGAAATTTCTAAAGGGTTATTATATGTATTCTTTGACATTATTCTAGTAGGAACTTGACTATTCTTTAAAAGAAAAAATTCAGGATTTAGAATTGCTGCACAGGCATATGTCTGGATAGCTTTTACATAAGGTGTCCATGATCATGTAACATGCTCTGATCATGTAACAGACTCTGAGGTTTATAAAAATTCACTTCTAAGAGACTTCAATAGATCCCTTGCTTATGATGTGAACCACTTTCTGGTTTCCATAATGTATTTCAAATCCCAAATATATGGTCAGATTAATTGGGGAAACACTGCTCTATACCATATCTCATCAAATAAAATACCTGAGTATATACAGTCCCCACTTCACTGATGAGAAAATGAAATTGTGAGAAATTGTGACTTGTCTAAAGTCACCCAACTAGTAGTGAAAAGGAGGGATTAGAAGTATACATCCTGCCTCTTTTAAGTTATATTATTTACAATGTAAAATATAATTTATAACATGAAAATGTTATACCATCTTTTAACTATCAGATTAACCACTGTAGCAAATTTCTCCTAGAAATCCTTTTCCTGTAAGGTGAAAGACAACATTCATATAAGGTGGGAGACAGGATTTGGAGTCAGGGAGCTTAGGTTCAGATCTTAGCATGGCTACTTGCTTTCTGTGTTTCTATGGGCAAGTTTCTAACTTTTCTAGACTTCAGTTTTCACCGAGGTCTGTGATCAACAGTTGAATTAAGTTTTGTATTGTGTGTTTTACTAAAAACCTCATTGAGTCATCCTGACATGTTTGCTTGTTGGTGGCCATTTATCTTTATCTTTTTTTTTTTTTTTTTTTTACCTTTCTAACATCTGCCCCATGCCAATCTAGATTTTTCTGTAAGACAGATGAGACTCACTACGTTGTTCTAAACCAGTGTCTCCCAAACTGTGTGGTAAAGACCTCTGATGGTCTGTGTAATGCTAATGAGTTTTCCGTGAGAAAATGTAGATGTCAGCAATATTTTGCTCTCTAAAAAATTAAATATGAATTAATGACCTTTTTATCACTTCAAAAGATTTGTGATTCATTACTGGAAGCAGTTACACCACTAATGCAAACTACAATGCCTCTGGTGTTCATCAATTGTTATGGCAAAAAAAGAAAAAAAAGCTAGGAAGAAAGCTATCATTTTCCAGTGAGCAGCCTGTATAAACTTAGGTAGATTGGTCACTGGAAAATAGTCCTCACCTGGATATATATTTGAAGTCTGTGTAGTATGTTGGGTCCTGACTAAACTCACCCTCTACTCACATATACTTCAACAACTCAAGGTAAGCATTATGTCTCAGTGAAGTATCAGAGTAGGATGTTAGGGAGAATAAGGTCCCTTTTCTCAATATGCTAGCCCAGTGCGTCTAGGCCAGGGATGGGGAACCTTCTAGATTCTTGGGTATGGCCTTTTGAGTGAATTCAAGTTTTGCAAAACAAATTCTTTTTTATTATTTTATTTTATTATTTATTATTATTTTTTATTAAGGGGATTTGTTCTGTGAAGTTTGAATTCAGTCAAAGGACTACAGGTTCCCCGTCCTTCATCTAGGTTTTAGTCCCTGATTTCACCAGGAGGTCTTCTTCAATCAGTTCACTGATAGAATACTCTGAGAAATATGTGAGGAAGAGGTTTTTAAAAAGTTGTCAAGAAGACTGAAGAGAATTTCATCTATAAAGTCTATACATCTATAAAAATATTTTGAGCTCCATCAATGACCATAACCAGATTAGATGGTGCTCAACTTGACATTATTCATATTTGTCACAGAGAAATTGCTATTTCCTCAGAGACCTCCGTTAGCAAATTTGCGATGAGACTAATGGCCTCTTTGTGTGAGCACTTTCTCGTCTTGGTTTCCAGACTCCAGTAATTCCCATGACTCTTGGGTTCCATATTTGGTACTCTCACTTCTGACAACAAAGCAGCAACCAAAATTCTTAACCTCAGCTCCATAAATTTGTTTTCTATTTTTTTAATTTTCATTTAATAATGTATTTCAAATTAAATTGGCTTCTTTTGGAATTCTACATATTTTATTTTGTGCATATGAAAACATTATTCTGAGAAGGACTGATGTATAGGTTTCACCAGACTGCCAAAAGGCTCCATCACCCAGAAAAGATTAAGAAGTCTTCCACTAGAGTGAGTTCTACTTATGCAAATTAATTTGTACTTCCTGGAAAAGCAAATGGCTAGGAGAGGCTAAGCACTTCTCACTTCAACAAATAATGGTCATGACCTGTTTTGGCATCAGTCATCTTATTATGTTGCTTTTTTTTTTTTTACCCAGAAAAATAAAGCAACTTATGAAAATCAAAAGATTTTAAAGTTATCCCGTTCTTAGCTCATTTCCTCCTTTGGGATGGGGGAGGTAGTGATGATGCTGGTCCAGACTTAGGATTTGATCAAGATGAGGAATTCCTGATGTAGGACTGACCTCACTCATGCAGATCATCAACTCATTTGTATCTCATCACTTTAGAGTGTTACCTGAGATATTGTGATCTTAAGCAGTTTGCTAAGGATTGCATAAATTGTACGTGTTGAAGTCAAGATTTGTATTCTAGTGTTCTTCCTTCCAAGGCTGGTTTTCTGCATGTTATTCTAGACTGTCTTACATATGGAGAGACTGTTTCCTCATATGGAGTAATTAAGGAAAAAACCCAAGGCAGTGGGATAATTACTTTTTAGCATTTCAGCAGGAATATTTTGAATAGACTTCACATTTTATATTTGACCTCTCATCTAAATGATTAATATGCTGGTTAGCATTGTGGTTAATTTATATTGATTGAGCGCTCCCAATTTGTGCCTCTGAACTAGGCACAACAGACATTTATGCCATGTGAAAAGGTTTGGTTTAGAAGGTAGGGGCTGGACTTGCAATCAGGAAGAACAGTTTTCCAATATCACCTATGGTACTTATTAGCTCATGAATTAGTTATTTAATTGTGATGATAAAAGCAGGCATCATATTCCAAGTGATTTGGGCTTGAAACTGAGGTCACTTCCTTGACCCCTACTCTCTCTCACTTTGCCCTAACCAATCAGCTGCCCAGTCCTAACATTTCTACTTAAATGATAGCTAAAACAGCAGTAAAACCAGTAGTCCAGTCTGGGATATCTCCTTCCTGGAGAAAAATTGGTAGCAGTGAACCACGAGAAAAGCTCTTCAAAGAAGTTGTGCCAGGCATATAACTTTAAGATACGTAATAGGCCCTCACAAATGCAGGTTGTTTTCTTATCTAATCCTCACAGCAACTCTGGGAGGTGGGCACTATTAATATCTCCATTTTACACTGAAGAAACTGAAGCAAACAGAGGCTAAATGATTTGCTAATAACTCATGCAGTTGGTAATGCCTTGCAAACTCCAAATCTAGCACTTCATACACCATGGCTCTTAAATGGGCCTCACTTTCCACATCTTTAAAATGGGAATGAAAATAACTGTTGTCTTTACATCACAGAATTATTGAGAGGCTAAAGTGATATAGTGTATGAAAATGTCCTAGCATTCATCAAAGAGCTATATAAATGTCAGTTATTATCATTATTTTGTTATCATTAAAAATATACTTAAGTCTGAACTTTGACTTATGGGTAAAGTTCCATTTCTTGAGATTTATAAGCATTTAATATGCACTGACTGCTAGAGAATGAATAAATGAAATAATTCACAAGAGAGAACATCTTGCCTCTTCACTATATCTGAAAAGCTTTATGAGGTAAGCATTGTGTCTCCATTATATTTGGGAGAGAAGGGGAAGAGAAAATAGTAGAACATGGTAAAACACAAAGAAAATTGAGGAGAAAAGAGCCTTTAGGAAAGATGGAAAGGGTCCCTAGTGGCTGGATTTAAAATAAGATTATTCTTTTTCCCTGCTGCATATATTTTTTTAAAAAATTTGAGATATTACTTAATGTGATAAGTTATGCTAAAATGACTTCTATCTTATCTATTCCTTGTCTATTCCCCCATCTGTAAAATAGGGATGTAATGCAGTACTTTTATATGTCCTTCACAGGTTGTTGTGTTTGTTCATCGTTTTTGAAGAGGACCATGACACCAGGGAAATGATGACATGACTTGCAGTTGACTTTGATTTGAGTGAGGGAGGGCTGTGCAATTTGTGAAAGGGTGAATATGGTCAGTTGAGAAATTCATAGATCCTTTCAAGCATCATCCTTCCACACTGAAAGACTTTGGCTAAAGTAACAGTGTACTGAGAATTATTTTTGTTTCTTTTGAAACTCTGATGGATATTTTTAAAGTGTTGCTTACCAAGCTTGGAGTCAGGCCCTAGGATTATAGCCCTGGCTCAGCTCTTCCCAAGTTTACTTGTTCTCACCAACTATCATTTGGGGGGGGGGGTGGAAATGTATATTTTTAATGTATGTATTATATATTATATACGATACCTATTGTATATTATATACGATACCTATTAGATACTATACGATATATACCATACATACATATACATGTACATACATACATGTTGTGTGTGTGTATAAAAATAGAGTCATCCTCAGATTCAGGAAGATCTTTCTGAAGATCAGATTTCAAGTTTGGCTTCTGTAACATGTTAGATCACTAAACCTTAACCTCATCAATCACTTAACTTCTCAGTGTCCCCAAGCAATACTCACAAGACAGAGGGTTAGTAGTTTCTTAGTGCTTCCATGTTAGCTTGGCAGGACATCGTCAGTAAGATACCCCATGTGTCTGTGGTTGGCCCTGTGCTGTTTAGCATTTCAATCAGTCATAAGGTGATATGATATATATTAATATATATCAATTTTGAAGATGACATAAAGTTGGGTGATGGGCAGCTAGCACTCTGGCTGCCAGTCACTTCAGTTCAAGATATTATATTTTAGGAAGGAGATTGATAAGCTGGAGAGTGTCCAGACAAGGACATCTAAGATGGTGAAGGTTCTTGAGTTCAAGTCATGTACATGTTGGTTGAAGGGACCAGAAATCCTTAGACTGGAGAAGGGCAGCCTTGGCACTTTGGTAGCTATCTTCAAGTATTTGAAGGGCAGTTTTGTGGAGGTAGACTTGCTCTGTTTGTCCTGAGGAAACACAACAATGTTTAGAAGTCACAGAGAGGTCAGTTTAGGAATGATGGTCCAAAGTCAAATGCCTCATGAAAGGATGACTTCCCCCTTTCTTCAGGCAGAGGCCGAACAAGTCGAGGGTGTGTTTCAGTAAGGATGCCTTTCATGTATGGAATAAACTAGATGGCCACAGAACTCTTTCTTATCTCAAATGTTGAGACCAGACGTTGCAGAACACTTGTTGATCAGAATTAGTAGAAGGAGCTTCCTCAGTACAAGTTCACTAAATTATTGAGGCAGCTAAATGGATAGAGTGCTAGCCATAGAGTCAGGGATAACTAAAGTTAAAATTGTCCTCAGATACCTAATGGCTCTATGACCATAGGCAAGTTTCTTCAGGTATAAAATGGGGATCATAATAACACCTGCCTCTCAGGTTTGCTGGGAAGATCAAATGAGATAATATTTGTAAAGCCCTTAACCCAGTGCCTGGCACAGAGTGGGCACTTAATAAATGTTTATTCCTTTCTGCTTCCCCTAATGAAGTCATAAGTCTGAAACATATAAAAAGTAATATTGCCCTGTATATATGTCATTTCTCTTCAGTAGACTGTAAGCTCCTTGAAGGCAGGAGCAATTTCTTTTCTTATTTTTTTTCTTTGCTTCCTCAGCCTCTCACCATTACTTATTACACTATAAGTGCTTCCCAAATGCTTGTGAAATTGAAGTTTCCTTCACCTCTTTGGTATTGGTTCCCACGTGTGGAAAAATGAGAGATTTAGATCAGATGATCTGATGAATCCTGTATCTGTTCATACATACACCTGCACATGTAAAACATAAGGGGTTAATTAAATTGATTAGAACCTGATTCTAGTGATCCGTGGTGGTGTTGTGTTTGTCCTTCCCGGTAGAAAAGAACCATGATATCAAGTTGATAACACGACTTGCAGTTGACTTTGATTTGAGTGAGGAAGGGCTGTGCAAGGTCACCAACCTCTCTGGTGATCCTAAGGAACACTTGGATGAGAGAGTGGTTTCACATGGTGAATCAAAATGATTATGTTTCCAGTACTGGAATAGTTATCAGAACACATACCCTAATGATGGCTGGTGAATTGTTTTTGTTGCAGGAAAAGAATGAATTATTATTAAATGGGAATTAAGGAGGTGTGGGTACTTTAGCCATATAAGAATTAATGGGTTTTCTGAACTGTGTTCTATGAAATCGGTGAAAACCTCATTAAGAAGAGGAGTCTTAGGTTGCATAAAGGAGAAAGGGGATGTGATTTGGTAAAGAGGATTAAGGAGACTGCCCTATATGTGTGAAATGAACTATAAAAAAATTTCCTACTTGGGAAAAGGAGGTCAGCATGTGTGTGAGGGGGTTGATGTTTCCTGGAGTGTGGCAGAAGGTATAGATGAAGCAAGGGAGTGTGTTTTCTTTTTTTTTGCAAGGCTGTGTTAAATGTAATAGCTGATGTATTCATCTTCCACAGATAAAATTCCCATCTGCTTGGTAGAAATTTCATTTGAATAAGCAAAATTGAAAGTGACCTTCCACTTTAATTGCAAAGAATTCTGAGATGATATCCATGGTCAAAATATATGCAAAGGTTTGAAAATATAATGTGTTTTATAAGAATGGCTTTATGCTATACAAATACTCTGCTTTCAATATGTGATCGTTTATAAATAACATTGAAAAATTCTAAGAACAATAAAACATCTATTTGCTCTCCAGCCTTTGCATTGACCCAGTCATGCTATAAAAGCATTATAGAAATGCGAGTTTCCTTGATGTTGATGGTGATGATTACCTTAAATGTTACCAACTTCAACAGTGAAAGCTATCTGCAGTTTTACAAGATGGGCACCATTACTGTGAAGATTCCCCCCCCAAATAAAGGAATCTCCCTAGATAGACTATGACACATTTAGATGTAAATTCAATTTGTAGAAAGAAAATAATTTAAAAACACTTAGGAAATCCAAATGGAGAAAAGACAGACTTCAAATCTCTTACGCTGGGAGAAACTAAATTAATTGTACAGTATAAAGCAGAGCTTATATTTAGGTCTGGATCATCTAGCTGGTGTCAAAACATGCATTTTCAGAAGAGCTAATAGACTGAGATCTGCATGTCTAGTAAGTATCTTTGTACTTAAAGGCATCTAGTCATTGACGCCATATTCACAATGGTCCATACTAATAATCTATCATGTCAATCTTATCTCAGTTATCCTCCTGAATCAAGAAATGCCTGAGGAAAACTAGCCAGGTGACCAGCCTAATTTTATTTCCTACGTCTTCTGCAAGCTGATTTTTGACTCTGGGTCAAATCAGAATAGCTATAACTGTTATTGTTTTTTACTGTTAATTATCAGCCTTGTTCTCCATTTATAGTTTGAAAATATGGAGCAAGACAGCCCCTCCCCCCAAAAATAATCATAACTCATATTTTCAAGCACTTTAATCTTTTCAAAGTTTACAGTTTGGGGATGCATGGAGTGTTCAGGGAGAAACAGCATCTTCTGTGTGAAGACTTGCTGATCCCTTTTCAGGGCTACTCATCCATCTTTAGTGTCAGCTGTGGCTTCCAAAAGCTGTAGCTTGCACAGTGGCCTCACCCTGGTAAAACCATTTCAGCAGACAGACTAGACAAGGTTGAGAGTAACTGACAGGTCTCAAGCTTATCAGTGAGTTAGGTGGAGTATAAACCCCAAGCATATGCAGACTTCCCCCAGCAGAATGAGCAAATGGGAATAATTTGTTTCAATGGCTGTAAAGACAGCTGAAGCAGATGCTGTGGAACCTTAGAGCTTGGTCAGATATTAAAGATGTCAGGGTTATCTGCTGCATCCTGGGCTATCACCTGTCATCCTGACTTTTGTCTTGCCACCAGACTTTGATGACTCAGAAAAAGGAAGTGAGGCTGACAACTTTGTGTGACTTCACCCTACTTAAATTCCAAAACGTGCAAATCAAGACATGTGCAAGTCACTCCTGATGTCACTGGTTCTCTTCAACAATGAAAGATGAACAATAAGTTTTTTAAAACACTTTGCTCACCAACCTTTGAGATAGCTAGCACAAATATCAGAAAATGTGTCCCCTCTTGTTTTACAGATGATATTCAGAAAGGCAATCTACCCACTATCTCATAGCTAGGAAGTATCAGAACCAGAACCTTAACCCAGTTCTTCCAATTCCAGGTCTGGAATTCTGTCCCTGATTTCATACTATTACTGTTTTAGGGTTTACAAAGTGATTGCCTTTTGTGCCCATGTGAGTAAGCAATTCAAGTATTAACATCCTCATGTTATAATAAAAGACTGAGGGCTTAGAAAAATTAAGTGGTTTTGTTCAGGGTTACATGTATGTTGTCAGGGCAAACATAGGGATTGGAATCCTAATCTTCTAACTTCAAGATCAGAGTTCTTTCCACTACACACTATGAAACATAGAAATTCTCCATGTAAGCAATTCTCCAAACTCTATGACATTTTTTCTTTTTAAAATTTAAATAGTATTTTTCCCCAATTCCATATTAAGAGAATTTTTTAGCATTCATTTTTACAAGATTTTGAGTTCCAGATTTTTTCCTTCCTTTCCTCCCCTCCCCTCTTCTAAAAATGGTAGGCTGTTTGATATAATTTATATATGTGCTTTCATGTAAACCATATTGCTATATTGGTCACAGTTCTGGAAGAAGAAATAGATCAAAAGGAAATAAAACCATGAGAAAGAATAAAGTAAGTGAAAAGATATTTTTCAATCTGCATTCTGAGTCCATCAGTTCTTTATCTAGATATGGAAAGCATTTTCCTTTGTGAGTCCTTTGTATTTGTTTTAGATTATTGTGTTGCTGAGAAGAGCTAAGGCATTCGTAATTGATAATCACACAATATTGCTGGTACTGTGTACAGGGTTTTCCTGGTTCTGCTCATTTCACTTTGCATCAGTCTTTCTAAAATCTGATTGTTCATCATTTCTTATTGTACAATAGTATTCCATTGCATTCGTATTCCACAATTTGTTTGGCCATTCCCCAACTGATGGACATCCCCTCAATTTCAAATATTTTGCCACCATGAATAGGTATGCTATAAATATTTTTTGCACATGTGTGTCCTTTTCTCTTTTTTATGATCTCTTTGTGATACAGACTTAATGGTGGTATTGCTGGATCAGAGGGTACACAAAATTTAATCGCCCTTTGGGCTCTCCAGAATGGTTGGATCATTTTGCAACTCCACCAACAATGCATTAGTGTTCCAATTTTCCCACATCCCTCCAGCATTTATCATTTTCCTTTTCTATCATATTTGCCAATCTGTTTGGTGTGAGGTGATATTTCAGAATTGTTTTAATTTGCATTTCTCTAATCAAAAGTGATTTATAGCACTTCTTCGCATGCCCATAAATATCTTCAGTTTCTTCATCTGAAAACTACCTGTTCATAACCTTTGACCATTTATCATTTAGAGAATGGCTTCTATTCTCATAAATTTGACTCAGTTCTCTAAATATTTAAGAAATGAGACCTTTATCAGAGACATTGACTGTAAAGATTATTTCCCACCTTTCAACTTTCCTTCTAATCTTGGTTGCATTGGTTGTGTTTGTGCAAAAGCTTTTCAATTTAATATGATCAAAATTATTTATTCTACATTTTGTAATGTTCTCTATCTCTTGTTTGGTCATGAATTCTTCACTCCCCATAGATCTGACAGGTAGAATATTCTTTGTTCTTCTAACCTGATTGCTTCATTGTCTATAGTATCTTTTAGCAAGATGTGGTTTCCTTCCTTATCTCTTTTAATTAGATAAATTTTTACTTATGCTTTCTTTAAGATAGGATTACTTCCCCTCCTTTTTTATTTTACTTCATATAAAGTGTAATAGATTCTGCTCCAGCCCCTTGCTTTTACTCTGTGTGTGTTTCTCTGCTTCAAGTATATTTCTTATGAGCAACTTATTTTAGGATTCTGTTTTTTTTAATCTACTCTGATATTTGCTTCTGTATTATGGTACTTTATGCCATTCACATTCATAGTTATATACCTGTGCATTTCCCTCCATCCTATCCTTCCTCCAGTTTATCCTCTCTCTCCTTTCACCCTTTCCTACCTCACCAGTGTTTTGCTTCTGTCTACCATATTCCCTGATCTGCCCTCCTTATGTCAGTCCCCACCTCCTTCTACCTTAACTTCCTCTCCTCCTGCTTCCCTATTGGTTAAGAGAGATTTCTATATTCAGTACATTATTCCCTCTTTGAGCCAATATTGAATACAGTAAGGTTCAAGTGATGCTCATTGCCTCACTTCCCATCTTCCCTTCCACTGTAATAGGTCTTTCTTCCCTCTTCACATGGAACTAATTAACCCTATTCTACCACTTCTTTGCTTCTGCACCCTTTTACTCCTCTTTCTCATCCCCTTTACAGTCATTCCCTCAAATTCACATTATATGCACATCCTCTGTTTATGTATGTTCCTTCTGTCTGTACTGTTGGTTGTATAATTTTCAAGACTTACAAAGATGTAAACAGTTTAGCTTTATTGAATCCCTTGTGTTCCCCCCCCCCCCCCCCCCCCGCTTTTTACCTAGTTATGTTTCTCTTGGGTTTTGATATTGGAGGCCAGAATTTTGGTTTCTTTCTGATTTTCTCCTCATGAAGGCTTGAACTCCTTCTATTTCATTGAATGACCATTTTTTTCCCTTGATGTGCTATGCTTAATTTTGCTAGGTAAGTCATTCTTGGTTGTATTCCTAGCTCCTTTGCCCTCTGGAATATTGTGTTACATGACCTCAAATCCTTTATAATTGCAGCTGCCATGGGATCCTGATTGTAACTCCCTGATATTTGAATTGTTTCTTTCTGGCCACTTGCAGTATTTTTTCCTTGACCAGGCAGTTCTGAAATTTGGCTATGATGTTCCTTGGGATTGATTTTTTGGGGGGGCGGGGAGAGAGCAGGAGGGAACTGTTTCTTGAGGAAATTAGTGAATTCTTTCAATGCACATTTTGCCCTCTGGTTCCAGGACATCAGGGCAGTTTTTCTTGATAATTTCTTGAAAGATGCTGTCTAGGTCCTTCTTTTGATTATGGCTTTCAAGTAGTCCCATGATTTTGATGTCTCTCTTAGATCTGTTTTCCAAGTCAACTATTTTTCCCATGAGGTATTTTATATTTTCTTCCATTTTTTCATTCTTTTGGATTTTCTTGATTGATTCATGATGTCTTATAGAGTCATTAGCTTCCACTTGCTCAATTTTAACTTTTAAGGTATTGTTTTCCTCGATAAGCTTTTGTACTTTTTTTTCCACTTGACCAATTGGTCAACAACTTCAAAGAGTTGTTTTCTCCAGTGGATTTTTTTATATCTCCTTTTTCATTTGAACAATTCTAGTTTTTAAGCAGTTTTCCAATCTGTTGACTCTTTTTTCATAATTCTCTTGCATCACTCTCATTTCTTTCCCCAATTTTTCTTCTGTCTCTTTTACATAATTTTTAAACTCCTTTTTTCACTCTTCCATCAGATCTTTCTGGGCTTGAGACCACTTCCCACTTTTCTTTGGAGTTTTGTCCATAGGCATTTTGACATTAATCTCCACTTCTGAGTTTGTGTCTTGGTCTTCCCTGGCACCGTAGCTTTCTGAGAATCTTTTTTGTTGTTGTTTTCTGCTTATTCCTCACCCACCCTTTTTTGGGCCTTTTTCCTTTTTTTAAATTTGAGCTCTTTTCGCAGGGTGGAAAGAGCATTTGTTCCCACTTCTTGAACTAGTGGTTGCTTACCTGGCACTGCCCTGAAGCCCACAGGGGATCCTCATGTCAGATGCTACGCTGTGGGGGTAAAGTTGGCTGGCACCACTGGAGGCCGTAAGCATTTATCAGCCTACCTGGTGCTGAGGTCCAGTAGGGTGTTTCTCCAGTGGCTACACTGAAGCTCTTGGGGTCAGACCTCTGGAGGCTTTCTATTTGCCAGGGATGCACCGAAGCGTAGTGGGCCAGTGGTGGGCTGGCTACTGCCTGTTTGCTTAGGCACACATAGGGTAGGCATCTGTTTGTTTTCCCAGAGTTGTGCTGTGCTGAAGCACAGGGAGGCCTGGCCCTTGGAGGCTGCTTGTTTGCCCTGGGGCTTTGCTGAAGCATGTGGTGGTTCTCTGAGCTGGAATCTTCCGTGGGGAGTCCTGGTGTTGGTGTCTGGTGTCGGTGTCTGGTGTTTGCCTGTTCCTCCACACTGGGGCTCAGCATCTCTTACTAGTGGGCCTTGCTGGGATGCTTCTCATCCTGCACTGTACTCCCCTTTCACAAGAGTGTGATGGACCTTTTTTGTGACCCTCCAAGTTTCTTGAGCTAAAAGATTGTTTGCTGGTTCAGCTGTTCCAGGATTTGTTTGGGAGCTCCATTTTATGGTTGTTTGGAGGTGAGAATAGGAGAGTTGCAGTGGTTCACTGCTTACTTGGCCATCTTGGCTCCCAGAAGTCACATTCTGACATTTTGAAAAAGTGTCTACCTTCAACAAACATTTCTGATATCTCATTTATTTTTTTTTGTTTTTTTAATCTTTAGGCCACAGGCCAAAATTACATAAACCCAAATAGGAAGCTTTACTTTCATGCTATCCCTTCCTATGATTTTGGAAGGGTGGGGGGGTTGGACATCCTTCCTTTGCTGTCTAGGTTTCTGTATGGCCTTTAATGCTTTGCTATTCTACCTTTTCTAGTAGTACCTGGAGGACAGAGCTAATTATTATCAGTAACAGTAATAGGTATAAACATTCTGATTATGTCAGAGTTATTTTTAAAAAATTAATTAAAACTTAAATACTAAAACTTAAATATACAATAAGAAAAGAAAAATACATTACAAATCTAAATATTAAAACTTAAATATAAAATAAGAAAAAAAAGCATTGCCATACTGTACAAAGCAGAACATAAGAAAGGATTCAAAATAGACAGCAATAAATTCCATTTCAAGAAAGTTTATACAATAAATACTACACATTGAGTTCAGAGCTGTCCATCTTTGCTTCCTTGTAAGTTTTCTTTTGTTCTCTGTTCTGTACTTTTTACTTTGTTTTTTTCCCTTTCCATTCCCCCCACCCAGAAGGCTATAATTAAGCATGAATATATGTATGTGTGCACACTCACCTGTGCATGTGCATGTGCATATGTATACATTATATATACATGTTCATATACTTGAATTCCATAATGATACTCATATACAGACATATACATTCATATGCATCTATGTAAGACCCTACATATTTGTATTTGTCCTCTGTTTCTTTGAGGAACTCATCCATATTTCCATATCTTTCTAAGTCTATCAAATCATCATTTCCTAGGCCACAGCAATATTTTAACCTTACACTGTGTAGTTATTTTAAATGGTCCAAAGCAACATTTCTAGATATGGCTGACACAGTATAGTTTCTCTGTTTTTCTCTTTAGATTGAATCTGTTTTACCTTTTACTCTGTCTGAGATCATGATTACTACCTTTGCTTTTCCCCCTATTAAGGGGATAAGTTTATTAAATTCTACTCCTGATCTTTATTTTATGTTTGTGTGTATCTCTTATTTCCTATTCCTCCTGACTCTTCTACTCCTCTTTTTACCCGCTACCTTGCCTTCCTGTTACCTAAACTATTCAACCTGCAAGAATCCCTCCCATATGCTCCCATTCCCATTAATCTAAACACCCTTCCATACCTGCTTATCCTATTCTCTCAACCTCCCCTCTAAAAATCCCTCCCTTATCCTTACCCCTCTCCCTATCTCCTTAGTCTTTTATTTCTTTCTGAATTTAGAAGACTTTTCAACACTCCCAGATATATATGTATTGTTCCCTCTTTGACCTACTAGCTGTGACAGTAGGGCTCCAGAGCTACCACCCCTTCTCCCCCTCTAATTCCTCTATGTTAGTTCTTCTTCTTGCACCTCATTCGTATAAGATAATTACTCTTTTAACCTTTTCCTAAATGGTTTTGCTTTTTAGAATTATCATACTTGGATCTACCCCAATCTTTCTTTCGAACTCCCCAATTACTAACAACCATCAGAGACACAGGTTTTACATTTCCTCATATAGAAAGCAAACAGTCTGTCCTTATTGAGTCCCTTGTAATCAGTCTTTCATACATACTTTATATTTCTTTTGGATCTTATATGTCAAATATTCTATTAAGTTCAGGTTTTTTTTTTAAATAAAATCCTGAAAGTCTGGCAATTCATTGAAAGTCCATTTTTTTTCATTCAAAATAATGATCAAATTTGCTGGGTATGATAATTTTGGCCATGGTTATTTTGTTCTTTGATTTGTAGTTCTCCAAGAACTACAGTGTCGCCACTGCTGCATATTGTGTGATTCTAATTCTGGCACTGCCATGTTTAAATTGGGTTTTTCTTGTTGCTTATAATATTTTCTGCATGAAATTTCAGAATTTGACTATGACATTCCTATAGGTTTTCCTCAGAGGATCTTTCAGGTGATGATAAGTGGATTTTTTCTATTTTTATCTTGCCTTCTTGTTCCAGTGCTTCAGGACAATTCTTTAATTATTTCTTGTGTTATTATATCAAGATTCTTGTTTTATTAGAATTTTCAGGTGGTCTGATTATTGTTATTTTCTCTTCTTGATCTTTTCTTGATCAGCTGTTCTTCCTATGGGATATTTTACATTCTTTTCTATTTTTTCATTCTTTATATATTATTTTATTATTTCTTAGTCTCTTATAACATTACTGGCTTCCTTTTGCTCAGTTCAAATTTTCAAGGAACCATTCCCTTCCTTAAGATTCTGGATTTCCTTTTCTTTTCATAATCTTCATGTTTTTCTCGGATTGTTGATTTTTTAAAATTTTTCCTTACTCTCTCATTTGATTTTTAGTCTTTTTTAAGATTTTTTTTATTTTATGAATTCTTTTTGGGCAGGTGACCATTTGAAGTTACCTTTTAAGGTATGAGAGGCTTTTTTTGCTCCAGTATCCTCCTCTGAAGATGAATCCGGGTCTTTTCCATTCCCATGGTAACTTCTGTGGTTGTATTCTTTCTCTGTTGCCTGCTCATTTTTTTTTTTATTTGTAATAACATTTTTTTAATCATCTCTAGTCTTGGGGGATGTTGCCTCTGGCCCTAGATTCTCCTTCATTTCTCTCCTCTCTCCTGTAAGGAGGACTTCACCCTCTTGTCAGTGCCCACAGCCAGCAGTGCCGCCACCCCACTGCTTCTGCACTCACCCAGCATGTGCTGGTTCCTTCCTGCCCAGGGTTGCATCTTGGTAGCACAGTTGGGTCTGGCATTTCTTATCAGCAGAGGTTCTCTCAATCTTCCCCAGCTCAGATGTCCAACTCCCCTCACAGTCCAGGAGGTGAAAGTCTGCCTGCCCATCCAGTTAACCCCAGGGTTCACCTCTTGCTGTTTCAGTGGAACTAGCCTAGAGGTGTTTACTCTTCACCAGGGCCAAACCTCAGTCCTGGGATTTTTCTTCAGACTTTCTCCAATTGTCCCAGGAGGACCACTGTTCTGATCCAACTCCTGTTTATTTTTAGCACTCTATGTTCGCCCTAAGGTGCTATTTTACCTTGTTGGTGGGGGAAATCTGGAGAGCTTGGAATTTTCTGACTTACTCTGCTGTCTTTTCAGAATCCTCTCTCCCATCCTGGAGATTAAAATAATTCAGGGCAAGAAGCAGGGTGAATAGTACTATGTTATTCCTGAAGAAACTCAGATAGCTGGACAGGCAAACTTTCTTCAGTGATCCCTTAGTTTAGAACGTGGAGGATGGGGGGAACCTGTGGCCCCATAGCTACAAGTGGCCTTCTAGGTCCTCTAATGCCACCCTTTGACTGAATCCAAACTTCACAAAACAAATCCCCTTAATAAAAGGATTTATTCTGTAAAACTTGGATTTGGTCAAAAGGCTTCACCCAAGGACCTCGAAGCCACAGATTCCCCACCTCTGGTTTAGAAGATTTATGAAATAAAATGAATATTGTAGCATATGCTTTCCATCACCAATTACAACCCTTCACATAAAATGGAAGACTGCTAGGCCTTATCATTTGACTTACCACTGTATTCCAAACTCTTTCAGACCCAACAACTCTGTCCTTCAGTCTTCATACACTGTTATCTGCTTTGACGATACACATACACACACACACATACACACACCTACACACAAATACACACACACACCTACACATGCACACACACGCACACACACACATATACACACAAACACACATACATACACACACAAACACATACACACACAAACACACATACACAAACACATACACAAACACATGCATATATACAAACACAGATACATACACACAAATACACACACACATACACATGCACACACATACACACATGCACGCATGCACACAATCACACACAATCACACCAACACACATATACATACAAACACACATGCATACACACAAACACACACACATACATATTAAGCCTCTTTAGACCTTGCCCCATGTGCTGTTGTTAGTCCTTAGGATTTCTGGGCCCTTTCCAGCAGTCCTGTCCTCCAGTTACAGCATGAGCTTCATCTAGGAGCAGTCATCTTGTTTTTTCTCTTTGTATTCTCGGTGCTCAGCACAGTGAGTGGCATACAGTAAGCACTTAATGAATGCTTTTCCATATATTCATTCATTTCCTCTTCATACATCTCTTTACCAAGTGATAATGTGATCAGTTCAATTATGTTGTCTTTTATGGCAGCCACTCTCCGAGTGCTCTGAGGAATGGCTTTGCCATAGTGACAACAATTACTTTGCACTGTTCCTCTAAGACTCTCTTGTCTCTGTCAGCAGGCTTGTGGGGTCTTTTGTTCCAACTGAACTCCTTGGTCATGAAACAAAACAAAGCAAAATGGTCTACACAGGGCCTGAATTCCAAGATTCTCTGTAGAAGAATCCCTCCTTAGATCAAAGGCATTTCTTGATTCAGGAGGATTAACAAGATAAAAGACAGATATGACAGATGAGTATAGACTGTTGTGAATATGATGTCAATGGCTAAATGTCTTCAAGACTGAGAATATTACTACATACTAATCTCAGCTTACTAGCTCTTCTGGATGCATATGTTTTGACACTAGCTAGATGATCCAAATCTAAAGATAATACCCTACTTTATGCTGCACAATTAATTTATACTCCTCCAGAGTAAGAGATTTGAAGTGTGACATTAGATTCTTTTTTGTCCCAATCATATAAATCAACTGTTCAGTCTTCATTCCCTTCTTTCTCATTACCCCTATTCAGATTTATTCAATTTAGTAAATTCAGTTTGTCAGTAAACATTTATTAAATATTTTCTTGTATGCAGAGCATTTTAGAACATACTAAATTTGGATGACAGAGTCCCTGACCTCTTGGTACATATAGGATAGCAAATATTTTCTTTGCAACTGAAATACCTTTCTATTGTAATCAGAAATAGCTCTATAGTCTACGATGGGAGACAGAAGTTCCAATCAGACCAAGAACATGCTATCAAAGTACCTCAGTTAACAGAATTATCTGGTTCTTTTGATGTTTTGTACACATAGTATTAAAATCTATTTTGAAATTCAATGAGAAATTTCCCTCCATCTGCTAACTTAGTTGCTGTCAGTAGATAGGTGACAGTAGGCAAAATTGTTGATGCTCTCCTGAAGTATTAAATATTGAAGAATGGGGAATAAGAAGTCATCTTGAAAGCAAACATATGTCAGGATGGCAGCTTCCTAAAATTAAACACCATAGGCTTTGATCCTATGATCCCTCTACTGATTGTAGGAGGTCAAAGAGAGAAAGGTAAACACCTACCAAAATATTCATACTACTTTTTGTAGGAGCGGAAAATGGAGAAAGAAATAGCCATTAATTGGACATCGTACATCTAGACAGTAGCTGAACAAAACATGATCTTGGAACATAAAAGAATAGTATTATGGGTGAGAAATAATAGACACCATGGTGTAATGGATATAGAGCTGGTCTGGGGGTTGGAATACTCTGACTCTAAGTCTTGCCTCTTTCATATATTGACTGTGCAACCCTGAGCAAGTCACTTAACCTCTTGGTGCCCCTGGAACTTTCTGAGATTCTGAATTGTGGAGCAGTTGCCAGATTAACTTGATAAATTGAATTATCTCCCCACCAGGAAATAATGGGGGAGGTAAGGGAGGGAGCAGGAGAGAGGAAGAGGTGGGGTAGAGGACACAGAGAGAGAGAGATGAGAAGTAGGAAAGATAGAGACTGAGACAAGAGATCGAGAGATTTAGGGGAGCGAGGAGAAACAGAGAGATAGAAAGAGGGAAATTGAGACGGAAGAAGTGAAGAGATGCAAATGAACTGATAAAGAGTGAAATAAACAGAACCAGAAGAATATACGCAATAATTCAAATCAAAAACAATAAAAAAAAAAAACAGTGATTCAAAATAGGTAAATGAAACTATTAAAATAAAGTCAAACTTTGAGCAATTATTAAAAATCAATATTTGTCTCAGAGAGCAGATACTGAATACTCTATCCTTCTCCTCAGTAATCAGGGAATCACAAGTACAGAAGGTCGTATACATTGTCAAACATGGCCATTATACTGGTTATCGTTCTTAGCTATTTTTCTCCCATCACCAAGCATTTTCACTGGCTGTCCTTAAAGCCTGGAGTGCTCTTCATCTTTACATCTTCATTTCAGAATCCTTGGGTTCCTTGGACATTCAGCCTCAAGTCCCACCTTCTGAAAGAGGCTATTTCTAGTCCCTCCCACCATTTCTAGCGCCTCCCCTCAGACATCACCTTGAATGTGCTTCTACGTGTGTTTGTGTGTGTGTGTACACATGTATAAATGATATAGACACAGTTATTTTTTACCTACTTAGTTATTTACTCACTGTCTTCATCATTATAATATATGCTCCTGAAGGGTAGGGACTGGGTTGTTTTTGGTTTTTTGCCCCTTTTTTTGTATCCCAACACTTAGAAAAGTGCCTGAAGTATAGGAAACACTTAGTAAGTGCTTGATACCTTGCTGACATTTTCCTTTGCTTTACCAGATACTTCAAGGTTTGGAAGTTATACTAAGAAATTGTTATGATGTAAAAACAAATGATATCAACAAAATAACTTTTAAAAAACAGAATAGGAATATAATTGATAAAAGGATATTTGGAGGTGAGAAAAGAAACAATTGGTCATATTAACATAACGTAGAATTTACCTGGTTTAGCTATGTTTGGAGTAGGAAAGGCAATCTGTTCAAACAAGTTATTTGAAGCTATTAGATATTAAAGGGCAATTGGAATGTCCTTTTAGATAGTATCTAAAATTAATTTTAGAACTAAAAAAAAACCTTTGATCTATACTTGAAATAATTGGCCAATGATTACTATCAGGGATACCATAATTGCTTGCTGAATTTCTTGAGGAACAAGTCCATTTATAATAGACTGTAGAAATCTGAACAAGATTTTAATATGCTGTAACTGTTTAGAATAAAATCTTCTAGTAAAAATGTGGACTCTTCCACATGACAAACAAATCCCTGAGGTTAGAAACTGAAAACCAGTTCTCATTTGGTGGTTGTTAATTATTTTTTCATCAGCATAATAATTGCCAAGTGTAATTACCAGGTAAAACAAGCTACAAGAAGAGGTTTGTGGTTCCACCTTCAGGAAACTGACAAATCATATGATAGGAACTTAGAAACCCAGTCTCTGTGTGTCAGATGTGTCCTACAGGAATAAATTTAATTTAACAATCCAGTAATTCTTTAAACATAAAAAATGAAATAGCTTTTATACCTCACAGTTACCACCTTGTCAGCTTCCGCAGACACACTGTCAAGCCCACAGAATCATATTTCGCATACTGCTGAAAACTGGCAGACGAAAGGGCTGTTGTCTTGTTTCCGTGGGCTGAGCAAGTGCACCTATGGAAATCAGACTAAACAGCATCATTCGGTGGGCATAACATGGCTGCTGCCATTTGTTACAGCCTACAGTGTTTAGGAATGAATGACAAATACACTTCTGCTAGATGCATAACTACTATTAAAGCCTATAGTCATGCAAGCTCATTTTATTTTGCAATTTTTTGATGATCAGGCCCCACTTTCTCTGATTCCTGCACCAGTTCTTCTACAAAGTGATGTTTTCATATGCCTAGTCACTGGAAAAGGGGCATTTAGGCAGTCTCAAGGCGATGTTTGTGATTACCATTGAATCACTCTAATATTCTTCTTCTACCTCTAATGTACAAATATCAGGACCATCTTGGGGGAAAGGAGGTTATATCACACAGATAATGAGATGACAGATAAAATACTTATTACTCAATTATCATGGACTAAGGACTAGGAATACAAATATAAGCATGACAGAGATGTGTGTACATGATGAGATTTATGTTATATAGTATATACATCCATAATGTGTGCACCCAAATATGTATATATAGTGCTTTGCAAATCTTAACGTGCTGAATGTTGTTCAGTCGTTTAGGTTGTGTCCAATTCCTCATGAGCCCCATTTGGGATTTTCTTGACAAAGACACTGGAGTGGTTTGCCATTTGCTTCTCCAGCTCGTTGTATAGTTGATGAACTGAAGCAAACAGGTTTAAGTGACTTGCTCAGTGTTACAGTTAGTTAAGTGTCTGAGGCCACATTTGAACTCAGGAAGGTAAGTCTTCCTAATTCCAAGCCACAGTGCCACCTAGCTGCCCAATAAGAGGTAATGCCCCATATAAAACAGATTGTGTTATAAATAATTGTTTAAAAAGATATTGTGGTTGGGTGGATGATCTAGTTGGCAAGACCAGAAGGAGTCATTAAAAATAACTAATGCGTTTCATTCAGTTCCATAACCCTAAAGGATGACGTCCTAGAGAAAGGCTGTGATCTTCCATGACTCATCCCTAGTGTCTGTCAGACACTAGGGGGTGGCTAAACATGGATATAACCCAATTTTTCACATAAATTCAGTGCATTGAA
The DNA here is from genome assembly GCF_028372415.1 of Notamacropus eugenii. NCBI lineage: Eukaryota > Metazoa > Chordata > Mammalia > Diprotodontia > Macropodidae > Notamacropus > Notamacropus eugenii. The sequence goes on along the minus strand of NC_092877.1, from coordinate 165,438,395 downwards.
AATTATTATTTATTATATAAATCCCAAAGTCAAGAATTAAGTGCATTTCACTATGTTTTATACATGGTTACTTAAAGAATGTTTAATACTTAATAGCTACTCATCCAGAGTTTTCTCTTGTAGTTCTTCTGTTACTTTCTACACTGTTACATTACTGTACACACTGAGAAACACATTGCCTGGCATATAATAAGAACTTAATAAATTCTTTTTGATTGATTAAGAAGGAAGCAGGAAGAAGGATAATAGGAAGAGGAACAAATAAAGAGATTTTGAGGGGGTGGTGCCAGCAAGGGTTTCTCTGGGTTCCACAGAGATAGACACAAAGAACAGATCTCTGAGGAACCGATCTTCTGTGGGGATGAGGTGGTTCTGAGGTTGATTTGGTTGTCATAGAAACCAAGGCAAGAAATGTTTTTGATTGCAGAGGGTACAAGGGACCTTTTGGATAATGGTGAATGGTAATAGTGCCTTGGGATGGGTTGGGTGTCATGGAGATCAGGCACACAAACACACATACACTCACACTAAGGGGGTGGGGAGATGTGAAAAGTGAAGAAATTCTTTGGTCAATTAGTAAGAACTAGCTGACAGAGAAAAAGGAAAGGCATTTGGTACTTGGAGGCCTGGTTACCATAGAGATAGGACAAATGAATATGAAACTAAGAAATAAGCAAAACCAGATTGTCATTGGGAGAAGCTTAAGTGAGATGACTGAAGAAAGGCTCTACCTCTGTTTTCCTTCCTGTTTATGCTCCAAAGTATAAATGGAGTCCATAGACCAGAAATAAAACCTTTTATCCTTTTGAACAGTTATACTTTCTTTTAGGAGACTGTCCTACTCCCTTTTTTTTTCTTCTACACACACATACACAAACACACACACAGGCACACATGCACACTTTCTCTCTGCATTGATTAGTGCTAAGAACTCACAGTTCTTCTGGGGAATAGATTATTTGTTTCTGTGGGCAATATGCCAACTTTGGGCCCTTGGTAGTCATATATGCTGAGCTTTGTGGTCCATGATAGAGTGTTGAGCCTTGCATGTTTAGGGATTTGAGATCCCTTAACATTTTGACCTGATGGAGAAACTCTTACCTGGTAATATGCCTTTGAATGTGGCTGTAATTTTTTTTTTTCAATCCCTTTAACTCATTTTTAGATATATGAGCTGTACAAAAGACACCCATAAAAATGTGATACCCTTGTTAGAAAACTAATAGTGAGTCTTATAATTCCAGTACATGTGGTTTAGGGCATCTAGCTTATTTGACTCTAACTCAAGTCAACCAACATTTTTCACCTATGTTTAGTACTTTTAAGAACTCAGATAATAACCTCAAAGTCTCATGGGATGCCGTAAGTTGCAACTCTGGCTCAAGCTGTGAAGTGGCAGGAAGCTTTTAGAGCCAAGGGAACAAGGGTATCACCCCCTCTCCTTTTGAGTAGCTTTTCTTACAGTTTTTTTTAAAATTGAATCCCATCTCAGGGTCTGATTTAGTGATAAGTATCAGAGCACCCTGGAGCTGTGGAACAATGAAAAATGCTGATAATCTAACAAAAATAGAATGAGAAATGAAAGGGAAAATGAATAATTCTCCAACACTCAACTTACTTGGAGAATCATTACAGCTGCATCCATATGGCATGTTTCCCAACAGAGTAAAGAGGAGATTAGGATAAATTAATCTTGTATCCTACAAGAGCTCCAAACAGAAAGTCCTCTGGGCAAGGTCTGTAGCTGGTAGGCTGTGATAGGAACAAAATAGCCTTGGCACGAAGAGGCGACTTAATGGGCCAGTTGAGGTGACACTTTGAGGGGCAGACCAAAGCGTGACATCAGGGGAATGACTATTGTCTCAGTAATGACTAGATATCACCTAGAGCTTTAAGGCTTGCAAAGAAATCTCCATTCTGAATCAGACGTGATTTTTGCAGGTGTTATTATTCCCATTTCACAAATGAGGTTGCTGAGATTGTGCGTGAGAACTGGTATTTGAATCCAAGTGTCTCCTGATTCCAACCCTATTATTCTTTCAGTATATACCACATTGTCCCATCTCACAAAACCTCTTAGTAGTTTCTGACAGCATTATTATAAATACAGACTTAGAGTTAAGTTTTATAGACCTGATTCCTGGACCTAACAAATATTAGCTGTACAATTTAATCTCTCAGAGCCTCAGTCTTCTTAGAGGTAAGTTGTGCATAATGACTAAACCATCTCAAAGGGTTGTTGTGTCACGTAAAGGAAAAGAACTTTTACAGACTTTAGAACTCTGTTCAGTGCAGTGTTGAATTAGAACTTTGGATGACTGATAATAAAAAGTGGTCTTCCTACCTCTTGGTGGAAAAACTATGATCTATCTGTGTGGAATGAAGCATATACTTTCAAAAACAGCAAACATACTCATTTGTTTTGTTTAATTTTATTTTTTGGAAAAAAATGATTTGTTTTAGGAGGGGGAATTTCTAGGAAGGAACAGAATTTAAAAAAAAAATACCACATCAATAAATTTCCTAAAGGAGGAGAGGGGGAAAATTATTGTTGAAAGGAAAGATCTTTATAAACCACAGCACAGCATATCTATGATTTGTCAGCTGATAGATCCTGTACTACTCTTTGGTTGACACTGGAAGCATTTTTATAAGCTGTTTTTAAACCCTTTCAGTTTGAAGTGCTTGTGAATTAATTGTATTTTATTGTTATTCACTCATTTCAGTCATGTCTGACTCTCTGTGACCGCATTCGGGGTTTTCTTGGCAAAAATACTTGAGTGGTTTGCCATTTGCTTCTTCAGTTCATTTTACAGATGAGGAAACTGAGGCAAATAGGGTTGTGACTTGCCCAGGGTCACTCAGCTAATAAAGTATCTGAGGCCAGATTTGAACTCAGGTCTTCCTGATTGCAGGCCTAATGCTCTATTTACTCACTCCACACCTAGCTGCTTACTAAGTTCATTTCTGAACTTCTGTAATTGTTAGGACAACTTTCTTTATATCAAGCTGAAATGTGGTCATCTCTAACTTCTTTCTAACTATACAGATCCCTGGAATTCTTTATGAACCCTATCTATCTGTAACAAGTTAGTATAGGCCACATTGGTTATGAGACCTTTTTCCCAAGAGACATTTTTATGGCTCAGAATTATTTTGTGCCTTACTATCTAACCTTGCACTCCTGATTTGCTTTTCATTCTGAGTTTATACAACTGTTTTCACCTCCCCCTTCCTTCCCTCCCCTCCACCAACATAGCTCAGTGAATCCTAATTAGATAGTGCCTAATTCTCCCATGACTGCATTGAAATGGTTAATCCCCATCATTTTGTTACTTAGTGATATAAAGATATTATTATAATATTTGTGATTGTTTTGATGTTTGAAATTATAAAAAGTTCATGCCTGAAATTACTGTCTTTAATCACTTCCATCAGAACTGTTGCTTGTGGTTGGCAAATGCTCCTGCATGTCACAGAATCCAAGAATTTAAAAGTGGGAAGGGATTTAGTGGCCATCTAGTCTCCCAAAAGAACCCCTTAGCGGGTGATTCTCTAGCCCTTCCTTGAAGACCTCTATTAATGGAACAGCCATTCTCCAGTGGCATCTGATCCTTCTACTTTGAGATTGCAATCATTTTCAGGGAATGTTTCTTTACATCAAGCTTCAGCTTGCCCCTTGTAACTGCTGCTCTTTATTTGTAGCTCTCTGCTCTCAGTCCCAGGCTCTTCTCAGTGACAGCCCTTCACATTCTTGAAGATAATCATTTCCCAGCTGTCTTCTCTGGTCCAGCATAAACAACCCTGTCCCTGCTAACTAACCTTCATAATGGTTCATAATAATTCATAATGGTCCATAATAATTCCAAGTTTCTTCTCCCTCCTACTTATCTGCCTTTCCCATACTATTGATAAACATTCTAAAATGTACCTATAACTACCCAGAATACACCAAATGTAGTTTGACAAAGGGGAGTAAAATGGCTCCCATGCTACTGTATGTATATCCCATCATTTAGAAATATTGGGAGTCAAGGGTTACACACACAGCTATCAGGATAGTGCAGAGGCTAGAACACAGACCTTGGAGTCAGAAAAGTTTAAGTTCAAAGCTGCCTCAGAGATTTACTAGCTGTATGGCTCTGGGCAAGTCACTTAATTTCTCTTAGCTTCAGTTTCCCCCTATGAAAAATAAGGGTAATAAGAGCACCTACTTCACAGAATTGTGAGGATTAAATTGAATAATATATGTAAAGTATTTGCAAAAGTAGTACTATATAAACGTTAGCTATTATAATTATTCTTATTGTTATTTTTAATACATGGCTGATGATACACATGTTCACCTCTTGTATTTTTTTCTTAATAATCATTTAGATTTAACCTACTTCCATGGGATGACCTGATGATTTTGGGTCATATCGACAAAATGACTCACATAAACCTATAAATTTACTGTCTTTCCCCATCAAAGTTGATGGAAGAGATTGGAGACAATATAGAATGCATGTGTTTCATAGTTAAGAAGACAGGGACTGGTAACCAAAGCATTTTAGGTTTTTCAAAAAGACTGTAGAATTTTAATTTTCGTTTACATGGAATTTTCTTAAAGGATTGTCACTGAAGTAAGAAGAGACCACTTGCTGTATGAAAAGTATAAACTTAATCACTTAATATCATTTGCCTAATGCTTTTAACATTTCCAAAGTGCTTTAACAAATATTATTTTATGTTGAGTATACAACCGTGTGAAATCATTAGAAAAGTGATGGTCCCCATTTTAAAGATCAGTTAACTAACAGACCTGGAAGTTTATCAAAGGACACCTTGTATTCAGCAAAGCAAGACCAATTATTGGGTCTTTTGACTCCCAAAAGCTTCCTCAGAGACCATGGAATCCTGGGGGTTTTGTAAGATTTTGAATATTCATAGAAGCCTCAGATTTGGTATTTCTTTCCCCTTCTACTGTGGGCTTAACTGAATTCCAAGCAGTTCTTCTCACCTAACTGGCTTTCCTAGAGCTGCTCCTTGTGCTGTTTTTTGAGATAAATGACCCAGTAACCCCTTCACATTTATCTTTAGAAGAGACGAATGCCTTCCCTTGTACCATGTTAGCTGACCATCACCTTGGAAATCTCAGGAATATGACTCTGTGTATACATACTCCTCCTCTCCTGATTACCTAGGTTTCTTACCTGGGAGCCTGAAGGACTTTCTTTTCGTGGGTTCCACCTATAGTAAATGGGTAAAGAGGTTCATTTTCTAGGCCAAGGGTATCCAGCTCAAATATTGGGGATGGGGGGAGACATGGGGGATGGGAAGTGGCAGTAAACCATCTACAAGAATCCCTGTGGGCTACATATTGACTTTGAAAACTACTCATTTATATATTTCTTTTTTTTCATTACTATAACAACACATTAAAATCAGACAGGAATGACATTTTCATGTGGTTTTGTGCTGTGGGCTTTGCTTTTGACACCTTTGCCCAGGCCACAGGACAGTCTCTGTACTTCATGTTCACACCAGCTGGCTCTGGCACTGATGCTCTCTGTTTCTTGACTGCCCACATGTTAGCCATGAAGGTCCCCAAAATCTAGAGGAGAAGATCTAAGAGTAATTTATCTGATTTCCTAATTAGTAGGAGAAGTCTGACAGATTTCAAAGCATCCTATCATTTCCCCCCTTCCCCCCAAGGGAAGCATACTCCAGGCTAGCTGAGAGTTCAAGCCCACATCACCCTCAGCAGCTCATGCTGCCACAAATTTCCTTTTTTCTTAAGCTTTTGCTTCTGTCTCAGGCACCAAATGAACAGGCAGGCTCTTTGTAAGTGCAGCTGTCTGTGCTTTGTTCTGCCTGCGGAACACCTTCTTTCTCTTCGAAAACAAATTAGTTGAGAGCAAAAAAGCACGCTGTTTCCATATTGCCAAGCAGTTAACATGAAGAGAGAGAAGGCAGGTCCTCCCTTGGTGGAAAGCCTGAAACATGGAGACTGAGCTCTTCAGGCTAACTTCTCAGCACAGACCTGCAGAAGGTAGCAACACCCGCTGTTCTCAGGCTAATTGCTGAAACTTGATCCCCAAGTCCTTACTGATCTTTTTCTTTTAATTTATTTATTTAACTTTTAACATTCATTTTCACAAAGTTTTGGGTTTCAAATTTTCTCCCCATTTGTCCCCTCCCCCCACCCCAAGACACCAAGAATTCTGATTGCCCCTATCACCAGTCTGCCCTTCCCTTGTCCCCATCTTCTCTTTTGTCGTGTAGGGCCAGATAACTTTCTATACCTCATTACCTGTATTTCTATTTCCTAGTTGCAAGAACAATACTCAACAGTTGTTCCTAAAACTTTGAGTTCCAACTTTCCTTCATCCCTCCTTCCCCACCCATTCTCTTTGGAAAGGCAAGCAATTCCATATAGGCCATATCTGTGTAATTTTGCAAATGACTTCCATAATAATTGTGTTGTGTAAGACTAACTATATTTCCCTCCATCCTATCCTGCCCCCCATTGCTTCTATTCTCTCTTTGGATCCTGTCCCTCCCCAAGAGTATTGACTTCAAATTGCTACCTCCTCCTACTGCACTCCCTTCCATCATCCCCCCCACCCTGCTTATCCCCTTCTTCCCCACTTTCCTGTATTGTAAGATAGGTTTTCATATCAAAATGAGTGTGTATTTTATTCCTTCCTTGAGTGAAGTGTGATGAGAGTAAACTTCATGTTTTTCTCTCACCTCCCCTCTTTTCCCCTCCACTAAAAAGTCTTTTGCTTGCCTCTTTTATGAGAGATAATTTGCCCCATTCCATTTCTCTCTTTCTCCTCCCAATATATTTCTCTCTCACCACTTAATTTCATTTTTTTAAAGATATGATCCCATCCTATTCCATTCACTCTGTGCTCTCTGACTCTGTGTGTGTGTGCACACACGTGTGTGTGTGTGTGTGTGTGTGTGTGTGTGTAATCCCACCCAGTACCCAGATACTGAAAGTTTCAAGAGTTACAAATATTGTCTTTCCATGTAGGAATGTAAACAGTTCAACTTTAGTAAAGTCCCTTATGACTTCTCTTTGCTATTTACCTCTTCATGCTTCTCTTCATTCTTGTGTTTGAAAGTCAAATTTTCTTTTCAGCTCTGGTCTTTTCATCAAGAATGCTTGAAAGTCCTCTATTTCATTGAAAGACCATTTTTCCCCTGAAGTATTATACTCAGTTTTGCTGGGTAGGTGATTCTTGGTTTTAGTCCTAGTTCCTTTGACTTCTGGAATATCATATTCCACACCCTTCGATCCCTTAATGTATAAGTTGCTAGATCTTGTGTTATCCTGATTGTATTTCCACAGTACTTGAATTGTTTCTTTCTAGCTGCTTGCAATATTTTCTCCTTGACCTGGGAACTCTGGAATTTGGCCACAGTGTTCCTAGGAGTTTCTCTTTTTGGATCTCTTTCAGGCAGTGATTGGTGGATTCCTTGAATACTTATTTTGCCCTCTGGTTCTAGAATCTCAGGGCAGTTTTCCTTGATAATTTCATGAAAGATGATATCTAGGCTCTTTTTTTGATCATGGCTTTCAGGTAGTCCCATAATTTTTAAATTGTCTCTCCTGGATCTATTCTTCCAGGTCAGTTGTTTTTCCAATGAGATATTTCACGTTACCTTCCATTTTCTTATTCTTTTGGTTTTGTTTTGTGATTTCTTGGTTTCTCATAAAGTCATTAGCCTCCATCTGTTCCATTCTAATTTTGAAAGAACTATTTTCTTCAGTGAGCTTTTGAACTTCCTTTTCCATTTGGCTAATTCTGCTTTTGAAAGCATTCTTCTCCCCATTGGCTTTTTAAACCTCTTTTGCCAGTTGAGTCAGCCTATTTTTCAAGGTGTTATTTTCTTCAGCATTTTTTTTGGGTCTTCTTTAGCAAGGTGTTGACTTGCTTTTCATGCCTTTCTTTGATCTCTCTTATTTCTCTTCCCAGTTTTTCCTCCACCTCTCTTACTTGATTTTCAAAATCCTTTTTGAGCTCTTCCATGGCCTGAGCCCATGGAATACTTATTTTGTATGTGGGAGATACAGAAGCCTTGACTTCTGTGTCTTTCCCTGATGGTAAGCATTGTTCTTCCTCATCAGAAAGTAAGGGAGGAGATATCTGTTCACCAAGAAAGTAGCCTTCTATGGTCTTATTTTTTTTTCCCTTTTCTGGGCATTTTCCCAGCCAGTGACTTGACTTCTGAGTGTCCTCTCCACACCCACCTCACCTCCAGATCTGCCCAGCCAGCACTTGGGGGCTGAGATTCAAATGCTGCTTCCCAGCCTCAGGGCTTTTTGAGGGGGTGGGGCTGTTATTCAGTGTGGGATTAAGTTCAGGTGCTCAGGTGGGGGCAGGGCTGCCACATGGGGCTCAGTTCCCTCAGAAGGTTTATGCTGAGACCTTCAACAATGGAACCAAGCTCCTGCCTGCTTTGGGAGCCCTTGTCTGCTGCTGCCTCTGCTGCTGCCTCCCGAGGGGGCCTGAGTTATGGGGACACCCCACTCCCCTCTCGACCAGCCAAAGAGACCCTCTCACCAACCTTCAGCACCTGTGGGTGGAGGGGACCTGCTTGGCCACTGGAGATTTTGTCCCTGAAGCCTGCTGGGATCAGCTCCTCTGGGTGCCGTGCGACCAAGCAGGGCTGGGCTCTGCTCTGGGTCGGTGCGCGACGGACCCTTGGGGTCAGTTTTTCAGGGCTCTCTGGAACAGAAATCTCTTCCACTCCGTTGTTTGGCTTCTACTGCTCCTGAATTTGTTGGGAGTTCTTCTTCACAGGTAATTTATGGGCTGTGGGTTCGGAGCTAGCATATGTGTGTCTTTCTACTCTGCCATCTTGGCTCCTTCCCCCCCCCCCCCTTACTGATCTTTCAGCATTTTCAACTGAACTAAGTCTGTTTTTATTCGGTTGTGTGTTCCCAAACCTCATAATATGCCCCCAGCATATATAATTCACTCTCTCTTTGTGAAGCCGTTGAATCCCCGCTGGTGTAGAAACAATAGTAAATATCACAGACCAAATAGGTTGAAATGAAGTAAAGAAAAAAAAGGAAAAAATATCTCATTTTTCTAATTTCTGAAGCATTCACTGGACTTTTTTACAGGATTGCTATGGGAATTACAATAATAAAGTTTACAATAACGGAAAATGTATACTTTTTGCCTTTAAAATTATTGATTAAATTTTTTTTGATATAACCCCAACAAACTCATAATTAGACTCTGGCCCAAAGTACAATGTCCCCAGTTGGTATAACAAAACAGCCTAAAAGAATGATTTTGATATCACTTTCAGCCCTACACTTTAGTAATTTATGGTTTGTTCAACAAAGCAATTTAACAAGTTACTAACTACTATGTAGTCAAAAGTATCCGTGATTTATGGCTAAAAAGGACCGCAGGGATCACCTCATGCACCCAATCCTCTCATTTTTATAGGTAGATCTCTGAGACGTAACAAGATTAAACAGTGTCTTAAAGGATTGCATGTTAATTATAACTTTACCTTGACTGAACTCTGCTGTTGTCCATCATTTTTTTATTATTATGTACTGAGGAAATATGCATATTGTTTCCAGACCAATCATCTTCTTTAGGGAAGGATCCCTTTGTTGGAGACCTTCAGTAAAACTGGGTAGTCGCACCTACTTTCCTAGCATCTTTCTTTGTTGTTTAGTCATTTCAGTCATGTCTGGTTTTTCATGACCCCATTTGGGGTTTTTGGCAAAGATACTGGAGTGATTTTCCATTTCCTTTTCCAACTTATTTTACACATGAGGGAGGCAGCTAGGTGGTGCAGTGGATAGAGCACCAGTGCAGGAGTCAGGAGGACCTGAGTTCAAATCTCACCTCAGACACTTGACACTTACTAGCTGTGTGACCTTGGGCAAGTCACTTAACCCCAATTGCCTCATCCTGGGTCATGTCCAGTCATCCTGATGAATATCTGGTCACTGGATTCAGATGGCTCTGGAGGAGAAGTGAGACTGGTAACCTGCACAGCCCTCCCTCACTCAAAACAAAGTCAAGTGCAAGTCATGTCATTATTTCTCTGATGGCATGGTCTTCCTCAGCAACGAAGGATGAGCACACACACACACACACACACACACACACACACATACACACAAACACATACACACAGGGAAATTGAGGCAAACAGCATTAAGTGACTTTCCCAGGGTCACAGGATTAGCAAGTGTCTGAAGTCACATTTGAACTCAGGTCTTCCTACTCCAGGCCTGCCCTCTTTACCTAAAGGCCCTACATTTCTTAGGAAACCATTATGTGCCAGGCACTGTGGTGAGCACTGGAAGCAGAGATGGTGTGGAAATCCAGCCTCTCTGATTCTCAGACAAGTGTTTGTTCTACTTCCTTCAAGCTTGAGGATTCCAGAAGATGATGAAAACATACTATCTACCTCCTAACAGAGGTGATGAATTTGCATGTTTGTTTTTCTTTTCTCTTTTTTTTCCACATGGGAAGGGGATAGGAGGGAGAAAAATGAGATTTCTATTCATTAAAATAATAGATGGGGGGGGACCTACAGGCATGGAATGCTATGTACACTTTGAGGTAAGGTTAATTCTGTTGTTAATTCTGTTTAATTGTTTTACTTTGTTACAAGAGAGCACCAAGTGGTAATCTAGACATGTTTGTAACTTGAAACAAAACATGACAATAAAACTTAAAAATGGAAAGAGATTCTATGATTTCAGGAAGCTTGAAAAACTAAATTATCAACTTCCTCAGTCTCACATAAAAGAATTAATATCAGACCCTAGATCTCCTGTATACTCTTATGATTCCCTTTCTTATTTTCTTTGTAAACCACATATATCTCCCTGAATTATTGCGTGTCATTGAAACATGTAAGAGGCAGAACGGCATTGCGGGTAGAGTCAGCTTTGCAGTCAGGAAGGCCTGGAATCAAGTGTGACTCATGCTAGCTTTATAACTAAGGACAAGTCACCTATACTTTAAGGCCCCCCTGGAAAATTCTCTAAGACTATAAATTATACTACATAACTTCTGCCACAGAGGTAATAGATTTAAAATTCACAATGAGACATGTACATTTAGAAGTGGCCAGTGTAGGAATTTGTTTTCCTGGTCTATGCATATTTGTTATGAAGTTTTTATTTTATTGTTTCCTTGTGGAGGAAGAAGTCTGCACAACCATAATGTGTGTAAATAAATAAATATTGTCCCTACCCTCCATCCCCACAAAAACAAAAACAAACAAACAAAAAAAAATGTAACTTGTTAAGAGTTTCTAATCTGCTTTGAAAGAGTTTTCAATCGGAATTCTTTCAGTGAAATCATTTGATCATTCAGATCATTTGAATCAAACATTTTGCCCTCCTCTCCCACCAAACTTCTCTAGAGAGCTAATGTTACAAGTGAGTCTGTCTAACAAGCCCCCAACAGTGAGAAACATGCTCACTTTAAAGAAACAGCAATACCTGTTGCAAAATCAGGAAGGCTTTCATTAACCTTTACGTCCATTCCCCCTGAATGGAGGGGTAGCCTCCCCCGTAGGGTTACAGGAAGACTACAACACATGCAGGAAGATGGGGCTTCTTATACTGTTTTCTGAACTTTGGATCTCCCTTCCTCACACAGGTCCTTGGGCCTGTGCATTAGTTTCTGACCTCTAACCTGTTCATGCCAGGTCACAACCCTTATCACCTAGGAATGTGGACAACAGAACTTTCTTACTTCCCAGCTAAGAGCAAGAATCAAAACTTGTAAGAAATGTAATCATATTTTCTGGGCCTCGTTCTGACAGCACCTTCAGCTCAAACACAGACAGGCAAAAACAGAAAGACAGCAGAGGACCTGCTAGGGTAATTCATAAACTAGACAATTTATCTCTGAATGACTGAGAGTTGATCATCTATTGTTTGATTTCTTCAGCATTCATTCTCTGAACCAAAAAGAGAGTAGGGAAATACATGGGGACTACAGGCAAGGTTTAAAATTTTTATTGAGAGCTTTCATGACCCTTGGGCCTAAATTAAATTTTAGCAGTTTTGGACTGGTCCATAAATTCCTAGTATCCCAACACAACTACAAGTTTTGTCGTATGTAGTTTTTAGAGGCCAAGGCAGAGACTGAGTTACCAGATACAATCTACCTGCTATTTGGGAAAGTGAGTTCCAGAAAATTAGGAAGTCAGGCAGGGTCAAGCTGTTAACCTTGTCTGCTAGAAAAGGTGAAAGGGGTTATTCTCATCCCTGGTACAGCAAAACTTTCTGTCTCATTGTACACACGATTAATTTAAACACATACATTGCCATTCACATTTCCTCTCTCTAAAAAGCTATTAAAAAACACAATTTGAATTGAAAGTTTACATTTACCCTGCTAGAATTAATACTATTACACAAAAGTAGCTCAGGGACAGCTTTGGAGGCAGTCTTTTAAAAATAATAAATGTGTGTGAGTGTACTCTTCAGAACAAGGCTGAAGAGAGATTTAACTTTGCTTGTTGACTAGCCCTTTTCTAAGTTGGAGGAAAGGACGAATGGGAAAAGTGGTATGTTTTGTTTGTTCAAAAACTTTTTAATTTTATATAGTAAAAATGATCTATTTTGTATTTTGTAATGTTCTCTATATTTTCTTTGGTCCTAAATTCTTCCCTTATCCATAGATCTCAAAACTTTAAAAACTCAAGTTTTTAAGCTCAAAACTTAGAAATAAATGTTAAAAATTGCTTTAGCGTGTAATTGGGGGGGGGGGGGTGATATGTGTGTATTTAAATAGTTGTAAGTGACCATTACGCTTTTCTCTTTAGCCGAGATTACTCCTCTGTGCCTTTGCTAAGCCTCTCCTGCTCTCCAGCCTCACTCTGGATCTTGGCATAAATAAGTATAGTCAAGGTTCACCTTAATTTCTTCATCCTAAAGAGGTCTGTCTTTCTTGCTCTTCTCACCCAGATGTCCCCATCCCCATCCATACTTGTAATCACTGCTTCCTCACTCACATTTAAATTGTTTTATCTGAGGTTTGTCACTGGTCAAAATATACATAAATATTTATATATTTATTATTTATATTATATTTATATTTATATATATTTATATATATAAATAAATAAAAATATAAAATATATTTTTTACATAAAAAAAATTATGCCAATAAATCAACTGGATTTTGCTGATGATGTGTACAATAAAGACAGAAACGCAAGCAAGACTGATGAAAAACACTGATCTAGCTTAATTTTCCTTTCCCTTTTTTTCTGACAAATTCATTTGCATTCTAAGCCAGAGGGGATCTTGGGAGTATTTAATGCTAGATTAAGTTATAGTAGTTTTAGATAACAGAGGGCTTTGATCTCTTCAGGGATAAAGGTGTCCACAAGGAAAGACCTAACTTTATTAGCATTAAGATGCTGCCTGTTTTTTATTAGCTGAGTGTTAAGGCTATAGCTAAAGAGTTGCCAGCTACTACATGCTAGCACACTGAAGTTAAGATGACTTAGAGGGTCCAGAAGAGATAAGCCCAGAAGATAGTAGCAGGGAGCAACCTTTAGCAGACACACCAAGCAGCTGCTAGAGCAATTTTTGGATTAAACTAGATGACCAGCAGTCAGTCTGTACAGCAGTCATTATATACCCAGTAGCCTCATGAGAGCTATAATATATCCAGGAGATAGAGCACACCCAGTGGATAGTGTACCCAGTGAGAGATTTCTTGACATCGTCATAAAACATTTGTGGTCCTGAAGTGTTAGAGATAAACTGCCCCTCCACACATATTCTGCATGTATGTATGTTTCCTGAGTCATCCATATAGGTGCTCACTCTTCTCACTGATAGGATATATATCTGTGGAAGGTTGTGTCTTGGCTTTAGTAGGTGAAACGAGGAGGAAATATTATATTAAAGCTCTTCCCTACTCTGATATATCATCAAATATCTTTGCTTTGAATTATTTGTAGTTGTCAGCTCATTGTATAAAAAGGAAAAACATTGATGGGGGTTCATTCTTAGTGACTATTGAACCACAGAGCATATTCTGGAGGCTCCACGTGGGAATTGGCATGAACCTGGGTGTGTGTGTGTGTGTGTGTGTGTGTGTGTGTGTGTGTGTGTGTGTGTGTGTGTAACAGCAAGGACCCCAGCATCCACAGGAGGGCCGGGCATCACCAACCCTTGAGAACCATGTCTCATTAGAAGTTAAAAAAAGGTATGGGCCTCCCTACAAAACACATCTCCCCTAATCAGATTTCCCTTAATGGGAAGGACCATTAATGGGTGGGGAAGATCTTTAACTCTCATAATTACCATTACAATGTGTGAATACACACACATGCACATACAAATATGCATATATACACATGTGTGTATAGATGTATATGTCTGTGTGTGCATGCATGTATAGATGAATATATATATGCATATACATATACACACATATATCTATGTATAGCATTCTTTTAGTTATATGTATATGTTATCCTACCCCACCCGCTAGTAGAATATAAACTTCTTGAGGGTAGGGGGAAAAACAGTTTTCATTTTTGTTTTTGTATGTCCAGTACCTAGCATAGTGCTTTGCACAAAGGCACTTTACTGGATGGCATTGAATTAAATTCAGGGAACTATGCCTCAGTGCTGTATAGTCCTGTTGGACACTTTCTTTTGGTTGTCCCATAGACATCTCAAACTCAAAAGGGAATAATTTTTCCCCCTAAACATAATAAATTGCATAGCCCCTCAGGTCAGAAGCCTTGGAGTCATTGGAACCTCTTGATTCTCCCACATTCAATCACTTGCCATACCATGCTGAGTCTTCCTCCATGATGTTTCTCTCAGCTGCCCCTTTCTTTATGCCCCATAACCCCCACCCTAACTCAGGCTTCTGAACTCATCACTGTACTCTCCTAATTAGACTCCCTGCTTCCTTTCTGTCCTCTTCCTAGTCTCTCTCCCTCATGGCTACCAAACTGATATTCCTAAAACACTGGTCTTCCCATAGCAGTTGCCCTTTCTTGAGAAGCTAACAGGAAATGCATTCTTATGCTAGGCAATCTAAATCCATCCCACTTTTCATGTCACATTAATGACCACTGTCACATTAATCCCACATATATACTATATGTTCCAGCCAAGTTGGCTTACCTGCTGTTTCTTATACATAACATTCCATCTCTTTCCCCATGGCTTTTCGCAGGCTGTCTCGTATGACTGGGATGCTCTCCATTGTCCCTGCTCATCTCTAAATGGCTCAGTGGACACAGTGCTGGATCTGGATTTAGGAAAACCTGAATTTAAATATAATCACAGATACTTATTAGCTGTGTGACCTTGGGCAAATCACTTCACTTCTGTTTGCCTCAATTTCCTCATCTGTGTAATAAAGCATCTACCTCCCAGGGTTATTGCCAGGAATCAGTGGCTGACACAAATATATACTTATTTTCTTGTCAATCCCACCTCTTCTTATCCCTAGGTCATTTCCAGGCACCACTCATGTGCCGTCTCCTATAGAAGGCTTGTCTTATCATTGCCAGCTGTAAGGGCTACCCTTCCCCAAATATATACACCTGAATTGATTTTGCAGTTATGCTTTATTCACGTCTCTGCGCACACATTCTAGGGTAGAACATATGTGCCTTGAGGGCAGAAGACATTTTGTTTTAGCTTCTAGTCCTTAACATAGTCCTTTGCATACATTATTGATGATGTTATTATTAATAAATGCCTGTTTAATTGAGCTGAATCAACCCTAAGTGAGTAGGGGAATGGAAAGCAGCTGAATATTAAATTCATCAGCCCTGCGAGAGACAGGTGAGCTGAGTCAGCATCTGGGAAAAAATCCATATCTGAATAAGAGACACACATACATATTCTGAGAAGACATTGTCTTGAAAACAGACCTCTAGAACAACAATCAG
Source organism: Notamacropus eugenii (assembly GCF_028372415.1). Lineage (NCBI taxonomy): Eukaryota > Metazoa > Chordata > Mammalia > Diprotodontia > Macropodidae > Notamacropus > Notamacropus eugenii. The sequence goes on along the minus strand of NC_092877.1, from coordinate 165,422,468 downwards.
AAAAGTGCCGTTCTGTTGTTGCTTATGTCACTCTTGCTGGAATGACCTGGAGAAAGTCATTTATACTTTCACTGTCATGGGGGAGTAAAATCTGTCAACTTGTCCTTGTCCTAGGAGAGGTGGAACCTGTTTTGAGTTGTGTCCATGTGAATAAAAGATTGTTATAAATCTCTAACAAGTATCTGCAGAAGGAATAGGCAGAGTGTGAATAGTGTAACCTAAGACAGGGTTTCCAAAAATTAATTTGCAGTCATTTTAAGTGTGCTCCCTCCTCAAGCCATGTTCAATTGGATATTTGCAATAAAATAAATCTTCACATAGATTACCTTAGGGTTCTGAGCAAGACCCCAGAGCACTCTGAATGTAGGCATCTCTTCATTACTTTACCCTCATCTAGGTGTGGCATAGGATATGAACATCCCCCATCCAGAAGCTCAGTTAGAAGAGTAAAATATGGCATTTCATTGTTGTAGGCAATCATTTTCCCATTCAGCCACCTCTACAATACTGATTTGAGTATTTTTTCATGTATTTTTTTCATGGGAGTCACAAGTTCACTTTCTTCTTCTAACTATATAATTATGAGAGCTCTCAAAATAGTGACAGTATTCGTGGGCTCAGTACTCTCATTTTGCAAGTTGCTTTGCTTCTCTGTAACCTGTAAGCTCATCAATAAAGGGAGTTTACTTTGATTTTTTGAAAGCCCATTCTTGTTTTTGTAACTACTGTTTCAGGCATTCCCTCTCCATGCAAAGGACCCAGGTGTATTTTGGGATTTTTCACTTCTTTGGCAAGGGAATCCAGAAACTTTATGTGTGACATCAGTAAATATATTCAACTAAGTCCTGATTAGCGTGAATGACAAATCCCCTGAAATCACATGTATTCAGATTCATAGTATTTGAAGTTATAATTGTGTAAAATATGGTATCCTGTTCCAGCCTAATGGAAATATACATTGCAAATTTGGATAATGCAGCCACTTCAGGAGATTAGTTATGTGTGCTAATCGGAATTTAGCTGTTTTCTCCTTGTAACCCACCCAGGTCATCGGTTTTAAAAAACAAACAGATTTATCTATAGGTCAGTAACATAAAAAATAACTCATACCAGAGTCAATAGCAATCTTTTCCCCAAAGTTAATAGTGATTATAATAATAGCATTTACCTAGTGCCTCCCAGAAACTACTAAGTCCTTTACCAATATTATCTCATTTGATCCTCACAAAAACCAGAGGCAAACAGGTTAAATGACCTACCCAAGATCAGACATTCAATAATTGTTTGGAGTCAGTTTTGAACTCAAATCATCCTGACTCTAGGTGTTGTGTTTCCATCTACTTCATCCTCTAGTTGCCTGTGGTATCATGAAGAAGAATTGACTTTGGAGCTGGGGAACATCTTTGTCAGTCTCCAGATCTTGTTGGTTCTTCGTCTGATTATTTTTCAAGTTCTCCCCTTTTGTCCAGCCTCCAATGATAGCGATTGATAGTGAGATTTTTGAATAATTTTTTTAAAAAAGGAATCATGTAATGATTTATTTAAATGATTTAAAATCATTTATTTTTATTGTAGATATAAACATATACTTTTAAGTTTGTAAAGTTATTTCCTTTTAGAACCCTCCTTATTGTATCATTTTTGATATGTCAGTGTCTTCCACTCTACACTGACAACTCTTCCAGTGTTCAAATTCATTAATTTCAGTGAACGCATTAATCACTCGCTCTTTATAGGGCATAATGCAAGAGGCTGGTGATTCAAGGACAAAGCAAATAGATTCCTATCCTATAGGACCTTCCAGTCTTACATTCAACCTCTAAACAAGGTTGAGTTTCTCTAATTTATGTAGTATGTTAGCAACATGGACAATTTTTAACAGAGGGGAGTGTCATAGAGGGGACAAATCCAAAATGAAATGATCAATAAGAAGAGTCCTAAAATCAAATCATTCTACCAATTTAAAAACTACATATTTGCATGTAGAGTAAAATTTTCTTAACTTTAAATTTAATTAAAAATTTTAAGTCCTTTTTTATGTTTTTTTCATAACTTTTTAAAATGAGGTTCAGTTTCCTTCAATACTATGGAAGACATGGGTTAGAAATGAACAGCTCATTCCAGTACTTGCAGTGGTTACTCAACAGGCATTGCAATTGTTAGCTATAATTTGATAATGTAAAAAATGTAAATCCTTAGCGTGAATTTATACATACAAAGGAATTTGAAACAAACATGTATTTTCAGGATGTTCTGTTGATAAGGCATCCATAGACCAAGATTCTGGTTCTCCCTCTATAAGTGACTAGAAGAATTCCCTACCAAAATGAAGAGTTTTGTAGGTAAGAGTGAACTGCCTTTCCAAATATATATATTCCCACCCCAACCCCTATACCAGGAACCTCTGCCCCCTGAGAATTCAAAGGGAAGCTTGATTATTGGAAGTGAACCCAAGGTCCTTGGAGAATTATTTAGTTTAGAGAGGATTCTGACTTTAGGCAGTTCTCTTCACCATTGTTGGTCTCATTTTCACCTTATGGTAAATGGGGACGTTGCTGTTTCTCTCACAGAGTTGTTAGGAGAATGAGTTATAACGTCAGCAAATGCTTTTAGCTGCTTTGCGAGAGGTGCTCTATAAACACACGTTGTTATTATTGCTCGTTTCCTTTGTTACTCCAGCAAATGAAAAATTCCCTCCCCTACATATTCATGAAGCACATCAATTTAATTTATAGATTCTAGAACCAAGTCCCTAGTGGTTATTATTTCAGTGAAGTTGGTTGTTAAGGGACTATCCAATCCACTCGGCCATTCTTTGTGGAAGCTGTGTAAAAAATATCCCAAAAAGGAAAATAAGAAGTAGCTATTTAAACACTTTCCAGCTTGTATTAGTTTTTTTGTTGCCTTCATATCAGATCCAGTGTTAAAGTCTTGGCTTAGGGGATTAAAGAAAAAAAACAAGCAAACTATGAAATGTGGGATTTAATTTGAGTGAGAACGTTATATAGTTTTGTTTTGTTTTTTTAATTTAAAGGGAATTGTGTAGAGGAAAAATAATCGAAAACTAATTCTTTTACTTTTTGTGGACAGTATGAACAGAAAGGAAGAGTATCTTTCCTGTTGGGCTATATCTTCCTATTGAAAACAAGTTATTTATAATTGATGAATTTCTTGTTCATGTCTAGCTAAAAATTAGTAAGTGGTAAATTGAATTATCAGAGTATAAAACGAGATTAAAAATAATAAAGCCCATTATTCCTAATGAAACAGAATTGCCTCAGCTGTATATGAGTCTTTTCTCTTGCTTATCATTTGACTTTTACAACCAATGGAAACAACAGAGTGGATGAAGAATCTTCAGCTTTCTCACTGCCTGCCATATGCATTTTAAACTCCTTAACCTAGAATTCAAAATCCTCAACCAACTGGCTACAATCTAACTTTTCCCTGATTATTTTTTGTTTTCCGCCTCTCATACACTGTGCTCTAGTAAAAATGGTCCATTTACTCTTCCCTTGAAATATTCCATGCTTTTTATTCATGCAATTCTGTGAACTCAGAATGACCCCTTTCCAAGAATTCATCTTTTAAAGACAAGCTCAAAATGCCACGTCCATGAGGGATCCTTTGATTCCCACCAGGCAGTAGTATTCTTTAACTCATCTGACCTGGTTTTTATTTCCCCCTGTGGCTAGCCTGGTGCTCTGTACATAGCAGAAATACATAGAAGAAAAAGGATTTATGCTTACTATATACAAAACTCTGTACTCAAAGCTGGGTATACAAATAGAAATGCAAGATATCCTTCGCTCCCAAACAACTCACATTCTGGTTAGGAGCATCTTGGGGTATGTGTGATGTGTGTTTATCTCTCTGCCTCTCTCTCTATCTCTGTCTCTGTCTGTCTGTCTGTCTGTCTGTCTGTCTGTCTGTCTGTCTCTCTCTCTCTCTCTCTCTCTCTCTCTCTCTCTGTTTCTTTCTCTTTATATGTGAGGTTTCACCTACAAGTCTGATGGAAAGACCCTGGGGTCCTCTGGAAAAGCTGAGGACAATGCATCTTATTTCATGTCTTTTCCACTGATCAAAGTCATATCCTTTTCTGATGCTGAACAATTTGATGAGGCATTGGTGAACTTTGTCCAGATCTTTAGAAACTGAGACTGCTAAGGAGGCAGGGCAGAAGCAGTTATTAGGTCCACATCTCCAAAAGAATTGTTTCTTTAAGTAATGGTTGGGGTGGGTGGGGAAGAAGGGGGTAGATCTGAAGCAGGATCACTGGTCTGCAGCATTACTGTTCCTGGGACTCTTGAACATACCTATTCATTCATAATAGTTTTAATTTTATGTTGGTCATGGAAGAAGTGGTAGGCTCCTTCTCAAGGGTTGTCTCCCCTCAGTTATGATTACCAGCAAGATCAGTGGTAAGGAATATGGAGTTACAGCAGTGAGGAACATTGTTGTTCACAGAACTCATAGGTTCAAAATCCTGGTCTTTCTCCACCCATGTCCAAGGGCAGGTAGGGTCAAAATGGCAATGGTTTGACTTGACTGATACATGATACTTTCTATTTTCCCCTCAGGGAGCCTTGCTTCTTCAGCTCCTCTGAATTATTTGATTTTTTTTTTCAATTAGAAAGCATTTATTAAGTGCTTATGGTTTGCCTAGCACAGTGCTATGAACAGGGTGTCAGTGGTGCTGAAGATTTGGAGGTATGAGTTGTCCACTATATTGTGCCCAGCTCACGTGTAAATACGGAGCTAGCATTTATATAGTGCTTTAGGCTTGCAAAGCACTTTTTTTAAAATTTATTTATTTTAGTTTTCAGCATTCATTTCCAAAAAAATTTTGGGGTTCCAAATTTTCTCCCCATTTCTCCCCTCCCCCACCCCAAAACGGCAAGCATTCTAATTACCCCCATCACCAATCCACCCTCCCTTCTAACATCCCTCCCTTCCTTTATCCCCATCTTCTCTTTTGTCCTGTAGGGCAAGATAAATTTCTATACCCTATTACTTGTATTTCTTATTTCCTAATTGCAAGAACAATACTCAACAGTTGTTCCTAAAACTTTGAGTTCCAACTTCTCAGTTCCTCCAAGGTGGCACAATCCAGCATGTACACTGATCTGGAAGCAGGGAGAGATTTTTGTGTCCAATCTTAGCAGTTACCTCTCCACAGCCACCTGGCCTCCAGTTCCACCAAGTCAGCACTGGGAGCTGATTTTCAGATAAGCTGGATGGGCAGGGTCACCATTCAGTGTGAGACAAAGACCAGCTCCCCCAGGGCCTCCACACAGGGCAGAGGCAAGACTCAGCTCCTCAGTGCCCCCAGGGGTTTTACGATCCAACAATGGATGCAGGCTGACTAAGAACTGCTGTTGTCTGCCCTATGTGGCCTCTGCAGCAGCTGCCTAAGGCCAGAGCTATGGGAAGGCCCTTCTCCCTTCCTGACCAGCTGAAAAAACCCTGTCACTGACCTTTGGGGCCTATGGGTTGAGAGATCTGAGGACCCGCTGCTGCGGCTGGGGATTATGCCCCTGAGGTGTCCTCCTGCCAGAGTCATGTAGTACACACAGCCAACGCTGGGCTGGGCTCTGCGCTCCATGACCAGTGCAACTGACGTTTCCCGTGGGCCTTTCAGGTCACCCTGGGCTGGAAAGCTCTTCCGCTCTGTTGTTCTCCACTTCTGTTGCTCTAAAATTTGTTGAGAGTCCCTCTCTACAGGTATTTTATGGGCTGTGTGGGGAGACCCTGCGTATGTGTGTCTTTCTACTCCACTGTCTTTGCTCCGCCCCCTGAATTATTTGATTTTTTTAGAATGAAATCAATAGTTATTGGTTGGTTGGTAGAAATAAATGAATGAATTACTGACTAATTGAACAAGTCTGCAGATGAACTGTAACTGTTAGTTTATTTCTGATTGGCCAAATTATCTCTTTTTTCTGTAACAGAAAAGGCATCTTTATTGTTTACTTTATAATTTTATAAATATTGACTCATTTATTAAAGTATTTACTGTTAAGGTATTTACTTTATAACTTTAATGACATTTTGAAGTATTTACTTTATAACTATAAGTACTGACTCATTATAATTCTAAGAACTTTGTAAATATAAGGTATGAGAGAGATTCTTATGATGGCCTGAGCCTTGAGAAGTAAAAATCAATAACAAAAAAAGAACAAATCTCTTTTAGGAGCAATTCATTCAAATCAATCAAGTTCCTTGCAAATCTAAACTTTATTTCACTTTCCTTATCTACAAATTGGGGAGACATCATAGCATATGTATTATGCTTGATTTGGCGTCAGAAAGACCTAGACTCAAATCCCACACCAGTTCAATGACTATGGTCATACCAAATACCTGCTCTGTCTTGGTTTTTCCATCAATAAAATGGAGGTAATAATTGTGAGGCACAAATGAAATCACATATGTAAAATATTTTGAATTTTTCATAAAGTGCTCTGTAAATACCACTTGTCATTATCTCTGAGATCCTTTCTATCCCTAAATTTCTATGACTTTATAAAATTTGAAGTGTGTCATAATTGTATAATAATATATTCAGGCCTTGAGAGATGAAATTTCCCAGTAAGAATACCATGTACTTTCAGTGACAAATGATTTCCTAAAACCTTAGCAGTTGCTGGTTCATAGCATCAAAAATGAGTCTTTGATATGTAAAAAAAATTAAAAGAGAGAATTATATATAAAACATGCAGATTGAAAAGACAGGTTATTATTTAAGGTCCACTGGTCCTTCTCTTTGTCCTGAGGATGTCGCAGTTTTCAGCCATCTAAGGCCCAGTTTTACAAAGGTACCCATTTTATTCATCACAGCATTCAGTTTCTAATTTGAACACATTTTAAAGAGTAATTACTGCTTTCAAATGGTATTCTGATGAAACAAGGAGATAGGGAAAACTGCTTGGTCAGTCGGGTAGAGAAGTCATCTTAGGGAGAGAAAATGAAAGCCTGAAACTATAACACAGAGAGGCATACTAGAGGTGCTTTGTCCATCTGGGTAGGGAGACAAAAGTCATATGGAAAACTTAAGATTGTCTTGGGTAAAATTGAAGCTCCTTGAAGTGAGTCTATTTTAGTTTTTGACTTGATTTCCCCAAGACCTAGAAAAATATGGTACATTTTTTTTTATACTGTGAGATGTACATTTTATTCAAAAGTTTAAATATTCTTCACACAGTAGACAGATTTTCCAACTAAAGTTCTTGTATAGCGTGCTCAGACAAGTAAAGTTGAAGGCTGAATGGCAGATGCAGACTCCTCATCAGTGCTCTTCTGCCAGTTTTTCGGCTTTTGTCACAGCTTCTTCAATGGGTCTGACCATATAGAAGGCCTGTTCTGGGAGATGGCCATACTGACCTGCCAAGATTTGCTGGAATCCCTTAATAGTTTCTTTCAAGGGTACCAACTTCCTCATGTGTCCTGTGAATACCTCAGCAACCTGGAATGGCTATGACAAGAAAGTCTGGATTTTCTGGTCTGAGACACTGTCAACTTGTCTTCTTCAGACAACTTATCCATACCAAGGATAGCAATGATGTCCTGGAGGGACTTATAGTCCTGCAGAATCTTTTGCACACCTCGGGCAACATCATAGTGCTCATTGCCAACAATGTTGGGGTCCATGATCCGGAAAGTGGAGTCCAGAGGATCCACTGCAGGGTAAATGCCCAGTTCAGCAATAGCCCAGGACAGCATAGTGGTAGCATCCAAGTGGGAAAAGGTGGTGGCAGGAGCAGGGTCAGTCAGGTCATCAGCAGGGACATAGATGGCTTGCACAGGGGTGATAGAAACTTTCTTGGTTGTGGTAATTCTTTCCTGAATGATGCCCATATCAGTGGCCAAAGTGGGTTGGTAACCGACAGCAGAGGGGATTCAGCCTAGTAAAGCAGACACCTCTGAGCCAGTCTGAGTGAATCGGAAGATATTATCAATGAAGAGCAATACATCCTGACTGTCTTGATCTCTGAAGTATTCAGCCACAGTGAGGCCAGTCAAGGCTACCTGAGCTTGAGTGCCAGGTGGTTCATTCATTTGGCTATATACCAATGCTATCTTGGAAGTGGCATCCTTCAGACTGATGACACCAGACTCAATCATCTTGTGGTACAAGTCATTGCCTTCTCAAGTCCATTCACCAACACCAGCAAACACAGAATAACCACCATGGGCCTTGGTAACATTGTTGATTAGTTCCATAATCAATACCGTCTTTTCCACACCAGCACCACCAAAAAGACCCGTTATGCCACGCTTGGCATATGGGGCCAAAAGATCCACAACTGTGATGCCAGTGACCAGAATTTCTTGCTCTACACTCATCTCTATGAATTTAGGAGCCTCAGCATGAATAGCAGCACACTGTTGGGTTTTGATTGGACCCCTTTCAGCGACAGGCTCTCCAATCACATTCATGACTGTTCCTAAGGTCTCAGGGCCCACTGGAATTTTGACTGGGGCTCCAGAATCCAGGAGCTTCTGCCCTCTGACCACTCCTTCCATACCACCCATAGCAACGGCCCGGACTGTGCTCTCCCCCAGATGTTGGGAGACCTCCAGAACCAGCCTGGTCTTCCTGTCCTGCACTTCGAGGGCATTGAGGATGGGAGGGAGCCCCTCATGGAACTGCACATCCACCACTACCCCAATGACTGGCCTCCCCGCTCTTGGGGCTGGGGATGTCCGGGCGGCATAGTCCAGGCCGCATAATCCTGGCCAGCTGCATCGCGGCCGAGGCCAAGGCAGCTGCAGCGCGGCTCCACAACCCCAGCATGGAGGAGTCTGGGGAGAGACTGAGCTGAAGTAGGGTACATTTTTAAAGGTAGGTGTTTCATAAGTGCTTGTTGCATTTATTTTAATGGGAGATTGCTAACGATCATGACACAAAAGGAGCATTTTGTTGTTTTTGTGAGGGCCAACTCTTTGTGGCCACATTTGAGATTTTCTTGGCAGAGATACTAGAGTGTTTGCTGCTTCCTTCTCCAGCTCATTTTACAGATGAAGAAACTGAGGCCAGTGAGGCTAAGTGACTTACTCAGCCTGGCACAGCTGTGAAGTGTGAAACCAGACCTGCCCTCAGGAAGGAGAGAGTCTTCCTGATTTCAAGCCTGTCCCTGTTCAGGCACCACCTCCCGCCCAAAAGGGACAAGTTTTGAGGGGAAATGAAAACCTGACCTTGGGAGGTAGATGCTATCATTAGTCTCATTTACAGATAAGAAAACAGAGAAAAAAAGAAAAGCAAGGCAGCCCAGGTTCACACCCCTAGTAAGCACCTGATCTGAACTCAGATTTTCCTGACTCTAGCTCCTGCTTCTACTATGCCTTCTAGCTGCCTGTGCTTAATGATTGACTGATTAAGTACCAAGTCAGTCCCCATTAGATGTTTTAAAGTATTTTGAATTACTGGATGGCTCAGACCTACAGCATTTAATATAATCGGTTCAGACTTGGAATATTTTGTTGGCCTGAATGGTTATTATATTATTATCTCTTCTTCATCTGCATATTGCTAATCTCTTCTCAATTCTCCTTCTCAATGCGCAAGTTTTGTGTATAATTCTCTCTCTTTTTTAATATTAAAAGCTTGTTTTTTTATATTATAATCCAGCAATAGCCAAGGCTTCAGAAAATGATTTGCCGCTGAAAGTAGGTGATAATGTTATAAGAAATTTCACCTTGCAAGGCCTGAATATGTTGTTATGCAATTATAAAGCACTTCAAATTTTATAGTTATAGAATTTTAGGGTTGGAAGGGATCTCAGAGATAACAATAATGAGATAACTAATTATATTAGCTAATATTTCCTAGTTTAGTACCATTTTCCTCTGTTTCAACACAGTACCTACTAACTGCAGAGCATGTAGAAGGCAGGACAGATATGGATGAAAAAATCCAAGACTGCCTCAAAGTGCTGATTGTGCTTGGGACCTTTGACCCTTAGCCTGGTCTACAAAGTGTCATAAATAATAGGTTGTCCTAATTTTTATCTATTATACTCTTTTTTTCTTCACTTTCCAGTCTGTCTTTAAAAATAGGTTGAGTAATTATGGCTCAGTATTCATTGTGCATCATTTTATTCTGTTTTTCTTTATTCCCCAAAATGAAAGATGATTGTCATAAAAGCCTGACTTTATGTGATCCCACTTAATATTTATTTCCTCCAGGTAACATTATTTCAACTTACCCTAATTACTTCTTCTGATCATTCTACTTTGTAAATGTTTGTATTCTGGAAGAGATAATGATAAAGCAGATAAATCAGGATAGAAAATTATCAAGAAAATGATCAACTCCATTAATGATCTAAGACTAATTTAATGACCACAGATGTGATTGTCAACAGTAATAATGGTTTATATTTGAAGATAGTCCAGGTTTGGTAAGCTACTTCATTTGCATTGGAGTGAGGAAGTCATCATTCTTAGAAAATATAAACAAAGTTGTTTATGCAATTTGTTGATCTTTATTTTCCAAGTCCCTTACATGCTTGGACACAACACTTGGCAGGGCTTCTCCAAGATGATAAAAGAATGAGCCCACAAATATGACTTTATTTACTTTCTTTCTGCTTTGTACTCTAGCAACATACCAAGAGAAATATTACTTAGGGAGCAAAAGGAGAGAGGGAGGAAGGTATAATATTTTCCATGTCCAAGTTTACAGATCAACTGACATCTTTCCATAGACCTCATAGAAATCTATGAACCCCAGGTTAAGAGCACCTGGTTTACACAGATCTGTAGTACTGGCATGCCCTGGGATTTATCCCAGAGCATCCTTGCATTTCTTCCTTCAGTGGTATTGTAGACAGGTGAGTTCACACAAGGAACCCTTTCTGTGCCTTTCTCTTGAGGCAGTGTGGTGCAGGGGAAAATATGCTGAATTTGGAATCAAATAGCCTGAGGGTTGTACCCTGGTTCTACCACTGGTTAGACTTGGCAAGGCTGTTAACCTCTTTGGTTTCTTCATCTCTAAAATGAGGCGGTTGCTCCTCCAAGGGCCCATCTAGCTCCAAATCTATGCCCTTGTGACCAATCCTTGTGTATTAATTCGTAGATAGAGGTACCATCTCCACACTTTAGTTTGACAAGAGAGTAGAATTGTATTTTGAGATGCCAAGATGCAAACGATATGCCCAGAATCAACATGTGAGCAGCAGATTTTAAATTATAGTCTTATTTCCACTGCTATTATAGGACATTTCAGAAGACAACATGACCATCATCTATAGCAGAGGGGTCTTAACCTGGTGTCCATAGACCTCCTCCCTCACACCCAACAAGTCCATCAGATCCATTGATAAATTTCAAAGGGTCTGTGAAGTAGGATGATGGGAAAGTACATTCTTATCTTTACCTTCTAATCAGAATTTATCACTTCCTTTGCTTACTTAAAAACATGCTTCTGAGACTTCCAAAGGGACCTATGATGTACACACACAAAAAAGGTCAAGAATCTCCAGTTTATGGATATATAAAATTTAAGTGAACCTGAGCTTTTGATGGAGATGGACCCTTTCTTCAGTCCAGCTCACTTTGCATTCTCCTTGTATCCCTCTCACTTCAGAATTTAAGGTAGCACATGGTTTCTACCCTGAGTCCATAAGTACTCATGCGTTGGCTTGAAAGCATGTAGCATACATTAGCCCTAGATGTAGTTTTTGCTACACTGGGCCTAAAAATGCTAGTTATCATCCTGATTTGGGCTATTGTTACCTCTGGCCTTCCTACTTCCACTGTGTCCCCTCTCTGAACCATTCTTCACTGCTCTGAATGTCATCTTCCAAGGGCATGGGTCTGACCAAGTCACTCCAATGCTTAAAAAATTTTGTCTGTAGGGTAAAACACAAACTTTTCAGATTGGTGTTTAAGGACCTCTACTTCCTTGCACTAACCTACCTTACAGATATATTTCATACTACTCCTTTCCATGCACCTGTGTTCCAGCCCAACTAGACTCTATTAAATCTAGCAGTACCTCTCCTGTCTCTGTGTCACCACCCAGGCTTCCCAGCATGCATGGAATGCTCCATCTCTAAGAATTCTTATCTGCAAGGTTCTGCTCAGATTACTCTGTTGTCCAAGAAGCCTTCCCTGACTCTACACCAGCAAGGTTATTAATTCTCTTTCCTTCAAATGTCTTTTGTTTACTTATTTGTATGCATTTTCTATCGCCACACCCAAACTCTCCCCACACCCCCTCAGCCAAGAGATAGAAGGCTGTTGGAAGACAAGTTGTTGTATTTTTAATTTCTGTATCCCTAGTGGAAGAGTCAGCAACTCTTACTGTACACAAGCCCAACCTTAGAGTTAGCAAGAGCAGATCCAAGCCCTGTCTTTGATACATACTGGTTGTACGACACTGGGCAAATCGGTGAATTTCTCTGCATTCTGGCAGCTCTCTAACCATGTGCTGATATGTGTAGGTGGAGAAATTTTCCTCACTGGAAATTCTCTAAAGTAATGTTGGGTAAAAAAATCCCATTGCGTACCACAGTGCCCAGCATACAGCATGTTTAATAAATGTTTAATAAATACTTTCTGTATTGAATTAAATTGAAAGACATCCTATAAAAAACAATTGGTAATAAGCAATTTAATGAAGAACTAGGGGGATAAAAGTATGCAATTAAGGGGAAAAAAGAATATATATAAAAGTTTGAGTACATCATTTAAATGTGTATCACACATTATTTGAACTTTTTGGGAAGTACCAATGTAGCATTCATGGAAGCCCCACCCCCTTCCCTTACTCAAAAATTTTATTTTTGTTTTCTATGCAGTAGATGCTTCATCTAAAAGATCAACATAATCCATCCTGACAATCCCACAGAAAGCTTACATAGGACTGACCACAAGGGGTGTAGTCTCATGCTGATTGATCAATCTCAGGTTTTATTCTCTCTTTCCAGTCAATTCTTCAATGCCTTCCTAGCATTTTAGATGTAATTACAAACATCTGGTACCACTGATTTCCCATCCTTCCCCTTAGTTTTGCAGTGTTATCATTCAAGTTCCAGACATTCAGCTTAGAAGCTGACTTTTATTGCTCATTTAACAGCAACAAGGCAACTATGAGTGCAATTTGAATACTGGGGAGCACATGCTTTCCACCAGCCTAGAGGCAAAACAGACACAGAGGTACTTTTCTAATTTCTTTCTTGGGAAATACAAATACATTCCCCTAGAACATATTATTTTTGATCTGCCTTTCTGTTTTCTCCCACTGGGGAGAAGTGAACAGGCTATTTGAGTATGAATTTTTAAAATGCTATCTTCTATTTCTTTTCATTTGATCCTATCACCCACATGGATGTGTTAATTATTAAGCAAATGGAGTTCCTATAGCTTTCTTCTAAGGCATGTCATTGGGGGTTAATGAAGTAACACTGTGCAGGTGCATTCCTGGCCTACTTCAGTGGTTGTTCCAAAAGTTTATAGTCTATCGTGCTTAGCACATGAAGCAGAAATCGAGTTGCACACATATTCCTAACTTTTGATGTCTTTAAAGAAGCATTGTATGAAGATTTAATAGATTCTGGAGCCAACATGGCATCAGGGATGGAGGACTAGGCTCAACACCAGAAAGGCCTGGGTTTCAGTCATGCTTCTGATGGACAGAGGTTGTGTGACAGTGGGCAAGTCATTTAGCCTTAACCCTCAGGAATCAAACCCCTCGAGGAAGACTTTAAATCTGTGAATCACAGATATTGCCAGAGTTGCTATTTCAGTGACAGAAATGTATGATTCATCTCACTTTAATTTTGAATATTCTCCTCATGGTCTGCTATCAAATAAGAATCTTTTTAACTCCAGCAGGACATTATCTCTTAAAGAAGGATTTACCCAATCAAGTAATAAAGATGATGAATTTTAAGGCCATCCCATTTCCAAACGGGAATATTTTTACTATAGATGCCTTAATTTGAAGACTATCAAGATTCTTTTGAAACCTGCTTTTATCAAAGACACTTCTTTATCAAAGGGAAATGTTGGATCTCCTTCTTAAATCTGAATTAGAACAAGGCCTTTGAAGAGGGCCATGAATGCTTAAAAAGACAAAGGGGTCAATAATAATTTTTAAATTAATTTTTATTCATCTTTTCTTCTAATACTTGTCATCAAACTATTTTCTTGATTAATTAAAGGAGAAATAGTTTATTAGCATGAATTTAAAATAAGTGCTGCACAAAGAGAAATGAAGAGGGGCATTGTGGCTACACATGGAATATGAAACACAACAAATAAAGAACTATAAAGAAGAACCAGAGTAAAGGATGTCATCAAAGATTTCTTGTATGATCCAAAAAAGATATGGGCTATGTTTGTAACTGAAATTAGGAATAACCAAGAGGCAAGAGTTGCCCTGGTTTGACAAGTAAAGTAATTATCATCTACAGCCTTGGAGGGGGTCCTCCACATTGAAGAGCTCACAGATCCATTTGACTATATGAGCATAAATGTTTCCAAACATTCTAATTAATATTTTTTCCCTGACCAACATAATTTGAAAAGATTCTTTTTTCTCTTTGAAAGGTGATTTTGCTCTTCAGTTGACTTTTTATAAGGACTATTTGGGAAATTCTCCCTCTATCTCCCTTATCCAATAGAGCAGTCCTTTGGGGCAGGAGATTGGGAATATTCATAAAAGTTTAATTTTCCTCTTTCAAATTTTCCTTCAACAAATAGTGAATTTAGAGGAAGAATAAAAATGATAAGCATGTGTGTAGTATTTTGAGTTTGGAAGCATATTTGCATATATTTTCTTCTTTCCCCCTCTCCTGGGAAATTGGGGAGGCAAAAATTATTATCCTTTTTTTGTAGTTAGCAAAACTGAGGTTTAGTGCCATGATCAAGATCATAGAACTAGTAAGTGAAAGAGTGCAAAAGACTTTTCTTACTCTTAATTCAGTGTATTTTCAACCCTCCATACCATTCTGTCTTTCTTTAAAGATGAATCATTTGCCAAGATAGGCAACTGCCTGAATAAACAGTAGCAGAGACAATTCTGTGATCTCCCTGTAACTGTTATTGGGAATCTAGTGCTTTTTGGTTTCTATGAGGCATGATGTTTACAATTAGTTCAGTCATTTTGTAGGTTTGTTTTCCATTCCAAACGCCTGCTAAACTAATCAGATTTTTGTATGTAACACAGTTATGTGAATTGGAGCAATTTATGTGTTCAAACACGGTAGATCTAATACAAGTTGAGTTTCTGTTCTTTAATCTTAATTTATTTTGCATTCAGTTGACAACAAGAGGTGTGGTAAAAGTCACACCTAGAAGTCTTTAGCCCTATCAGGAAGGCAAAAATTATGACAAGCACCAAGAATGTCAGTGTATTTTAGAAGAACTAAAGTCACCATCATCACATTGATAACAATATTAACAGTGTACCCTTATGTAGAGCTTTATAGGGAACAAAGCATAGTCCTTCCAAAACTAGTGAAATGGGTCTTAGGAATATTATCAACCCCATTTTACATATCTTAGAGTCAAAGATTTCCGTTAGAGTCAACCTTCTGTAACACCAATCATAGCAGCATGCCTGAGGACTGCTGCTGTGAATGATTTCAGGGGTCTAATCGCATAGTATAATGAACTCTGTGTTCAGCAATAAACTAAACGTTGTTCAATAAAGTAAAGCATAATATTCATAGCAACATCCTTAATCAATACCAAGTGTCCAAGTAAAGTCCTTTTTCATCTTTACTAGAGGTTGACTTCCAAGTCCCATGACTCTTCCTCTGTGGACTGACTACTCCTGACTCTCGCCTATATTCACATGTAGGCAACTCTCCACTCCTGTTCCATGTCTCAGCTCAGGGGGACTGCTCCACTCCACAGCTTCTGCCTCTGGGAAAATAAAGCTCAACAGGAAAATCTTGTTGACACATACCACCAGCACCTTCATCTCAATTCACCTCCAAAGTCCAGAGGCTCTGTTTTAACAGCTCAGTTTACTTTAACAGCTCTCAAAAGGGGCTTAACCTCATGGGCATGTTTCTGCCCTACATGTATTTTTAAAGTTTGGAGGCTCCTCCAGCAAGACTCTGCCATCAGAGGTCTCCTCTTTGCTATCTTCTTCTCAAGGCTGCCTCACCCCTTCAATGCTGGCTCTCTTCATGTCTGCTTTCTCAACACCAGCCCTCTCTTTACATACGGTTTTACTCAGTATCTGATTGGCTAGAACCCACATACATATATCTGATTGGTTAAAACTCAATCCAGAAAAACTACAAAGATCCTATTTTGCTTGCTGTTCTACTTTCCTGTTCCACCTTGTAATGTGGAGGTGATCTTCTATTCTGAAAGAATGCACTGTGGTAGTCAGTCCTACCAAGGTGGTAAGACTTTGGGTATGGGATCAGAAATGGATGATGTTGGTTGTCCAAGCACTGAAATGGTTAAATTCTGAGACTCTCAGCTACAATTTGGGATCGGAATCAGTCACTTAGTTGACAATCATTTATTTTTTTAAGTGTTAACTGTGTGCCAGGCACTGAGGATTCAAAGTAAAGGAAAACAGGTATAATCTATATCAGATTACTTGCCCTCTTGGGGAGGGGGTAAAAGAAGGGAAGAAGGAGGGAGAAAAATTTGGAACTCAGAATCTTATAAAAAATGAATGTTGAAAACTATTTTTATATGTAACTGGAAAAAATTTACAAATAAAATAAAATGACTAAACAGTAAAAAAAAAAAAAAGTAAAGCAAAAAATAAGTTTCTTGTATTCAAGGAATTTTTTTTTTTAATGGGGGTGATAATGTGCCAAAAATTGTACATACAAGATATATCTAGTATACATAATAGGTCACCTTTTAGGAAGCCATTAGCAGGAAGGGAACTGGGGAAAGCTCCTATAGAAGATAAGATTTAAGTTGAGTTTTGAAGGAAAGCAGGGTTTGATAGATCTACTCCTGGTAGATTTCCACTAAGTGGGCTTTGTGATCAGAACTAGTAGACAGAACTGATGAAATTAAAAATTCTTAGCATTTGGAAAGTAAGAATAAATAATAAAATTTCAGAGCAAGAAGCAGTCAGAGATCAGATAGTCTATGCTAGTCATTTTATAGGAATTTAAATTCTAACCCACCTAATTTTCATAATTTGTCTAAAGTCACAAACCAAAATCTGTAACAGTTTCCTAACTTCCAATCTTAGGTTCCTTCCACTACTGTAATCTATTAAGCCCTATCTTGTGTAGGGTTTTGCTCAACTCATAGACATAATAATAGCCTGTTTGTTCTGAGAGATCTTCAGCTCTGGAGTCCATCAACAGAATGAAACCTCCTTATCAGAAATGGGAAAACATAAACTCAGATGACAAATATGATGAAACTCAGAGAAGTTTAATGACTTGCCCATGATTAAATGGTTAATAAGTGACTAGAACATAGTGTCTTTCTACCAGGTGAACTGTGATGATTGGCCAGGAGTCTTTTCTTTTGATCTCTGATGTCATTCCTCTACACTGACCAAGTTCTCACTTTCCTTATCTTTCATACCCTCTAGGGTCACATAGAGCAAGAGTTTGAAAGAAGCAATATTTGGGGTTAAGTGATGGAAACATAACAAGTCAACCAATGATTTATCACAATAGGATAAAGCACAAATCACTGAGTTCAAATCCTAACTTATGTTAGACATGTATTTATTTATGCTTACTGGGTGACCATGGGTGGCTGAGTGACTTAAACTCTCTCAGCCCCACTTCCTTATCTTTATGGGGATAATAATGGAACATACCTTACGAGGTTGTTGTAAACATAAAATAAGACATTTTAGGGGCCTCCAGGTTGCCCAGTAGATAGTGTGATGGACTTGGAGTTGGGAAAACCTGAGTTTCAATCCTGCCTCAGCTAGTGCATACTAGCTGTGTGACCCTAGGCAAATCTCTTAAACTCTGTCTGCCTATGTTTTTTCATCTGTAAAGTGAGAATAATAATAGAACCTGCCTCCCAAGTTTGTCATGAAGATCAATGAGATATTTGTAAAGTGCTTGGGAAATCTTCAAGTGCTATATAAATGTGGGTCATTATTATAATCTGGTCTAATGCTCATCTTTTGTAGATGAAGGAGGTTAAGAAACTTGCCTACAGTTACACAGAGAGTAAATGGTAGTATAAGAATATGAATGCATATTTTCCTAGTTCCAATGCCATTATAAAGCTAGCGTAGCTTTGTGAATCCTGCGGCTTGCATCTCAGCTATGCAGTTTTAAAGGGCTTTGTCTTTATGGAATATAATAAAGTTTTCATTCATAGAATAGAAATAGGTTTAGCTGGGATAATAATTCTTCAGAATAAAGGTCATTCTTTTAGAGATTCTAAGTTTATTCCCCTGTTTTTGTTCTTGTTCAGTCATTTCAGTAGTATTCAATTCTTCTTGACCCCATTACAGTTTTCTTGGCAAAGATATTGGAATGCTGTGCTTTACTGGAAACCTTCTTCAGCTCATTTAACAGATGAAGAAGCTTAGGTAAACAAAGTTAATTGACTTGCCTAGGGTCACACAGCTTGTAAGTATCTGAGGTCAAATTTGAACTCAGTAAAATGAGACATCCTTGACTCATAATAAGAGTTCAAGGTTTCATCTTCTACAGTGGGCCAAAGTGTGAGGCTCACCTCTGAGAAATTCCAAACCCTGTAAATAATCAGGTCTTTAGCTGACCTCAGGACAGAGGTCTTGTATGACCCTACCAGATCAACTCTCTTTTAGGCAACTATGAATGTAATCTATAAAGTTTAGATAGAACCAGATTGAATTGAAACACGTAAATCAGTTCTGTTACTTATAAGACATATCAAAGACTTATAGAATTGGAAGTGATTGAAGAGATTATCTATTAAGAGTTCAACCCTCTTCACTTTATACATGCGGATCCTGAAACCCAGAGAGATTGAACTTTCCCAAAGTTACATAGCAAAACACAGGTGCACACAGAATTGAGGGTGTTAGTTGTTGACTTCTCATTGTCATTCACTTAAATGCAATTTAAATGCTAGCATGGATATCATCACCATGGATATCACAACAATATCATGTTTGTTTCAACATATTGCATTCTCTTTTTAAATAAAAAAAAAAGATCTTGTTGATTATAGGAATTCTAGCCATCCTTGAGTAACTCACGTTTGGAAGTATCACTATGTATTATGGTTTGTCAATTAGTTGATAACCTATATATTATATATCTCCCCCTTCAGTGGTACAAAAATTGATTCTGAGTTGAATTTAGTATTTGTATTTTTTTATCCTAGAATTATTTTATTTAACCACATTAGTTAACAAGACCCAAAATTTTAAATATCAAAAGAAAAGTAATAGATAAGTGGTATTGAATTTTTATATTGCATTCTTATTCACATTGTTATGTTTTTCCTAATGAGAACTATATGTTAATGTTCTAAAAATAAATATCTTACAATCTGGACTTACAATTAAAATAGAATATTAAATACAAAAGCATCATAATTTCATTGAAACATTCCCCAATTTGGATTGAGAAGTCACTTCCATTCCATATCTTTTCATCATATCATTGATTTTATTTCCCAAATGATCTTTCAGACCTAAAATTCATAGCTTTCATTTTTACCTAGAAATAAAATTTTCTCATCTAAATTTTCAGCCAACATTTCAGTGAATGAATCTTTCTAGTTTCTATTTTCTTTTTATTGTCTCAGAATGAAAATGTCTCTTTTAATGCACCAAAATAATTCAAATGGGAGCATCTTAAATATGAAAACCTTCTTTGATATCAGAAATAACAATGGTTTTTGTCCTTATTGAACTTATATGTATGTGATGGTGTTTACAGATACTGAATAGAGTGTATGGCACTTGGCTACAGTCAGTCAGTCATTCAACAAGCGTTTATTAAGCACATACTATATGCCAGGTACTATGCTAATCAAGAAGGAAATTAAGAGAATGGGAAATATTAGAGATGTAATGAAAATAGAAACAATAAGGTTTGGCAAGACATTGGATATGTGAAATAAATGCTAGGGAAGAATTGACGATGACCCCAAGATTGTGAGCCTGAGTCACAAGGAGGATGGTAGTATCCTTGGGAGTATTAGGGAAATTTAGAAGATGGGAGAGTTTAAAGGGAAAGATAATGAGTTTATCTTTAGGTCTGTTGAGTATGAGATTTCTGCTTCCATGTGCTGGTGACATGAGACTGAAGCTCAGGAGAGAGATTAGGACTAGATAAAGAGGTTTGGGAATCATTTGCAAGGAGGTGCTAATTGAACCAATGGAAGATGATGAGATCAACAAATGATGAAGCAGAGAGGAAAAAAAGGTCCTACTACAAAGACTTGGGGCATATCCACAATTAGTGAATGTGACTTGGATTAAGTACTCGGGCAGGAAAAGAAGCAGGGGTGAATGGTGTTCTGAAATTTTAGAAAGAATATGCTGGGGAAGAAGGTGATCAACAGTGTCAAAGACTAAAGAAAGCTTAAGAAAAATGAAAATTGAGGAATGCTATTACATTTGGAAATTAAGAAATCATTAGTAACTTTGGAAAGAGTACTTTTCAGTTGGATGATGTCAGAAGCCAGATTGTATTAGAATGGATCGAAGAAACAAAAGTTAAGACAGTGATCATGTAGTTTTCTCAAAGAGATTAGCCAAGAAGGAGAAAAGAGGTCTAGGATGATAGGTATCAGGGATAGCAGGATCAAATGAGATATTTTTTAAGGATGAGGACAGCTATAAATCAGATCAGTGACTTGGGGAGGGGTGCTGCCCTTCACAGTTGAATTCTAATGCATTTCTATCTAATGGTAGCTGTAGTTCTTAGGAGGTCATGGCAGAGATGAGGAACGCATGCCCTTTCTTTACAATGATTTTGCTCCTCAATAGTGTCTATCAGAACTGGGCTGGAAAGAAGTTAGTGGGTTGGGGACACTACTCTTCCCAAGACTGTGTTGTAGAAGGAAGAGATTGTAGCAAAAGGTTACTGTTTAGTGTGAGAGGAAAAGGAGGAGGAGGGAAGAAAAGAGAACTTCCATTGTTGAATGGTTTCAGATTTTTTTTTTTTTACACCAGCATATAGTTTATTATAGTTATTTGTTAATGTCCTTAATTTCCCTACTACAGGATAGGCTCTACAGGGCCAGGAACTGTGCATTTTTCTTCTTGTGTCTAACATAGGCAGTGGCATCTCTTTCCTGATCCTTTCAGCTGAACACCTTGCTTCATACCTCTCTCTCTCTCTCTCTCTCTCTCTCTCTCTCTCTCTCTCTCTCTCTCTCTCTCTCTCTCTCTCTCTCTCTCTCTCTCTCTCTCTCTCTCTCTCTCTCTCTCTCTCTCTCTCTCTCTCTCTCTCTCTCTCTCTCTCTCTCTCTCTCACACACACACACACACACACACACACACGCACAAATCCCTTCACTGAGAACTCCTCCTCCTTCCATTGCCTTCTCATATCATTCATATATCTTACCCCAAATTCCACTATCTCCTCTTTTACCCTTGTGTCACTTAAGAGGTGACCCTTCTCCTGGCTAAACCATCCCCTTGATATTCACCCTTGATCCCATCCCCTTTATCTTTTTTTAACAGATTGTCCCGCTCTAATCTTCAAACTTTTCCCATATGCTAGTTCCTTCCCTAATGCTGCCAAACATACCCATCTCTCCCCAATCCTTAAAACAAACAAACCACTCCCCCAACCCCTCACCCTAAATCCAATCATCTCCACATTCCAAATATTCCCTCTTCCCTGGTTGAATTCCTTGAGAAAGTTTTGCACAATTGGTACCTTCAATTCCTCTCCTCTCTCTTCTAAATGCTGCTATCTGGCTTTCAATCCACTTATTTTACTGAAACCAGTGATTTCCTGCTTGGCAAATGTAATGGCCTTTTCTCAGTCCTCATCCTTGACTTCTTGGCATCCTTTGATCACTCTCTTCCTGAATACTCTCTGCTCTCTAGGTTTTCCTGACCCTACTTTCTCCTCAATGTCCTCCTACCTGTCCAGCCATTCTTTGTCTTTTTTGCTGTTCAACCAGGTTATTTTGGCTAACCCTGATTAGTGTCTCCCAAGGCTATGTCCTGATTCCTCTTAACTTTTCCCTTTAGACTATCTCACCTAATGATCTTATCAACTCCAACTATTACCTCTAGTTGGATGTCACCTAGACCCATATATCTGGCCCTAATCTCCTAAACTTTACTCTTGCATCAACAATTGACTCTCCAACTTAACAGAATTCGTTCAACTTAACAGAACTCATTTACTTTCCCACTCAAACCCTCCCTACTTCTCAACTTTCCCATTACTTTCTTGAAAAACATCATCCTCCCAGTCACCCAGGCTCACAATCTTGGTGTTATCCTGAATTATTTTTTTTGTATTTAAATTTATTTATTTAAGTTTTCAACAATCATTTCCACAAAATTTTGGGTTCCAAATTTTCTCCCCATTTGTCCCCTCCCCCCATCCCAAAACACCAAGCATTCTGATTGCCCCTATCACCAATCTGTCCTCCCTTCTAACATCCCTCCCCTCCCTTATCCCCATGTTCTCTTTTGTCCTGTAGGGCAAGATAAATTTCTATATCCCATTACCTGTATTTCTTATTTCCTAGTTGCAAGAACAATACTCAACAGTTGTTCCTCCCTCCCCACCCATTCCCTTCCCTTCGGGAAGACAAGCAATTCAATATAGGCCATATCTGTGTAGTTTTTCAAATAACTTCCATAATAGTCATGTTGTGTAAGACTGACTATATTTCCCTCCATCCTATCCTGCCCCCCATTTCTTCTATTCTCTCTTTGACCTTGTCCCTCCCCAAGAGTATTGACTTCTAATTGCTCCCTCCTCCCACTGCCCTCCCTTCCATTATCCCCCCCACTCTGCTTATTCCCTTCTCCCCCACTTTCTTGTATTGTAAGATAGGTCTTCATACCAAAATGAGTGTGCATTTTATTCCTTCCTTTAGTTGAATGTGGTGAGAGTAAGCTTCATGTTTTTTCTCTCACCTCCCCCCTTTTTCCCTCCACTGAAAAGTCTTTTACTTGCCTCTTTCATGAGAGGTAATTTGCCCCATTCCATTTCTCCCTTTCTCCTTCCAATATATTTCTCTCTCACTGCTTATGATATGATCCCATCCTGTTCAGTTCACCCTATGCTCTCTGTCTCTCTCTCTCTATGTGTGTGTGTGTGTGTGTGTGTGTGTGTGTATATGAGTATGTGTGTAATCCCACCACCTACCCAGATACTGAAAAAAGTTTCAAGAGTTACAAATATTGTCTTTCCCTGTAGGAATGTAAATAGTTCAACTTGAGTAAGTCCCTTATGACTTCTCTTTGCTGTTCACCTTTTCATGCTTCTCTTCATTCTTGTGTTTGAAAGCAAAATTTTCTTTTCAGCTCTGGTCTTTTCATCAAGAGTGCTTGAAAGTCCTCTATTTCATTGAAAGACCATTTTTTCCCCTGAAGTATTATACTCAGTTTTGCTGGGTAGGTGATTCTTGGTTTTAGTCCTAGTTCCTTTGACTTCTGGAATATTATATTCCATGCCCTTTGATCCCTTAATGTAGAAGCTGCTGGATCTTATGTTATCCTGATTGTATTTCCACAATACTTGAATTGTTTCTTTCTAGCTGCTTGCAATATTTTCTCCTTGACCTGGGAACTCTGGAATTTGGCCACAATGTTCTTAGGAGTTTCTCTTTTTGGATCTCTTTCAGGAGGCGACCAGTGGATTTTTCCAATATTTATTTTGCCCCCTAGTTCTAGAATATCAGGGCAGTTTTCCTGGATAATTTCATGAAAGATGATGTCTAGGCTCTTTTTTGATCATGACTCTCAGGTAGTCCCATAATTTTAAAATTGCCTCTCTTGGATCTATTTTCCAAGTCAATTGTTTTTCCAATGAGATATTTCACATGATCTTCCATTTTTTCATTCTTTTGGTTTTGTTTTGTGATTTCTTGGTTTCTCATAAAGTCATTAGCCTCCATCTGTTCCATTCTAATTTTGAAAGAACTATTTTCTTTACTTTTTTTTTTTACATTTTTTTTTATTTTGTAATGTTTAACAATCACTGCCACACAATTGTGATTTTATCCCCCCCACCTACCCCCCACTCCCCCCCTCCCTCCCCACGACTGCATACAATTCTGTATAGATTCTGCATATACTTTCCTATTGAGTATATTTTCACTATAGTCATGCTATGTAGTCAGACTAAGATAAATGAAAGAAATCGTATAACAAATCAGAACATGATACACAAACACATACACATACACAAACATGATCTGCTACAATATGTGAGTGACTTCCATATTTCTCTCTCTGAGTGTGGCAGGCATTTTGCCTTGAGATCCTCCATTGGGATTTTTTTTTTTTTTTGGTAAGAAGTTCTTGTGTTATTACAAAAATCTAAGTCTACCAGAAAAAACTCTCACACACTGTGGTTTTTGCTATGCATAAAGTTCTCCTGGTTCTGCTCCTTTCACTCAGCATCAGGTCATATAAGTCCTTCCAGGCCTCTCTGAAGTCTTCTTGTTCATCATTTCTTATGGCACAATAGTACTCCATTACATTCATATACCATAATTTATTCAGCCATTCCCCAATTGATGGACATCCCCTTGACTTCCAGTTTTTGGCAACTACATAGAGTGCTGCTATAAATATTTTTGTACATGTGGGACCCTTTCCCATTTTTATGATCTCTTGGGGATATAGTCCTAGTAGCGATATTGCTGGGTCAAAGGGTATGCATATTTTTGTAGCCCTTTGGGCATAGTTCCCAATTGCTCTCCAGAATGGTTGGATGCGCTCGCAGCGCCACCAACAATGAATTAGTGTTCCAACTTTCCCACATCCTCTCCAGCATTTATCATTTTCTTGTTCTGTCATGTTTGCCAATCTTATAGGTGTGATGTGGTACCTCAGAGTTGTTTTGATTTGCATCTCTCTAACCAATAGTGATTTAGAGCATTTTTTCATATGATTATAGATAGCTTTAATTTCTTCCTCTGAAAATTGCCTGTTCATATCCTTTGACCATTTATCAATTGGGGAATGACTTGTATGATTATACATTTGTATCAGTTCTCTATATATTCTAGAAATGAGGCCTTTATCCCTGAGCTTAGCTGTAAAAATTCTTTCCCAATTTACTACATCCCTCCGGATTTTGGTTGCATTGGGTTTGGTTGTGCAAAAACTTCTCAGTTTAATGTAATCAAAGTTATCCATTTTGCATTTCATAATGCATTCTATCTCTCCTTTAGTAAAGAATTCTTCCTTTCTCCATAGATCTGATAAATACACTATTCCTTGCTTCTCCAGTTTATTCATGGTATCAATCTTTATACCTAAATCATGTACCCATTTGGACTTTATTCTTGTGTACGGTGTCAGGTATGGGTCTATGCCTAATTTCCACCACACTGTTATCCAGTTTTCCCAGCAATTTTTGTCAAACAATGAGTTCTTATCCCAGAAGCTGGGGTCCTTGGGTTTATCAAACAGAAGGTTGCTATATTCCTTGCCTACTGCATCTTGAGTGCCAAGTCTATTCCACTTGTCTACCTCTCTGTTTCTTAGCCAATACCAAGTGGTTTTGATAATTGCTGCTTTATAGTACAGTTTGAGGTCTGGTAGCGCTAGGCCACCTTCCCAAGCATTTCTTTTCATTAGTCCCTTTGATATTCTGGACCTTTTGTTTTTCCAAATGAATTTTGATATTATTTTGTCCAGCTCTAGAAAGTAATTGTCTGATAGTTTAATTGGTATGGCACTAAATAAGTATATTAATTTGGGTAGAATTGTCATTTTTATTATATTAGCACGGCCTACCCATGAGCAACTTATGTTTTTCCACTTACTTAAATCTGACTTTATTTGTGCAAAAAGTGTCTTGTAATTGTGTTCATATAATCCCTGGGTTTGTTTTGGCAGGTAGATTCCTAAGTACTTTATACTGTCTACCCTAACTTTAAATGGGATTTCTCTTTCTATCTCTTGCTGTTGGACTTTGTTGCTAATATATAGGAATGCAGAAGATTTGTGTGGGTTTATTTTGTACCCTGCAACTTTGCCGAAGTTGTTTATTAATTCTAGTAATTTTTTACTTAAATCTCTGGGATTCTCTAGGTAAATCATCATATCATCTGCAAAGAGTGATAACTTAGTTTCTTCTTTGGCTATTTTAATTCCTTGGATATCTTTATCTTGTCTAATTGCTACAGCTAACATTTCTAGTACCATATTAAATAATAGTGGTGATAATGGACAACCTTGTTTCACCCCTGATCTTATTGGGAATGCATCTAGCTTATCCCCATTGCATATAATGCTTGCTGAAGGTTTCAGATAGATACTGCTTATTATTTTATGGAAAGTTCCCTTTATTCCTACATTCTCCAATGTTTTTAGTAGGAATGGATGTTATATTTTGTCAAAAGCTTTTTCTGCATCTATTGAGATAATCATGTGGTTTTTGTTAGCTTTGTTGTTGATGTGATCGATAATGCTAATAGTTTTCCTAATATTGAACCAGCCCTGTAGTCCTGGTATGAATCCTACCTGATCATAATATATTAATCTCGTGATAAGATGCTGTATTCGTTTTGCTAGAATCTTATTTAAAATTTTTGCATCTATATTCATTAGGGAAATTGGTCTATAATTTTCTTTCTCTGTTTTGTCTCTTCCTGGTTTGGGTATCAAAACCATATTTGTATCATAGAAAGAATTTGGGAGGACTCCTTCTTCCCCAGTTTTCAAGAATAGTGTATGTAGTATTGGAATTAACTGTTCTTTAAATGTTTGATAGAATTCACTTGTGAATCCATCTGGCCCTGGAGATTTTTTCCTAGGGAGTTCATTGATGGCTTGTTCAATTTCTTTTTCTGAGATGGGGTTGTTTAAGTATTCAACTTCCTCTTCTGTTAATCTGGGCAATTTGTATTTTTTAAAATATTCATCCATCTCATTTAGATTATCGAATTTGTGGCATAAAGTTGGGCAAAGTAGTTTCTAATTATTGTTTTAATTTCCTCCTCATTGGAGGTGAGTTCACCCCTTTCATTTTTAATATTAGTAATTTGGTTTTCTTCTTTCTTTTTTTTAATCAGATTGACCAAAGGTTTATCAATTTTATTAGTTTTTTCATAAAACCAACTATTGGTTTTATTTATTAATTCAATAGTTTTCTTAATTTCAATTTTATTAATCTCTCCTTTGGTTTTCAGTATTTCTAATTTGGTACTTACTTGGGGATTTTCAATTTGTTCTTTTTCTAGCTTTTTCAACTGCAAGCCTAAGTCATTGATCTCCTCTTTCTCTATTTTATTTATGTAAGCATTCAGAGATATAAAACTTCCCCTAATAACTGCTTTTGCAGTATCCCATAAGTTTTGGTATGTTGTCTCACTATTGTCATTCTCTTGAATGAAATTGTTGATTGTTTCTATGATTTCTTCTTTAACCCAACCCTTCTTTAGAATTAGATTATTTAGTTTCCAATTGATTTTTGGTTTCTCTTTCCATGGCCTTTTATTACATGTAATTTTTAATGCATTATGATCTGAAAAGGATGCATTGATTATCTCTACCTTTCTGCACTGGATTGTGAGATTTTTATGTCCTAGTACATGGTCAATTTTTGTAAATGTTCCATGTACCGCTGAGAAAAAGGTATATTCCTTTCTATTCCCATTTAATTTTCTCCAAAGATCTATCATATCTACCTTATCCAGAGTTTTATTTACCTCCTTAACCTCTTTCTTGTTTATTTTGAGGTTGGATTTATCGAGTTCAGAGAGGGGGAGGTTGAGGTCCCCCACTAGTATAGTTTTGCTATCAATTTCTTCCTTCAACTCCCCCAACCTCTCCTCTAAGAATCTGGATGCTATACCACTTGGAGCATACATGTTTAGTAATGATATTGCTTCATTGTCTATGGTGCCTTTTAGCAGGATATAGTTTCCCTCCTTATCCCTTTTGATTAGATCTATTTCTGCTTTTGCTTTGTCTGAGATTAGGATTGCTACTCCTGCCTTTCTTACATGAGCTGAAGCACAATATATTCTGCTCCATCCTTTGACCTTTATCCTATGTGTATCCCCCCATTTCAAATGTGTTTCTTGTAAGCAGCATATTGTTGGATTATGGCTTTTAATCCATTCTGCTATCCGTCTCCGTTTTATGGGAGAGTTCATTCCATTCACATTCACAGTTATGATTACAATCTGTGTATTTCCCTCCACCCTCTTACCCACCATTTGTGCTTTTAGCTCTCCTGTCTCCCTTCCCCTCCTCAATAGTATTCACTTTTCTCCCCCTCCTCCTGCAGCCTTCCCCTCCTTCTTTTGACCCCCCTCCCTTTTAGTTCCCTTTACTCTTATTGCTTCTTTCCTCCCTTTTAGCCACCCTCCCCTTTCTTCCCCCTTCCCCTCCTACTACCTATCGAGCTAGTTAGGCTTATCTACTTAAGATTATTGTTCCCTCCTTTGAACAAATCAGATGAGAGTACCTCTCAAACAATGCTCATCTCCCTCCCCTCCTTCCCTCTACTATAGTTTTGTACTTCTTCCTGTGATATAATTTGCCATTTTCTGCTTCCCCCTTTCCACACCTCCTATTACATTCCCTTCTCATACTTAAATCATATTTTTGCCATGACATCATTTACTTTATGCCCGTTCCCTCTACATATATCCCTTTTATCATAATAGCTGCACAGTTCTCAAGATTAACAGGTATCTTCTTCCCTTATAGGGAGGTAAACAGTTTGCCCTAATTGAGTAGCAAGTTTTTGTTTTTGTTTTTGTTTTTTCCCCTCTGTTTACCTTTTTATGATTCTCTGGAGACCTGCATTTGAAGATCAAATTGTCTATTGAGTTCTGGTGTTTTGGTCAGGAAGCTCTGGAAATCCCTTATTTCGTTGAATGACTTTCTCCTTGCCTGAAATGTTATGCTGAACTTTGCTGGGTAGTTGATCCTTGGTTGAAGTCCCAACTCCTTTGCCTGACGGAATATTGGGTTCCAATTCTTTCGATCTTTTAATGTAGAAGCTGCAAGGTCCTGTGTGATCCTGACTGTGTATCCTTGATATTTGAATTGTTTCTTTCTGGCTGCTTGTAGTATTTTCTCCTTCACTTGATAGCTCTGGAATTTGGCAACTATATTTCTTGGGGTTTTGAGTTTGGGATCCCTTTCGGGAGGGGAACGGTGGATTCTTTCGATGACTATTTTGCCCTCTGAGTCTAGTACTTCTGGACAGCTTTCCTTGATGATTTCCTGGAAGATATTGTCCAGACTCTTTTCTTCATCATGGGTTTCTGGCAGGCCAATAATTCTTAGATTTTCTCTCCTGGATCTATTTTCCAGGTCAGTTGTTTTTCCAATTAAATATTTTACATTTTCTTCTATCTTTTCATTCTTTAGATTTTGTTTGACTGATTCTTGTTGCCTCATTGAGTCATTAGTTTCTACTTGCCCAATTCTAATCTTCATCGTAGTGTTTTCTTCAGTTAGCTTTTCCATCTCCTTTTCCATCAGACCAATTTTTCCCTTTAAGGAGCTATTTTCTCCATTTAATTTTTGTACTTCTTTTTCCATTCGACCAATTTTCCCAGTTAGGTTTTGGGTTTCCTTTTCCATCTGATCAATTTTCCCAATTAGGTTTTGGGTTTCCTTTTCTGTTTGATTAGCTCTTCCTTTTAGGGAATTATTCTCTCCAGTTAATTTTTGAACTTCCTTTTCCATTTCTTCAATTTTCTTTTTCAGATTGATGTTCTCATCAGTGAATTCTTTTTTTATAGTTTTAAAATCATTGGCCAGTTTTTCTTTTATATCCTTCTTCAGACGTTCCAGGTAATCTAGTTGTGCTTGCGAGAAATTCATAGTCCCATCTGAGGTTTCAGATGGAAGTACAGTCTCAGCTCTAACCTCTTTGGTGTTTGTGTTTTGGTCCTTATCCCCATAGAAAGATTCTATGGTTTTTTCACTTTTCGTCTGCTTTTTCCAATTCATGATATTGGCTGAGTGTTGTAGCTTTTGGTTCTTTCAGTCAGAAGGTACAGATCTTTAAGTTGAGCTGATGTGTGTCTGGGCTAAAAGCAGGCTTTTGTTTTTTGTTTCCCCGATCAACCCTGGGGTTAGCTTGTTAGGTGTGTGGGAGGTGTGGTCTGGTCTCAGGCTATCTCCTCAGCTGACTTGAGGCAAAGGCAAGGTCAGGGGATGGTGATCCCAGCTTCCCTATTGTCTTCCCTTTTCCCCTGGAGGGCTGGGGCACGCCTAGAAGCTAACACGTGTTCCCGCCCCTCCTGGGGCTCGTCTCCCGGCTCTGAGGCTTGCCTGGGTCTCAGTGCGAATTTTCTCTGCCCTGGGTCGTCTGTCCCTCCAGATCGCCTCCACCACAGTAGGAAGAATCCCCCTTTGCCACTTTTCCAGCCTCTGGTGTTATGAGACCACCCGCCCCCTTCTGCTGTTCCCGCTGATCCAGGATTAATCTGGGGAAGAATTTTATGGTTCCCTCACGGTCATCAGGGGGGAGGAGAGAGCACTTACTGATCACTCTGCCATCCCAGTTCCTGGAAGTTCAAGTAGTGACCCCCCGAAGTCCATCTTCAGGCTGAAGATTTCAAGGGCTGCTGCGCTGATGTCTGGCACTCAGCGGCTCTCACCGGCTCAGCCTGGCTTATCTCCTGCTCCGCTGGTCTCGCCCGCCACTCTCGGGCTCCTCTGGTCCCCTCCGCCCTGCCGCGCTGAAGAACTATTTTCTTCAGTGAGCTTTTGAACCTCCTTTTCCATTTAGCTAATTCTGCTTTTTAAGGCATTCTTCTCCTCATTGGCTTTTTGGACCTCTTTTGCCAATTGAGTTAGCCTATTTTTAAAGGTGTTAGTTTCTTCAGCATTTTTTTGGGTCTCCTTGAGCAAGCTGTTGACTCACTTTTCATGCTTTTCTTACATCTCATTTCTCTTCCCAGTTTTTCCTCCACCTCTCTTACTTGATTTTCAAAATCCTTTTTGAGTTCTTCCATGTCCTGAGCCCATTGAATATTTATTTTGGATGTTTAGGATACAGAAGCCTTGACTTTTATGTCTTTCCCTGATGGTAAACATTGTTCTTCCTCATCTGAAAGGATGGGAGAAGATATCTGTTCACCAAGAAAGTAGCCTTCTATAGTCTTATTTTTTCCCCTTTTTTGGGCATTTTCCCAACCAGTTCCTTGACTTTTGGTTTCTTTGTCAAGAATAGGGTATACTCTGAGAATTTGTAAGATCTCAGTTCCTCCAAGGTGGCACAAGACCCATGGTCTGGGTGTAGAGAGGGATTTTTGTGGCCAGAATCTTAGCAGTTACCTCTCCACAGCCACCTGGCCTCCAGTTCCACCAAGTCAGCACTGGGGGCTGATTTTCAGATAAGCTGGATGGGCAGGGTCACCATTCAGTGTGAGACAAAGACCAGCTCCTCCAGGGCCTCCACACAGGACCCAGGCAAGACTCAGCTCCTCAGTGCCCCCAGGGGTTTTACAATCCAACAGTGGATGCGGACTGACGTGAGAACTGCTGCTGTCTGCCTGATGTGGCTTCTGCAGAGGCTACATAAGGCCAGAGCTATGGGAAGGCCCTTCTCCTTTCCCAGCCAACTGAAAAAACCCTCTCACTGACCTTTGGGGACTGTGGGTTGAGAGATCTGCGAACCTCCAGCTACTGTGACTGGAGATTCCACCCCCAAGGGCTGTTCATGAACCCTGCGTGGAGGCCAAGGCTGGGCTGGACTTCGCTCCACATCCCGTGCAGCAGACGTTTCCCGTGGGCCTTTCAGATCACCCTGGGCTGGAAATCTCCTCCACTCTGTTGTTCTCCACTTCTGCTGCTCCAAAATTTGTTGAGAATTCCTCTCTACAGGTATTTTATGGGCTGTGTGAGGAGAGCCTCTGTATCTGTGTCTTTCTACTCTGTCATCTTAGCTCCGCCCCTCAGTTTTTTTTTTGAAGTGAAGTATGAGAAGATGTCTTCAGCTGAAAGGATAAAGGAAAGGATTATCAGAGGAGATCTGAAAGATGGAAAGATTTGGAAAAGCCACTATCACAAGTGGAAGACTGAATCAATTAAGAAAGAGTAAAAGGGGATTGCCTTTCTTCATTGAGGGTCCAGTGACATAATTTGTAGCAAAATAGGTTTTGTGATATTCTCCAGCTTGGGTCAGTACCATTTGAATAGTGGGGAAGATGGTAGGGCCAATGGGCAATCCCTTCACTGGTGCAGGTCACAATCCATCTGTCCTTATCCAATGTGACTCTTGCCTTGTCTTTTCATGAACCCTCCACAGATGAAATAAGCCCTTCACTCTCTCTTCTGTCCTCCCATATGTATATGTGTATTTGTATATGTATGTATGCATATGCATATATACATATGTAGTGAGAGAATGTATGTGTATGCATATATACATAAAAAATATGATACTGTAGTCTAAGGACTTAAAATAATGAAAATAAAAATACAACTTTAGATTTTACCTTCAACAAAAGTACAAGTCTTAATATCCTTTCCCTATCCACATACTAGAAAATTTAAGCAATTGCCTGTTTAAATCTGCATAGAGCAACTCCCTCCTCCCCTCCCCTTCAATTATAAGAGGTAGTATGATGTAGTAAAAAGAGTACTGGTTATTAAGTCAGAGAATCTTAGATTGAAATCCTCTCCTTGGTCACTTATTACTTGTGTGAACCTGAGTAACTGTACTGTCAATGCAATTTTCACAGCACCTACTATGGTTGTGAATATCCCAGTGCAATTCTGAATCATGAAATACCACCAGACTCTCCATATGGAAGGCAGAACCAAAACATTTATTCAGACACCAGAAAGCCAAATCCCTCACAACAACAAAATGCTATACACAATAACAATGCAGAGAATAACACCGTCCCCAAGCTTTCCCCCTGCTAGGTTTCCCACAAACCAGCTCCATTAAACAAAATCACAAACAAGCCCTTTCACTCACACTAGCCAGCTGCCTATATGCTTCCTAGCTCTGACTGCTCTCTGACTAACTTCATCTCAGCTCTGCTCCAGCTCCACCTCTTTATGTTCCACCCATTCAGCAAACTCCCCCCACCACAGGCTCCATGTGAACCCGGCAGGTTATTTGGGCCTATTAATGAATTTGAAAGATTTTCCATTTAAATTACTGTTACAATAACTTACTTAATAATCTTGGGCCTCATTTTACTCATCTGCAAAATGATAGCTCCTGAAACTCATTCCAATTCTTATTCTCTGATCTAATGACCATATACCTTTTTCTTTTTCTTTTTTTTCTTAATTTATTTGTTTTCAGTTTTCTACAATCACTTCCATAAGTCTTAGATTTTCTCCCCTCTTCCCCCTCCCTCCCTGAGAAGGTATACAATCTTATGTGGTTTCTATACATACATTCTTATTAAGAACATTTTCGTATTAGTCATGTAGCATAGAGGAATTAAAATGAATTGGGGAAACCATGAGAAAAAAACAAACCAAAACAAAACATAACATAACACAAGAGAAAATAATCTGCTTCATTCTGCATTCTAATTCCATAGTTCTTTCTCTGGATGTGGATGGCATTTTACCTCCAGAGTCCTTTGGGAATGTTTAGGTCCTTGCATTACTGTGAAGGACTAAGTCTACCAGAAAAATTCCTCACACATTGTGGTTGTTACAGTGTACAATGTTCTCCTAGTTCTGATCCTTTCACTCAGCATCAGTTCATATAAGTCCTTCCAGGCCTCTCTGAAGTCTTCCTGTCCATCATTTCTTATAGCACAATAGAATTCCACTACATTCATATACCACAACTTGTTCAGCCATTCCCCAATTGCTGGGCTTTTTTTTATATATTTTAATATTCCAGTGTATCTTTTTGCCTATAAATTAGTAAAATTAAAGTTACTGGTAGAAAAAGAACTTGAATTCTAAATCTAAATTTTAATCTGTAATAAATTCAGAGAATCCTTCCATGATGAAAATGTCCTAAATGTTCAGTAATGTACTAAAAAAATGTACTAAAAATGTACTAAAAAATGTTCAGTAATGTACTAAAAGAAGAAAATTCTCAGGGCATGTGGGGTTTAAGCATCTTAGGCCTGGAAAGTTTTGACTGTGAAGTGCTGTGTTAGGTAGAAAAATGACAAGTTTTCTTTCCTTTTTCTCCCTTGTCAACTTTTGGCAGTTTGTGTTGCCCCACGGTGGTCTACATATATCTAAACTGAAATGGAACTCTCTAGGGATTATAAATCTGTTTTTATGTCATGAGTCCTATTGGCAATCTGGTGAAACCTCTCTATCCATTTTCAGAATAATATTTTAAATTACATAAAATAAAATTTGTAGGATTGTAAAGGAAATCAATTATATCAAAATATACAAAAACAAGTTCATAGAACAGGAGTCTATGAGGACTTCTCCAAACTTGGATAAAACCTTAGATCTTGAGGTGTCAGTTGTTGCCAAGGGCCATTTAAGGCTCTCTGTTATGCCCTGGGTTTAGTGATACAAGCTAAAAGTGACCCTCAGCCTGGTAAACTAGATATGTGTTCACATAGAGATGTGTCGATACCTGAACTTTCGTGGGAGCAGCTTTCACAAGATCTTTTTTATAAAAGGAAGACAAGGAAGGATAGAAGAGGGAAGGATTTTTCAGAAGTGACTCAACTTGAAAAGGCATCACCAGAGAAAGGAGGTAAATAGACCCTTAATGATCCTCGAAAAATCAATATAATGATTCATATTCTTTCTGGCTCAAATTTTGTGGTTTCCAACTATCTGTAGCTTTAATTCTTCATATGCTTTAATTATTATTCCTGCAATCCAAGGTGATTCTTGGCTTTTATCGACAGAAAGTATCTGGGATGTTGATGAAGGACCTACTCTGAACCCTTTGATTATTAAGACAAGTAAGCCAACCATATGTGTGCTCTCATAGCATTTAATTTCAGGTCAAAAAAATTTCTTTAAGACTGAAGGAAAAAGTGTTTTGGAGGTAAATGATAGCATACTTGGATACAGTTTACTCCTGTAGACCTGCCTTTCAGTGTTTTTATGATCATAAGCACAAATTGTGTTGTGTTATCTTTAATTTATGTGGAAATCATCAAAGGCTCTATATCAAGAAACAGATATGACTTCTATTAGCAATTCATTATTTCCACTTTAAGAAATGTTAATTTCACTTACAAAGATGTACAAAAATAACATTTGTTTTGCTTAAGACATTATTACTATAGAAATAAAGAAGTATGAAATATCACATAGTATCAGCCTATTATTCTAAAATGTGACTGTCACATAAAAAAGGATTGATGAACTGGGAATCCAAGTCTCAGTTAAGTTTCCTTAAACTTATAGAGATAAATAAAAGCATAAATCTTCAGCTGTCTAAGAGCTATGTTAGTCTCACAGAGAGTATATTCATTTTTTTTCAGTCAACCAAAGCATTTTTATGCATTGGGTTAACAGAAAAATAGCATTTTCAAATGAATTCTAATAAATTATCAATTATAGCTCCCATTCATATAATAGCTTAAAGTTTACAAAGCACTTTTCCTTCTAATAACTTTGAGAAGTAGATAGTGGAAGTTGAATTATTTCTGAGATGAGAAAAAGTGGTAGAACCAAGCCTTGGACCCAGGTCAGGGAGACAGATTTTCAGCTGGATGAGTACTCATAAGTCATTGAAGTGATGAGGAACTGAAGTCCAGAGAGGTTAAAACTTTTCCAACATCACACAAGTAGAAGGTTTTATAGCTAGAATCTGGACCCAAGCTTCTGATTTTAAATATAGAGCTCTTAACACTATGCAAATGCTACTGATCTAAACCCAGTGTTCTTTCTACTACATTCCCCTAGATCTGACTGTAATCTTTGTGTGTCTATTTATAGGTACAATATAATGTGACATGATATGATATGACATGACATAAGACAGAAGACAGTGTGGCATAGTGGATAGAAAGCTGACCTGACATTTAGGAAAACCTCACCTATGCCACATTGGCAGGAAGCATTGTAAGGCAACCTGAGTTACAACTGAGTAACTTTGGGTTTTTGAGGAGGGAAAGGGCTATTTTTCATTAAGATGGCTTTCGATTTTATTGCCTTTTCTATGTGATTTTTCATGCTTATATAAAGGTTTCCAAGTCCAATTTTTTATGTGTGCTCCATTCTCCTTTCTCGGCATCATTTGGACCTTGAAAAACACCTCATAAACTAAAGAGACTCCCCCAGGTACTACTTTGAAAAATGCCTGCTCTCATCTAGATACTCCTTAAATTTGAAATTTCCTTTTGGCTTTGGACTGTCCAAATTCAGGCTGCAGACTGTCTCCTAAGCCAGAGCAATCAAATAAGAGTATGCCTACCAATTGTGTGCTAATGTACTTATCAAGGAAATCCAGGTATGTTACCATGGAGAAGAAGCCTTTCAGGACATTGTCCAAATTGTGAAATGGACATTTTACTTTATGTGGGCAGAACTGAGTTTTAGTAAATTGCTTAATACTATGTAATTTTTGTCTTGGTTATATACCACGATTGGGGGAGCTAATGTCCCCCTGTGATAGGGTGGCTTTTTCTTCTTCTTAAAAAAAATAAAAATCTGTGTCATGAAGGTACACAGCAGACAATAAGATGATGTTGGCAGTTTGTTGTTAGTTTGGGAGGAAAAGCTCCCAAGAAATTACTCTTGTAATTTCTCCTAGATTATCTAGAAGATTTAAGCCGTTACTTGTTAGTCACTACTTGTTAAATTTTTTAAAAATTGCTTTTCAGAAAAGTGATATTTTTTGAATTATGAATTTTCTCAACATTTAATTGAAATTAATCTTAAAAATGCAAGGTAAAATTATATCCAGTAATGTGAAACTGTCTTAAAGAATTGGAAGCACACACACACACACACACACACACACACACACACACGTGTGTATGTTTATATATATACAGAGAGAACACTTCATGACCTATAAAACCCTTTCCTCCTCAAACCCTATAAAATGAATAGCCAAAGAATTTTTGTTCACATTTTATGCATGCAGAAAATGAAGCTCAAAAGGTGACTTTTCTATAGCCAAATAGCCAGCAAGTGGAAAGACTGGAACTCAGACCAAGTTTTCTGGACTACTGGTCCAAGACTTTTCTGAGTCTCTAAGCAACCCGACTAGGAATCTCTTGATATACTGATAAGAGCTAAACAGCCTGTTCTAAAGGAAATGGAGATAGGATGGAATGGTGCCCAGTGATGAGCAGGAAAGAGATAAATGGAAGTAATGGACTATTTGATAGTTTGCACAGTACAGAATTAACAATGCAAATAATACCCTGATAGGAAATTGCATTGAGGAGCTGTCTAATAGAAATCAAACCCTTAGCCATGCCTCATTTATTTGTCTTGGTATTGTTTGCCT